>NW_024080765.1:0-600000 GCF_003009895.1 Hyaena hyaena
AAAAAAAAAAAAAGAAAAAAAAAAAAAGAAAAGAAAAAGCTAATAGGTAGCTAGACAATAGCAATGTGAATTAAGGATACGAACAATCCAGAATTACAAAATTCTGATGGAATTTCCACAAATTAAAGTTTTGATGAAGATTGAGTAAGAAATATAATCTTGGTCAGGGCGCCTGGATGGTTTGGTTGGTTGAGTGTCTAACTCTTGATTTAGGCTCAGGTCATGAACTCACGGTCCTAGGACTGAGCCCCATGTCAGGCTCTGTGCTAACAGTGCAGAGCCTGCTTGGGCTTCTCTCCCTCCCTCTCCCTCTGCCCTTCTCCCACTCGTGCATGCTCTCTCTCTAAATAAATAGACATTAAAAAATACATTCTTGGTATAAATGTAAATCTGGGGAGCCTTCTATAGCAGGCCCCAGATAAGAGGGGCATGATGTCCTCTGCCTGCCCCTCACTCTGGTGGCCCTTCCCCAATTCCCTGGACCCTGCCTCCGGATCCCGCCATGGTTATTCTTCCAACAGCTACTTATTTTCTGCATCCAGAGGCTACAGTCTCCAGGCCTCTGCACTGCTGGGAATGAGGGAACACAAACACTTGTCAGGGCAAGTCCTGGAAAGTAGGCATGGGGAGCAGTGTCCTCAGGGCTCTGAACATACACCGAGAACAGCTACCAGATGCATCAGAATCTTACTCCCGCAGAAAACCCCGCAGGCAGGCGGAGGGAGAGCTCTCTCTGTTCCAGCAGCCCCCACTGGAGGATGCCTGCTTGGCCCACAAAGAGGGAAGGGCAGATTGAGAACCTACTATGGAGGCACAGGCCTGAAGGGAAAAGCTGGAAAACTCACAGTGTGCTGAGCTAAGGACAATTTACCTTCCCTGTCTTTTTTTTTTTTTAATTTTTTAATGTCTTTATTTTATTTTGAGAGACAGAGACAGAGAGCGAGTTGGGGAGGGGCAGAGAGAGAGGGAGACACAGAATCGGAAGGAGACTCCAGGCTCTGAGCAAGCTGTCAGCACAGAGCCCGACACGGGGCTCGAACCCACAGACTGTGAGATCATGACCTGAGCCAAAGTCAGGAGCTTAACTGACTTAGACACCCAGGTGCCTGCCCCTACCTTCCCTGTCTTTTGGCAAATTGTAGGTATGGAGAGATTTCTGTCCTTCGATGTATGAAGAGGGAGAGGGAAAAAAAAATATCACGAGGCTTATAAAAGAGACTGCGGTGCACAAGGGAAAGGTAACAAAATTGCTGGGAGAAAGGGCTTATTTTGAACACAATTTTCTACAGAAAACAGAAGTAAAATAGCAAACATAGGCGAGGTGCTCCCAATGCACAGTATGAAAAGCAAAGTGCAGGGTGAGGTATGGTGAAAATTAAGTCATATGTTCTTCAGACCTAACACACACTAGGTCTCCTTCCCTCCTAGGCCTGAGGCACCCTATGCCCCCACACACCCCTGCACATGTCGTCCCTTTGCCAGCACCTTACTTCTCCCAAGCCTGGCAAATCCCACTCATGCCACCCACATGCCACCTCCTCTGAAAGCCTTCCCAGCTGTTGCAGGCACTTTCTCACCGCTTTCTCCATACACCTGCCCAGTGGGTTTTTACACCCCAGTACTAGACATTTCAGACGGTATTTATAATTAATCATACAATAACCATGAGTTCTCAATGCCAGGACTTATATTTCATTAGTTCTATACCCCTTCACTCATCACAGTTTCTGATAAACAGTTAGGATTAATACATAAATGAGAGCCTCAGAAAGATAAAGATAGGTGACAATCTCTTTTTATAACTGGGACCTTGGGGCCCCTAGGTGGCTCCGTCGGTTAAGCATTCGACTCTTGGTTTTGGCTCAGGTCATGATCTCACGCACTGACAATGGGGAGCCTGCTTGGGATTCTCTCTCTCCCCATCTCTCTGCCCCTCCTGTGCTCTCTCTCTCTCTCTCAAAATAAATAAATAATCTTTAAAAATATATATCTGGGACCTCAACAATTTTCAGTAAGACAAAGACAAAGGATAAGGGAGAATGAGGAAATCAGAAAAAGAATGAAAACATATTGAGAATTTTCTGTGCTCAAAACATCAAAATGCTGGCTATATACTAAAGGGGCTTTTGACATCTTTTCCTCCTTTTCAAAGAATTGTACTTTTAGCATACTTTTTGTCACCAACTAACTCAGTGACCCTTCGGGCATGACATAAAAGCCACTGACACCTAACTTTTCATAAGAGATTGATGCAGCACCAACAATCCTCAGTTTAAAAATGGATACTCAAAGTTTATCAGCAAACTGATTTTTGGGAAATTTGAAAAGCATTTCCCCTTGGAAACAATGTGCACCAGTCCTTAGACCAGACTGCAAATACTTATTTAACCCAGAGGCTGCTAGACTGTATCAGTAACTAAACTGAGATTTGTTCCAGCTCCGTCATTAGATGGCCAAATGGTCACATAACCAAAATGGCACTTCCCGCCTGTCTCACAGATGTGCTGTGAATCACCTAAAATAAGGCAAGTGAAACTCCTCTGAAGTGTACACTGTGCTACAAGAGCCACTAGCTTAACTATTATAAAACCCAACTGCATGTGAAAATACTGTCTGCAGGAAAATCCGTGCTCCCTCTGCAAAGGACTCCAACATGGCCGCCGGGGGACTTCTCTCTGTCCAGGGCGTCGCTTGGCCTTATGATCTGGCATTCACATGTGTGGGGATTAAGAAGAGAAACAAAAGTTGTCTGTGGGATATACATAAGAGCATCCACCCCAGTGTCTACTGACTTATGGGAGAAAGTCATTACGGAGATGGCCATCGGGATGGCGGCATCTCGTCCGAGTATTCCAAGGTGTCTGAGACTTAAGTACAGGCAATGGTGACACAGGTTATATAGCAAAGATGAGGTTAGGGCTGACTCGGAATCAATGCGATCGCCTGAACTTTCCTGTCAAAAGGTGAGTTGAAGCCGCTCACAGGATGTTTCCTCTTCTCAGACAGCATCCTTGTTTCTCGGTGGCAACCTGGGTTTGTTGAGTTTATCCTGTTTTGTAGAGCTTGTCTACTGAGCAATACAGGCAACATTACAGGTAGCTGGCACCTTTGCTTTCTTTTAGGCTTACACGTCTGTGATGATGGGATCGGTCTGCATTGGTCTGAGGAGCAGATTACATCTGCAGTCCCCAGTAGGCCGAGTTCAGAGAAACCAAATGCTCCAGAGAGTCTTCTCCAAAAAGGGCTTACCTCAAGCCTGCAGGGCTGGCCATGCTCACTCGTGGTCCCACTCTGAGCGGAAGCAGATGAGGAGCTCTCCTTTCCCGTTCCAACCTTGAGCCAAAAAGGCTTGCCCATCACTGGGCCGCGTCCCTTCTGGCTGAGAAATCAGTGTGTCCGGAGAGAAGCTGCCTCACTGCGGGACGTGCTGTGCTGTGGCAAAACCCAGTCCCGCATCAGCAGACTCCAGTCCCAGCCTCTTACCCGCTCTGTGTGCTGTGTGTTCTGTGACTCCTTGCTTCATCCATCTAGACTCCGGTTCAACGCAGCCCCAGCTTCCTCTTTGCCGCCTCCATGAAGCTGACCCCCCTGCCTTGATCATTGGATGCTCGTGACAGGGCTTCTTTGTTGCCAGGCGCCCTCTTTTGAGGATTTCCCACACACAATGGGCCCGGAGAGGAGGGTCTGGCACCCTGGGGATACTTTCCCAAATTGCCACACTTACCTTCTGGTCTACCCAGTGAAATGGCGACATTTACACTAACCCTCCAATCTGCCTGGTTAGCGTAGGGGAAAATGGTACAGTGGGTCAGAGGTGCGGATGGTCCCTCCCCTTCCGCCCTGCCTCCTGCTATGTGTTCAGGAAGCCCCGGGACCCCTGAGACCCCCTCCTTGGCCAGTGTCCAGTTCTGCACCACCTCTCTGGAAGGAGGCAGACTCCACACACTCATCTTCTGCACACGGAAGAAATGAAGTGTGAAACAGCTAAATGGTATCTTTTAGAGGCGAAGTTCTTTCTGAGTAATTCATATTTCATTTCAGGTTTTCTCAATCTCTCTTTTTCCACATAGAAAAAAACAAACCTTTTTTCCGTATACCACCCTGACAAAGTCCTTACTGGTTTTTCGTCAGCCTCCTCCAATGAGTACTCTTTAATTAATGTGAAAAGGAAAGAGAAGGCCGCTTGTAAGTAGATTTCAGTTGACCAGATGTATTGAGAATCAAGAAAAGAAACACCGTAGAGATACAAGCTAGACTGTAATTTAGGAAAAGGCAGTGTCTATTCCCAGAATACTTAGCAAAACCAGAGAGTAAGAAACAAAAGACGTGACTTAAAGCCCTGGTCTGCAACTAGCTAAGTGTGTAAGCTTAGGTACACTCCTTGAACACTTCAGGCACGTTCCTCATTCATATAAAGAAAGAAAAACCAGCTATTCTAGTCTTTTCTAGGCCTACCATTTTCTCATTCTATAGCCAAAATCAGTCTGAGATTATACATTCTATTCCAGAAATTTATTTATGGACCTATACGAAATTAAAACATATGAAAATATGAATTCTTAAAAGCAAGGGGTTAAGAAAAATGTGTTTCAAAGAAATACTTGTTACTCACTGATATTAAGCTTGAGTCTATTAGAAACATCTTGCTATGTAAGCTTGACATTTCCCAAACAAAAAGTGGGGTGATTTTAATAAGTGTGCCTTTGGATCTCATTCTTCCTCACTATTTTGAGATGTGTTTCTGTCTATCTACCTATCATAATCTATCACTATATCATACACACATACACACAACACGCAAGTGAAATGGGAAAGTGAAAAAGCACCAGGTTATCTTTGACCAAAAAGAAAGAAATTGGACTTACAGGAGCTGCAGAGTTTTTGACCGTGACACTGGGGGTGGTGGCTCGCAGGGCTCCGCTCACACCATGGTAGTATTTGAAGCAGATCTTAGTTTCAGCTGAAAGACAATTATCAAATGGTACTGAGAAGCAGGGTATAACCCAGGAAGAGATCATCATCTCCAAAGGGACACCCCCAGGAACTGCCACTGCTCCCATAAGCCAGGGAGACCACACCTGATGATAAATGTTCAACACGTGGCCCCATGGACAGGTATGATGTCTTTCTAAAAATGTATCAGCAAAAATTGCCCTTTGTAAGTGAAATTCAATATTTCAACTTCTCAGCATCTATCTTATGCCATTAGAGATTATTGGTTTTGTTTTATTTAATTTTAGGTAGGTTTCATGCCCATCGCAGAGCCCAATGAAGGACTTGAACTCATAATCTCTTTTATTTTTTATTTTTTAATTAAACTTTAAAAAAAATTTTTTTTAATTTTTGAGAGTTAGAATGAACAGGGGAAGGTAAGAGAGAGAGGGAGATACAGAATCTGAAACAGGCTCCAGGCTCTGAGCTAGCTGTCAGCACAGACCCCAACATAGGGCTCGAACCCACAAACTGTGTGATCATGACCTGAGCTGAAGTTGGACGCTTAACCGACTGAGCCACCCAGGCACCCCTTGAACTCACAATCTCAAGATCAAGACCTGAGCTGAGGTCAAGAGTCGGACGCTTAACAGACTGAGCCACTCAGGTGCTACAGAAGTTATTAGTTTTAAACTTTTAGCTCTAAGACTCTAGGTGGTTTTGATGCCTACTGCGTCTGTTCCATAATTTTTTCTTATTTAATTCATTGTGATTGGTATCTTGGCAATTTAGAGGAAGACTTTGAGGAACTGCTGAGATACACGGATGGGAGGCATATTTTTTGAACTCTGATACACATCAGCGATAACCTCTTTGCATCACGTTTTGTTTGTCTTGAAAGTTCTATCTATGTAAGTAGAAAGATATGGCCTTGGGCGACCACATTGCCTGGGTTTCCATTTCAGCTCCATTACTGACAGTCTGTGAGACAGTGAGCAAATCACTTAACCTTCAATATCCCATGTCCCTTGTAAAATCAATAGAACTAACAATACTATTTACCTCATAAGGTATTGGAGAAGCAAATGAAAGTTCTTAGAGTTCAAGTAGGTCTCAGTAATGTCAGTGATGATGAACCTGATGATTATAGACAAAATCTGTAGCCAACCTCAGTCTAGTTAATCTGAAGGTGACTTGCTTTTCTCAATTTACTGTTTGTAGGACTTTCCCTTTAAATTTTAAAAATATGCCAGACTATGTCTAGTCCCTTATAGTAATTTTGTTTGGAATAACATGAGAAATCTCCAGTTTAAGATCCTGTTTCTCAAATCTGGGAATTTGTCATCAATTATAATGTTTTAAAAAATAATATCCACAATTTTCTTAGCATGCACTTTAGATATGCTCATTATGGAAAATATAGTCAATGAAGAAAAGTATAAAATTTCTCCTATGAGTGTTTTTATGCACATTTGAGAGTATAAATTTTAATAATGTATGTAATGTAGTAAAATAATAATAATGTAATACAACTTCATTTTTAAAAACTAACATTAATCAAACAGGTTCAATGATCAAATCTTTGTTGATAACATTCTTTGTTTTATGGAATCATTGAATTGATTTGTAATTTGTAAATATTCCTGACATTTTGGAAATTTGGGCTTTTCCCTAAAAATGAATGGCTTTTTGAAAATTATGTTGAAGTTCAATTTTGCTCCCTAGGATAAAGGGGCAAAACTTGATGGTTACCTACCCAATACTCATTCTCCCTTTCCTCCTTAATGAAAGAATTTCAGTTTTATTTTAGATGGTAGTGTCCTGCTGAAGTATCATGTTTTGGAGCCTCCCTTGCAGAAAACGTTTATGTTTTTTTCCATTGTTATTTTGGGGTTTCTGTCATCTGTAAAGCTAGCTAGCTAGCTAGCTAGCTAGAAAGGTTTCTTGACATAGAAGATATGAGAACTACAGTGCTCTTCCTTAGAAGATGTGAATTTCTTTTTTAGAGAGACAGCAAGTGCACACACAAGTGAGGAAGGGAAAGAAGGAGAAAGAGAGAATCTCCATGCTGAGCGTGGAGCCCAGTGCAGGGCTCTATCTCATGAACTTCAAGATCATGACCTGAGCCTAAGTCAAGAGTTGGAAACTCAACTGACAGAGCCACACAGGTGCCCCAGAAGGTGTAAATATTTTAAGGATTCTCTCTTCTTGTGGCCCAACTGTTTTCCAAAAAGCACTTTACACTTCCACCAGAAAATGTAGCCTGACCATTTCATGGAACCCTTGTTAATATTGAGCATTATCAATTAAATATAAGTTTAAAACAGTATCTCATTTTTATTTCAGGTATTTGATTAGTAGTGAGATTAAACATTTTTTCATCAAGTTAAAAAATTTTTTAAATCTTTATTTATTTTTGAGAGAGAGAGACAGAGTGTGGGCAGGGGAGGGGCAGAGGGAGAGGGAGACACAGAATCCAAAGCAGGCTCCTGGCTCCCAGCTGTCAGCACAGAGCCAGATACGGGGGTCAAATTCACAGACTGGGAGATCATGACCTGGGCCGAAGTCAGACATTTAACCGACTGAGCCACCCAGGTGTCCCTCATCAAATTTTGATTAACTATTTGCTAAGGTCTCCCGTTGCCTGGATGATACCTGGGTGCTTACCTTTTAGTGGATATGTCCTTACTTTAGATATGTCAATTCTTTCCATTTCCCTCCTTGAGTCACTCTTTCCCTGTAGTCATTTTGCATTATTGTTAATTGCCTTTTAAGCTCTTGGTGGACAATCTGATAACCTAGTTCCATATTCTCCAAGGCACCTCACATTTGTCACCACATTGTTAGATATACACACCCAGATCCACTGCTGCTTCAGCCCTAGTCTGCTTCTGATTAGAGCTCATGGAGGAACACTGAATAAAGCAGTGAGCCTATATAGCGACACAACCCCACTGGGCCAGTGCAGTTCAGAATGTGTGGTGCTCAGCTTGTAGGTGTCAGTGAGATCAGCACGGGGGGTGAATGGCCTCACCTCAAGCACAGTTGGTGCAATGAAATTTTAGATAATAGGCATTCAGAACAGACACCACTAGCTTTCCTTTCAAGTAAAACTATACCAATGCCTTTAAGTAAAAAAGGTCAGGAAAATTTGTGTACAATCTTGTATTGAATCTTATTGCTAGGTGAACAGAGTAGTGCAGATTTTGAGCCAGGAATTCATGGAAAACTTCAAAGCATGTTAATCTTCCTCTTAAACTGTTGGCAAACGTTTTTTTTTTTTTTTTTTTTTTTCCCAAATCACTTCCTTTAAGCAAGTGTTTTAATTGTCTGTTCAAGTATTTAGCATCGTGATTATTAATGGATCTTCCTTTTATTTAACCTAGATATCTCCTATAACTTAAAATGATTTTCTATTCAAATTTAAAAGAAATATTAAATTATGTAAAATTTCTTCTTATTTAGGTATGGAGTGTGAAAGGAAGTCACTCACAAATATTAAAATACATACAATAAATAATATATAAATGATTTGCTGTATGGATTTTTTAAATGTTTATTTATTTTTGAGAAAGAGAGAGAAAAATACGAGTGGGAGAGGGGCAGGCACTATTAGTGTAGAGTCTGAAGCAGGGCTCCATCTCACTAATCATGAGATCATGACTTAAGCCAAACTCAAGAGTCAGACATTTGACCGAGCCACAGGGCACCCCTGTTGTAAAGGATTTTTATTTTTTATTTATTTAATTTTTTAAAATATTTTTATTTTTTTAATTTATTTCTAGGAGAGAGAGACAGACAGACAGCATGAGCAGGGGAGGGTCAGAGAGAGAGGGAGACACAGACTCTGAAATAGGCTCCAGGCCCTGAGCTGGCAGTCAGCACAGAGCCCGACGCGGGGCTTGAACCCATGAACCGCGAGATCATGACCTAAGCGAAAGTCAGACGCTTAACCGACTAAGCCACCCAGGCGCCCCTGTAATGGATTTTTAAAAATCACTTCATCTCACAAAGTTTTAGGCTACATTGCTCTGACTTTGGTGACAGATATATTAAATTGATCTGTTTGACTAATCCCACACTGAGTTTCTCTAGGAGAAGGAGACTGCATACTATTTATTTTTATATAAATTTTATTTGATTGACTCCACTGCCTTATTACTGACACAGGATCAGGCACAGTATCCTGATGGAGCCTAATTCTTCATAGAGAATGCAAATTTTCTATGGCCTAATATCACATGACTTTTAAAGTAGACTCAAATATAGATTAAGAAATGGGCACATTTTTAGCCATTGTTGCTCTTTTTGAGAAAACTATCAAGGTTCAGAGGCCAAGTAATATGAAAGAGCTGTTGGTTACTATGTCAAATATTTCATCTAAGGAGACTTACAGTGGCTCCATCTTTCTCTATTTTTTTTAGTTAAAATAATAATCATTCAAAAATCTCAAAGTTTTTGGAGGCAAGATGGTGGAGAAGTGGGGAGCTCCATACATTTCACTCACCCCCATCTCTCAAACAGAGAAGGCCTGAAGTCATAGGAACCCTTACAGGAGTTTGGGAGGAAAAGGAGACAGAGTCCGCTGGAAAAGCTTACAGCGTGAGTGTGAACTGGGGAAGACAAAATCAGGCCAGAAACGGAGACACAGGGCGGGGGGATCCCATTTTGCTGGGAGCCAGGGTGAGTCTAGGGGAAAAAAGAAAGAGTGGCGGAAACTGCTCAAGACACTGTCCCTGTCACTGGAGAAGAGAAAAACCTCCGCTCAGGCAACAGATGGATCCAGTTTCCTGCTGTCCAGCTGACCCTAGGCGGGACACACTCATCCCAGGCGACCCTGGGTGAAAATGCTCCTCGCTCGCCAGCCCGACGTGGAGGGGACACAGCGGCACCTGAAGCTGCACCCCTGTGCTTCTGGCTTGGCTCGATCCCCAGGGGGGAAGGTGAGAGGCTTGAAACTGCTCTGAGGGACTCGCCTGCGAGTTTATACTTCCGGAAATATCAATGGGGAGTGCGGACTAAGATCTGGGAACAAGGCCTGCCTTGGGATATAGAGCACGACCCACCTTGGCTTCACCCCCGGCACAGGGAGA
Source organism: Hyaena hyaena (assembly GCF_003009895.1). Classification (NCBI taxonomy): domain Eukaryota; kingdom Metazoa; phylum Chordata; class Mammalia; order Carnivora; family Hyaenidae; genus Hyaena; species Hyaena hyaena. The sequence continues at coordinate 10,026 of NW_024080765.1, forward strand.
TCACACTCAAAAGAGGCTACCTCAAGAAACAAGCCAAAGTACACATGGTGGAGAATCCCAAACACCACTAAGAGTAAGAAAATAAAATAACCAAGGTCTCCACAAGAGAGACCAAGGGTCACCATTCAAAGAACACTTTCTGAACAGACAGGCCCAGGACAGTCAAAGAGCCTTCTTTGGTACAGCAGCACTCACAGGTGAAGAGCACATAACAAGCTTTTGAAACTAACAAGAGCTAGAAAGCTAACCCAAATGACGGAATGGAAGAACTCTCCTCCAAAGAAATTCCAGGAAGAATTGACAGCTAAAGAACTGCTCAAACGAGATATAAGCAAAATAAGTGAACAAGAAGTTAGAACAATAGTCATAAAATTAATTGCTGGGCTTGAAAAAGGCATGGAAGACATCAGAGACACTTTTGCTGCAAAGACTATGGAGCTTAAAAATAGTTGTGATGAATTAAAAAATGCCATAAGTGAGATGCAAAATAAAATGAAGGCATCCAATGCACGGATTGAAGAGGCAGAAAGGAGAATAAGTGATTAGAAGACACAGTTATAGAAAAAGGGGAAGCTGGAAAAAGAGAGATAAACCGATCCAGGAACACGAAAGGAGAGTTCGAGAGCTCAGCGATACAATCAAACAGAACAATATTCGTATCATAGGAATCTCAGAAGAGGAAGAGAGAGGGAAAGGTGCTGAAGGAGTTCTGGAACAAATTGTAGCTGAGAACTTCCCCAATCTGGGGAAGGAAACAGATGTGGAAATCCAAGAGGCACAGAGAACTCCCCTCTGATGTAACTTGAATCGATCTTCTGCAAGACATATCATAGGGAAACTGGCAAAATATAAGGACAAAGAGAGAATTCTGAAAGCATCTAGGGGTAAAAGGGCCTTACCATACAAAGGGAAACCTATCAGAGTGGTGACAGACCTATCTACTGAAACCTGGCAGGCCAGAAAGGAATGGCAGGAAATCTTCAAAGTGATGGACAGAAAAAATATGCAGCCAAGAATCCTCTATCCAGCAAGCCTGTCATTCAGAAGACAAGGAGAGATAGAAGTCTTTCCAAATAAACAAAAATTGAAAGAATTCGTCACCACTATAGCAGCCCTACGAGAAATCCTGAGGGGGACTCTATGAGGGAAATGTTACAAGGAACGCAAGGTACCAGAGACACCACCACAAGCATGAATCCCACAAAGGACACGATGACTCTAAACCCATATTTTTCAATAAAAACACTGAATGTAAGTGGACTAAATACCCCGATCAAAAGACACAGGGTAACAGAATGGATAAAAAACAAAATCCATCTATTTGTTGTCTACAAGAAACTCATTTTAGACTGGAGGACACCTTCAGACTGAAAGTAAGCGGATGGAGAAATATCTATCATGCTACTGGAAGTCAAAAGAAAGCTGGAATAGCTATTCTTATATCAGACAAACTAGACTTTAAAGTAAAGACAGTAACAAGGGATGAAGATGGGCATTATATAATAATTACAGGGTCTATCCATCAGGAAGAGCTAACAATTATAAATGTCTACGCACCGAATATGGCAGCACCTAAATATATAAAACAGTTAATCACAAAAAGAAACACCCTTATGGATAAGAATGTGCTAATAGCAGCGGACTTTAATACTCCACTTACAGCAATGGATAGATCACCTAGACAGAAAATCACTGAGGACACAATGGACTTTAATGACATATTGGACATGATGGATTTGACAGATATATTTAGAACTTTACATCCTGAGGCCATGGAATTCACTTTCTTCTCAAGTGCGCATGGCACATTCTCCAAGATATATTTCATTCTGGGACATAAAGCAGCCCTCAATAAATATAATAGAATTGAGATCATACCATGCACACTCTCAGATCATAATGCTGTGAAACTTGAAATCAATCACAGGAAGAAGTCTGGAAAACCTCCCAAACCATGGAAGTTAAAGAACACCCTACCAAAGAATGAATGGGCCAATCGGGCAATTAGAGAAGAAATTTAAAAAATATATGGAAACAAATGAAAATGAAAATACAACAATCCAAACTCTATGGGATGCGGCGAAGGCAGTCCTAAGAGGAAAGTACATTGCACTCCAGGCCTATTTCAAGAAATTAGAAAAAGCACAAGTGCAAAATCTAACAGTACACCTAAAGGAACTAGAATGAGAGCAAAAAGAGCGCCCCAAGCCCAGTAGGGGAAGAAAAATAATAAAAATCAGGGCAGAAATAAACAATATAGAAACCAAAGAAACAGTTGAACAGATTCATGAAACCAAGAGATTTTTTTTTTTTTGAAAAAATAAAAAAACTTGACAAATCTCTAGCCAGGCTTCTCAAAAAGAAAAGAGAGAGCACTGTAATAGACAAAATCATGAATGAAAATGGACTTATTACTACCAACCCCTCAGAAATACAAGCAATTGTCAGGGAATACTATGAAAAATTATATGCCAACAAATTAGACAATTTAGAAGAAATGGACAAATTACTAAACACACACACTACCAACATTCACACGGGAAGAGATAGAAAATCTGGATAGACCCATAACTAGTAAGGAAATCGAATCAGTTATCAAAAATCTCCCAACAAATAAGAGCCCTGGAGAATTCTACCAGACACTTAAAACAGAATTAATACCCAATCTTCTCAAGCTATTCCAAAAAATAGAAATCAAAGGAAAACTTCTGGACTCATTTTATGAAGCCAGCATCACTCTGATTCCCAAGCTAGACAGAGACCCAGCAAAAAAAGAGAACTACAGGCCAATATCCTTGATGAATACGGGTGCAAAAATCCTCAACAAGATCCTTGCAAATTGAATCCAACAGCACATAAAAAGAATTATCCACCAAGATCAAGTGGAATTCTTTCCTGGGTTACCGGGCTGGTTCAATCACAAAGCAATCAATGTGATACATCACATCAACAAAGGAAAAGACAAAAACCATATGGTCCTGTCAAAAGATGCAGAAAAAGCATTTGACAAAATACAGCATCCCTCCTTAATAAAGACTCTAGAGAAAGTCGGAATAGAAGGAACTTACTTAAACATCATAAAAGCCATCTATGAGAAGCCCTCAGCTAACATCATCCTCAACGGGGAGAAACTGAGAGCTTTCCCCCTGAGATCAGGAACACGACAGGGATGTCCACTCTCACCACTGCTGTTTAACATAGCGCTGGAAGTCCTAGCATCAGCCATCAGACACCAAAAGGAAATCAAAGGCATCAGAATTGGCAAAGAGGAAGTCAAACTTTCACTTTTCACAGATGACATGATACTCTACATAGAAAACCCAACAGACTCCACCAGAAGCCTACTAGAACTGATCCAAGAATTCAGCACAGTTGCAGGGGACAAAATCAATGTACAGAAATCAGTTGCATTTTTATACACCAACAATGAAGCAACAGAAAGAGAAATCAAGAAACTGATCCCATTCACAACTGCACAAAAATCCATAAAATACCTAGGAATAAACCTAACCAAAGATATAAGAGATCTGTATGATGAAAACTATAGAAAACTTTTGAAAGAAATTGAAGAAGACACAAAGAAATGGAAAAACATTCCATGCTCATGGATTGGAAGAATAAATATAGTTAAGATGTCATTACTACATAAGCAGTCTACACATTCAATGCACTCCCAATCAAAATTGCACCTGCATTCTTCTCAAACTCGAACAAACTATCCTAAAATTTGTATGGAACCACAAAAGACCCCAAATAGCTAAAGTAATATTGAAGAAGAAAACCAAATTGGGAGGCATTGCCATCCCAGACTTTAGCCTCCACTACAAAGCTGTCATCATCAATACCGTATGGTATTGGCACAAAAACAGACACATAGACCAATGGAACAGAATAGAGAGCTCAGAATTGGGCGCACAAATGTATGGCCAACTAATCTTTGACAAAGCGGGGAAGAGTATGCAATGGAAAAAAGATAGCCTTTTTAACAGATGGTGCTGGGAGAACCGGACAGCAACATGAAGAAGAATGAAACTAGATCATTTTCTCACACCATGCACAAAAATAAACTCAAGATGGATAAGGGACCTGAATGTGAGACAGGAAACCATCAAAACCCTAGAGGAGAAAGCAGGAAACAACCTCCTTGACCACAACCGCAGCAATTTCTTACTTGACACATCGCCAAAGGCAAGGGAATCAAGAGCAAAAATCAACTATTGGGACCTCATCAAGATTAAAAGCTTCTGCACGGCAAAGGAAACAATCCAGAACAAAGCAACTGATGGAATGGGAAAAGATAGTTGCAAATGACATATCAGATAAAGGGCTAGTATCCAAAATCTATAAGGAATTCACCAAACTCCACAGCTGAAAAACAAACAATCCAGTGAAGAAATGGGCAGAAGACATGAACAGACACTTCTCCAAAGAGGACATCCAGATGGCCAACAGACACATGAAACAATGCTCAGCGTCCCTTCTCATCAGGGAAATACAAATCAAAACCACACTGAGATACCACCTCACGCCAGTCAGAGTGGCTAAAATGAGCAAATCAGAGAACTCTAGATGCTGGCGAGGATGTGGAGAAACGGGCACCCTCCTACACTGTTGGTGGGAATGTAAACTGGTGCAGCCCCTCTGGAAAACAATGTGGAGGTTCCTTAAAAAATTAACAGTAGAACTCCCCTATGACCCAGCAGTAGCACTGCTAGGAATTTACCCAAGGGCTACAGGAGTGCTGATGCATAGGGGCACATGGACCCCAATGTTCATAGCAGCACTCTCAAGCATAGCTAAAACATGGAAAGAGCCTAACTGTCCATCAACGGACAGATGGATCAAGAAGATGTGTATCTATACCATGGAATACTACATGGCAATAAGAAGGAATGAAATCTGGCCATGTGTAGCAACATGGATGGAACTTGAGGGTGTTATGCTGAGCGAAATAAGTCAGGCAGAGAAGGACAAATACCATATGTTTACACATACAGGAGGATTAGGAGGAACTTAACAGAGGACCATGGGGGAGAAAAAGGGGGAAAATAGTAAGGGAGAGGGAGGGAGGAAAGCCATGGGAGACTCTTGAATGCCGAGAACAAACTGAGGGCTGATGGGGGCTGGGGGGGGGGGAAAGGGGGTGATGGGCATGGAGGAGGGCACTTGTGGGGATGAGCACTGGGTGTTTTATGGAAACCAACTTGACAATAAACTATTTAACAAATAAAAAATAATTTTAAAAAATCTCAAAGTTTTGACACCAGACATCTCTGCTATAAGAGTTTTATTGCTTATTTGTAGTAAGAGAAGCTTAAGAAAGCAATCTAAATAAAGGAAGGAATGTGGGATTAAATAGATATATCCAATTCTCGACTTACCTGTCATTAATAGACTGAGACACATAGACTTTCCAAGGTTTAATCTTTATGTAGAATGGCGATGCCATTGCCAATATTGTATATGTTGTTCCACACATGGTTGTTGTACAAAGAAAATGGGATAATGTGTGAAGCCTACTATACATGAGGTGGTCAGCATATATAAGTTACTCGGCTCATGTGTATCAGCAAGATCAGCATTTATGAGCAACAGAACTGTCTTGTATAGTAATTCACAATAAGGTGTCCAACCAAGGGTTAAGTAGGGGGTCAAAATCCAGTCTGTGCTCCACTTAGTGTTCTTGACACTCCAGAAGATGAAGTTCACATCCTAAACTCTCATAGGCTAATGGTGGCCCTGAAAAATATCTCCCTATAACAATTTTGTTGATTTTTTTTTTCTGGCACATGATTTGTTTTCAAATTTGGGCAGGAGTACCAGCTCATTCACAAAGTGGAGTAAAGCTCATGTTTCTACCTGTATCAATATGAATGTTTGCAACCGTAATTTTTATTTTGGAGGAATGTATTCAGAAAGTACAGATTATTTTCCTTCACTTATATTGTCACTTAAACAAACAAGAAAATTGTTGGGTTTTCCTCCCTCCACTCTTGAGGGATTGGTAAGGCTTCTATAGCATCTGAGACATCAGTATCCCATGACGGTAGTAGACCTGGCATAAGGATAACATTCAATTAAGTTTAAAAGTTATGACAGAGCTTGAGAAGCTCCCAAAAGAGCTTGGGAAGATGGTGGAGTAGGACCCTGAACTCTCCGCATCTAATGTTTACAACTAGGTATCATCCACATCCAAGTAAATAAACCAGAAAGTGATCCAAAGGCTGGCACAACAAACTCCACAAGGAAATGTGGAGAAGAAGATGCATTTGAACGATTAGGAAGATCAGGAAGGTGAAGGGAAGCTCCCCCAGGAGGGAGGGGGCTGCATACCTGGAGAGGGCAGAGACATAGACTCTTGCAGCAGGGAGCTTACATGGGGAGATTAATCCCCATAACACTTGGCTTTGGAAACCAGAGTGGTTGAATTCCACGCCTTTGAATAATCAGTGGGACTTGGAGCCTGGACCATCAAAGTCAGCTGACTCAGCATTGGACTAGCCAGGAGGGTGAGTGACAGCTGGGTTGCTGCCCTTAAAGAGACAACAGCCTGCACACAGAGAGGCAACATACAATTGACAGCTTCTACAGCACCGGAGGCAAATGGGAGACAGAGATGTTCATACTGATTTTGGAGCATGCTGGGGAACTTCTCTGAAAATGAAGAAGCTGGCAGGTATCATTTTCCGCCCCTCTCCCTAGCATAAACATAAGGCCATCTGTGGGGGTAAGGAGTGGTGCTGCACGGACACTTGCTATGTAACTTGTTAGCAGTGCACCACACGCATGAGTTCTCCTGAGGACTCACCCACTCAAAGCTTGCTAGCTTTGGTCCTGGGAACAGGGCAAAGTTTGTTAAAGCCAGGTGTATGACCTGTCCAGTCACCAGGTGCACAGCTGCTTCTGTCCACCTCACCCAGCCACCCCAAAGAGCACAGCCATGCCCAGCCATTGCCATGTGCCCTGCCCAGCCTCACAGCCCATTGCTATGTGCACACCCCAGTGCACAGCTCCCTAACCACTGTGGCACTTCAGGGGCATAAAGCTAGCAGCCCAGTGCAAATTTTGCTAACACTGCCACCTTGCTCGCAAGTTCCCAGATAGGCATGCCCACTCAGAACTGGGTTACCTGGGTGTCACTAACAGGAAAGAGAACAAGCAGAGCCCACAACAGGCAGTCAGTGCAGACAATTGCATTGAAATGGCAGGTGACTCAGACATAACAGCAGGGCATAAGCAAAACACAGGATACTCTCCTGGAGGCACTCCAGGACCTGCTCTTCATAAAGTCACTACCTAAGAGCAGAAGACAGATGAGTTTCCTAACATAGAGAAGGGACACTGAGAGGCAGACAAATGAAGATACAGACAAATTTATCCAAAATGAAAGAACAGGACAAGGCCAATGCCAGAGATCTAAGCAAAATAGATAAGTAACATGCCTGATAGAGAATTTAAAGTAATAGTAATAAGGGTACCCACTGGATTTGAGAAAAGAGTGGAAGACATGAGTGAGACTCTTAACACAGAGATAATGAATAACATAGCAGAGATGAAGGGCTCAATAAACAAAATGAGAACACACTTGATGAAGTGAACAGCAGGCTAGAAGACGCAGAAGAATAAATTAGTAACCTAGAAGACAGAGTAATGAAAAGTAATCAACATGAACAAAAGAGAGAAAAAAAAATTAGGCAAAATGAGAATACACTTAGGGCATTCAGTGTTTCCACCAATCATACTAACATTAATATCATAGGCATCCCAGAAGAAGACAGAGAAAAGGGGGCAATAAATTTATTTGAAGAAATAAAAGTTGAAAACTTCTCTAATTTGGGGAAGGAACCAGACATCCAGATCTAAAAGTCAAAAAGAGGGGCGCTTGAGTGGTTCAGTTGGTTAAGAACCTGACTCTTGATTTCAGCTCAGGTCATGATCTCATAGTCGTGAGATCAGGCCCCAGTTTGGAGCCTGCTTGGGATTCTCTTCTCCCTCTCTCTCTGCCCCTCCCCCATGCAGTCTCTCTGTTTCTCTCAAAATAAATGAATGAATGAATAAATAAATATTTTTAAAAGGCACAGAGAACCTCCACCAAAGTAAACAAAAGTAGATCCACACCAAGACATATTGTAATTAAATTGGCAAAATATAGTGATGAAGAAAAAAAAAATTAAAGCAGCAAGACAAAAGAAGGCAGTAACATACAAGAGAAACCCCATAAAGCTAGCAGGGGATTTTCCAGCAGAAATTTTCCAACCTAGGAGGGAGTGGCATGATATATTCAAAGTGCTGAATGGGAAAAATACGTAGCCAAAAATACTTTATACAGCAAAGCTACCATTTAGAATAGAAGGAAAGGTAAAGAGTTTCCCAAACTAAAGGTGTTCATGACCACTAAACCAGCTCTGCAAGAAATATTGAAGGGGACTCTCTGAGTGGAAAGAAGAGAGCAGAAGTGAAAGTATAAAGGTAGGAAACAAAAAAGCAGTATAAATGAGTATTTCTGTAAAAAATAAGACAAGGAATCACAAGATCAAATGATGCAAAAAAATGACAAGATATACCTAAAACATGGGAAAAGTAAAGAATGGGTTCAAACTTAAGCAACCATCAACTTAATATAGACTGCTATCTGCAGGAGATGTTATATACAAACCTACTGGGAACCACAAACTAAAAGCCACTAACAAATATACAAAGAATAAAGAGCAAGAAATCCAAATATTGACAAACCATGAGAGAAAGACAAGGAAGGATTGGAGAAAATCTTCAGAAACAACCACAAAACAAATAATAAAATGAAAATAAATATATACCTATCAACAATTACACTGAAATTAAGTGGCCTAAATGCTACAATCAAAAGACACAGGGTGGGGCGCCTGGGTGGCTTAGTTAGTTGGGCGTCCGACTTTCACTTAGGTCATGATCTCGCGGTTCGTGGGTTCGAGCCCCGCATCGGGCTCTGTGCTGACTGCCAGCTCAGAGCCTGGAGCCTGTTTCAGTCTGTGACTCCCTCTCTCTCTGACCCTCCCCTGCTCACGCTGTCTCTCTCTCTCTCTCCTAGAAATAAATAAAACATTAAAAAAAAAAAAGACACAGGGTGACAGAATGGATAAAACAAGACCCATCTATATGCTGCCTGACAAGAGACTCTAAAGACAACTTCATATTGATCATCAGGGAATGGAGAGACATCTTTTCTGTGAATGGAAATCAAAAGAAAGCTAGAGTAGTAATACTTATACCAGCCAAAACTGACTTTGAAACAAAGACTGTAATAGGAGACACATAAGAACATGGTATAATGATAAATGGAACAATCCAAAAAGAAGACATAACAATTGTAGATATTTATGCACCCAACACAGAGCACCCAAATACATCAAACAGTTAATAACAAACATAGAACTACCGATAATAATACAATAGTAGTAGGGGACTTTAATACCTACTTACATCAATAGACAGACCACCTAAATAGATAATGAACAAGGAAATAATGGCTTTGAATGACACACTGGAACAGACAGATTTAAAAGACATATTCAGAATATTCCATCCTAAAACATTTTTTTTCAAATGCATACGGGGCATCCTCCAGAATAGACCACATATTATCCCACAAAGCCAGCCTCAACAAATTCAAGAAGATCTAAGTCATACCATGCATCTCTTCTGACCACAATGCTATGAAGCTAGAATTCAACCATAAGAAAAACATCCAGAAATACCACGAACACATGGGGGATAGTCATACTACTAATAAAAACTGAGTGGGTCAATCAGGAAATCAAAGAAAACATAAAAATACATGGAAAGAAATGGAAATAAAACACACTGGGCCAAAACCTTTGGGATGCAGCAAAAACAGTTCTAGGAGGGAATTTTATAGCAATACAGACCTGCCTCAAGAAGCAGAAAATATTTCAAATAAACAACCTAATCTCACACAGAAAGGAGCTAGGAAAAGAAAAACAAATAAAACAAACCACCAGAAGGAAAGAAATAATAAAGATGGGAGCAGAAAGAAGTGATATAGAAAATAAAAAACAATTGAACAATTAATGAAACCAGTAGCTGATTCTTTGGAGAAAAAAACCCAATAAAATTACATCTCTAGCCAGATTTAAATAGAAAAAAAAAAAGAGAAAGAACTCAAATAAACAAAGTCACAAAGGAGAGAGGAGAAATAACAACCAATACCACAGAAATACAATTATAAGACAATATTATGAAAAACTATATGCCAGAAAATCGGACAACTTAGAAGAAATTGATGAATTACTAAAAACATATAACCTACCAAAAATGAAAAGGAAGAAATAGAAAATTATAACAGACTGATAAGCAGCAATGAATTTGAATCAGTAATCAAAAACCTCCCAACAAACAAAAGTCCAGGATCAGATGGCTTCAGAGGAGAATTCTACTTAAACATTTAAAGAGTTAATACCTATTCTTCTCAAACTATCTCAAAAACTAGAAATGGAAGGAAACTTCTAAACTCATTCTATGAGGCCAGCATTACCCTGATGCCAAAACCAGATAAAGACTAACTAAAAAAGAGACCTACAGGCCAATATTCCCGATGAACATGGATGCAACAATCCTAAAGAAAATACTAGCAAACCCAATCCAACAATACAGCTAAAAAAAAAAAAAATCATTCACCATAATCAAGTGGCATTTATTCACAGGTTGCAAAGGTGGTTCAATATTCACAAATCAATCAACATGATACAGCAGATCAATAAGAGATAGGATAAAAACTATATGTTCATTTCAATAAATGCAGAAAAAACATTTGACAAAGTATGACATCCATCCATGATAAAATCCCTCAACAAAGCAGGTTTAGAAGGAACACAGCTCAGGGCACCTTGGTGGCTCAGTTGGTTGAGCCTCTGACTTCGACTCAGGTCATGATCTCAAGGTTTATGAGTTCGAGCCCCACATGGGGCTCACTGCTGTCAGCACAGAGCCTGCATCAGATCCTCTATCCTCTTCTCTTTGCCCCTCCTCTGCTAATGCTTCCTCTCTTTCAAAAATATATTAAAAAAACATTTAAAGAAAGAAGGAACATACTTCAGCATAATAAAGGCCATATATTAAAAGCCTACAGCTAACATCATCCTTAATAGGGAACACTTAGGACTTTTCCCTTAAGTTCAGGGTCAAGACAAGGATGTCCACTTTCATGTTTATTAAAAATAATACTGGCAGTCCTAGCCATAGCAATCAAACAACGAAAAGAAATAAAAGGCCTCCAAATCAGTAGGAATAAGTAAAACTTTCACTGTTTGCAGATGATATGATACTCTATACAGAAAACCCGAAATACTCCACCAAAACACTGCTAGAACTGAGAAACCAATTGACTACAGTTGCAGGATACGTAATCAACATACAGGAATCTGTTGGATTTCTATACACCAATAATAAAGCCAAAAGAGAAATTAAGAAAACAATCCCACTTACAATTGTGCTAAAATAATAAAATACCTACACATAAATATAACCAAAGAGGAAACGATCTGTGCTCTGAAAATTGTAAAACACTGATGAAAGAAACTGAAGACAACACAGAGAAATGGAGAGACATTCCATGCTCATGGGTTGGAAGAACAAATATTGTTAAAATGTCTATACTACCCAAACTAATCTACACATTTAATGTAATCCTTATCAAAATACCAGCATTTTTCACAGAGCTAGTACAAGCAGTCCTAAAATTTATATGGAATCGCAAAAGACCCCAAATAGCCACAGAAATCTTGAATAAGGAAAAGCAAAGCTGGAGGCATCACAATTCCAGACTTCAAGTCATATTAAAAGCTGTAGTAATCAAAACTATATGGTCCTGGCACAAAAATAGACACATAGATCAATGGAACAGAATAGGACACCCAGAAGTAAACCCACAACTGTATGGTCAATTAATCTTTGACAAAGCCAGAAAGAACATTCAAAAACACTGATCCAAAGAAATAAATGCGCTCTAATATTATAGCAGTACTTTTTACAATAGCCAAATTATGGAAGAAGCTCAAGTGTTCATCAACTAATGAATGGGTAAAGAAGATGTGGTATATACATACACACCATGGAATATTATTCAGCCATAAGAAAGAATGAAATCTTACCATCTGCAAAAACAGAGATGGAATTAGAGAATATAATGCTAAGCTATACAAGTCAGTCAGAGGAAGACAAACACCATACAATTCTAGTCATATGTGGAATTTAAGAAATAAAACAAACAAGTAAAGGGAAATATGAGAGAGAGAGACAAATTTAAAAAACCAGACTTTAATTAGAGAGAATAAACTGATTGTTACCAAAGGGGAGGTGGGTGGATGGAGATTAAGGAGTAAACTTAACTGATGATCACCGGGTGATGTATGGAATTGTTGAATTGCTATATTGTACACCTGAATGTACATTACTAAGTAGGATTAAAATAAAAACTTAAAAAAGGTGGAACTATCATATAATTCTACTGGTTATTTATCCAAAAGAACTGAAATCGGGATCTTGAAAAGATGTTAGCACCCCCATTTTCACTGCAGCATTGTTCACAATAGCCAGGACACAGAAACAACCTAAAGGTGCATCAATCAATGAATGAATAAAGAAAACATGGTAAACATGGCATATACAATAATAGAATATTATTCAGTCTTCAAAAAGAAGGAAATCTGCAACATGCAACAACATGGATGAAACTTGAGGACACTATGCTAAGTGAAATAAGCCAGTCACAGGACAAATACTGTGTGATTCCACTTATATATGGTATCTAAAATTGTCAAATCATGGAAGCAAAGAGCAGAATTGTGGTTTCCAGGGAAAGGAAGAGAAAGGGAAGAGGGAGCTGTTAATCAATAGGTGCAACATTTCAGTTACACAAGGTAAATTCTAGAGATTTATTGTATGAAATGATTCCTATAGTTATCAATACTCTATTGTACACGTAGAGGTTTGTTAAGAGGGAACATCTCATGTTAAATGCACTCACTACAACTGAATAAAAATACAAGCAAAAATTAAAAAAAATAAAAGTTATGACAAGTTTGTCTTAACAGTTAATTTGCATTGAAAACATACCAGGCCATTCATACCATTTTCTAATTTGATCTTCATAAAATCCCTATGAAGTATAGGTGATTATTGTTAATCTTTTTTAAAAGTGCTTAGCACAGGGGCACCTGAATGGCTCAGTCAGTTAAGTGTCTGACTTCGGCTCAGGTCATGATCTCGCAGTTTGTGAGTTGACAGCTCAGAGCCTGGAGCCTGCTTCAGAATCTGTGTCTCCCTCTCTCTCTGTTCCTCCTCTGCTTGTACTCTGGCTCTCTCTCTCAGAAATAAATAAACATTTAAAAAAAAAGAAAGAAAAAAAGAAAGTCCTTAGCACAATGCATAGCATATAATAAGATCTCAACAAATGTCATCTATCATTCCTTTTTTGCATCTAGAAACAAAGAGGTCAAAATGTGAGGACACTTATACAAGGTCACACATGTAGTTCACAGCAGCTAGGATTTAAGTAAACATTAATTTTCCATCTGGTGATTGTCTTTTAAAATTTTTAACAACTCAGGATTACTGACTAGCTGCCAACAGCAAACTTCCACTTCCAGTAATGATATACTAGGTAAATTCAGAAAACATCTAGAAAAGCTGGAAAAATGTGGAAATAAATCTGCCTGAGGTATGGTTGCCAGATAAAATATAGGATACCCAGTTAAATTTGAGTTTCAAAAAAAAAAAAAAAATAGGGAATATGTTTTTAGAAGTCTGTTCCAATTATTACATAGAACAGATATACTAAAAAAGATATTCGTTGTTAATCTCATATTCAAACTTAGTTAGACAGTCTTGGAATTTTTTCCCTCTAAAATTGGAAATCCTAGCCCGAAGGCATCAGAGACCTAGTGAGACAATGGGAATATGAAGACAAGATCCAGGAAAAGAAAACGCAGAGATAAACCTAGGGTTTGGGGTTGCGGTTTCTCTAGTTGGGTTGGGGAGAAACTGTGTGGATTCTGATAAATGCAGCTGAGAGGCTAGAAAAGTGAAAAGAACTTCTTTCAGATTTGCAAGGCTAAGGGGATCAAACTTAAGAGTTCAGGGCGTGGCAAAGAGGAAGACTCTGGTAATCTTTCCTGATTCAAGTTAGCACACTGGATAGCAGAACAGATATGCCGTTGACAATACACCTGCCCTTAGCCTTCAAATAGTTTCAAGTCTTGAAATTCAACTGAGTATATTCTGCATTGCTAGATATCTCCCAGAAGGAGCTGCAAATCCTCTCTGGATGAAAACGACAGCATGCTAAGCCTCAAATAATTTCTACAAGTTTTCATTTACAATGGCCAGTCCTCAATTAAAATTGCCCAGGCGCGTGCAGATACAACACTATGTGCAAAATACCAAAAGAACAAGTAGGCATCATAAGCTGACTCATATGACTTCTAGATATTGGAGTTATCAGACACAAGCTTTAACTGAACTTATACTGAAAACATTCAAAGAAATAAAGGACAGGATTGAAAATATCAGTAAAGAATAAAGTCTATAAAAATGAACCAAATAGGAATTCTGGATCTGAAAAACTACACTTTTGAAATAGTGCAGTCAATAGTTGGGTTTAAAGCAGATTAAACAAAATACAGGAGAATATTTAGGGAAAAGGAATATAGGTCAGGAAAAAATTCAGAATGAAGCACGCAGGGGAAAAAGGTATAAAATATAAAGGCGAAAGTAAGAAACATATGTGACACTAGGGGGTGGTCTAAAATATGTATAAATCAGGATCCAAAAGTAGAGGAGAGAGACAGTGGTGCTAAAGCCAAAAATTCTCCAAAATTTAAAAATTCTTCAAAAATTTCCAAAAGTTATAGAAGAAAAAATCAGGCTACAGAGTCAAGAAAAACCCCTATCAATCCAAAAAGAACAGAGCACACAGACATCACTGTAGAATTTTGAAAGAGACAAGAAAAATCACATCATCAACCAGTGCGGGAAAGAGCTGGACTATCTTCATAGGGAGCAACAATTGACAGATAGCTATTCAACATCAAAAGAAACCAGAGAAGACAAAGGAATGGCAGCTTCAATGTGCTAAAAAAAGAAAACCAAAATACCTTATTATACAGAATTCTTCAACCCAGAAAAACAAGAAGTCCTATTCTTTAAGAATAAGGTGATTATTCCTATTTCTGTCTGAACATTGCACAGGCTGCCAGCACCATGAGTATTTGAACTTCATGGCAAGTTTTTAGCTATCCATATGTTATGATGCTTGCAATCCAGAAATGCCCAAATCTTATGAATCAAAGTGTGATCAGAGTTGAAGACTTAATCAGACATTTGGATCAGCACAAATGCTTTCCTTTGTGAACCACTTATTTGTGCAGAAAAAGCCAAATTACCTATGCAGTAACATTTTGTAGCAAGAACAGTGAGCTTAAATCTACTAATATTCAATTTGTAAAATAGATGTGAGCCAAGGTAAATCATAACCTCAACATCTAAGAAAAACACTTTTAACTAAAGAAGTGATAATCACAGTGAGAGAGTCAGTCCCGACAGTTATCTAGAAAGAGTAGTAGAAAGTACAATATCTTAAAATGCTCAAAAAGATCTAGAAGCAATGGAGAGGATGTGGAGAAAAAGGAACCCTCATGTACTGTTGACGGGAGTGCAAACTGGTGCAGCCACTTTGGAAAACAGTATTGAGGTTCTTCAAAAAAATTAAAAATAGAATGACCATATGATTCTATAGTCTCACTACTGGGTGTTTACCCAAAGAAATGAAAACACTTTTTTAAAATTTTTTAATGTTTTATTTATTTCTGAGAGAGAGAGAGAGAGCGCGCGCGCGCAAGGGAAGGCCAGAGAGAGAGGGAGACACAGAATCCGAAGCAGGCTCCAGGCTCTGAGCAAGCTGTCAGCACAGAGCCCGACGCAGGGCTCGAACCCATGAACCGTGAGATCATGACCTGAGCCAAAGTCGGACGCTTAACCAACTGAGCCACCCAGGTGCCCCCAAAACACTAATGTTTATTGCAGCATTATTTCCAATAGCCAAGATATGGAACCCAGGTGTCATTGGATAAATGATGAATGGATAAATGATGCATGGATAAATGATGCATGGATAAAGATGAATGGATAAGGAAGATGTATATATACACAATGGAGTATTACTCAGCCATAAAAATGAAATCTTGCCATCTGCAACAAATAGATGGAAGTAGAGGTTATAATGCTAAATGAAATAAATCATAGAAAGGCAAATACCAAATGATTTCACTCATATGTGGAATGTAAGAAACACAAACAAATAAAAAGAGACAGACAAAAACACAGAATCTCTTAAATATGGAGAACAAACTGGTGGTTGCCAGACGGGAGATGGGTGGGGAGATGGGTGAAATACGTGAAGGGGATTAAGAGTACACTTACCTTGATGAGCAGAGAGAAAAGTACAGAATTGCTGAATCACTATATTGTACACTTGAAACTAATATAACACTGCATATCAATTGTACTTGGGTTAAAAAAAGAAGCAATGGAACAATAAGATACAAATTGAAATTTGAACCTGGAGAACATTTAGTTTCAGTTAGAGGAAATACCAAGAGCTGTACTTACAAAGAAATAATCAACACTAGTGATATAAACCTTCTTAGGTCCTTTTAGTCTATCCTACATAGCAATATGTTTATTTGTATGCTTTTTCATTTTAAAATTAAATAGAGTTTAAGAAATAAGTAGCTTAGAGGAAGGCTATGATTTTTGACCAAAACAAAAGGAAGCGTTTTCTAATAAATGGGAATAAATGGAATTATTGTTCATTGAAAAAGTCTCTAATGTTGAAGATTCCATGACCTATGTAAAGAGTTGACACTGGAAAAGTCATTTGGTTTGATATTGTCTGTTGGATATCTTGAAGGTAGAGCTTTAAAGCTTTTCATGCATCAGGCCCTTGTTTTGGACGAACACCAGATTGAAGCAGTCACCTTTTATATATACTTGTCCTGTACCATTTCATTTAGCAGCGTACATTCGAGAACTCATTCAAAAAAAGAAAATTATGTAAGTGTAATCATAAGAAGTTGTACCAAAAAACTTTGTTCTATTATAAATAGTTCTGAGAAATATGGTGTTTTTACTTGGCTCAAATGATATTTTTTTGTAGTAAAATTCTCATTAAAGTAATCTATGACTCTAATAGAAAAAAATCTTATTGTATTACAAAATATCATGTTGACTTGTCAAAATGTTGTCATTTGGTAAAGATATTATCTCACTTAAATCTGCACTTCCAGAGGGGGTTAGGATGCTGTATTATGGACTAATTATATTAGCTTTGAAATTTGAAAATAATTGAAAAAATAGTCATAAATTTTGAATAAACAGAAGAGATGTTCACATCCTTTAGTATTTCAGATTTGCCTAATTTGTAAAAGTTGCCATATAGTAAGGTCATGTTTCTCTAATAGCTAAAACATGATTACTTCACTGAAAACTAGTTAATTGCAATTTCCTTCTGAAGTAATTGTAATAACGGATATATCTTTTTTTACATGAAGAACTGAACATTATTTAAATAATTTGCTATTTAGAAGAGCAGCATAAATCTTATGTTAATGCTTTGAAATATGGAACCACAGCAAAAATGAGAGATTGATCAAAATGAACCATTATGTAATGATGATTTATTTAATTTAATGATGATTAAATAAACTTTAATTTATGGGCAATATTTATTACAGGTGCTAGAGGGCCAAGACAATCCCGTAAATGTATTTTGTTTCTTGTTTCAGTGCTGGTTATTAGACAAGTGTTCCTGGTCTCTAAGATCAGTGCGTGTGAGGTATTTGCTAAAAGGAAATTAGAGACTTCCTCTTGCTAGAATAATTGTAGCAGATTCATGCTTCTGCTGCTAAGCCAGTAAACTGATTTTAAAACAAAATGTTTAGGGGCGCCTGGGTGGCTTAGTCGGTTAAGCGTCTGACTTTCGCTTAGGTCATGATCTCACGGTTCGTGGGTTCAAGCCCCGCGTCGGGCTCTGTGCTGACTGCCAGCTCAGAGCCTGGAGCCTGTTTCAGTCTGTGACTCCCTCTCTCTCTGACCCTCCCCTGCTCATGCTGTCTCTCTCTCTCTCTCCTAGAAATAAATAAAACATTAAAAAAAAAAAAGATAAAAAAATAAAACAAAATGTTTACAGCACTGCATAACAATGGAAACAGAAACTACAGATTCTAGACAGGAGAATTAGTCAGGTGAACTGATGACCGACAGTCCCTATCTGTGGTGGCAGGAAACTAGCAGAGCTGCTGTTGGCCACGTGGGGCCAAAGGGACAGGGCTGAAGACCTCAACACCCAGCTGATTTCCCCTCAGACCTTTGCCGAATCCTTTCGCCCTTTGCTTTTGGGGCAAAGGGCTAAAAATCCAATCATGAAAACATCTGAAAAGTGGAGCCCAAATATTCTGTCTCTTGGTCCTGAGGACACCTGGCAGGGACAGGGTCAATGAAGGGACCCTGGTGAAAGCCCTGGGCTCTCTGTGAAAGCCTTGCAGAGGGGTCCCTAGGAACAGGTGAGCTGGAAGCTCTACCAAGACTCAGCTCCTCCTCTCATCGGGCCACCACCATCAGCACCGGCACTGCCTAGTTGAGAAAAGAGCAAAACTCCTTCAGGGGAAGATGCCCCTGCCCACGTTTCTACATGTCACACCCAATTTGTGATGATGGATAGACAGTTGCCAAGAATGGTAAGAGGCAGAAGCAACTGACCAAAATCAAGAAGGACAAGGGAAAGAGGATCCTGACACTGAAGTCATTAAGCAAAGACTTTACAGAAACCACGACTTATATTTGCAGAAAACAGATAAAGTGCAACCTTTGTCAGAAAATTAGAACCAATAGAAATGAATCAAATAGGGGCGCCTGGGTGGCTTAGTCGGTTGAGCGTCCGACTTTCGCTTAGGTCGTGATCTCGCGGTTCGTGGGTTCGAGCCCCGCGTCGGGCTCTGTGCTGACTGCCAGCTCAGAGCCTGGAGCCTGTTTCAGTCTGTGACTCCCTCTCTCTCTGACCCTCCCCTGCTCACGCTGCCTCTCTCTCTCCTAGAAATAAATTTAAAAAACAAGAATAAATGAATCAAATAGTGACTTTATTATTGAAAAATAGAAGAGCTGAAATTAAGAATTCGACGTATTGGCTTAGCAGCATAGCAAATACAGCAGGAAAACGGTCAGTATGATGCATTCATAGAACACATCTAGATTGAAGGAAGAGAAAAAGAATGATAGATACAGAGGAGAGAGTGAGGAACATATGGGACAATGGAATGGCTCGGTTCCAGAGAATGGGGAAAAGGTAACTTTTAAGGAGATGATAATAGTTTATCACCCAAAACAAAATCACTCATTAGAGTATCATAGTTCAACTGCTGAAAATGAAAGAAAAAGGGAAAAGCCTTACAAGCATGAGAAGGAAAAAAAAAACCCACATTACTTTCAAAGGAATGACAGAGACTAACAGATAACTTTTCGGAAGACAGAGAAATGACATTCCTAAGAGCTACAGAAAATAACAGCTAACCTAGAATTTCATACAACAGTGATATTATTCTTCAAAAGCTAAAGTGAAATAGTGATGTTTTCAGACAAGCAAAAACTGAGGGATTTATCACCCATAGGCCTGCCCTGAAAGAAATACAAAAAAGAAGCTCTTTTCTTTTATTATTTTGTTTTGTTTTAGAGAGAGAGAGGGTGCAAGTGAGTGAAGGGCAGGGAGAGAGAGAGGGGGAGAGAGAGAGAGAGAGAGAGAGAGAGAGAGAGAATCTCATGAGGGGTAGAGAGAAAGGGAGAGAAAGAGACAGAAAAAGAGAGAAAAGCGGGGCTCACCCAAAGCAGGGTTCGTGTTTTTAGGTGAAACAGAGCTCATGCGCACCTGAAGCAGGGCTCGGGCCACCCAAAGCCGGGCACAAGCTCACGAACCATGAGATCATGACCTTAGCTGGAGCCATTAACGACTGAGCCACTCAGCCACCTGCTCTTTCCTTTTAGAAGAAGAATGATCCCAGACAGAAACAAAGATGTGTGGGGCGCAAGCTAAGATGGCACAGTAGGAGGACCCCGGGCTGGTCTACTTCCTCCAACACAGCTGGAAAACTATCAAATCAACCTGAAGACTACCAGAACAAACTCCACAGCTAGAGGGAGAGAAGAGCCAACATGGAGGAAGGTAGGAAGTGTGGAGACAGTTTGGGACTGAAATAGATCACAGATGCTGCAGAGGGGAGGGAGCCGTGGTTGAGGAGAAGGGCAAGAGAGAGTGGGGTGCACAGGAGAACATTTCCCCAAAGCCATTGGCTGAGAAAATGAGAGGGGCTGATTTTTGTGAGTTCTTGTAATCAGCAGGGTTTGAAGGCTGGAGTTTTAAAGATCTGGCTTGGCTGGGATCCAGCCCTGGGGGCGCTGCCCTCTCCTGTAGAGAAGGGAGGCAAGCGAGCTGGGGGTGGGTGGGGCAGATGGCAGGGAAACAGCCATCTGAGGAGCACCTGGGACACAGTGGGGACACTGTGCACTCTTCTTGGAGCGTATCCCTGAGAGGTAGTATTTATGGAGGCGCCTCTCTGGGGACAAAGGAGCTGGTTGGCACCATTTCTTTCCCCCTCCCCCAGCCCCAGCATAGGTGCGGAGCCGCCTGCGGAGGGCAGCTTAGCCCTGACACTGGCTGCCTAGCCTGCTTGCTCCAAGTTCTCTGTGCTTTGGTGCAACTACTGTTCTCAGTCAAACCTCCCTCCATCCCAGTGCACCTAGGCCCTCCCCCAGAAGACCAGCACAGGTCCCTGCCCACACCACATTCCTAAAGCCTCGAGTGTTAAGTCAGCAGGCTGGGATATAGCCCAGAGGGCACTGCACTGCTCCTGGAGAAAAGGCAGGTAAAGAACTTGGGGGCAGTGTGGAAACAGTGAAATAAAAAATGCCCGAGATATGCAGGGGGAGAATTATTCACTCTTCTTGGAGGGCTTCCCTCAGATGCCATGTGCACTGAGACTCCTCTTCAAAGACTGAAGAGCTGACTGACACCATTTCCATGCCCCACTCCTCAGCATAAACACAGAGCCACCTGTGGGAGGAAGCACGGCCTCTACACTGACTGCCTGGCTGGCTTACGCCAAGTCCCACACTTCTGTGCCTTGGTGAGATTGCCCTTCGCATGCAAGTGTACCTCCTTCTCAGCATGGTGAGCCCCTTCCATGAAGGCAGCAGAAACTCCTGCCCACACCATGTCTCCTGACCAGAGAGTTCTATAGGGCCTCAGTTCTAGAGGAAGTAGTATCAGGTCTCATTTCACAAGCAGACCAGAGCACACTTACTTAAAACTTGTCACATCCTGGCCAAGGACCAAACACTGCCCACTGCAAGCAAAGTGAGCTTCTGCAGACAACTGGTCTGAAGGCTAGAGCAGCCAAAATACAACAGGGGAGAGCAGACAGCACACACCAGAGACACTCCCTGAAGCACCAGGCCCTGGGCACTGTACAACCTCTTCTTTATACTTTTAGAAGCAGGAAACATAACTGGCTTCTCTAACACAGAGAAGAAAGCAGACACTTAGACAAAATGCCAAGATAGAGGAATTCATCTAACATGAAAGAACAAGATAAGGTCACAGCCAGAGATTTAAGTGAAACATATAAGTAACATGCCTTAGGGAGAATTTAAAGCAACAATCTTGAGGATACTCACTGGACTTGAGAAAAGAATGGAAGCCTTCAGGGAGGCCTTTATCACAGAGATCAAAGAATTAAAAAACAATTAATCACAAGTAAAGATTGCAATAATTGAGGTTCAAAACAGACTTGATGTAATGACCACAAGAATGGAAGAGGAAGAGGAACAAATAGATGACATAGAAGACAAAACAATGGAAAATAATGAAGCTTAACAAAAGAAAGAATTATGGATCACAAGAATAGACTTAGGGAACTCAATCAAACATAGTAACATTGATATTATAGGAGTCCTAGAAGAAGACAGAAAAAGGAGGGCAGGAAATTTACTTGAGGAAATTAATAGCTGAAAACGTCCCTAATCGGAGGAAGGAAACAGACATCCAGATCCAGGAAGCACAGAGGGTTTCCATCAAAAGCAACAAAAAAAAGGCCAACACCAAGACATGTTGTAATTAAATTAGCAAAATATAGTGTTAAAGAAAAAAATCTTTAACAAGACAAGACAAAAGAAGTCCGTAACTTAGAAAGGAACACCCAGAAGGCTAACTGTAGTTCTCTCAACAGAAACCTGGTAAGCCAGTAGGGAGAGGCATGATATATTCAACATGCTGACTGGGAATGCAGCCAATAATATGCTACCCAGCAAGATTTTCATTCAAAATAGAAGGAGTGGTAAAAAGTTTCTCCAACAAGCAAAAACTACAGGAGTTTGTGACCACAAAACCAGCCCTGGAAGAAATATTAAAGGGGACTCTTTGAGTGGGGAGGAAAGACTAAAAGCAACAAAGACTAGAAAGGAACAGAGGACACCACCAGAAACACCAAGTAATTTACATTTACAGGTACATTTACAGGTACCTGTACATTTACAGGTAATACAATGGCACTAAATTCATATCTACCAATAGTTGCTCTGAATGTAAATAAACTAAATGCTCCAATCAAAAGACACAAGGTTTCAGAATGGATAAAAAAATAAGACCCGTCTATATGGTGCCTACAAGAGACTCCTTTTGGACCTAAAGACGCCTGCATATTGAAAATGAGAGGATGGAGAAACACTTACCATGCAAGTGGACATCAAAAGAAAGCTGGAGTAGGAATACTTATATTGGACAAACTAGATTTTATTATTTATTTATTTATTTATTTGCAAATAGTTTATTGTCAAGTTGGTTTCCATATAACACCCAGTGCTCATCCCCACAAGTGCTCTCCCCATGCCTATCTCCCCCTTCCCCTCCCCCCCACCCCATCTGTCCCCAGTTTGTTTCTCAGCATTCGAGAGTCTCTCATGATTTGCCTCTCTCCCTCTCCCCCACCATTTCCCCCCTTCCCCTCCCCCATGGTCCTCCGTTAAGTTCCTCCTAATCCTCCTATATATGCAAACATATGGCATCTGTGCTTCTCTGCCTGACTTATTTCACTCAGCATAACACCCTCAAGGTCCATCCATGTTGCTACACATGGCCAGATTTCTTTCTTTCTCATTGCCATGCAGTATTCCATGGTATAGATAAACCACATCTTCTTGATCCATTTGTCCATTGATGGACACTTAGGCTCTTTCCAGGTTTTGCCTATTGTTGAGAGTGCTGCTGTGAACATTGGGGTCCATGTGCTCCTCTGCATCAACAATAGAACTCCCCTATGACCCAGCTATAGCACGCTAGGAATTTACCCAAGGGATATAGGAGTGTTGATGCATTGGACAAACTAGATTTTAAACCAAAGACTGTAACAAGAGACAAAGAAGAGCACTATATCATAACAAAGGGGTCAATCCAACAAGATGTTATAATTGTAAATATTTATTGCTCCGGCAGGAAGCACCCACATATATAAAACAATAATAAACATAAAAGAACTCACTGATAATAATACAATAATAGTAAGGGACTTTCACACCTCACTTACATTAATGGACAGGTCTTCTAAGCAAAAATCAACAAGGAAATAATGACTTTGAATGACACAGTGGAACAGATGGACTTAACAGATATATTCAGAACATTCCATCCTAAAGAAGCAGAATACACTTTCTCTCAAGTGTGGGAATTGAGAATGGGACATTCTCCAAAATAGATCATGTTAGGTCACAAATAAGGCCTCAACAAGTACAAAAATATCAATATATCATGCATATTTTCTGACCACAACACTATGAAACTTGAAGTCAGCCACAAGAAAACATTTGGAAAAAACAAAAATGTATGGAGGCTAAACAACATGCTACTAAACTGAAGAGGTCAACTAGGAAATCAAAGAATAAATTTTAAAAATACATGGAAAAAAATGGAAATGAAAACACAATGGCCCAAAACCTTTCAGATGTAGGAAAAGTGGTCCTAAGAGGGAACTATATAGCAGTACAGGCTTACCTTAAGAAACAAGAAAAATGTCAAAAAATAACACAACCTTGTACCAAAAGGAGGTAGAAAAAGAACAACAGACAAAGCCTAAAGTTAGCATAAGACAGGAAATAAAGATTACAGCAGAAAAAGTTATATTGAAACTAAAAAAAAACAAAAAACAAAAAAACAATCAATAGAACAGATCAGTGAAACTTGGAGCTGGTTCTTGGAAAAAAAACAATAAAATTGATAAACCTCTAGCCAAACTTATCAAAAAGAAAACAGAAAAGTATCAAAAATTACTAACAAACCAAAAGAAATAAAGTCACAAATGAAAGAGGAGACATAACAATGAACAATACAGAAATACGAACAATTGTAAGAGAATATAATGAAAAACTACATGCCAACAAATTGAACAGCCTGGAAGAAATCGATGAACTCCTATCAACGTATAACCTACCAACACTAAAACAGGAAGAAATAGAAAATTGGAACAAACTGATAACCAAGAAAGAAGTTGAGTCATTAACCAAAAATCTCCCAACAAACAAAAGTGCAGGGTCAGATGGCTTCATAAGGGAATTCTACCAAACATCTAAAGAAGAGTTAATGCCTATTCTTCCCAAACTATTCCAAAAAATATAAATCAAGGAAAACTTCCATATTCATTCCCTAATGCCAAAACCAGATAAAGAGTCCAGTAAAAAAGAGATCTATAGACCAATATCCCTGATGAACATGGATGTAAAAAAAAAGTCTCAAAAAATTTACCGTGATTAAGTGGGATATTTTTCTAGTCTGGAAGGGTGTTTAATCTTCCCTAATCAATCAACATGATACTCCACATTAAAAAGAAAGGATAAGAAAAGAAAGGATTGATCCTTTCAATAGATTCAGAAAAAGCACTTGACAAAGGACAACATCCATTTATGATAAAAACCCTCCACAAAGTAGAGTTAAAAGGAACGTATCTTAACATAATAAAGACCACATATGAAAGAACCATAGCTAATATCATCCTCAATGGGGAGAAACTGAGAGCTTTTCCTCTACGGTCAGGAAACAGAAAGCAATGCCGACCTTCACTGTTATTTAATATGATATTGGCAGTCCTAGCCACAGCAATCATACAACAAAAAGAAATAAAAGTCATCCAAATTAGCAAGGAAGAAGTCAAACTTTCACTATTTGCAGATGACATGATACTCTAAGTAGAAAACCCAAAAGACTCCATCAAAAAATTGCTAGAACTGATGCACGATTTCAGTAAAGTCACAGGATACAAAACCAACGTTGCATTTCTATACACTGATAATGAAGCAGCAGAAAGATAAATCAAAGAATTAATCCCATTTACAATTGCACCAAAAATAATAAGATACCTAGGAATAGGAATAAACCTAGGAATAAATCTAACCAAAAAGGTATAAGATAAGTACTCTGAAAACTATAAAACAGTGCTGAAAGAAATTGAAGATGACACAGAGCAATGGAGAGACATTCCATGCTCAGGGGTTAGAAGAAAAAGTATTATTTACATGCCTATACTACCCATTTAATGCAATCCCTATCAAACTGCCAACAGCATTTTTCACAGAGCTAAAACAAACAATCCTAAAACTTGCATGGAATCACAAAAGACACTGAATAGCTAGAGCAACCAGGAAAGAGAAAAGCAAAGCTAGAGAGATCACAGTTCTGGACTTCAATTATATTACAAAGCTATAGTAATCGAGATAGTATGGTAATTGGCTTAAAAATAGATCTATTGATCAATGGAACAGAATAGGACACCCAGAAATGAATCCACAACTGTAAGGTCCATTAATCTTTGATAAAGCAGGAAAGAATATCCAGTGGAAAAAAGATAGTCTCTTCACCAAATGGTGTTGGGAAAATTGGACAGCAACATGTGGAAGTATGAAACTAGACCACTTTCTTACATAATACACAAAAATAAAATCACAGTGCATGAAAAAACTAAATGTGAGATAGTAAACTATCAAAAGCCTAGACAAGAACACAGGCAGTAATCTCTGTGATATCAGCCATAGCAACTTCTTACTAGATATGTCTCCTGAGGCAAAGGAAACAAAAAAAAATAAACTTTTGGGACTTCATCAAAATCAAAAGCTTCTGCACAGCAAAGGGAACAATCAACAAAACTAAAAGGCAGCTATGGAATGGGAGATGCTTGCCAATGACATATCTGATAAAGGGTTAGTATCCAAAATATATAAAGAACTTACAAAACTCAACAACCAAGGAACAAATAATCCAATTAAAAATGGGCAGAAGGCATGAGTAGACATTTTTTCCAAAGACATCGAGATAGCCAACAGACACATGAAAAAACGCTCAACGCCATTGGTCATCAGGGAAATACAAATCAAAACTACAATGAAGTATCACTTCACGCCTATTAGAATGGCTAAAATCAAGAACACAGGGAACAATAGGTGTTGGCAAGGATGTGGAGAAAGGGGATCCCTCTTACACCGCTGGTGGGGATGCAAACCAACATAGCCACTACAGAAAGTAGTATGGAGTTTTCTCAAAAATTAAAAATAGAACTACCCTACAATCCACCAATTGCACTCCTATGTATTTCCCAAAGGATACCAAAATATAATTCAAAGGGATACATGCACTCTGATGTTTCCAGCAGCCTTATCAACAGTAGCCAAATTATGGAAAGAGCCAAAATTTTCACTGACTGACGAATGGATAAAGAAGATGTGGTATATATACACAATAGAATATTACTCAGCCATAAAAGTGAATGAAATATTTCTATTTGCAAGGATGTGGATGGAGCTAGAGAATATTATGCTAAGTGAAATAAGTTGGTCAGAGAAAGACAAATATCATATAAATTTCTCTCACACGTGGAGTTTAAGAAATAAAACAAATGATCACAGGAGACTAAAAGAGGAAAACAAGAAACAGCCTCTTAACCATAGAGAACAAACTGATGGTTACCAGTGGGTGGGGGGATGGATTAAATAGGAGAAGGGGGTTAAGGAGGGCACTTGTCGTGATGAACACCGGCTGTTGTATGGAAGTGTTGAATCACGAAATTGTATATCTGAATCTAATGTAACACTGTATGTTAACTAACTGGAATTTAAATAAAAACTGAAAAAACACACACACACAGCAACACATGCAAGATAAAAAAAAAAACCACATCAATGTGAAGGAAAGAGGGAAGAGAAACGGCATGGGTTAAAATGTGAGTAAAGCTCTGCTTCTTGATTTGGGTGCTGTGTACATGGATGTGTTTGCTTTCTGAAAATTCATAAGCTCTTCATTTAAATGTGTGCATTTTTCTATATGTGTGTTATGCTTCACTTAGAGTTTTACCAAAACAAAGTAAAACAAAAACTGCTTAGTGGAAAATTTACAGCCTTAAATGCATAAATCGAGAAGAATAGCTAAAAACCAATGAGCTAAGCAGCCATCTCAAGAAATTAGAAGAACAACAAATTAAACCCAAGGAAAGTAGATGGAAGGAGATCATAAAAGTTACAAATAAGAGCAGAAAGGAATTAAACAGGAAACATACACAGAAGATCAAGACAACCAAACGCTGGTTCTTTGTAAACATTAATAACATTGAAAAACCCCTGGTGAGAGATAGAAAAGTAGAGAATCTGAAAATGAAAAAAGCACCACTTAGCTGCTGACCTTCTTTCTCTGTGTTCTCTCTCCTGGGCTGGATGAGCTGTCTCTAAGCCTCCCCGGGGGCTTTCAAGTTAGAAGCAGGGATCCCAACAGATCCTCAGAGGCCAAGTAGAGGATTAGCCATGACACCACAAATTCCAGTACCTTCTGTGCCACATAGTTTTATCCCTAAATCTGGATTACTGGGGTAGATCTCTGCATTTTAGGCCAAGTAGTGGGAAGGCTCTTGTCTGGTCAGATGCTAGAGAACGGAGCTCCCTAGGTTTGAGATAGGACAGGTAAACCAGAAGGACTGACAGACTGTACAACTGAAGAGCTCCAGAAGCGAGAAAGTACAGTTCCTGGCTGGCGTAGAGGGAGAGAGTCAGACGGAGACCCTTCCCTATATCCTATCCTATGCTGACTACAAATGTCTTCAGCCAGGTCTTGACCCGCCGGAGTGTGTTCTAGAGGTCTTTCAGGGAAGCGTGTACTTTTCTCAGGTACTAGCTAACTTTTTCCAGATTGGTGGTGCCATGAAGTACAAGGATATATTAGGGAGAAGTGTAAATGTATGAAGGGCAGTATTGAGAGTGTGTGGGTGCAGGAGGGAAGCAATCTCAGCCTAACGTTTAAAATGAACTGCTCTGGTCAGGAAGAGCATTTGAATATTGACTTATGAAGCTGGATTAAGGTAAGAACCACAAATAAGTGTCAGGGGCCTATTTCAGAAGACCTAAGTGATAAATAGCTTTTATGACACTGGAGCATGAGTAATGCACTACCACAGTAAAGCAGGTTAAGGGCTCCATCCTCATGGCTATTCGGAAGGCGGAGAGGGTAGCAATCCTTTAGGCTAACTGGGTATATCTTTGACCATGCACAGACCTTAGGAATGGTAGTATAAGGCAGTATAATTTCTGATACATGGTCACCAGGCATCCCTGTGGCAGTATTTAACAGGCATTCCTGTGGTCATATTTTAAGGCATATTTGTCATTACCAGCTCCAGAGACACAGCTCATGAAAATCTACCAAAATGGCTCTCCTGGAATCATATAACACAATCACGTTTTAATCTTGCGAATGGGCTGCATGACCAGGTAAAATCCTCAGAGGTGGGTTTCTCTGGCAAGAAGTACAGGAATCCAACCTAGCAGAAAAGATTGCTCTGTCCCTGGATTCCCCTTTTCCTTTCAGGGTGCCCCCCTTCTCCCTCTACCCGATTTCCCCTTGGGTGCTAGGAGACGTTAAGCTTTCTCACAGTTTGAGGCTCAGTCAAGACTAACATGGTCGGCTGGAGATGGGACCACAGTTTTCTGTGATGAGAATTTTTTAAAAAATATTTTTATTTATTTCTAAGAGAGAGGCAGCGTGAGCAGGGGAGGGTCAGAGAGAGAGGGAGACAGAATCAGAAGCAGGCTCCAGGCTCTGAGCTAGCTGTCAGCACAGAGCCCGATGTGGGGCCCGATCCCACGAACCGTGAGATCATGACCTGAGCTGAAGTCGGACGCTTAACTGACTGAGCCCCCCAGGCGCCCCACTGTGATGAGAAGTTTGCAGGCCAGGAATACTCACACCTGCAGTTCTGGCCCAGGAGAGCCCTCTTATCCGCCCACAAGACATGGTAGCTCAAAGCACATATAGATGTGCCAGGCCACCTGGCATGCTGCATATTGAATTTGCTAAAGCTTTTCCCAGGTGCAGTTGATTCTGACACCGAGGATACAGCAACTGAATGCTGGGTCCCTTTTAGGGACCTCTGATATCAAAAAAGCAGCCTTACAGCAAGCAAATTCCTTTCCTGAGAAAGGGACAATGCACGCCACTGGTGTAGGACTTTATGAAAAAAAATATTTGCAGCTTTGGAATTTACTGGAATTGTTGCCACTTGGGAAAAAACGCATTTCTGAGTTGGAAGCATTGATCTTCATTATACAGCTGAGATGGGGAGAGCATCCCAGTAAAAAAGTCCACAGACACTGGGCGGTAGGGTGGTGCAGGTTAGGGTCACGGATGTTAGAGAAAAAAGTGATGAATGAGGCCCACGTGCCATCCCATAAAACCCAGACCTATTAACCTGGCTAATGGTGCGAGCCTTTACTGGGATGGC
Organism: Hyaena hyaena; assembly: GCF_003009895.1. Taxonomy (NCBI): domain Eukaryota; kingdom Metazoa; phylum Chordata; class Mammalia; order Carnivora; family Hyaenidae; genus Hyaena; species Hyaena hyaena. The sequence continues at coordinate 39,923 of NW_024080765.1, forward strand.
AGAGTCTCGCGTCCCACAAGTCTGGCATGCACAAGCCACTTGGCTGAACTGGAAACTTCAGCATCTTTTTCAGGGTAGGCTCACAGATGAGTCTACACCAGATGACCAAGAACTGTCCTGGAGGAAAGTTGTGGAGGTGGGAGAGGTGACAGAAGATTCTAGAACTTTCTAGAATCTTCTAAAACACCGAGGTCAGACTGTTGCTTGTGTCAGAGGCTTGTGTCAAGCAAGAGGAGCATGCGTCATTAGAAACAGTCCTCATGCAACATAAACATCCCAATGGTAACTACCCCCGTTACTTCAATACTTTCCCCAGGTGGCAGGAATCACGGGCTTTACGAAATTCTTACTATCTTGCATCCGGTTTAGCCCCTTCCCTGCCGCCAGCTTGGAGCTTCCTATAAGCTTCACATCATTCTCTTGCGTTTCATACAAAGAGTCTTGGACACTCTGATCCTTGAGTTGAGTTCCAGATTCTCTGGCTCCTTTCCAGCCTTGGCGGGCGGCAGCCTCCTGGGCAAAGGATCTTCTTCCTGCTCCTCTTCGTTCGGCCGCCGACAGAGGGCGAAGCAGGGGCTGAGCACAGGACCCCAGGAGCCTTCCTGGGCTGAGCCCCCAGGGGCCCAATCCTCTATCAGAGCCCATCCCTTGCTTTGTGCCATTGCTTGTGAAGTCACTTAGTCTATGTCAAGTACTCAGAACTTCCACTTAACTGGTTCTGATGTTTTAATGTTCATTTTTTGTATTGAGTTTGCCTGAAATGTATTTTCTCCAATTTAAGAACTACCTGTGATTAGGCTAGTACAAAGGGGACAGTCTTGCCGTAGATTATTTTGACTATTGTTTATTTTCCATGTTCCAGTACGCTTTTTGCCTTTTTGCTCTTCTATTTACTGGGTGTTGTGTTTTTTGGTTTTTGGTGTTTTTTGTTTTTGTTTTTTTTGTTTATGACAACCTGCTTTTCCCCTTCGGAAAAATATTTCATATTATTTATATTTTTTATTCTTTCATCTATTCCTTTGTTAAAGGGTCAGCTGGGCCTTAAAGGTTTGGTGGTCACTAGAAAGTCATGTTCTCTGTTACGGAAAACCTACGCTGTAAAATAACCTTCTTTTATTCAGGGGTAACTACTAATGGGGAGAGAGAGACAGAGGGAGAGAGGGGTTTTAAATATAAGGAATAGAAGTTTCATCAAAGGCTTTGAATATATAGGTTCAAATTTCTAGATTTTGTATAAAAATAGCAGTGTTCCATAGATGTCATTCTCCAGTAGATGGTGTGGTATTTATAACTTATTTTCTCCAAAGATATGGGAGGCATAATGACACAGATCATCTCTTAGAAGATGACTTCTCTGGTTTAGATTTTAAGGATTTTAAGGCGAGATTGGCACTTGTTCTGGTGAAGCTGAAAGAAACACAGTTGACTCCTTCCTCCTTTCTGCTTTTTGTCTGCCATCTTCTCTCAGGTAATAACCGGCAGTAGCAATGTCAGTCTAAACATGGCCCAGTACCTGCAAACTCTGGTTTTGCTTGAAAAGAGGGAAACCGAGGGCTTGCCACAATGGACAAGGTGTTTGCCTTTTCTAGACTTTGTAGGTGTGGGTGGGTTTTGCAGTGTTCTTGGGTACCATATCAACTCGGGAGTTTTGGGAAGGTGGAATGCATGGATCCTGAGGTCTGGATTAATGAGAAATTGTGGAGTTAGTCCTGTTTATATAGTATATGAACTCTGAACTCTTTGTTGGCTGTACAAAGCCTGTGTGGACAGCGTCGCTGGCATCATTTGAAAATGGCCTTGCAGCTGACTTGGAAGAGATCTCTCTTGTCTCCCTGGGACCAAGAGACCCCTCCTGGGACTGACCTCTGAACTGGCCCCAGGTGGGTGCCAGGGAGCAGTGACAAGTGTCCAGGGAGGCACACATGGTGTGCAGGCACGCTTCCCTGACCTCTGTGGGTCTCTGTCCTCACCAGAACACTACCTATAGCTGTGCCTGGCCACAGACTTGGCTGAAAGGCTCAATGGGTCAAAAGGAAGAAGTGTAAATTGGGAACGAGGTGGAAAAGGGAAAATTCTCCCTTCCTATTGCTTGTCTAGTATCCGCTTCCAGGACCTAATCAAATCACTAAACTGGTTGGTCAGTTGCAAATCACTAAACTGGTTGGTCAGATTCCTAGTGTGGACTGAGCAGAGTTTATGGGAGAGGAAAGTAACTCTGCTTTAAAAGGTGGGGGGTGCCTGGGTGGCTCAGACGGTTAAACGTCTGACTCTTGATTTCAGCTTACGTTATAATCTTATGGTTTGTGGGATTGAGTCCCGTGCCTGGCTCTGTGCTGAAAGCGTGGAGCCTGCTTGGGATTCTCTCTCTCTCCCCCCCGCTCTCTCTCTGCCCCTCTCCCATTCTCTCCCTTTCTCTCTCTCTCAAAATAAATATTTTTAAAAAAATTTAAAGATTAAAAAATGAAAGGTGGTACCTCGCTGCCCCTCCTTATTCCAAGAAGTGGGACAGATCAGCATGCTGCATTCTTTTCTTGTGGTACCCACTTGTCATATGCGTCCATTCAGGAACCACTTGGTTCCTTCCCTCACCCATATTTCCCTGTTTCTTCCTCTAGATGGCTCAGAGGCCACCTGCGGGAAAGATAAGACATAACAATTGTCCTTGAGCATAAGTCTCTTGCTTTCTACACAGGAGTTCTGAGCACTAGCTTAAGCAATTCATTAATTAATTGAATAAATATTCATTAGGCCCCTCTTAGGGAGATGCTACTAATGATAAAAAAAAAAATCTCTAAAAATGTTGTCTCCTGTTGAAATTACGGGTGATTTTTACTTTGATCTTTTCTTCAAATTTTCTGTAGGGAATCAATAAACTTTAAAAAACGCACATACAAATGGGATTTATACATACATAACAAATATATTGAAATGGAGAAGATTCTGGATTCATGTGTGTGGAGGTAACTGACATCTTGGGTAGCATCTGTCTTCTAATTTGAATTTTCTCTATAGCTTTTTATGGTGGAGTTTACTGAGCTCCTCTCTCAGAATCATCTGGATGGGAGGAAGGCCATATGTTAACCGCCTCCTCTTTCCTTCCTCTGGTCAAGGACTTGCTATCCCAGTGACATCTGGGTTCCCATTTTGGTGCCCAGATACTTTCCCTGCCAATCACTCTGGGAGGGAAGCCCCCAGCGCCGACTCCAACTTCAAAGTTCCATCCAGTGTATTACCTGGTAGCCCACCCTCCAGGGGACCGGGACTCTGCGATGAACCTCCACCTTCCCGGTGGGGGCCCTGCTGGCCTACTTTGATCGTATCAGGACATCGCGGGAGCAAAAAGGCAGGCTCTGAGGTCAGACTGCCAAGGTCTGACGGGTCCCACCCTGTGAATAGTGGAGCAGCTGCATTTTCCCTGCACCTCCGATTCCTTATCCACAAAAAGGGAAAATATTATCTGCCACCTGGGGTTCTCCTGAAGGTTCAATGGGACAATGCTTGTTAAGGTGCTCAGCATGGTGCCCGCACATCAGAAGAGCTTAGAGATCTTCAGTCGCGCTATTCCTATTATTACTCCTCTATTCAGGACATCAGCCTTACCCCAAATGGCAGCCCAGGGACGGGATCTTATAAGTCAGGCACAGCTCCCCGGGGACAAGCACAGGCCACCCCTGTGGGATGGCTGCAGCCGCCTTCATTCCCATCTGCTGTTATCTGTCTAATTGGACATCAAGGTAATCAGCTGGGCATGCCCTTCAGACACGGCCTCACCCACCTGGGGGCAGGTCCAGACACAGCGACCTGGTTAGGTCAGGCGCCCTTGTCTGCCCCACATACTCTCCTGCCAGACGTGGCGTCCCTAGTTTGTCCCACACAGGCCTTTAGGAGAAAGCTACCATGTCCCCATCTCACGGACAGGCTCATTTTGTGTACAGAGTGGCTTTGAGAGGGACCCAGAGAGTCTTTTTTTTGTGGAGCGCCGATTTCACGCTACCACATCTACACAGGTGAAAATCACTCCCGAGTTCTTCCAGTTTCTTCTTAGGTCCCCTCTCGGCAGGAAAGGGGTGCTGTAAGGTGGTCAGCGCACACGTCATGTCCCCAAGTCCCGTCCCTATCCTGCCCCGCCACCCTTCCAGTCACCTGGTCCCCAGCAGGTCAAGGGCTTCCAGGAAAGGCTGGGCCCTTACCTTGCTTTCTCTTGCTATTCTTTCTGACTGCTTATGGGCCTCAGTGCATCAAACATCCAACACGGATGGGGCTGCCGAGCACAGGCGGGTGAGGCTGGCTTCTGCCCCGCCTGTACCACACACGCTACCACGTCCGTTTTCTCCTCGGAAACAGTGGTGCTGACACCCTCCTCACGACGCTGTCATCAGCATAACAGGGTGTAAGAAAGTGGACACAAGTGGGTACTGAATCAATAAGAGCTCTGATGTTATGGCTCCTTCCACTGTCTGTACACAGGTTCGAGTCTATCTAGGGCGTATTCCCCACGCTGCTGCCTCAGAGTCTCTGGCAGCCTCCTGGCTGGAGGAGCACTGGGACACTTCACTCCTCTCTGTCAGTGCGGATGTGCCAGAGGGCCACCACCGTTCCAGTGCGCCCAGGATGGACAGGTTTCCTGGGACTGGACACGTTTAGAGACCAAACCACGATCCCTCTGAGCAAGGCGGGTTGAACTGTTCACCCTGCTCTTCAGCCTGTAGTCTTTCTCATCAGCTTGTTGAATTCCCTTTTTACCACACGGCCCCCGTACGGCAACTTTCCATAGATGCGTTCCAGACCGTGTCTTCTGTGACCCCTCCATTGGCACTCATCGGTGCCCTCTCTGATAGTTTCCCCTCCCTGACTGCCATGGCCCCACTCTTTAGATTTCTCTGATGCTATGGTAACTCTTACTACATAATGAAGGAATCAAAAACTTAACAGCCTAAAGCAGTACCGTGTGTCTGATCTCTCAAAGTTCTGTGAGGTGACTGGGCCTGGCTAGACAGCTCTCCCTTGGGGTCTTACATGCTGTTGCCATGGATAACAGCCAGCCGCACCCCCACCGTGCCCTGGGTGGGGACAGCCGGAGCAGCCAAGCTGGTGAACCATCTCTCCACGCAACCTTTCACGTGGCCACCTGGGCTTCTCCCGGCACCGCTGTCTCGGGGCGCCAAGAGTGAGTGTTCTAAAGGGTAGGAAGTGGAAGCTACCAGCCTCTTAAAGCCCAGGCCTGGATGTTGGCACAGGATCACTTCAGCATGGACACTTGCACAGGAGGGGAGACATGGACCCCTCCTCTCAAGAGGACTATCAAGCAATCTGTGGCCACACTTAATCCTCCACACTTGATGATCTCTTTTCCTCCTCTTCCTCCGCCCTCCCCTCCTCCTCCTGTCAGGACTCGGTCCTAACTGTCACCTATCCCTGCCTGTCCACCCTCCATACCTTCACGCCTTTGCAGGTGCTGTCCCTTGCCTGCAATGATGTCTCTATACCTGGCCCACAACACCAGCCCTTCCGTCCCACCGGCCCTGTATGCCTATGAGCTCCTCTTATGCATGGGGATGATCAACTCTGTGCCCCAAAGCTGGGTTGGGTGCTCTCCTCTTCAATGACATGGGACACAGTAAGAGGTATGTGCCGATCTCCCATGCTGGAATGCAAGAGCCTTGGCAGGGTCTGGATCTGAGGTCCTCAGGACGCGTACAGTTCCCTGCAGGCCTCCAGCACCACAGGGTGAAGAGAGGCAGGTCAATCTGCATGTTCTTTTACTGACATGGTGACTCAAGCTTACTCCAGAAAGGTCTCAGTCTATGATAATAGGGCCTGATCGTTTATTTGTGTTGATGAAGAGCTTTCACGTCATTGGGAGAATCTGACACATATCCAACTAGAAGCCAGCACTATCCTGTATGGCTGCAAATCTGAATTGACTGTTCGGTTATATCTTCCTGTTTTCTGTAATAATGCTGAGTCACTCTTCGTATGGTCTGTTATTTAAGCTGATACACTAATGCGTTTGTGGACTAAAGATGGATTTTGCTGCCCCAGATGTAATGGAATAATTAACATGGGAAGAAGAGACTGCACTCAACAGTTTGGCTCCTCACATTGGGTAGACTGAGGGCAAGTCTGCTGTGTGTGTCTCCTCACTCATATGTCCTGTTTTCCCACCTGGACCCCCCCGCCCCCAACCAATGCAGTCCCATCGTTTCCTTGGCTTTTCATTGGCCTTGTCCAGCCAGAAGCACTGCACACCTCAGTTGGCCTCTGGCAGCCCAGATGTTATAACTATGTGAGTATCTCCAACCATTTCCCTCTGGTCTGCTAAAGAGTGAGAGATTGTGTATTCGGTGACATGAGTTCCTTCCCCCACCACTCCTGGAGATTTACCTGCAGCACGATTACTTCCTTTAGGCTTCTAAAGCAAAATGTGAAGGACAAAAAGGAAGGGAAGAAGAAAGGAGTAGGTTGATGGAGAAGTTTAGGTGGAAGGGAAACCAGGGGAATTATGGGGTGAAAGAAAAAAATGAATTTTAAGAGTATTGGGTGAACTATCCATTCTTTTCTTGAACTTGAAGGAATATAAGTAAGAACATAAGCGATATTGAAATTACTTTATGGTTGTTGTAGAGTGCAATGCTGACCATGATTTCCCTTTGGGATAGTATTAAACTGGATGAACAATGGGGATAGTCATGGTGTCTCATGAATTACGTAATAAAAATAAGATGACATAATAATATGAATGTCCACTATCTTGCAAAGATTTCTATGGAGACATGCTTGTTCCTCACAGAAAACCTGTGAAGCAGTTTGAGTACCAGGGTTATGTTTAGTCACCCCAAGTAGACTTGAGACTTCCTGAGGGCTTGGAGCCTATGGCTCATGTTTACTGGAGTACAGGTGGAGACATCTTCTTGGAAATCACAAAGCAGCAATTGAAAACGGCAGCCCATGGGGTGCCTGGGTGGCTCAGTCGGTTGAGCGTCCGACTTTGGCTCAGGTCACGATCTCACGGTTTGTGGGTTCGAGCCCCGCATTGGGCTCTGTGCTGACAGCTCAGAGCCTGGAGCCTGTTTCAGATTCTATGTCTCCCTCTCTCTCTTTCCCTCCCCTGCTCTCTCTCTCTCTCAGAAATAAATAAAACATTAAAAAATTTTTTGAAAAAGAAAATGGCAGCCTGCAGTGTGGTTCTCATCCATACTGGTTCTAACAGCAGAGCAGTGCTGGTGAAAGTATGCCCAGGTTCAAATAAAAGCTGGGGCAATGTGTCACCTGAAGCATCTGGATGGTCCACCTGACGAGATCCCTGTCTAGTCTGGGTGGCCCCCGAGCTCCAGCAGGACTGATCCTTGCTCTTGCTGCATTGCCAGAGAGGAGAGAGCATATGCCAGAAATGCCAATGAGGGAAAGCCAGCTGGTTCGCCTGGAGCCATGCTTTCCCTCCAGCGCCTTCGGTCTTCAGGTCTAGCTGCAAAGCATTCCTCACAGAAAACTTTCCGAATAAAGCCGTTCAGTTCACACAGGTGTCACCACGACACCCGCTTGTCTATTCCCTGAGGAGAAACGCCAAGTGGAATGTACACTACTGATCTGACCCCCTTTCCGAGTGGCACCGCAATCACTAGCTCAAAGCCTTCTACTTACACAGTGGACCTGGCTGCAGCAGACACCCCTGACATTCACTGGGTGACTTGTCCATCCTTATGGGGCTGCCTTGTGGGAGGTATCCATTAATTTCACTGTACAGATGAAGAGACAGAATGAGCCACACTGGGGTTGATGTTGAGCCCACCTGCCTCTCACTGGGAAGCACCTTGCCTATCCAAGTGTGGACGGAGGCAAATCCTGACCCCTCCCACCTGTGTAAATTTCACCTTGCCATGCTCAATGGGTGTTGTTAAAAACTAGGTGCTTAGATTTGCTGTTAAGTAAAATCAGGGGCCACTGTGTGCTTTTTAACTTCGGGAAGATGGATGGAAAAGGATCTGGGAATGTGCTAATGTCTGACAGACATTCTTCTGACAAACGCAGGATGATAGAATCAAAGCAGAAAGTCGTCCAGGTGTGATTCTGGAAGTGAGGGCAGAGAAGGGAAGGATTCCAGTGTGGGAGCGGGGCAGGACCAGCGACCTGAGCAGGGACAGGAAACCAAGGCAAGGCGGAGCAGTGAGAGGGCTGTGGATTTCTGGTTGACATCCAGACAGCTGTGAGAAGGCGGCTCTCGTGACCGCCATAACAGCACACAACACAAGAGTGGGTGGAGAAGGAGGTCCCTTTGGGAGAAACTCTTTCGGCCATCATCAGTGGCAGACACACTATTCTTCCTCCTGCCAATGGGGAGCTGCGATGAACACGGAGCTACATGGAACAGATTTAGACCAGGGATCAACACAAAGATGCCTTCCCGATAGAATCACCGCCATTGTCGTTGCTTCTGGGCATGACAATTTTGAAGGAGTTCTGATAGGTGCACACGAACAGCAAGGACTGTGGTGACTCCTAAGGCTTAAGCCTGGCCTGCTCTAAGCCTCACTTCACATCTTAAAATATAGTAATGGAGTCAGTATAATGATACAGCCTTGTAAGATTTGATCAGAATGAGTAAAGCTGAAACTGCACTGGTTCTTTCCTTTCTCAGTGTTAAAATTTGCATCTTTTTGCAGTTCTCATATTACAGCAATTATTACTATAGTCAACAGCCAGGGGCCCATTAGGGAAAAATTATGCCAGAGACAAAGAAATAATTCAGGTTTTATTTCTTTTGTGTTTTATCATGCATGCAACTCCTTGAAGGGTGCAGAAAATATCTGTTTTGAACGTTCCTAATTTGGTAGTATGCTCAAAATCCGATTTAGTCAGACCTTAAAAAAATTGTATAAATCAATAGCAATTACCTAATTCTAAACTGAATCATGACCCCGAAGAATGTACTGTTAGAACATTATAGACTCCAAGGAATCAGTGACGTACCTCTACTCTTATAAAAGAAAACCATAAAAGGAAAAAATAAAGACAAAAATGGAAAATAAAAATGAAATAACAACCCCATTTATTTTAAAACTTTAACCCTCAGATAGAAAGAATAGCCTTCTGTTGTATTTCAACATTTAAAATCTGGCCTATGTGCAAAGTTTGTAAAATAATTTTTAGTTTTAAGAAGGTATAATTTATCAATTAGATTAATGTGTTTGTTACTATTCAGAGACTGCAAGAGTCTTATTTCTATTAATATCAGAAACTTCCGTAAAATTCTGATTAATGGCCTGGATTCTGCATTTTTATTATAGCAAGAGGACCTTGGATGGTTTGATGTATTAATAAAAGTTAGCCATATTAGAACATTTTGTACATCCAATCTCTTCCTGTTTGTTAACTTGGCACTTTTTCAATCATATGTTTTTGAAAATATAAACGATTTCACATTAAAAAATATATATAAAATTCATACAGCATATTGTATAGTTTTAATGCATTCTGACTCCTAGAGCTATAGTCCATTGCAGCATTTTAATTTATTTGACTTATATATGTGCCCTGAGTTAATATTCTAATCATTTGCAAACTCCATTAAGCTTTTTCTTGATACATTTTTAGTCTTTGACAAATTATATTACATTTGTACAGTATCATACATTCTTTGTATACTGAGCACTGGTTTGATGTATTTGCAAAATGTAAATATCTGCCTTCTCAATTTCATCCATTTGTCCAAAACACTGAGATACTGCTCATCCTATGGATAACTGCAGAGTGAGACTATCTCAAGTTTGTACCAGAACAGTTGTAAGATTCCATTTTTCTAAAATGTTCAGTTATTAGTTATTTAGAATATGACTTGGCAAGCCATTTGTTTACTATAGGACATTGTGATTTGACCAAGTTTGAGCACACTTGCACTCAGTAATGACAATATTTTTTATAATTTACAGGGCTGCTTTTATATTATATCTTTCTTGTGGTTTGTTATTTGAGATGAATATACACAAAATAATCTATATGTCACAGTAATCTTGAAAATCTTGAAAAGAATTTCTTTGAAAGCAATAGAACTATTGTGAGGTTACTTTATACACAAATTCATCTTTTTCACGTTAGCTTATGAGATTTCACATTATCCTTAATACTTATTTCCTTAACTCTAAAAAGACAAAAACTTGTAAGCTCTGCTCATTCCTGCACCATTTTGAGCTGATACTATATATTGACCCTAAATGGAGTTGATTTCCCAATTAGTTGGAACTTCAAAGAAGGAAACAGGTGTGTAGTAAAGAAGGCCTCTCCTATCAAACTTCCACTGTAGATCTGGGCATCTAGTCAGCTATTATGCCTAATATTCATTGCTAAGAAAAGTTTTTACCTTTTTTGTTCTTTCTGGCATTTGGGAAGTCATATTAAGTACCACTAGCTGGAGCCCATCTTTATCCCCAAATCAAGCCCACCTATGTCCTTTATAATAAATGATGCTTATTTTCAGGATGGGGAAGATACTGGCATGACTTGGGCAAAGGAGGGCACGTGGGGGAGGATGGGGAAGTAGGGTTGAGGGATGAGGGTGAGTTTTGTTGGGGCTTGGCAACAAGTCAGAGAAGTTTCAGCTGATGTAGTCAGAAAGCAGAGCCATGAGGCTTTTGAGCAGATGGTATCAGAGTTGAGTTTAAGGCGTTTTGTCTGGTATCAGCATCAGAAAGGATTAGGAGGAGAAAAGCTAGAGTCAGGGAGATAAATATTAAGGAAAAGGGAATCTCTTGTTGGGAACTTCACTATGACTAAGCCAAAGTCAAGGGCCCGACCACATCTCACAAAATCTTGTCCCTCTACATCTGATAGTATTAAATCTCCTGTCTACACAGTTTTGCCAATAAAAAGGGGTGACATTTGTGTCATTTCTAGGAGCAGAAACATCATAAACTTCTAAAGGGAAGACACCAGCGGCACCTGGGTGGCTCAGTTAGTTAAATATCCAGTTTTGGCTCACGTCATGACCTCACTGTTAGTGAGTACAAGCCCCACGTCGGGCTCTGTGCTGACAGCTCAGAGCCCGGAGCCTGCTTCAGGTTCTGTGTCTCTCTCTGTTCCTTCCCTCACTCATGCTCTGTCTCTCAAAAATGAACAATTTAAAAAAAGACAATTTAAAAACGTAAATTAAATAAAGGGCAGACACCAGACCTTTTATCTTCAAATCTCTGGTCTTTGGAATATAGTAGGTCTTACAAAAGGCTTACTAAGTAAACAAATGGACACGAGAGTAAATAATAATGGGAGGAAAACATGCTAGAGCATGAAGTTTTTCCTGAACAACAATTCAAATGATAATAGACAACACTAGTGTCCTGGCCATGTATCCTTTCCTCTGAGAACTGGACAGGGGGAGCAAGGGACCATTCCATCATCACCTTTCAGAAGTGACATACTGACTGAATCCCTCCTATGAACCAGAAGATGCAGGGAGAGATTTGTACATGTAGCACTCTCCCATCCCCAAATGGGAAGGGAAGGACTTGAAGATAAGGGTATTTATTCTGTGCATTCCTTCGGTTGGTAAACATGAAGCCCACATAGATATTTCCTTGTGCAATGGGAAATGCACCAGTATGGGGACTTTTGAAAAGAATCCTTCCTTAACTACAGAGACGACTTATTTTCAAATATAGAATAAAATTTTAAAATATATCTCAGTGAAATACATGATGACAAGTTTATACACCTAGAAATATCAGTAGATCAGGAATCAAAGAAACAGGATGGTGGTAGTAGGAGTAATGTATCACCCCCATCCTGGAGAACTGTGGCCAGAGCTGAAGATCAGGGTGAAGTGTGGAATATCCCCAATATTCTGGAGCCATGGGCAGGGAGTCCTAAAGAACTTGCTCAAGCGAAGCCAAAACTGCACCACAGGATACGGAAGGGGCAACTATTGCAAAGTTGTAGAGCACATGGAGGGGCACAGAGTGAAAGTTAAGGGATCTGAGCCAAAAGGTTCTGAATCCAGAGGCCTATGAATGACCACAAACCCAACTTCTTTTGAAACTAAAGGGATGGCCCTCTGGGCTGGTTTGGATGGCTGTTGCCCAAATGCTCTGGATCTCAGCTCTCCCTATTTTTAAGCATTTCATTAAACATATGCCTCTCTTACACAGCGCATGTGTAAGGGAAGCAGCACAGTATAACAAAGGACTTGAAGCCGTTGACCCCTGTTTCACCCCAAGCAACAGGAATGGGAAAACTACTCACGTTCCACAAAGTAAGAGCTGGCATCGATCTTCCAGATGATCTGGCCCCGATGAGAACCATTGACTCCACGGTTCTTATAGTCCAAAAAGTTTTCTGACAGGACCTCATCTATATTCCCATGAAACAAAGAAAGCAGAGTAGAAAAACATATCAGCTAACAGTATATTTAGGGGAAAAAAAGAAAAGAAGAAGAGAAAAGGACATTAATGCCACCTCTCACTCAACAGAAGAAAAAGCACATGGAATCCGGCCAACACTCTTGCGCAACCCTTTGTAATACAGGAATCTCCTCCGGCTCTGCAAGACCCCTGTGACTACCTAGCCGGTTCACAAACACTTCCAGGAACAGAAAATAATTGCTTCTATGGCAGGCCATTTCACTTTTGAATAGCCCTTACGTGTGTGAAATCTGAGTGTCAAAATCTTCCTCTTCTAAAGCCTTCAGAAATTGGTCTCTATTTGGGTCTGTGAACGAGGCATATAGAAAACATCCAATCATACTTTCTGTTTGGGGCCCAGTTCTCATAGGCCCCACCTGATAGCATCTCTTCTCTAGCCTGGATACCTGTCATCATCTAATACCTGGAACTCATCCATGAATTTATCCATCCATCTTTTCATGCACCCATGCATTCATTTGTTCATCCAACAGATACTTATTGAGATTCCACCATCTGTCATGCTGGGAAAAATGCAAAAGCCATGGTGTTGGGCAAACCCAATATGGTTCTTTCTGAGCTAAAGCTTACAAACAATTGGGGATGCAGACTTTAAACACTAAGTGAAGAAAGAAAGGTATTATTACAACTTGTGATAGGGGATGGGAAGGAAAAGAATGGGGTATTCTAACAGGGAGTTTCAACAGGGGTTCAGGAAAGCACTGAGAGGTAGGAAGCCATAATGGTAGAGATGGAGGGTGGGTGTGGAGGGGCAGAGAGAGGCCTCGATGTGGTGTCTAGGGCCTGAGATGAGTGAGAGCCTACTGCATGGAGGCACTAAGAGGAGCTTGTATAGGATTGTGTACTTTTCCTTTCCTGCTCTTTCTTTGCTCATCACATTGCAATTACCAATGTCCTCCTTAAAGTTGGCGTCCAGAGAGGAGCAGCGTTCCTAGAGATGACTCATCTGTCCAGGCAGTCCAAGCTGACTGCCTCCTTCGGGTTCCAGACCTCATGTTTTCAGTGGAGGCTAAGACGGGGATATGAATTTTATTTTGGTGTATCTATGGGGCCCTGGCAGAAAGTAACCACTTGAGCTAGATGGATCCGCAACTACGGGAAACCCATGCTCTGAGAATCCAAATCCACTGCAGTGCAGGAGGAATAAACAGAACTCAGGGGCTCCTGAGGGTGGGCTCCAAGCCCCAGCTCTGCAGAGAGGAGCTAGGTCATGGTTGTCCATTTAACAAGACCTTGGGTTCACATCTGGCTGGATTGGGAAACCTGGCAAGAATGAAGTGCCAAGATGGCGCGACTTGTAGCAAAGGACCCAGTGATCAAGGTTCTTCATGCCATGAACTAATGGAATCATGTCCACAGCCGCAGGTCCCCCCCCAACCCCAACCTGCAAAGTGGGAGTGGGGTACTAATCTCTGGGACCTCCTAGTGGAGGATTCAATGAGATAACTGGTCAACGTGCTTGTGACCTGCCATGTTGACTGAACAGTTTTGGCTGTCTCTTCTTTGGCAAAGATAACTGGGCACAGAAACACTGTCTCTGCTTCATTAATAGCAGGCACTGTATCCCTTGGAAAATCACTTGGTTGCAAAATTTGCCAGTGTTAATATTCACAGTGTGTGCTCACAGCCCTGGTTGGGTTACTAAAATGATTGCATAATATGTCTTTTACAGTAATTGCCTCATTTCTGCAAAAAAAGGCACAATATTTTCATAGCTCCCTGGGTCTTCAGTAGAGAGATTTGCCTCATTATGGCAATTCTCTAAGGAGAGGTATTTACTTGAATCTATCCACTCTGATCACCAGGATATTCATTTTAACAGTTATGATCAGGTATCCATGTAAGTAATATCTAGAAGGGATGTTCATTCATGCATTAGGGAAATGTGCAGTGAGTATTTCCTCTCGGGATTGTGCTAAACCCTGCAGATACACTGGTGAACAAGATATGGTCTATGTTTTCAGGGAGTTTCTAATAGATTTGGAGATTTATTCAAGAAAACAGGCAATTTCATTAGGCTATAGTCACTTTAAGAATAGGTTAAATATTAAGGAACGACAGGAGCATAAAGGAGAAAAGGATGGGGTAAGTAGATGGGAAGAATCTGCAAAGATTAATGAGGATGGCAAAATAACACACATTTTAAAGAAAACAAGGTACATTTCACCATACACATTTAAACACGACACCTTTTAAGAGACTCTCAATTGCTCCTGGTAAGTAACCCATTCTCTTACATTAATAATACTTCATAACAAACACCATGTAAGAACAAAGAATAGTCAATATTCCTGCCTGGACCACCTGTGCTAAGAGGTCAACTCCTTCCCCAAAGGCATTCATTGCCAACTGTTAGAAAAGTTATTGGTCTTTGCTTGGAAATCCAAGTGGATTGTGGGAGTCAGATGCAGAGAAACAGAATTAGTCCAGATAGTTTATGCAGAGGGGGTCAATGCAGAGGATTGGGTTCCTAGAGAAATGGATTCTAGGCTGAGTCTCTAGGATCAGCCCCAGAATAACTGGTTCCCCAAGGCCCTGCCTCCATCTCACTCAGGGTGGCCTCATGGGAACTGTTGAGCTCAAGAACCCCATAGAGCAGCTGTGGTTGGTGCGCAGGAGGGCAGGAGGCTGCTGCCCAGGCCACAGCAATTGCCTCTCCACCCACAGAGAACAACCAGCCCATGGCAAGATGGGTACCCGCCACCGACACATCGCCCAGGAAGCGAGCGAGCCAACCCCAAGGCACTGCACTAGACAGCCGAATTTCCCAAAGCCATGCTTGAGGCAGCCACAGGCTAACCAGTGGGAGGAACCCCACAGTTCACTGCCTCCTTCCCCATCTAGTGCAAGGGCACCTAATGAAGGGAACAGTGTGCATCTGGAACGTGGCTGCACAGGAGTCTGAGAAATGCAAGCTTTGGGGACCAGATTCTGCACTAGAGGGAAGCACTGCAGAGAAGAAGAGGCCTGGAATGGATGGATGGAATGGCCCAGCCATGCACTCTGCCACCCTGAGGATGGACAGTCCCTGGGCCCTCTGTCCCACAGCTCTTTCTTTCCATATTTTTTGTCGTGATGGAAGTCATTTTGTGGGAGCAGTGTTTGTGTGATTACAGGGATATTGACGGCCCCTTGAGGCAGGAAGGTTAGGCTACCTTAGTAGCTATGTGAACTTAGGCAGCTTATTTAATTCCTCTGTGTCTTTACTTCCTCACTACAACGTGAGGATACTATCAATACCAGCTTCAAAAGTCTGCTGTGAGGGCTGAATGAGTGAATGCAGGTAGTGGTCTTAGAGCGGTGTCAGACATCACTAGGAAGCAGATATTTCTGCCTACAGTGTGGGCTAACAGGGCAAAGCTCCATGAGTAATGTGCAAAACCATTAATAGTAGCCTGAAACAAGTGCTTAGGCCAGTACTATTTTAAATTTTGTCATTACTCACTTTGTACAGAACACATAAAAATGTATTAAGTGCCTAAAAAAATACTTGCTTAATAACATTTATTTCTTCTAATGTGTAAAGTCCTACCTCCTGTTCCACAGTTTATAACAAAGAAAAGATCTCCGCAGGTTGTTAATGTGGATCAGAAAGCTCTAGTGAAGTTTACAGAAACAGCACACCTAAAAAACATGAAATGTACTTCTCTTGCTTTGTCATCAAAATGAAAACTGTAGCTATGCTTTCCGGACCCTAATCTGTAATAGAAAAGTATACAACAAATAGATATTGCCGTTGAGAACAGAATGGACAAGTGAGCACAGAACCAGTTAAAAAGGAGACCTGATCCACTATCTACATCCCCTAAGCCCAATAAAGAAAATGCAACCTGCCTTCTTCTTCCCAGAGGAACTCACACCTTCTGATAATCAAATGGGAGCAAAAACTTACTCTTGATTTAGAACCTCTGGTCTATGAATAAGAACACTAAGAGAATGTATAATTTTTTATTGTTTTTTTTTTTTTTTGAGAGAGAGGGAGAGACAGAGACAGAGAAATAGAGAGAGAGAGAGAGAGAGATCAGGGGAAGGGGAGAGAGAGAGGGAGACACAGAATCCAAAGCAGACTCCAAGCTCTGAGTGGTCAGCACAGAGCCCGGCGTGGGGCTTGAACCCATGAACTGTGAGATCAGGACCTGAGCCAAAGTCTGATGCTTAACTGACTGAGCCACCCAGGTGCCCTGAGAATGTATAATTTTTAAATCAACAGATCTATCTAATGGAAAGCAGAAAATACAAAACAAAAGCAAAATAAAATGCAGTAAATAAAGAATATGAAGAAAGATGGTAAAATTAAGTCAGAATATAACAGTAAATACAATAATGTAAATGTGCCCTTCTGGCCAAGCAAAAGCCAGAGACTCACAGATCAGAATATAAAAGCACACACAAATAGCCACATTTATAAAAAGAGCTAGTTTGAAAATAAAGAAAGGAAAATGATCAAGCAAATATGAAGAAGAAGAAACCTGAGAGACTAATCTTACATAGTTAAAATAATAATAATAATTCCAGGAAAAGAGTGGAAGACAGGCAGATTTGTAATAATAAACTAGGAAATTGTAGAGGTAAAAGATCATGAACATATATGCACTTGATAATTCACATCAACACCTACAAAGCATAAAATTTAAAGCAGTGAAAGTAAAAATAGATACATTAAGATTAAAATTTTAAAAATTTTACTAGCAATTTTGACATACTCCATTCAAACATTGGAAGAGACAAAAAATTAAAAGATACATGATTAAACTTTATACATAATACTAAATACACATGGGAGAGAGAGAGAGAAAGAAAGAGAGAATCCTTAGTTTGTGAGGTGCTCCGTGAACTGAAAGTAGTACATATCAGAATTGTGTCCTTGCTTTATTTGCATCATTCTGTGAAAACTGTTACCTCGGCTGCTGTGGAACTGTACAGAGTGAGGACATGGCCCCAGTATGCAGAAGTTTCAGTTAACAGATTTTATACAAAATGTGTATATGTGTATATATTATATATATGTATATATAATAGATTATATATGTATATATATAGATTTTATATACGTAGATATAGATTATATATGTGTATATATATATAGATATATATACATATATATGTATATATAATAGATTATATATATGTATATATAATCCACACACACACATATATATAATGTCCACATCTCTCTTTATATACATATAGATTTCTATATTCTTGTATACCTATATCTATATCTATATCTATCCTTATTCTCTCTATATATACAATAGATACAGCGAACTCTATTCACAGCAAAAATACAGTTTCTTTCTGACCACATGTGGGATATTCACAAACACTGAGTAGGCATACATCACAGAAGATGCCTCAAAAAATTCCAAGGAATCAATTCAGTACAGATCATAACCTCTAACCTCACACAGGTGGGGCAACCTAGGAGGCATGGAAGAGAGTATGTGTCCCCAGGCACCAGTCTATGGAGGTTCCTCCAAGATGCCACTTTAGGGAAGTTTTAATTTTAACTTTGTTCTGAGTTGTCACCTCTTGTTTTTTGAATTTTGAAAGAAGAAATGCATGCCAGTTCAAATATATTCTTTTTTTTTTTTAATGTTTTATTTATTTCTAGAAGAGAGAGAGGCAACGTGAGCAGGGGAGGGTCAGAGAGAGAGGGAGTCACAGACCGAAACAGGCTCCAGGCTCTGAGCGGGCAGTCAGCACAGAGCCCGACGCGGGGCTCGAACCCACGAACCGTGAGATCATGACCCAAGCGAAAGTCGGACGCTTAACCGACTAAGCCACCCAGGCGCCCCCACCAGTTCAAATATATTCTAATTTCAAATTACTTAGCAAATTCTAGCACGGTAGAGGGACAGTACGGTACAGGGCATGCTATAATGATGATATGATGTGTTAAAATTCACATTCTAAATGAATAAAAAAGCAAGAGCATACTACATATACTTTACCTTTCAATTATACTTTTACAAGTTTTAATTACATATTTATTTCATGTTTAAGCAGTTTTAATGAGGGCTTCCTCCAATAGGAATGGCTATTTTAAAAAAAATGATAGCCCTAAAGAGGTTTTTAAGATTTTAAATATTATTTTAACATGGAATATGAGATGAAGAGGTGAAGAATACTTGAATAGACACATTCTCATTGATTTAGCATTCTAATGACTAGAGGTATGAATTGTATCCTTCAACTTAAGTATCCTAACCCAATTATACAAAGCTGTTCCCTTAGTGTGAGTAAGCCAGGGGCATTGCTGACTCTCTAACCCTAAATATAGAACACATAAATAATTAGGCTTTACTTGTCCAAGTCAAGTGGGCATTATTAAATAAATAACTGCAGAGCTATTTTTTGGAAATGCCGATTTCTAATAAATATGCCTCTATGTACTTATTTCTGACCATGTGATAACCTTCTTCCCACTTACTGAACTTTAAAATCGCTTTCCAGGTTCCTATTGGTTTGCTAAGAAGCTTTTGTCTATAATGCACAGCTACAATGATTGAGTACCCACCTAAAGGTGAAGGCTAGGCTGAACGAAGCCTGGGAATTAAGGTAAGTCGCTATCACACATCCAGAAAATAGAGCTCCCTGACAAGGTAGATCAAGACACGTAGTGATCAATGGGCAGTAAATGTGCAGTGTCTCATCAATTCTGCTCAATGATCCTGAGAAGAAAGTTATGTTTTCCCCTCTATTTTTGAGATAAGAAACCCAGAGCTCTGATGACAGCACTCGGCTGGGGCCATACATCTGGCCAGTGGCAGGGTAGGATTCTAAATGAGGTTGAGCTGTTACTGAAATGACATGATCTTTCCCCAATCTATGTCACCAGGAGGGAGAGTCCTTCATTACTCCGTATTGAGCCCCTGGCTCCTCATAAAGGAGGGCAAGCAAATGGAATTTCACTGATAATAATGGTAATGGTACTGTCACTGCCCCATCACTGGGCTCTTGGCTAAGGAAAGCAGTGGTGTCAGTGAGAGGGCCACATGTCCCCCTCCACATCCAGGTGTCTCACTCTCTATGGCAGAAGAAAAGTCATGTTTGCCTGCGGAACTCTCTAGAGGCCAAAGCTAAAGGCATGGCAAGCTGGCCTCACGTGGGCAGGTTTTCCACTGGCGTGGAGTGGCCCCCACCTGACACTGCACTAGGTTTGCTGAGATGTTCCTATGGGCAGCATGGGGTCTGCCGCTAGGTGAGGCGGCCGTGTGGCCTTGGGAGCCGCTGCATCGGCATTTCTTCAGTGGCGAAATGACAGATTAAATGAATTCCACACCTCTAAAACTTTAGGCCTAGACTGGTGATTCGATCTTTGGCAAGGCACTGCAAATCTGACAGATACGTTACTAAGAACCTACAAATTATGAACGCTTAAGACTCACAGATAATTTTGGACTTGGAAATTATTTCTGAAATGCTATGTTGCCCAAAGTGTTGGCGTTCTGCATTAAATAACTTCACAGTTATATATGTGCAGCTACTATGAGAAGAACAAACTGTCAAGTTAAGATCCTAAGATGATGAGCTGTGTTTACTTTTATCTCAGTCAAAATGTCATGTTAACACCAGATCTTATTCATTCCCAGAGTTTTACGACATTCAGGGCTGCTGACCGCCCCTTCCTTCCTCCGCCACCTTCTCTTGACTCCTGTGACGTGGTCTCTCAGCATTGGTCCTGAGTCTCCACCCTTCGCCCACCTCCTTTGTGAGCGCCTCCCCTGCCCCTCCCTCTGACAGAGGCATTCCGGTGCTCTTTCCCACACAATCCACAGTGACCTCATCGACTCTTGGGGTGCCGGTTACACCAAACCTCCCACAGCCTGGATCTAGGGCTGAGCTCCAGATCCACCCATTCCTTCACCTTGGGTGAAAGTCCTTGGATTTTTCACCTTCCCTACAACACACACTCCCCCTCTAATGGTTCCCTGAATGAATGAAGGGCATCAGGACTCACCACTGCAGGAAGGGACAGCTTCAAAGAGCTGGTTCAAAACATCTGGGGCCAAAAACCTAGTTGCCTAAGGTGCTAACAAGTAACATTCACAACGGAAGTGGTGATGGGTGGGAGGGAGACTGTGGTAAAACTGAAGGGTGCAGACCAGGCTAAACGAGGCAGCTAATGCTTAACGTTAGTAAACTAAAGCCAAGGAGAATGACAGGCTCAGTTTGCCAAATTGAGGGCTTTTGTGAAAGAAGCTAGAAATTCAGATTTCAATGTGAAATCTCTACATTTTTCAATGTTGATAACTAATCAAATTTAAAACAATGTGGACTAAAAATACGCTTCATGCGCTGTTATTTTGCAAGCTCTGTGTTAGATTGATGGTATCCAAACAATTTCACTCAAGAACTATTTTTTTAAGCAAATTCAATTTTACCTAAGTGCAATTTAGCTTGTAGCCATTATTTGTGTACAAATTTCAAAAATTATGTTTCTCCATCTTTACAATAATGCATATATTGTAAATACATCGCCAAGCTGATTGCAAAACCTTTAAGAGCTAAAAATGTTTCCCTCACAGCTAGTTAGTCAGATAAGATCCCCTTTAGTTTCTCAGAAAAACAGTCCAGGTTGCGAAATACTTACAACAATCCATTGGTTTCTGTGATATTCCATGATGTTAAATCAGCATTGTGCGTCTGACTGTGTAAATTGCTCCTTGCACAGACTGACAGCAGAAGGCCTGGCCTCTCTTGAACTTGGTGCCTGACTTGAGCACCCCCCGCCCATGCCCCAGCAACCACACCTTTGCTTGCTGATTAAAATTGATAAACATCAATTTCCACCACCCTCGACTCTATCATGTAAAATAGATCAAATACACTTTTCATGTGATTTCTAATTTGTGAGCTCTGTTTTCTGCAGCCCACAGACTTGAGTGGTGATCTTCCTCTCAGCCATCACTCTGTTTCCAGCCTGTGGTCTGCATGCCCTCACTGTCCACTGAAGCCTGTTATATCCTTTGAATACAAAGCCATAAGAATGTTCAAAGATTATTTTGGGGCGCCTGGGTAGCTCAGTTGGTTAAGCGTACAACTTCGGCTCAGGTCATGATCTCGTGGTTCATGGGTTCGAGTCCTGCATTGGGCTCTGTGCTGACAGCTCAGAGCCTGGAGCCTGCTTCAGATTCTGTGTCTCCCTCTCTCTGACCCTCCCCTGCTCACACTGTCTCTCTCTCTCTCTCTCTCTCCTCTCTCTCTCTCTCCGAAATAAATAAAACATTTAAAAAAAATTTTTTTAAAAAAGAAGAATCTTCAAAGAAAAGGGGAAAAGAAGAGCATGATTATGTTGGACACAAAGTGAAATCCCCTCCGCAGAGATGTGTGTTCATCAGTTGTGTATATGGTTTTTGCTTTGGTCTTATGAACATATAGACTTGAAAATAGGCTTTTGATATTAACTTATTCATAGTTACAAGAGCTTCTATACTTGCAAATGGTAATAGCATTTGTGTTCAACCATAGCTGGCCCTTCTACTTCATGGTTTTCTTCCACTGAATAGAGATGGTAAGAGAAGCTTTAGTGCATGGGTATGCAGTATGTTAGAATTTCCTGTACAGGAGGGGTCTGGGTGGCCCAGTCGGTTAAGTGTCTGGCTCTTGACTTCAGCTCAGGTCAAGATCTCACAGATGGTGAGTTTGAGCCCCACGTCAGGCTCTGTGCTGACAGCATGGAGCCTGCTTGGTATTCTCTCTGTCTCCCTCTCTCTCTGCCCCTCCTTCACTCATGTGCTCTGTTTCTCTCTCTCTCAAAATAAATAAATAAAAAAATAAGAAAAAATTTGGTGCATAACACGTTTGGTTGCAAATTGTGCACTTTAATTAAAGTATGGAGTCTGCTGAAATATCAAAGCATACATAAAAGTGAGTTGTGAATGCTACGCTCGATAACCACCGAACCACAATGCCGAGACCGTTCTGTCTGCGGCACGCTGTCAGACAGCGGGTCTAGCTAAGTTTTGTCCTACTCACCGATGAGATACATGCCGATCCAGTCTCCAGCGTCCACTTCCTCCTTGATGTCCCAGTGGATCACCAGGTCCTGCGAGTGCCCTATGGAGTAGTAGGAGCTGCTGACCATGAGCGTGGAGCGGCTATCTGAGGTGACCAGGTCGGTGTCGCTGGTGGAGCGGGGGATGGTGACGGTGCCATGGGGGCCAGTCCTGAGGGCCATGCTGTGGAACTGGCCAGGGTTGTAGCTGTGACGGAGTGGCTCCTTGCACCGGCGGCGGTTCTGGGAGTTTCTAGATGGGGATGCCATGGCGGCCAGGCCTAAAAACCTGTTCTGGTACAGATTCTGTGGGGGGCAAACAGACAATGAGCAGGGGTGGAAGATGCCGGCTCCACCATCACTGTCTTCCCAGGGAAAGGATGTGCTGGGAGGATGAGCTGTGAGAGCCCCCCTCCACGGGAGAGCTGAAACACGACACAAAGCATCTTCCTCAGGGTTCACGCAGGGACGCCGAGAACAAAAATGCAAGCTCCCCAGGGGGCCGTGCTTTTCCATGCTCTGCTGGGTCTGTCTCTCCCAGCTCCCTCTAGCCCATGGGTATAGGAGGCCCAAATGGCTCTGGTGGTGTGAGTGCCCCCAGAGTGCCATCCCTTGAGAAATCCAGCATCCATTTAATTGGATCCAATTTTAGCCTTCTTTAGGGTAGATTACGGCCATTATCGCTGAACATTTTAGCGATCCCTGCAGGCTTCGAGACCCTACACTCAGCCTGGAATTAGAGGCTGTCCCTGCTGGGTGAGGCCACCAGTCTTGCATTACAACTCTGTAACCTACAGAATGTGCATCGGAGATTTCTATTAAGGACCTTCAATACTTTAGTAATTTTCAGACACCATAACTTTCAACAAAATCCAATCTCAGAGGACTATGTCTCCGAGCCAATGTTGTTGTAGAAACCATTGTATCTGATGAGGAAAAAAAATGCCTTTTTTTTTTTTTTTATTGTTTGCAACATTGAGCACTCAATGTGAGCTGAGCCGATACTCAGCAATAGCTGGGTCGTTTGTAGCTCTTAAAACATGGGGAAAAACATCATTTCAAACTTGCACAAGGGATTCTTTTTTGAAACAAGCAAGTGTTCTGACTTCATCAAAGTATATTAAAACTGGGATTTAAATGTACATTTTCGGGGTTCCTGACTATAAAAGTACATGCTATTCTACAACTTAGTAACCCTTTTGTTTTCAAGAGAAGATGAAGGCCTAAAAATGTGTTGAGTCATGCAGTGTAGATCCCAGGGGCAGTTACTTACTGCACACATCAATCAAATGCAAGTTACTGACTTCTTGTTTACACAACACGAGGACCAGCCTGAGTGACAGTCTCCTCTTTAGATTACATAAGTCTATTTAGCAGTAATTTAGGCCTGCACTTCTTCTATCTTCCAAGACAGGGCACTTGTAAAAAGTCCATTAACCTGATGAAGCCCAGTGTTGGCATTCTGTGTCTTGGTCCTTAATGGCCATGTGGCATGCCTATTCACTCATTATTTGAGTCTCTTGTTAGGCATTCTTCTGGCCCCACTGGCGGTAACCATGGAATTACCACAGGCAGAAAAGCCAGACTTCAAAAAGCATCTCATCACACTATTGGTACCATATGGTCTTTTTTTTTTTTTTTATGCTTGTCATTGCGACAGTATGAACACGGACAGACCACAGTGTCACCTGGAAACCAGTCCTCCTGTCAGGAAGACTGGCAAAGCCCAGGAAGCATGAGCGGTCCGTGCACATCCCAGGCGCCCTGGCTCTTCTGGGCCGTTCAGAGAGGACCTCGGTAACCTGACCATCCTCCAGAAGCTTTGTCTAAGAGACCTATGTAAAATCTCCAAAAAAGAAAGGCCGCTGCTAGAGCATAAAATTTCTGCAGTGTATATATGCTTTATGCGGACTAATAGCACCTTACAGAATTATTATGGAGATTAAAAACAACTGGGAATGAAATATTCAGGTTTATAATTACAAGTTAAACCAAAGCTGGTGCAGCACCTACCAAATTCCAACCTGTGTATCCCAAGATGATTTACTTAATTAATCCTTCTGGTCCTCAGCAACCTGTTTTTAAATGGGCTGTTGTCAGAACTTAATGAAATAATGCAAACCAAGCCCTTAGCATAGTAAGTGCTCAACAAATAAAAATCTACTGCTAAAATACTACTGGTGTTGCTTTACTGAAAAAGCCCCACCGAAACACAGGTCCTGGAAGTTGGCCAGGCTCATTCACTGGCCAAGGTCCCCTCACACCATCCTCAGGGCCCTCATACTCAAATCCTGCTGCAATAAATCCACAAATCATTTCTGGGGCGCCCGGGTGGCTTAGTCGGTTACGCGTCCGACTTTCGCTTGGTTCATGATCTCGCGGTTCGTGGGTTCGAGCCCCGCGTCGGGCTCTGTGCTGACTGCCAGCTCAGAGCCTGGAGCCTGTTTCAGTCTGTGACTCCCTCTCTCTCTGACCCTCCCCTGCTCACGCTGTCTCTCTCTCTCTCTCTCCTAGAAATAAATAAAACATTAAAAATTAAAAAAAAATCCACAAATCATTTCTAGTCATGGCCCTGCAGGTTTAATCACAAAAGTGAAAAAAACAAACGTGAAACTGTCTAGTGTATTTGTAAAAGTATCCTCTATACCACTTTTTTGAAGGGGAGCATCCTTTTATCTGAAAAGTTCGTGCTTGGAAAAGGATAGTTTTGCATTGATGTAGAGGCGGAGGGGTTTTTATCGACTCAGTATCGGTCAGGGCCTCAAAAGAGATTACAGAGGGTTTTTCTTTCGCGGAAGATACTTCCGCTGTGGTATTTTTATTAGAATTCCCCGGAAACCAAGCAACTCTCCTGAAACTGTCAAATTACACCAGCGATCACTGTCCATGTGGTGGGAACAAAGGCACAGAAGGAAACATTAGTCAGGGAAGACATTTGTCAGTAACTTACTAGATTGGGGTAATGGCATTTGCCAGGAATAGGAAGGGCGGCCTCAGAGCCGCTCCTTGAAGGCTGCACTCCCCCACCCCCGCCTTTGCCCACATCCTCTCCATTTGTACTTACAGCAGGAATGCCACAACTGGATTTAAGATTCAAGATTCAGACATTCAAGATTATGCCCCGGCACCAACTCTGCTATAACCTCTCCTTCCAGCCTTTTCTCATTCCCCGGAACAGGGAGCCTCTGCTCCCTGATCCCACAGGAATCCCCTTCCCCTGCAGAGATTCTTGCTGCATTGCTGCTAGTTGACCTGTTCATATGCTGTGAAGACCTGAAGCCAGTGTTCCCTGCTCTTTACGTCTCCTGGAACGGGCATGACTCGTGGCACACGCACGCACACACACACACACACACACACACACACACACACAAAGAAGCCCTTGAAACTTTAATTAATTAATATGATTGATTTTCTTCAATCATGTCATTTCTTTTTGTAGAAAGGGTTTAAGTTTGCTGCTAAAAATAGATAAAAATACAGAAAGGCAGGATAAGTTAGTAGATAGTGCAGAGAGAGAAGAAAATAGAGACAAAAAGTTATGTACAAAGGCTAACATAATACTAAATGCCATCACGTCCCTACACAGGTGTTATTGTTAAAGACTCACGACAGCTGCCTCCTGAACGCAGCAGGTGGATAGCTTATTCCCAGCATGCAATTCCTCTGTGGCTCTGTTTTCCCTGGGCATTCACAAGTGTTCCTAGCTCACACCATAGACTCATCCGGGTGGAAGAAACAATTTAATCATTCTCCCTTCACATCTGAACAGTGGGAGATAGAGGTGGATCTGTCCTGCTTTTAAAGGGCTCTAGATAAAAGACCACTCTCTTCCCAGACAGTGATTTCACTGTTTTACAACCTCGCAATTCTCCCTAATCACTAAGGCAAATCTCATGGGACAGAGACTTGCCTTCTCCTCCCTCCCTGCAAAGAGGAGTGGCTTTCTCATTCTCTGTATGAGAAGGCCTTTAACAGTATCACTAAAGTGCTTCCATTTTTTTCTCCATTCCACTAAGTAATTCAAGTGTCTTTTATTTTCTCTTGCCTTGGTGATGGGTAATAGACACTGATAAGAAACCAAGAGAATATTAGTCACAGTTTCAGCAACACTGTAATTTTCCAATTATTGGTTGTAATCAAGCCTCCCTGGTTGTGGGCTGTGTTACGCATAGATTTTAATTGACCCTTGAAAAAATGAATCCAATGAGTGAGCTGCTGAAAACAATCTGATCACATTGTGACCTACTTCCTAGGGAGTAAGCCTCCATTTGCTGGCTGCTTTCCTACGTGCAGTGAGGATCCAACAATGATGTTTTGTTTACTTGTTTGCTTGTTTTTGCAACTTAAATAACTCAAAATTGTTAAAATGTTAAAAAAAATTTAATGTTTTATCTATTTCTGAGAGAGAAACAGCATGAGCAGGAGAGGGTCAGAGAGAGAGGGAGACACAGAATCGGAAACAGGCTCCAGGCTCTGAGCTGGCAGCACAGCACCTGATGCGGGGCTCGAGCCCATGAACCGTGAGATCATGACCTGAGCTGAAGTCAGACGCTTAACCAACTGAGCCACCCAGTTGCCTCGAAATTGTTAAAATGTTTTTAGTTAAATGATACGATCTTGGATTTTTAAAAAATCTTGGAACAGACCTTGCATGTTTAATGTTTTGAGTTATTCCTAGGCACTAGTAGATTAGCAAAAACAAAACCTCTGTAAGGAGATGGAATCGTAAAAGAAAAGTCGTCACTTCCAGGGAAGGGACATGTTATCATAGATTTTTTTTTTTTTTCCAGAACACAGGGAGACAAACGATTCTGCTTTGTCAATTTCTAACTGACAAAGTCATTAATAGCTTTTTCTGTTTCGGAATATATAAAGCCCGTGAGTGAATACCATCTCAGGAATGAAAAGAAAGCGGACAAAAGCCATCTCTACAATAGAGAAAATGATTCTTAAAAATTGCCTCTACACTAAGAAATCAAAAACAGTGAGTGGAAAACACAGGCCCTGAAGGAAACCTCATTAAAGTATATGAGACAAGGTTATAGGAACTGGCATTATTTCGCTGGAAGAAGGACCATAACAGTTTTTTGAGTTTAGGAACAGATTGTATTTTGAACAAGTAGATGCCTGAAGCTTTTTTATCCTACTCAGCTCTGGTTATGCCATCGGGGGTAATGGAACTTAAAAAAATTTACACGTAACGTGTCTCTTTCTGCAATGGATCTGAGAAAATTTACAACAAAAGAAATGTACAGGGAAATAGGGGAATAGAGACCTGACAGAAATCTCAAAGTAGCAATATGAAAAAGGATAATAATTATGAACATTTACTCTAGGCCGGGAGCTTGGTGCATTATCACATTAAAAACCTATCGAGTATCACTCCTCTCTTGTCAGTGAAAACCCAGCTCAGAACGGTGGTTAATAAATATTCCCAAGGTCTTCTTACAGCAGGAAATGGGGATATGAGTCTATTCTGTGTGAACGAACTGGGCATTTTTATGACTCTTAAGCACTCTCAGCAAATTATAACCTGGGCAGATACAGTTGCAGAAACTGATTCAGATACTCCTCTGATCTTCTTGACAATCAAGAAGATATAAAGAAAGCACAGTTCTCATGATCAGAATATTAGAATTTTTCCTCCCTCCAGGTTCTTAATAAAATGCTTCACTTTAGACTTTATATAGGGAATGCCATGTGATGTGGTGAACATGATCTTTTAAAAAACTTTAAAATCACAAACAGTGGCAGATTCTTGCACAAGTTCTTGACAAAAGTCAAGTTTGTAATAGAAAGAGTCCATCAGGGGCTGTGTCTAGCTGTGTTTCCTTCCGACCACATTCAAAAGCTCCCTGGGTTTACTCGACCCCTCATGCCCCCAACCCCCTGCTCTGGAGTCAGTGGTGTCTATTCTCAACCCCACTTCTCTCTGTCTGGTCTTGATGCAGATAAGCTGGAGCCTGAATGACCCGTTCTATCTACAACTGTCTTACTTATTTCTTATCAGTTCCCTTCTATCAATCAGCAAGTGCCAAAAGAACACAGGCCTTGCCCAGCTGCTCTGGATCAGCGTTTCCAGCTAAAGTAGTGCCTGGTGAGAAGGTAGTGGGTGCTCGGTAGATGTTCTGTGGGATGAATGAACGAGTGAGTGGATGGTTTGGGAGGGGGTACATCTGTCTCTGTGTTGCAGAGCCATGACGCGATGCTGTGCTGTCTGAGTTCAGGAATCCTTCTCAACTGCCTATTTTGCCTAAAGCACAAGGCCTGTTGTCCAGAATCCTCATTACAGACTCCTGAATGACACTTGTAAGGGAGACGTGGGGATGAGGTGAAACTCCACCCCCGGGTCTCCTTCTGCATCTCGCATTCTGAGATCCAAGTCTTGCCTGTACATTCGCATGTAGGAGGTAGCTGCAATATTACCATCTCTATCCAACACTTCAGCTCCTGACACCTGTCCCTGAGACTAGGCCTCAAAACTGTGTTTTAAGCCTCGAAGCCATGTGTTGAAGAGCCATGTTTTGTGCTGGCCATTGCGCAGAGGAATATCACAGAATTACATAAACTAAATTGTGTGGGCTCCTTTTCTTTGAAGAAGAAATAGAATCCCACACATTGCTGGCTGGAAGGGAACATTAGGCGGAAGAAATTTTAATAAGCAAATCAAACTAAGTCAAGGAATATCCACATAGGAAGTCATGATTTAACAGACAAGGGACTTTTTAAAATGACAGTCAAACAAGTATTTTAGGAACACAAAAAGCCTCACCAACAAAAAAAAATCCAACAATCGGTTTAAGAGAGTGGAACGGCCCCCACCCACTCTTCTCTCTGGGGCCCCCAGCGATGGTAGCAAAGGGACATGTTTGTTTCTTGTTGTTCCGATGCCATTCTTGCAGCCTGCATGTAAGAGAGGTGAGCCGGAGGCCCTCTGCTTTGAGGATATGTACCTGTCACCACTTCGGGCAAACCTGGAATTCTTGGTGCACCTCTGGGCCACTTGGGAGATTTGTGCTTGGAGGTGTTTAAGAACAAAGCTGTCATTCTGCACGGCAAAGGAAACAATCCATAAAACTAACAGGCAACCGACAGAACAGGAAAAGATAGCTGCAAATGACATATCAGATAAAGGGTTAGTATCCAAAATCTATAATGAACTCACCAAACTCCACACCCGAAAAACAAACACTCCAGTGAAGAAATGGGCAGAAGATATGAACAGACACTTCTCCGAAGAGGACATCCAGATGGCCAACAGACACATGAAACGATGCTCAGCATCCCTCCTCATCAGGGAAATACAAATCAAAACCACACTGAGACACCACCTCACACCAGTCAGAGTGGCTAAAATGAGCAAATCAGAGAACTCTAGATGCTGGCGAGGATGTGGAGAAACGGGCACCCTCCTCCACTGTTGGTGGGAATGTAAACTGGTGCAGCCCCTCTGGAAAACAGTGTGGAGGTTCCTCAAAAACTTAACACTAGAACTCCCCTATGACCCAGCAATAGCACGGCTAGGAATTGACCCAAGGGATACAGGAGTGCTGATGCATAGGGGCACATGTACCCCAGTGTTCACAGCAGCACTCTCCACAGTAGCCAAAACACGGAAAGAGCCTAAATGTCCATCAATGGACGAATGGATCAAGAAGATGTGGTTTATCTATACAATGGGATACTACATGGCAATGAGAAAGAATGAAATCTGGCCATGTGTAGCAACATGGATGGACCTTGAAGGTGTTATACTGAGCGAAATAAGTCAGGCAGAGAAGGACAGATACCATATGTTTGCACGTATAGGAGGATTAGGAGGAACTTAACGGAGGACCGCGGGGGAGGAGAAGGGGAAAAATAGTGGGGGAGGGGGAGAGAGGCAAACCATGAGAGACTCTTGAATGCTGAGAACAAACTGAGGGCTGATGGGGGTGGGGGGGAGGGGAAGGGGGGTGACGAGCATGGAGGAGGGCACTTGTGGGGATGAGCACCGGGTGTTATATGGAAACCAACTTGACAATAAAGTATTAAAAAAGGAAAGAACAAAGCTGTCAAAGTCTGGGCAGTTTCTATGGCCAGAATAATGGGTAGGGGGTGGGGGTGAAGAGAGAGAGAAGAGTAGGAGGCAGGGGGGCTGTTCCATTTATTTAAGGGGAGCATTTCCTTCTGATCTGCTTGAAAAGGTATGTCACTGAAAGTGGTC
The DNA here is from genome assembly GCF_003009895.1 of Hyaena hyaena. Lineage (NCBI taxonomy): Eukaryota > Metazoa > Chordata > Mammalia > Carnivora > Hyaenidae > Hyaena > Hyaena hyaena. The sequence goes on from NW_024080765.1 coordinate 70,539, forward strand.
TTCCTCTGTTTGTGTGTGTGTGTGTGTGTGTGTGTGTGTGAGAGAGAGAGAGAGAGAGAGAGAGAGAGGACAGACTTACAAGAGACAGAGAATGAATAGAAATGCACAGCTGTCTTTCCCTTTTCAATCTCACACATGTCTTTGTCTTCCTCAGGAGGGCCCTATCTTGACACAAGTTGGGAAGGTTCCTTCTTTACGTGTTGACACGCCAAAGTAACATGCTCTTGTTTCCCAGAACCACAGTGTGGCTCAAACAGGCCATGGCGCCCAAGCCCCAGGGACCCCACTGTCCACTTGGGAGCCTCCCCGTGGGGTTGTGGGGGAACAATGAGGCTTCGGAACTGGGCAGCTGTGAGCCACACCCCTGACCACCACAACTGCACTCCTGGACCCCCACGGGGCTGCTGTGCCAAGCAGGGTCACTGTGTCTCTTCCATACCCAGGGCACCTCCACCTGCCTAACAAACCCGACCCATAAAACCGAGTCACACAGACCCCCAGAGTGAGTGGTGGGAGGTCTTGTCCAATCCCTCCACTGCTCTAGAAGGGCAGTGGCCTGCCCTGGGCACAGCCAGAGAGCACGCCTGGAACCCAGGCTCCATGGCTAGGACCCCACTGCCTTACTCAGGAGGGAGCATCAGGCTTGCAAAGAATGGAAGCCACGGTGTGTTTTGCTTCTCTATTCACAGCCCTGTTCGGAGCTGCTGACTAATCGGCAATGTGGTCAGGCAATGAATATAGTTCGAAGAAGGACATTTCCACAGGACTGCAAATGAGGTGCTAAGTTTGCATCCATATTGAAGTTAATCCTAGAGTACCTTATTATTTGTTGTGGAGGTTCAGGGCGCCACAGAGATGTTCTCTAAGTTCTGGCCTCCCCTGGGAGGCTGGGCTCAGCAGCGTTGGTGAGATTTTTAAGCAAAAAAACTGTCTTTTGCTTTCTTCCTTCCTTCAGCCCATTCAATGAGCAGATGTTTATTGAGTCATTAGTATGTACGAGACACTGCGCCAAGTGTCAAGCACGCACAGAGGGATGGACTAAACAGTGCTCCTACCCTCAAAGAGTTTTGCGCAGGAGGCAAGCATTTAAGCGGTTAACTCTGACACGGTAACAAAGACCATGACAGGAAAGGTAAGCAAGGTCCTCATGGGAGGGAAAGAGATGCTGGAAACGCCCTCCCAGATGGAAGAACAGAGGCACCGTATTTGTAAGGAGAAGTGGGAAGGTCGCCAGCCAGGCAGGGGCAGAGGGAAATCCCATCTGTGTACGAAGGCAGAGCTTGACAGACAAGCATGGCGCACTGTGGACTGAATAGGGCTCCAGACACTCCCCGCGGCCGGGCAGAGAGTGTCAAGAGGGGCCCGGGGTGGGGGTGGGGGGTGAGAGAGGAGAGGCTCCCACGACACACCAAGACATAGGACCGTCTCCTTTGGAGGAGGGGCCATGGGAGACTTTGATCTGGGAAATGATATCCTCTATTCACCTTAGAAACATCAGCCCAGAGCAGTGAGAGGAGAGCGGGGGGCAAGAGCCCACTATGTCTGGGGAAGCCTGTACTACAGCAGTCCTGAAGCCAAGTCCACCTCTAGGGAGCACCCTCATCAGAGGGTCCCTTAAGTCTAAGCCCAGAGTGCCATCTGCAACCGAGGCTCTAAGTCTCATGGTGGAAAGATGAGAGGTAAAGGAACAAGGTCCTTCAGGTCCTTGAGGGGGTCCTTGGGGGGGGGGGCTGTAAATGAGGGAGCAATCCCAAGACACAGTCACGGAGACCACGGACATCACCGTGTGTGGCCTGTCTCCACTGGGACCTTGTGGCCGTTGCTTTCACCTGGGATCCAGCAGTGTCAGTGCCATCTAAGGCAAGTGGTACTTGTGCCCAATTTTATTGGTGGGGACACTGCATTACTTAATAACATGTGCCCTTGGGACACTTTGCTCAGAACTAATCAGGAGGAATAAATGTCAGGATTTTTGCATCCTTCATTTTCAAAGCTTTGCCAACATTTACATCAATACAAACTGAACTGGATTGATTTTCTGGAACATACTGTATTTGTAATCTTATTTTACCATAGAATACAGTACAAAGGCTATTCCTTCCCATTATAAAGCAAAGTAACATCACCAATGGTATATTAGGGCCAACTAATATGTAAGTTAAACACAGATGAGCACATACAGTGTGGCTTGTACACACTGGAGATGAGGAATATGCTATGGGCTGGTTATTATCGAGTGGTGAGAAGATACATAAATTAATCATTTTAATATAGGGTGACATAGAAGTAAGTTTAGAGGGATTTGCAGGATAGGAAGATAATTATTCATTTTGTTAGGGAAGGAAATAAGACTTAGAGAGAAATGTTTTAGGCAGGAGGAACATATGGAAAGGCGTGAAGACAGCTATAGAGACTGCCCACGTGTGCCCAGGGACCAAAAGACCAGCGTGTCTGAAGCAGAGCGTACGTGGAGCAGAAGCAGGGCGGGGGCGGGGAATGAGAGGCTAGAGCAGAATCAAAACCAATTTTAAGGCCAAGGTAAGGAGAGAGATGTTTCTTCTGGGGACACTGAGCCCTTTTGAAGACAGGCAGGAGGTCACGGTGGGCTCCCCTACATTGTGCTCTCATGAAGACTGTGATTCTGAACCATCTTTTGGGCAGAAGGAACATGGCAGACAGTTTCTGCCAATGTCCTAGGGGAACTACGGGCCAGGTAGATGGACACGCACAGCTCTCCCCTCAGTAGGAGAAGGGGTCATAAACATGGCTTTTTTAGATCACCTGTCAGGATGGAGGAAGGCACCAGCATGGACTGCAGCTCTAATGGAAGCGCCAGTCCTTGGGAACATTACCCATGATGGCCCATGATCAGTATGCAGGGGAGCTGAATGAGCCACAGCTGCAGTTCCGTTTGCTATCAAAGTGCCCGAATGAATACATCCATATCTGATATTCAGTATTGATATGTGAGACTATTTTGGGGGAAGACAACTTACAGCAGCGATAAAGAGGCAAGCATAAATAGCATCTGGCAATACAGATGCATCTGGTGTCTCCCCTCTGTGTCATACTTACCCCTCTCCCTAACTTGAGGAATGGCATGGCCAGTTCACATCCCAGACGGGGTCCCAGGTGATACATTCCTTCCCAAGTCCCTGCCCTCCCATCACTGTGCCCACTCCTGATATTTCTAGTCCAGGCCACTCAAATCCAATGCTAGCTGTCACTCATTCCCTTAGCCACACCAGGCTGTACCAGCTCAGCATCCAGGCTATAATGCAAGAGCCAGCAAAGATGGTTTAAATCAGGGGATATCCTTTGGAAGAAGAAGGAAATAATTAAGAATTGATGCTATTAAAAAGGACGAGGCCTATTTAGTGTTTTTTTTAAAATTTATTTATTATTTATTTATTTATAGAGAGACAGAGACAGTGCATGTAGGGGATGAGCAGAGAAGGAGAGAGAGAATCCCAAGCAGGCTCCATGCTGCCAGCGCAGAGCCCAATGCAGGGCTCGAACCCACAAAGCTGTGAGATCACGACTGAGCCGAAACCAAGAGTTGGATGCTTGACTGACTGAGCTAAGGAGCCCCTTCAGTGATTTAAGATAGTACAATTGGGCAAGTTGGAATGATAGGGAGAAAAATCAACCCACCAGCATCTCCATCAAGATTTGAACATCTATAGAATTGAGAGTTAACACAAGAGCAAAGCATTGCTTTTTAAGTGAACTGCAACTAAATGGATAATGCATCTAAATCTGTGAAAGTTCTTTGAAAGTTCCCACAGCATCAGGATATCCCCGTGGTTAAAACAGCAAATCAAGTGACCTGGATAAGTATCATATTACTTTCTTATCAGTTATTTATGGAAATGGCAAAAGGAAGGAAGAATTCCATTTTGAAAACAAAAAATAGGATTTGTTACGCAGCTCTGATGGCATTGGGAGAGGTATCACTAAGATTATGGCTGGAGTGGACTGGGAACTGGCATTCAGGCTGTGGTTATCTAGATAACTGTGTTCCCTACTTAACTTCTCATGTGTGTCTCGCTTAGTTCTAAAAGAATATTAAGAGAAAAGAAACACTTAGCCGTTCCCCTTTCAAACATGACACACTGCTGAAATTCTTGAATATCTTTCACAAAGAATCCCTTCCAACATGTGTCATACCAATTCACTTTTTCAATTTTTCAGAATGAAGGAGAAGGGATAATCAATTGAGGCTACTAGGAACTTCAGAACCATGGACAAGAGCTATAGCCTGCTGGGGATTTTAGACAGTATTTTCGGTTTTCCAGATGAAAGAAATAGAATGGTTTTCTCCTAGTCCGTCTCTTGTTTGGATGCCCAGGACCATCACCTGAGCGTGTCTGTGATACACAAAGGACGCAGCTGACACTGAAATGACAAGCCCCAGCGCTTCTTCTAACAATTCCCAGCCACAGGGAATCTTTGCTCAATAGTACGGTATAGGTTTACATTAAATTCAGTGAGAAGACCATTTAATTTGACTCTCTGTAACAATCACCGGAAGGCCAACTAGATGATTATTGTCTGGCTAAAACATTTTTCACTCTTAAGCTGATGCCTAAAAGTCATGAGTATCGATGATACATACAGTAATATATTCGAGAGCACTTGGTGCCATTTCAATTAGTTAATAGATAAGCCACCTACCCAGATAAATAGAATGCAGGAGTCTCAATGATCTGGATATTTTAGAAATAAAATCTTTTTTTTTTTTCCATCCGAGGCTTGAATTAATTATGCAGATAACGTCTCTAATCTTCCCTTTTACCTCGTAGGTGGGAAGCATCAGAGATTGAAGTCTTGTGTCCTTCCAGGGATTGACAGCCAGGGAATGACAGCTGTTGGAGGGGCCATGGGATGTAGGAGTGGCAGATACAGTGTCCCCACAACGAGATGCCTGGGTTGCCATTCAAACTGCTCCTTGGGCTTTTTCACAAAGCCCCGAGAGACAGTGGCATTAAAAGGGAAATAAGAAAATGAAGTAATGTGGGTTTCTGAAAGGCTGTTTCAAGATGAAACGTTAGTTCCAACGAAGTAAGAGTCACAGGTACCTGCTAATGAGTCGTAAGTGCATGCACTTCCAATACATTAGCTTTGTTCTTTGCAGAGGACAGGTCTCATTGCCTCTGTAACATGCACCCCATGTTGAAACCTCAATTATGACCTATAGTCAGAGGTCAGCATTTTACTCTGGCTTTATTAATATGACTCAAAGATGGCTAGAGCCACATTTCAGGATGGCTTGAAGCTGCTAAAGGTGGGTTCCCCAGCCAATCTTCATGTATTGATTCATTCAGTCAACAAATACAAGTGTCAAACACTGGACAATGAACAAGAGTATAAGCTATGGCATCTGCCCTGGAAAACCAGAACACACTTGTGTGAGAAATCAGCGAGGTCCTCTGTGGAGTCATATCTACCCTATTGCCAAGTTGGAGTTACCAGAACGAACAAATGCAGGCCCAGAGTGGGGTGGAGATTCCTGAAGGGAGAACGGTGCAAGCCAATCAGAATGTAAACGAACCAGGATACATATTTTAAGTCCCGCCCAATTTAATTTTACAAATATTTTCTCCCACTCAGTCGTTGCCTCTTCATTTTGCTGATGGTTTCCTTTGCGTGCAGAAACTTTGTAGTTTGATGCAGTGCAATTTGTTTACTTTTGTTTCTGTTTCCCTTGTCTTTGAAGCCAGATCCCCAATCCCCCCGCCCCGCACCCCGGCCCCACAAAATCACTGAAAAAAATGTCATATATATCCAATAAGGAAATGATATCCAAAATATATGAAGAACTCATGTAACTGAACAACAAAAACCCAAACAACCTGATTTAAAAATGAGTGACCTGAAGAGACATTTCTCCAGAGAAGACACACAGACAGGCAAGAGGCACATGAAAGATGTTCAGCATCATTAATTATCAGAACTATGAATAAAAACCACAATCACGTATCACCTCACATCTCTTGGATAGTTATTATCAAAAAGACAGAAATAACAAGTGTTGGAGTGCATGTGCAGAAAAGGGAACCCTCATACACTGTGGTAATGTCAGTCTGTGCAGCCACTGTGGAAAACAGTATGGACAGTTCTTCAAAAATTAAAATATAACTGGGGTGCCTGGGTGGTTCAATCGGTTAAGCTTCCATTTCTTGATTTCAGCCCAGGTCATGACTTCATGGTTCATGAAGTCAGAGCCCCGCATCAGTCTCTCTACTAACGGTGTGGACCTGTTTGGGATTCTCTCTCTCTCCCCACCTCTCTCTGCCCCTCCCCTGCTTCCTCTGTCTCCCTCTTTCTCAAAATAAATAAATTTAAAAAGTTAAAACATAAATACCCTATGATCCAGTTAATCCACTTCTGGGTATTTATCCAATGAATATGAAAACACTAATTTGAAAACACATATGCACCCCTGTATTCAGTACAGCTTTATTTTCAACAGCCAAGATATGGAAATAATCACTAGTTGAAGATGACTTGATAGAAGACTATAGCCTATGTTTTCTTCTGCGAGTTTTGCGGTTTTAGGTCTTAAATTCCAGTCTTTAATCCACGTTGAATTATTTTGTGTATGGTGTAAGATAGTGGTCTAGTTTCATTCTTTTGCATGTGCCTGTCCAGTTTTCCCAGCATGATTTATTGAAGAGGATTTCCTTTCTTTACTGTATATTCTTAGCTCCTTTGTTGTAAATTAGGTGACGATATATGTATATGGGTTTATTATCTGCTCCCTTGATCTATGTGTTGCTATGCCAACACCATACTGTTTTGATTACTATAGCTTTATAGTATAGTTTGAAATCAGGGAATGTGATACCTCCAGCTCTGATCTTCTTTCTCAAGATTACTTGCTTTGCCTTTGTAGGGGGTCTTCTGTGATTCCATTGACTTATTCTAGTTCTATGAAAAATGTCATTGGGGTTTTGATAGGGATTGCTTTGAATCCACAAGCACAGAGTATCTTTTTATTTATTTGTATCTTCTTCGATTTCTTCAATCAGTGTCTCACAGTTTTTAGCATACAGGTCTCTCACCTCCTTGGTTAAATTTATTCTTTAGGAATTTTATTTTTTTGATGCAATTGTATACAGTATTGTTTTCTTAATTTTTCTTTCTGATAGTTCATTATTAGTGGATAGAAATTCAGCAAATTTCTGTATACTGATTTTGTGTCCTGTAACTTTACTGAATTTATGTATAGTGCTAGCAGGTTTTAGTGGAGTCTTTAAGGGTTTTCTATATATAGTATATCTGTAGATTGCTTTGGGTAGTATGGACATTTTAATGATGTTCTTTGAATCCATTCATTGATCTTTTCTTTTGTGCTTTTAATCTCTATTTCTTTATTTTTACTCTGATCCTTATTCCCTTTTTCTACTTACTTGGGATTCATTCTTTTCCCTAGTTCCTTTAAGTATAGATTGTTTATTTAAGATTTTTCTTGTTGTTTGTTTTTTGTTTTTGTTTTTGTTTTGTTTTTTTTTGAGGTAAGCCTGTATAGCTGCAAACTTCTCCCTTAAAACTGCTTTTGCAGCATCTCACAGATTTTGGACTGTTGTCTTTCCATTTACATTTGTCTCCAGGTGCTTTTATTTCTCCTTTGATTTCTTCATTGGTCCACTGGTTGTTCAGTAGCGTATGGGTAAATATTCACATATTTGTGGTTTTTCCAGTTTTCTTCCTATAATTGATGTCTGGTCGAAAAAGATGCCTGATATGATTTCAGTCTTGTTGAATGTATTGAAACTTGTTTTGTGCCCAAGCATGTGATCCATCCTGGAGAATGTTCCATGTGGACTTGAGAAGAATGTGTATTCTGCTGCTTTTGGATGGAGTATTCTGTGTATATCTATTAAATCCATTTGGTCTAATGTATTGTTTAAGGCTTGTGTGTCCTTACTGATTTTCTGTCTGGAAAATCCATTGATCCATCTATCCATTGATGTAAGTGGTGTGTGTGTGTGTGTGTGTGTCTCAGTCTATTTCAAATTGATAGCATCTTATGTTGGAACACATTCTAATAACTCTACATTTTTACTCCCTCCCATGTATTCTGTCTCTGATGTCAAGATTTCACATTATTTTGTGTATCTCTTAACTCCTACTTATGGTTAATTTTACTACTTTTGTCTTTTAACTTTCATATTAGCTTTATAAGTGGTTGATACAATATTTTTACTATATACTTGCATTTTCCAGTGAGATTTTTACTTTCATATGTTTTCTTATTACTAGTTAGTGTCTTTTTATCAGCTTAAGTAAGTCTCTAATATTTCTGGTAAGGCCAGTTTAGTGGTGATAAACTTCTTTAGGTTTTGCTTGTCTGGAAAACTATCTTTTCCTTCTATTCTTGCTGGGGAAGAGTATTGGTTAGAGGTTTTTGCTTTCAGCACTTTGAATATATTGTGCCACTCCCTTCTGGCTTGCAAGGTTTCTGCTGAAAAATCAGCTTAGGGTCATATGGGCATTCCCTTTTATATAACAAGTTGTTTTCTTCTTGCTGCTTTTAATATTCTCTCTTTATCTTTAAAATTGCCAATTTAATAATAATGTGTCTGGGTGTGTATCTCTTTGGGTTCACCTTATTTGGAACTCTCTGGGCTTTCTGGAGCTGGATTAAAGTATCTTTCCACATATTAAGGATGTTTTCTGACATTATTATTTCAAATAATTTTTCTTCCCCTTTCTTTCTCTCTTCTCCTTCTGGGATCCTTATAATGTAGATAGTTTGCCACTTGATGTTCTCTCACACAAGGCCCTTAAGCTATCTTCATATTGTTTAATTATTTTTTCTTTCTGCTGCTCTGTTTGGGTGATTTCCACTGACTGTCTTCCAGGTCCCTGATCTGTTCTTCTACTTTGTCCAGTCTGCTGTTAAACCTCTCTCTATATTTTTCAGATCAGTTATTGTATTCTTCAGCTCTCTGACTTCTGTTTGGTATTTTCTTCTGTTTTCTTTTTGTTAAAGTTCTGTGTTCATTCTTCTTTCTAGTTCAGTTTGCTTCTTTATGACCATTACCTGGAACTCTTTATCAGGAAGATTACTTATCTCCATTTCATTAAGATCCTATTTTGAGATTTTGTCTTGTTCTTTCATTTGGAACATGTTTCTTTGCTTGACTCTCTTTGTGTCGGTTTCTCTGTATTAGGCAAAACAGCTACAATTCCTAGTTTTGAAGGAGTGGTCTTGTGCAGGCGACGAACAGTCATTCAACCTTGCAGTAGCTTTTGGCTGTTTCTCAGACCTTCGTGATTATCTCAGTAGCCTGATTCATTCTTGATAGGTCCCAGTTGTTGAGAATGTTCCAAGACTCTCAGTGTTTCAAAGGGAGGGATATTAGACAGTGTCTAGTTTCAGGCTAATTATAAGCCAGATCCCCAGGCACCAGCTTTTAACATATGTAAATATATAATGTCATATGTCCACAATTGTAAACTTTGCTGACTTCCAGATCAGGAGATCCAAAGATGTCTCCTAGTGACAGTTGCAAAAGTCATGGCTTTAGAACTGTGTATAAGCATCATATCAATAAAAGAAAAGATAAAAACCATATGATCCTGTCAATAGATGCAGAAAAAGCATTTGACAAAATACAGCATCCCTTCTTAATAAAGACTCTCGAGAAAGTTGGGATAGAAGGAACCTACTTAAACATCATCAAAGCCATCTATGAGAAGCCTTCAGCTAACATCATCCTCAACGGGGAAAAACTGAGAGCTTTCCCCCTGAGATCAGGAACACGACAGGGATGTCCACTCTCACCACTGTTGTTTAACATAGTGCTGGAAGTCCTAGCATCAGCCATCAGACAACAAAAAGAAATCAAAGGCATCAGAATTGGCAAAGAGGAAGTCAAACTTTCACTCTTCGCAGATGACATGATACTCTACATCGAAAACCCGACAGACTCCACCAGAAGCCTACTAGAACGGATCCAAGAATTCAGCCAAGTTGCAGGGTACAAAATCAACGTACAGAAATCAGTTGCATTTTTATACACCAACAATGAAGCAACAGAAAGAGAAATCAAGAAACTGATCCCCTTCACAATTGCACAAAAAACCATAAAATACCTCGGAATAAACCTAACCAAGGATACAAGAGATCTGTATGATGAAAACTATAGAAAACTTATGAAGGAAATTGAAGAAGACACAAAGAAATGGAAAAACATTCCATGCTCATGGATAGGAAGAATAAATATAGTTAAGATGTCATTACTACCTAAAGCACTCTACACATTCAATGCAATTCCAATCAAAATTGCACCAGCATACTTCTCAAAACTAGAACAAACTATCCAAAAATTTGTATGGAACCACAAAAGACCCCGAATAGCGAAAGTAATACTGAAAAATAAAACCAAAACGGGAGGTATCACCATCCCAGACTTCAGCCTCTACTACAAAGCTGTCATCCTCAAGACAGTATGGTATTGGCACAAAAACAGACCCATAGACCAATGGAACAGAATTGAGAACTCAGAAGTGGACCCAAAAGTATACAGCCAACTGATCTTTGACAAAGCAGGAAAGAATATCCAATGGAAAAAAGACAGCCTTTTTAACAGATGGTGTTGGGAGAACTGGACAGCAACATGCAGAAGAATGAAACTAGATCATTTTCTCACACCATGCACAAAAATCAACTCAAAATGGATAAAGGACCTGAACGTGAGACAGGAAACTATCAACACCCTAGAGGAGAAAGCAGGAAACAGCCTCCTTGACCTCCACCGCAGCAACTTCATACTTGACACATCCCCAAAAGCAAGGGAATCGAGAGCAAAAATAAACTGTTGGGACCTCATCAAGATTAAAAGCTTCTGCACAGCCAAGGAAACAACCCAGAAAATTAATAGGCAACCAACGGAATGGGAAAAGATAGTTGCAAATGACATATCAGATAAAGGGTTAATATCCAGAATCTATAAGGAACTCACCAAACTACACGCCCGAAAAACAAACAACCCAGTGAAGAAATGGGCAGAAGACATGAACAGACACTTCTCCAAAGAGGACATCCAGATGGCCAACAGACACATGAAACGATGCTCAGCATCCCTCCTCATCAGGGAAATACAAATCAAAACCACACTGAGATACCACCTCACGCCAGTCAGAGTGGCTAAAATGAGCAAATCAGAGAACTCTAGATGCTGGCGAGGATGTGGAGAAACGGGCACCCTCCTGCACTGTTGGTGGGAATGTAAACTGGTACAGCCCCTCTGGAAAACAGTGTGGAGGTTCCTCAGGAAACTAACAATAGAACTCCCTTATGACCCAGCAATAGCACTGCTAGGAATTTACCCAAGGGATACAGAAATGCTGAGGCATAGGAGCACATGGACCCCAATGTTCATAGCAGCACTCTCCACAATAGCTAAGACATGGAAAGAGCCTAAGTGTCCATCAACAGATGAATGGATCAAGAAGATGTGGTTTATCTATACCATGGAATACTACATGGCAATGAGAAACCATGAAATCTGGCCATGTGTAGCAACATGGATGGACCTTGAGGGTGTTATGCTGAGCGAAATAAGTCAGGCAGAGAAGGACAGATACCATATGTTTGCACGTATAGGAGGATTAGGAGGAACTTGACGGAGGAACAAGGGGTAGAAGAAGGGCGGAAATGGTGGGGGAAAGGGAGAGAGGCAAACCATGAGAGACTCTTGAATGCTGACAAAAACTGAGGACTGATGGATGTGGGGGGGAGGGGGGGATGGGCATGAAGGAGGGCACTTTGGGGATGAGCACTGAGTGTTATGTAGAAACTAATTTGACAATAAACTATTTGTAAAAAAAAAAAAAAAAAAAAAAAAAACTGTGTATAAGCTCCTTTATGGGAGTTATCAGTGAGCTGTGGCAAAGCCAAGGGAGGGCACAATTATGGTGTCTCCGTGTTCCTTGTGGGCACGTCTATAGCTTCTTGTGTGACAAACCTGATACCTGACCCACAAGCTGAGCCTCCAAGACAAGAAACTACAGCTTTTTTACATGAAGACTGGGGATGTGTTTCAGTCTGCTATCAGTACAGTATCTTGGGGGTGTTAGCCTGACAAGGACTGTCTCTGACTGTTTCAGACCCATGAGGCCCAGAAGCACAGCCCCCTCCAGCCACCAGAGCTTGGGGCTCAAAGAGTGTCCCCTATGTGGGCTGTGCATCCCCACCAGCTGTGGTGGGGCGGGTCACAACTGCGGGACACAGGAGCAGGGCGCTCTCATCAGAGTCAGCAGGCTAAAGGTAGGCTGAAAAATGTTGCCTGCTAGCATCCGCATCAAGAAAGCAAAAGGAGAATGCAAAAATGGAGCCCACCAGCACTTCTATCCAGAAAGAGTTCCTAACAGGTTCCTGGCCCTCTGGCAGATGCTTTAAGTTTAACAAATGAGAGAGACTCCTTCACATATGGTCCGGACACCTTTCAAATGGTTGAGAATGAACTTGTGCCTGAGCCTTTTCAGAGCAAATTTTCCATTCCCTATAGCCCAATGGTTCTGCTGGAATTTAGCCGCATTGGTTTTCAAGGCCAAATGCTTTGGGATGTTTCATATGTGGCATAAGCCTCTTGTGCCTCAGAAACAAGCTCCATACTATGAGATCCTCCATGACTGAGAGTGCCATGCCTGGGATGGGGTTTCTGTGAGACCATGTCTCTGCCTCTCCTGCCTATCTTGATGTGGCCCTTCTATCTTTGTGGAGACACTATTCAGCTAGCCTTCAGGTACTTAACTCTTCTATATGTAACTGCAGCTTTGTTGTGTTCATGGGAAGAGGTGAGTTCAGGTTCCTCCTATCCTGTCATCTTGAAGCCCACAGGTTGAGCATTTAAAGGTTGCTGGAGTGCTCAACACCTCAAGAAGACATCCAATGTCTGGATTAGTTGGTCACAGAATGGGTTTAGAATGATACTAGCTCTCCCACCAACCTCAAGAAAATTTCCATGCAACTAGGTACATTGTAAAACACTGCATAACCCAGTGACACATGTTATTTAGGTATTAGATTGGCTCTGAGGAACCCAAAGCCTTGGCCAGTGGGATCCTTAAACCCGAAAGAGCCAAGCATGCCACCTTCTGGCACACCAACTTATTTTATGTCTAAAATTTATGGCTTTAGAAACTATAAATATCGATAAAAATGGCAAAAGCTTCTTAAAAACAACCTAGAATTTGGAACTTTCCAATTAGATAAGATCATGTAAGAAGTGCACTTAAATATAAGAATTCTAAAATTTAAAAAACAGAATGGAATACTTATTTTAATTGGCATGCACAAGATCCAAAAGGTTTCAAATTTGAAAAATAACTGCATTGAAAGATTTTTATGAAAGGCTAATAAAAAATTAAAGACACAAAATGTACCTAAAACAAAGGAATATCAGACTTATGTAATTCCTACTGCTCCCCTCCATCTTCCTTCCATTTAAGCACTCATTCTAATTATCCTTGATCTGAACTGTCTTTACACAATGTTAACAAAAGTCTTCCAAGTTAATGGTCTTACAGACATCCCCATATCTACCTTCAGAGGTGGGGGGGGGTCCCCATATGTGCCCTTCCCAGAGTTAAGGAGATTCGTAGAGCTTTTCTGGTCAACTTCTATGTTATCATCTTAAATGGCCAAGAGAAAACTAAAACTAAAAATAATGAATCCGCTTGCCACGTTCTAGGAAATATTGGAGCTACAGATGGGAGCCTGGAAAAACACGCAAAAGCTGGGTAAAGGTGAAGATGCTTATAGAGTAATCCTTTATGAATCTCTGTCTGTAATCCCCAGTTTTTAGAGGAAAATAAAATTTCTTAATATCCATTCCTTTCCAAACCCACACCCGTTGGTTATTGGTCTTTTCTTTCCCAGAGATAGCTCCTGCCTTCTAGCTTGTCTAAGGACCTGGCTTAGGTTTCTCACTGCCTGGGACACGCAGGCTGTCCGTTCTTTTTTCTGGCCATCTCTGGCAGGGACTCTGGATCTTGGGAAGGTAATAATTCTTGTACCTTCTTTGAAGACACTTCTTGAGTCCAAGGGGCTACTCAACACTGCCAAAAACGTGGGCTGTTTGTCTCAGACAAAAATTACAAAGTGGCTCCGTGATTTTGAACTGGCCAAACTGCAAAGCCTAAAAGAAAAAAATTTTATTTTAGGCCTTTTCCTCTAGGCTTAAATAAAATTTTCTTGGTTGGGGGATGTGTGGGGAGACTTTCTAAAGCCTTTATAAAAAAGATGGATAGATGGATCAACTTATGTCATTTAAGTTGCAATCCAATTCTTGGAGAAATTGTGAGCAACTGTTCTTGCCTTACAAATCTTTGCAAACCTAGAAATGTAATTCTAAGGGCAGTTCAAAGCTCACCTATTCCTTTTAAGCATTCCCCAAGCCGCCCCTATTTATATTAAAAGGCTTGTAACTTGCCTTCCTTCCCTGTGCCTTTGAGACATAAATGTTAAAGTACAAATTGCAAAGAGGTAATCCTTATCAGAAGAAAAACTAAAGCAGGGAAAGGTCATTTAAAACTTAGCTTTAGACATCTGAGCAGGTAGCCTTCACTTATTCCATCTACTAGAGAAACAACTTAGATCCTGCTTCTTTTGATTTTGTTTTTTAAAATCCTACTTTTTTTTCATAAAAAGGAAGCTATAAAGTTTCTGTTTATATATTTCTGTTTGTTTACATATGTCTATATATGTGTGCGCTAGATATGTGGTATTTTCTTTAAAATTTTTTTAATATATGTTTATTCTTGAGAGAGACAGAAAGAGAGAGAGAGAGAGCAAGTGGAGGAGGGGCAGAGAGAGAAGGAGACACAGAATCTGAAGGAGGCTTCAGGCTCTGAGCTGTCAGCACAGAGCCCAATGTAAGGCTGGAACTCAGGAGCAGTGAGATCATGACCTGAGCCAGAGTCAGACGCTTAAATGACTGAACTACCCATATGGCTGGTAGATATGTGGTATTTTCTACCTTTGGATGACATTGCTAAAATTAACTTGTAAAAGAACTCTATTTAGTTGACTTAAATAAGCCTTTATATGAATTAATCATTCATTAAAAAATCTCAAAAATATAATAGAAACTAACCCAACTACTTTTCATGTTCACGTGACCTGGGATAATCTTTGCAAATAAAAGGTAGTTTAGGTTTGGTTTAATTAGAATAAGCATGTCTTCAGAGTTACCAGCATTAAATATAATGCAGATATTCAACTTCTATCTGACTTTATTAGTCAAATAAGTTCATGTTATCTCAGAAAATCTGTCAGCAAGAAAAATAAATAGCTTGGGATGATGGCTGACTTTGATGTCTCATGAAGTTTTTGTGGGTAATCTAAACATAATTATTAAGAACAAGAAAATTAAATGGGTATAAATAGAATGAAAAGGTTTTAGGTGAACTTTATTATTTATTTATTTTTAATTTAAGAGAGAGAGAGTATATGACATGGGAGAGGGGCAGAGAGAGAGAGAGTGAGAGAATCCCAAGAAGGCTCCACGCTCAGTGCAGAGCTCAGTGAGGGTCTTCATCCTACAACACTGGAATCATGACATAAGCCAAAATCAAGAGTCAGACTTTCAGCCAACTAAGCTACACAGGTTCCTCTGGACTTTTTAAATAGTTCCCCCCAAATCTTTCTGATAACCTGAAATCTTAAAGTTTTGCAAAGTTAAACGATGAATTGTCATTAAATATTAAATATATAAATTTAAATACCTAGATCATTTCCAAATAAGATAAAATACTAAAACGTTAGCTACTAAAGATAGGCTTCCTTTTACAGAGGAACTAAAGATATTTGGGTTATTAATAAACGTGTTTTGTGCCATGCAGGAAAAAAAAATTTACTATGAGAAAACATGTTTCTAGAAGTTATAAAAAGTATTTTTAAATTTGCCAAGCCACAGAATGCTAATATAAAAGACAACTCATAGTTGTTTACTTCTTTATTTTCACTAAAAATGAAGGTCTTTAAGAATTTTAAAATTCTTACATAATTAAAGCTGTTAGAAATTAAAGCTACCAGGGAAAGATCTGTGAACACAAGTCAAGTAGGATGTGTGTTTTCAGGAAAAGAAGGTGAGAGGAATGGAAATGCATCTTTGTGGAGGGAAATAAAAGTAACTTCATCCTAAAGAGAGGTGAATTATTTCAAAATGGGAAAGAAGAAAAACATAGGACAAAAAAACTTAAAATAAGAGAGAACATTGTAAAAGGCTTATGGAAAAGAGATTTTAAAAAAGAATTAATGTGTGATCAAGCTAAGACTAGAATGAACTTAACTAAGCTACAGGAATTTTGATACTCAAAATAAACTGGTACAAAATTCAATTTGATATTCTCTCTGTCAAAAGGACAAAGTTTTCTTGGACAAAGTTTTCTTGATTTGCTCTTTTGAAAACAAAATTTTTTTTGACGTTTATTCATTTCCAAGAGGGAGAGACACAGAGTGAGAGCAGGGGAGGGGCAGAGAGAGAGGGAGACAGAATCTGAAGCAGGTGCCAGGTTCCGAGCTGTCATCATAGAGCCAGACATGGGGCTCAAACTCACTAACAGTGAGATCATGACCTGCGCCAAAGTCGGACCCTTAACTGACTGAGCCACTCAGGTGCCCCTTGATTTGTTCTTAATAAGAGATTGTAAAAAATTTTTCTTGACCTTTTAAGTAATCTGCCTAGAAATATATTTTATGTCTTATCATAATAATTTCCTATGTTCCTGTGTATTTACCAGTTCCTTCATTACTTAAAAAGTGAGTCTATTTAAAAAGCTATGTTTTGTTTGTTTTGTTGTTGTTCTTCACAATTTGCCAAGCCACAGAACTATTCAACTTTCTGTATTTGCCTGTGAAATCTTTAATTATCACTATATGTAAATGGATAACTAAGTAGTTTTACAATGACCTATAATCCTATTTGACCAAATGTTTTAAAACCTTTGGATAAATTTTTTTAAAAGTTTATTTATTTATTGAGAGAGGGAGAGAACACCCCTGCAAGCAGGGGGAGGGGAAGAGAGTGAGGGAGAGGGAGAATCCCAAGTAGGCTCCACACTCAGCACAGAGCCAAATGTAGCGAGGGGGGGGGGCGGGGGGTGAGTCAGTCCCACGATTGTGAGATCATGACCTGAGCCAAAATCAAGACTAGGACTTAACCAACTGAGCCACCCAGACACCCTAAACCTTTTGATTTTTGACAAACTTCTCCCAAATCAAATTCTAAATAAAATTTTTTTTTTAATTTTTTATGTTTTATTTATTTCTGAGAGAGACAGCATGAACAGGGAGGGGCAGAGAGAGAGGGAGACACAGAATACAAAACAGGCTCCAGGCTTTGAGCTGTCAGCATAGAGTCCAACGCGGGGCTAGAATGCACGAACTGTGAGATCATGACCTGAGCCAAAGTCGGATACTTAACCAACTGAGCCACCCAGGTGACCCTAAATAAAATGTTTTTGAAATCAAACTAAGTTTAGCATTTGTTTTCAGAGGAGCCCTGGAACGTCTAAAAGATTTATCCTTTCTCTTTATAAATGGGAGATAAATTAATAAGGCATATTTGATATGTTTTTTTATATTTTATTTTAGAGAAAGAGTGTGTACAAATAGGGGAGGGGAAGAGAGAGAGAATGGGAGTGAGAGAGTGAGAGAGAGAAGGAGAGAGAGAGAGAATCTCATGCTTAGCATGGACCCAGACATGGGGCTCAATCCCAAGACCCTGGGATCATGACCTGAGCTGAAATCGAAAGTTGAATGCTCAACTGACTAAGCCACCTAGGCTCCCCAGGCATATCTGATATGTTAAATTACATGGGAAACACTGTCAAATAAGAAATAATACTAGGCCTTCTTTATGTTGTATTTGTATATGTTATTAGTTTCCTAGAAATTGTATGAAATCTCTAACATTTGCAAGGTCCTGGCATAATGTTATCAGTCATGATTCCAGTTACTTTCTTAAATGTATATTACAAAAATAACCAAGTATCCTTGTCAATTTCATTTAATGAACTCTCATCAGATCTCTAGCAATGGACATATTTTTACAGGTTTTTTTTTTTTTTTTATCATTTACAGACAGTTACTATTTTACTCTGATGATTTGCTGAAGTGTTCCTGCAAAAGTACTTCATCTTAAGGAGATTCAAAGAAAGAATTTTGACGAGTACAGCTTTCTGATCATAAGAAGCCTGTAAGATCAGAAAACTGAACTGGGTAAGAATTTCCAGAGCTAATGGAAAAACTGGATTCAAGCCAAATAAGAATTAATTACATGGGACTGAACAAATTAAGGAGGAGGATTATAATTTTTATGATTTTTTCTTTGAAACAGTGTTGGTCCTTTAATGTTTGGTTTTTCCAGATTTAAGGAAATCTTTTGTTTTAAGCTATCTATGACTTATAACAATTTGGTAAAGCATCGCCTTGTAAACAAAATGAAACATTTACTTCTTCTCCCTACCATATCCCTACAGAATTTGGAAACTCTCGAGTACTTTTCTTTTCATGGTACAATAGTTATTATATGAGTTCAATAAGAATCTGTTCTTCTTGTCACAGGACACAATTGGAAACACTGGTTATATTACCAGGCTTTGACCGGAACATCATATATTATATAGATATGCATACACTCAGATCTGACCAGACAGTTTTAAGGAACTCAAGTTGACTTTACGGAGCCGTGAAGCCCCTTGGAAAAAATGGCCTGGTACTTTGCTTACAACATTCCAGCAAAGGGATCCTAAAAAAAAGCTTATATGGTCAAACACTATTCTTATGTAAATGACCAGTTCAAGTCTAGAGTAAACAAATTAGTTTTACTGTGATTATGCTTGGAAAAAATGGGGATAATTGTAGAGGAAAAAAAATTATGTTTGTACCCTTATCTATACTGGATTGTGATCCTGTCCATTATCTTTGAAATTTTGTCATATACCTATAAACTGGACTGGATCCTGAATCCTCCTAGTTTCCTGAAATGTCTGGCAATAGCTTATTAATGTTCTCACTTTTCTCGAATCCTTCTGATCTGGAATCACTAAAACCAAAGACTGCCCTTGAGCCTCCTTGAAAGGAGATACCAGATCCTCTTCACTACCCAGATGATAACGAAACTTCAGGGATCTGAAACTTAGATACACATCTCACAGCCGAAGAAGGCTCCACCTGTTACCTGGTCCTATAAAAACACTGGAAATCTGCAAATCAAACTGACGAGGAAGAGAAGACGCTGACATCTTGGTAGGCCACTTACACACAAGATGCTGGATCAAGACTTCATGCTTTAACTGAACATGAAACTGTTTTTTCTCCTCTCTCTTTCCCTCACTCTGTCATCGGCCTGGAAAGATGATGCTCCCATTTGTTTCTCCCAGGACTAAGAGCTAGGGGATAACCTTGCCTTTCAGAATACTGGATTTATCATCAAAAACTACGTATCCATTAATAGTGTCACTTAGGTGGGAGTGATTTGTGCCATGATAGGATTTAACTTTATCTGTGGTGGCCATCATGCTCCTTGAGCGTCTGAAGGCCTAGATGGCTGGACGTAACCAGGCAATGTCTCTTAGAATATCTAACTGTGCCCCTAACTTTCCACAAAAAAAAACAAAGACACCTCATTTGTTGACTCCCCTGGATTTACATCATCAAGTTAGAAAGGAATTACCAGGAGGCCTTTGTGACTCAGGATCAAGATTCACTTCCCTTGGCAGGGCCATATTTTCTCGTTAGGAGTAAATGTAAATGGCAATATGATCAGAAACCTCTCTTTAACCCTTAAAGACACTGCAGAATCCATAGCTAAAACAGTAGCTGCCCACAAAGACTCTTAGACTCTCTGGCCAAAATCGTTCTTGGTAATAGGATAACTCTTGATTATCATTTATCTGAGCAGAGAGGTGTTGATGGATTACTTCACCTGGATTAACACTTCTGAGGAAGCTGAAACTTACATAAGATCATTGAGCAAGCTTATTGGCTTTAGAAGATGACTCCTTCGGCAGGGTCTTCCTTTGATTTCTTTGATTCTGATTGGCTTGGAAATTGGGGACCATGGCTCCAAAGTGCACTCCAGATATTGGGAATTATCTTGTTTATAATAGTCATAATGATCTCCCTGGTGTATTATAGTCTCTCAAAAGCTTTTAAATGCCTGTTTGCAGCTGCTAACCACCAAGAATATGATCTCCCTAAGACTGGAATGTCAGAAAAATTGTGAACCTGAATTCATGCTCTGTGAATATCAGAGAGATTAGGCAAAGAATGTCACAACCTGTGACCCCACAAAAAGAATTGACAAAAGCTTCAAGGACTACAGAGTCCTTGGGTGGTGCTAATGCCTTGCATTTTAATCACATTTCTCAGTCAAGCTGAGTCTGATCAAAAGGAGAGAATTGTTTAGAAGGAGACAGCATAGCCAAAACAGAGCCAGTCGCCTGTGCTAAATCCCACGCCAGCAAACCAAGGCTTAATACCTAATCTAACGGCGGTTTCAACCCCTCCAGGAATGTAACTTTTAAGGAGACAACATGGAATTACCTAGTCCACACTAGTGAGTTCATCCACCCAACAGACCCGTTCCATTTCCCTTAGGAAGACAACCTTGCTGAAACAATGCATTCTTCGGTAATAATTTCCTTTTTCTGCCTTTCAAAACCTCTCCTTTTCTACAGTCATCTGTTGCTAGATGGGATGCTGCACAATTCATGAATCATTGAATAAAACCAATTTGATCTTCAAATTTACTCAGCTGAATTTCTGTTAACACCAGCCAGGACCAGAGATACCAAGGCAGCCGAGTGCACCCTGAAGGTCGAAATGTCTTGAGAGGTGCCAGGCAGAACCTTAGAATGGTTACTAAATGGATTCACCAGGCTTAGTGCACGTTAGGCCTCACTTCTCAGCCTAGAATGTGCAAAGGGACCATAGAGTGAACCAAGATAAGCGAAATGGCATGGGTGAATTTGCTCTGGACCCAGTGGAGGATGAGCAGGGGCAATGTCACAGCCTGGACCTTCTTTCAGCTCCATGGGGAGCCGTGGCTGTGCTGCTGACCTCATTCAGGCGTGTGTCTTGACTGTGGGCCTCACTCTCACCACAGCCTTTCCTGGGCAAGAAGAAAACTCGAGCCACATCCTGTAGATTCCCCGGACCTGTGGAAGTCTCAAGTTGGGATTTTGGTGTATAAAAATAATACAGGCTAAAAACAGGGAAAATACACAAAATTAAAAAAATATATATCATGCCCCCATAAGCATACTACTCAGAAGCTCCCAGACGGTCATTTACAATACTTCCTTCCTTTCTTTCTTTGCGCATTTTGTCAGGTAGTTGATACTAAACATTTTTGTATCCAGCTTTTTATGCATATTAGAGTATAAGAATTTCTCCATGTCTCTAAAAATAAGCTACAAAAGTCATTTCAATAACCACAAATAGCACATGGATATTTATAGTAATTATCACACTAATTTTATTTTTGGAAATTTGGAGGACTCGAATTTTTCTCCATTGTAACTAATGCTAATTAAGCTGGCATGACCATGGACTCGTGAAAATGTCCAAGTCAAAAACAGCATTTTGAGATTTTAAAAACAATAATCTATAATTTCAGATGTTAAAAATAATTGAAAACCATACGCTTTTGTCACTGATGCCACTGAAAGTTAAGAACAATTTAGAGGATCTGTGTTTGTCTGGTAGGAACGGGCTTACAAGCATTTATCTGTCTCTTACCAATGTGTCCTGGGAGCCATTGCTTGGAGCTGTGATAGATAATCGGGTATAAACAAAGGTCTATCTGAAAGTCTTTAGTTGGGCTTGCAAATACTCATGCAAGACAGATGTCCCCTTCTTTCACAGCCACCTGCCCACTCCTCTATCAGCTGCCCCTGTCCCCACCATGCCTCGCAGGTTGCCCAGCGAGCTGAGTAACCCGCCTTTGCTCGGCGTTATATATAATGCTGCTTCAGTGGGACCGGAAGGAGCTAGCTTCACCGTGACAGTGGCAGCCCATCTCTCTGGGGCTTCTCTGAATCAAGTTACTTCTCTCTGCCAAGAGATGCTTTCTCAGAAATGCCCTTTCTGCGGCGCCTGGGTGGCTCAGTCGGTTCAGTGTCTGACCTCGGCTCAGGTCATGATCTCAGGGTCTCCAAGTTCCAGCCCCGTTTTGGGCTCTGTGCTGTCAGCACAAAGCCTGCTTCAGATCCTCTGGCCCCCTATCCCCTCTCAAAAATAGACATTTAAAAAAACCACTCTTTTTCCCACTACCTGCTTCAGGCCCCAGAAAGGCTGGTTGTATGACTGCTGCCATTGTCTTGAAGATTTCCCCTGCTGTGGTCACCTGCGTGGCCGTACGCATGGCTCTTGAGAAGAGGTGATGCCATGTTAAAGGTACCAGAGCGTCTGAGATCATGGGGGATGCAGCAAGGTCTCTGCCAGGCGGCACTGTGAGGTTGCCACTGGAATGAGTCTAAGACTTTTGCCCTAAGGTGTTTAAAGGTTATACGATGCACTAAAATTAAGTTGTTTCTAATTAAAAAAAAAAAAAACCCCACCTCTACCCCAGAGGACTCTGGAGATCTGGAGAGCCCGAGAGCATGTGATACTGGAGACTGCAGACGGGGCCAGGGGAAAGTGCTGGTGATGGCAGTGGAGCATTATCTGACACAAACTCCCAGATTTTGCCTTGAACTATCAGAAGAACTGAGCTCAGTACAGAGCACCCACGACCTCCAGGAAACACAGCCTCACACACACGATAAAGTCAGAGGAATCCAAGGTGGTGCGAAGAGTGCTGAATGGAGGAGAAGGGCACCCACCAGCGACCTGCCCGGCTCTCCAGCCCTTCCTCACCTCACATCATGCCGCTTGCTGCTGGTGGCACCTGGCCTCCCCTGTGACTAGTCCTTCGTGGGGAAGTACGGCGACACAGCAGAAAATTCAACTTGCTTCTATTCTGCTGTGACCTGTGACCGGGGTTATTGGCTCCGTACATTACAACATTCTTGCCTACCTCCCTCACACCACCTGGGGGCCAGGTCAACCCTGCAGACACCCGGTCGATTGACAGTGCCTGAATGACTGTCTCCAGATCCTTGTTCTCTTCTACTCTAGCCCATGACCTCCTGAACCCCTGGGTTGTTATTCTGTCAAGTGAGAACACCAGAGAGGTCTCAGAATAGGGCTAGAACCCAGCCTCCAAAGGGGTAGAGCTAAATAGCATCCGCAAGCACTAAAAAACCGTACTCGCTTCCTTCATTGAACAAAGATAGTTGAGTGCCTGCTACCAGCCAGGTGTGGTTGTAGGCAGTGGGATAAACCAGAGAATTAAAGAGGCAAAAGCTCCCTGCCATTCAGTTGTGTGTGGCATAGCTGGACATGGACCTAACTGGAATTCAACGGTAAGGTGGGAGAGGCAGGCTGGGATAGGGTTTGGGGAGTTTCGAGTGTTGGGAACTTGTCTCTGGGATTCATTGCCCCCAGTGGGGAAGGACATGCCATTTATTGCAAGTTCTTCAGGAAGGATGGAGAGTAATCGGATGAAAATGGACTGTTGGAAAAGCAAGACTGACAGAAGACAGTGAGTGAACGATAACAAGTTTTTGCACAGCATTTTCCAGTTTCCAAGAAGTTTCCTCTGTTGTTTTGTCACACTGGGCAGTGGCCCAGGCTGAGGGGGGTCCTGCCTGGGGTCTCAGCGAGCAGCAAAGTGGGGCTTCAAACCTCTGGCTTGTGACTCCTAGTCTTCTAGTCTATATTCTTTTCCCAGCAATAATTTTAGTTACTCTAAATACAATGCACATTTTCCCTTTAAAAAAACAAAAAAAAACACAAAAAACCTCTCAATTTGAAAATCCAGAAAGCTTTATCGCAGTGTTCCCACAAAAAATATCAAAAGGGAGGAAAACTATAAGAATCATCTGGGAATTGTTTTCCAAATATATATGGGCATCCTGTTCCTCCCTCCCTCCTCTGCTCCCAAATTCTGACAGTGTCATCGTGGTGCATCTGATTTGCGAGCACTCGCCTAATTCTGCTATGCGTCAGCCTTTACTGCAGAGTCCTGCCAATCCCCTCCCTCCCTCTTTGAGGAAGCTCAAATTCAGCTGTGTGTTCAACTGTGCAAGCCCAGGAGAGAGAGGAGGCGTTACTATAATACTATCAATGAGAAAAGGCATGGAGAATATGCCCCCATTTGTAACATGCAGAGAAGCATGTGATCACTGCTGGTGGGTTTCCCCCCCAACTAGACACATCTATTTGGATAGTTTATCTACCAGGCACCTCAAGCACATATCCAAAAAATCAAGTTCTTGGTCAACCAAGCCCCAAATCTGCCCTTCCCCATTTCAGTATTTAGTAACTCCATTCCTTCCCCTGCTCAGGCTGAACATTTGGAGGCATCCTTGACTCTACCTCTCACACCTCTGATCCAATTCAGCACATCTACTCACCACCAATCACCCTGCACCAAGTAGCATCCTCTCCCTGTGCCTAATAGTTTTCCCCTTTCCCTTGTGCTGTCTTTTTTTTCCCAATTGTTTATTTGTTTTTGAGAGAGGAGGGGGAGAGAGACAGAGAGACAGAGAGCGAGCATGAGCGGGGGAGAGGCAGAGAGAGAGGGAGACACAATCCGAAGCAGGGTCCAGGCTCCGGGCTGTCAGCACAGAGCCCGAAGCAGGGCTCCAACTAGCAAACCACAAGATCATGACCTGGGCCAAAGTCAGACACAAAACCAACTGAGCTACCCAGGCGCCCCTCTCTTGTGCTGTCTTGATAGCACTTAACATAGACAAACAAATATAGATCCATTTATTTATAAGTCTGTCTTCTTCCAGTCCAAGGGCATATTTCATGAGCACCATGACTGCTCACTGCTGTGCCCTCCTGGTATCTACAGCAAACCCCTCAATTACTTTTGAATTGTGAATAAATGAATGTTACTGCTGTCACTGTATGTAAATCACTTGCAAATCTGTCACATTTTCATTATGAAGAAGTTAAATGACCTCCTCAGGAAGTTCCGGGTGCTTCAGTACTTAGGGCAAGAATTTCTGTAGCCTCATGGAGCTTCCTGAATTCTGTGGCCTTCAGACTCTAAGTAGGTTGGTGGTAGTTCGGACTTCTGCTGGACACAAAAGCATTTTAAAAGTGGCAAACAGAAACTCTGCATTTGCCAATAGGAGTAGAAAAGAAAAAATAGCAGCTACTGTTTTGAGAGCGAACAATTGACCAGCACTTGCTGAATATTATTTTAAATACTTTCTATAAAGAAACTGACATTTTACTCATTCTTTCAAGGAATAAACTGAGCAGAGATCAACTGCACCATCAGGAGAGCAGAAGTCTGAGCAGGAAATGCCACAGCCCCGAAGGCTTGAGGACCAGCCGAGTCACAAACTAAATGAAGAGCGTCACAGGGCTCCCTGCGGCTTTAGCAGAGGCCAGTCTTGGTGGCATGATCACTGGGCTTGAGGCTTTGCGGTTGGCTTAGTCTCAGCTGTTGGGTCTCTGCAGCCTGCTGCTATGTCTCTTCTTCACTGAAAGCTTCTTCTTTTTAATTTTTAAAAATATTTATTTATTTTTAAAAGAAGAAGAGATAGAGTGGCAGAGGTAGAGAGAGAGGGACAGAGGATCTGAAGCAGGCTCTGTGCTGACAGCAAAGATCCTGATGAGGGGCTCAAACCCATGAACCGTGAGATCATGACCTGAGCTGAAGTCAAACGCTGAACCAACTGGGACACACAGGCGCCCCTCACTGAAAGCTTCTTTGGACTGCTTTGATTTCTCATTCCATTTCTTTTCTTTTTTTTTTTTTTTTATGTTTTATTTTTTGAGAGAGAGAGAAATAGAGATAGAGATAGCATGAGCAGGGGAGGGTCAGAGAGAGAGGGAGTCACAGACTGAAACAGGCTCCAGGCTCTGAGCTGGCAGTCAGCACAGAGCCCGATGCGGGGCTCGAACCCACGAACTGTGAGATCATGACCTGAGCCAAAGTCAGACACTTAACCGACTAAGCCACCCAGGCGCCCCCTTCTCATTCCATTTCTGTTGAACTCATTTCTCTGCCTGCCCTCCTTGAGCCCCACCCTCCAGACTTTTGAGCTCCTCCTTTGGATCCAAGGCAGTAATGCACTTCCTGTCAGACTGCCCTTTCCCTCTTGGGCACAGCTTCAAAGCCTCTTTATGGTGTCTCATGTGTAGGCCAGGTGTAAGTATAGACTTACACACCATAGACCAAGAGACCTCTGACCAGTTCCCGCCATTAGACCACTGGCCTTTGCCCAACTGGGATTCCTGGTGCTTTCCATTTGACGTATTCTTCCAAGTCTAGGCATTTTCCTGGGATCAGAGATTAAAGGTTGCTGCTATTTGTTATTTGCTTTTTTTTTTCTTCCCCAGCCTGGTCTGGGTCCTTTATTTTTGACTCTGAGCAAGTTCATTCCTGTCTGTGCTCCTCGTAAGTAGCTGGA
Source organism: Hyaena hyaena (assembly GCF_003009895.1). Taxonomy (NCBI): domain Eukaryota; kingdom Metazoa; phylum Chordata; class Mammalia; order Carnivora; family Hyaenidae; genus Hyaena; species Hyaena hyaena. The sequence continues at coordinate 97,044 of NW_024080765.1, forward strand.
ATCCTAGTGGCATATGCTTCATGAAATTCAGACAGCCTCACTGACCTTTGCAGAGTTGAATTTTGATTTTCTAGTCCACTAGTTGTCATAGTGCTAGGAATGGCCCAAGCAGCTTTAACAAAGACATGTAAATACCTGGGCCCCAGCCCCAGGGATTCTGACATAATTGGCTCCTGGTCAGGCCTGGGTACACAAAGCTCCCCAGGTGAGAGCCTGATTCCTTTTGTCTCAACATCTAATCCCAGGAGGCTCTGACAGCAGCCCAGCCCATTCCCCACCCCTCCTGGTCCTTTGTCTTAAGCTGTTTTTTTATAGTGAGGGATCCAAAACTCACACTGCGTCTATTAAGTAATCCCCCAGCAATTTCCGGTTATTGGTAAAATCTGCTCTTTTAAAAAGCCAGCCAGCTAATTTTGTAACAAAAAGTTCTACTAGGTTCATGTAACTAAGTTTAATAAATTTGAATAAAAATCAAAGACTTAAAGCAAGAAGAAAAACAATCCATATAGAAAGCTCACATGTGTGAATAAAACACATAGTGAATAAAATCAGACCCCTTTGAGGTTTTGAATTATCAGCCCTGCCCCTGTTCTGGCTCCCCACCTCTCACTTGATCTGTGAACTTGGGCAAGTCTCCTACCCTCTGGCTCCTTAATTTCCTCATGTGTAACATCAAAATGTAAATACTATGACTTCACAGGTAGGAAGAAAGTGGACTAAGTGCTTGTGAACGTATCTCATAAAGTTAGTATTTTATTTTTTAATTTTTTTTTAAGTTTATTTATTTTGAGAGAGAGAGAGAGAGAGCATCAGTTGGGTAGGGGCAGAGAGAGAGAGAGAGAGGTCAGAGAGAAAATCCCAAGCAGACTCCACACTGTCGGCAAAGTGCCCGATGTGGGGCTTGAACCCACGAACCATAAGATCATAACCTGAGCCAAAACCAAGAGTTTGACACTTAACTGACTGAACCACCCAGGTGCCCCTAAAGTTACTATTTTATTAAGAATAGAATGAAAATTATTTTAGATCCTGGGAAAGACAGGCCTCACATTTCTTACAGTAAAATGGCCTGTGACTATTAGAGCCACAGACCCAAAAGAGAAGGGTCCCAGTCTCGGGATTTTGCTTGCTTTAAAGGAGTCACATATGTCAAACACTGGTGAGCCTTTACCTCTGGAGACCCCACTGTTACCATCACCCAGGCCCCAGAGACATGCTCTCCCTTCTACTGCTGCCCTTGACCCAGAAGGGCAGCCTCCTGTCTGAGCACCAGGAAGCAGCTGTGGCTGTTCCAGGGCTGACATGAAGCAGCTCCTGATTTGGGGAGTTTCTGAGCAGGTAACTGCCCAAAGGAGATGAAAGAGAATTTAATTAACTTCAGCTGCTTCTCTCAGAAAGCCTGAATAAAACAGACTGTCGGTAATAAAGTATCCTTTCCCAGCAGGGTCAAGTTCTTGGCTGAGGGACACTGGCAATATTGGACAATACAATTCCCCTTAACTTGGTATAGCTGTGGCTCTAAATCTGTGATTCCGAACATTTGGTTTTAAGGTCACTTTACACTCTTAAATATTATTGAGAATCCCAAAGAACTTTTCTTTATGTGGGTTTTATCAATCAATATTTATCACATTCACAATTAAAACTGAAAAATGTAAATATATGTTTTATAACATTTAAAAGCAACAGGAATAGGGGCACCCGGGTGGCTCAGTTAGTTGAGTGTCTAACTTTGGATCAGGGCATGATCTCCTGGTTCCCGAGTTCTGGTCCCGTGTCAGGCTCTCTGCTGACAGTGAGGAGCCTCCTTTGGATCCTCTGGCCCCCTCTCTCTCTGCCCCTCCTCCGCTCATGCTCACTCTCAAAAATAAATAAATATTAAAGAAAATAAAAGCGACACGAATAAACTCATGGACTATTAACACGGGTAACGCATTTTATGCAAAATAACTACGTTTTTCAAAATAACAACAAAAAAAGAATTATAGCACTGTTTTATATTTTGCAAGTAAAGGTCTGGTGTAATAGAAGACAGCTGAATTCTCATGCCTGCTCCTGACTTCAGTCTATTGATCTAATACATTATGGAGCTTCTGAAAAACTCCAGGGCACCTCACGAGAGAGTGAGGTGAAAAGGCAAATAAAGTCTTAATATTACCATACAGTTAGTATTGACCTTACAGATCCTCTGCTTGTCTAGGCAAAAGCACAATGCAGGCAAAAAGAACAGGAATTGCTGACGGTTCAAGGAACCGCATGAAGACTGCATGAACACTGCGCACAGTGAACTTGGAGACAGAAGAGTCTGTATACAGTGAACAAGGGAAAGAGAGGCATGGGACAGAGGCGGGCAGGAACAGGCGACACGGGGCCACAGAGAGATCTGCAGTTCGTTCTCAATATAGTGGGAGAGGCTTTGAGGGCATCAGACATGACCCAACGGAAGTTCAAGGGTTCAGGTTATGAAAAAAATCACATTTTGTTTAAAATGCTTCTTTTCACTTAATTGAAACTGGGTGATACCCCTCCCACACCCAAAAGTACTCATAAAATGTTCATTCTGGAACTTTTCTCTTTCTCTATTAAGTGGCAACTAGAAAAGAAAGAAAGAAAAAGACACCGGTTCAAAAGCCCGAGGCTGTCCTTCCTCTACTCCTTGTTCAAAATCAGTTCAGGAAGGGGCGCCTGGGTGGCTTAGTCGGTTAAGCGTCCAACTTTCGCTTAGGTCATGATATCGCGGTTCGTGGGTTTGAGCCCCGCGTCGGGCTCTGTGCTGACTGCCAGCTCAGAGCCTGGAGCCAATTTCAGAGTCTGTATCTACCTCTCTCTCTGACCCTCCCCTGCTCACGCTGTCTCTCTCTCTCTCTCTCCTAGAAATAAATAAAAAATATTAAAAAAAAAAATCAGTTCAGGAAAATGCAAATGCAACTCAGTTCAGGATCAGAGTCCCCTCAGCTAAAAAGAAAGGGCCCTTACTTGTAATTCAAATTAAAGCCCCTCTCCTTGAACCCTCGTAAATGTTGCATCTGAGATAAACGAGGAGGAAATGTAACCTAGATAAGCTCAAAGGAAATATGCATCTACACCTGTGTGTCCTCATTCTTCGTCACTGAAAATTTTGGATTTATTCATTCATGCAACCGATTGTGTTCCTGCCTCTGTGCTAGGCACTCTCAATTGGGCAGCAAACAATAGACAAAATTCTCTGCCCTCAGAGAGCTTAAATTCTAATGAAGGAAAAAGACCATAAACAAGTCAATGGAACCAATTATAGACGATATTAGGAAGGGATAAGGGCTGTGGAGAAAAATGAGGCAGGAAAGTGAGTTCCAGTGTGGAGTGGCTGCAATTTTACTAGAGTGGTGAGGGAAGCTGGTGTCTGAGGAGGAGAGGAGGCGGGCTGTCTGCACATCAGGGAGCAGAGGGGAGACCAGGCACGAAACACCCAAGTAGGGGTGCCGGGAATGCCAGAAGCACAGCAAGGAGGCCCACGTGGCTGGCGCAGAATGAGCAGGAGAGGAAAGCAGGAACCAGACCACATGGGGCCTCAGAGGCTGCTGAACTGGCCTCTGGAGCCCTCCAAAGGAGGCTCAAACAGAGAAGTGGCATGTTCTAGATTGGTGTTGAAAAGGGGCACACTGGCAGGAGTGCCATCATATGTGCCAAGTGTGGAGACAGGAAGAGCCGTTGGGAAACTGCTGCCGTGATCAGGGGAGACATCCTGACCGCCCCCCCCCCCCCCAGGGTGGTAGCTGTGGACGTGCTGAGAAACCATCTAGTTTTGAAGATGGAGGTTTGGATGAGGGGCGCAGAGAAAGGATGAGTCAGGGATGACTCTGCAGTTTCTGGCCTGAGAAACCGGAAAGATGGCCTTGCCATCAAGTGGGGAGACTGAGTGGAGGAAGCTGGCCAGGGGGTAAGGACGTCAGTTGGAGAGTTTAAATGTGAGGTGTTTGGTGGGCATCCAACTGCATTTCTCAGACAGGAACTGAACGTTCAAGCATGCAGTTCAAGGGAGAGGTCCAAAATGGACATAGAAAGGTGGGGGTCAACAGCTTATGGACGTTTTGTAAAGTCATGGCAGTGGATGAGAGCACCCAGGGGGAGGAGAGGGCCAGGCTCTGAGCTCTGGGGCAGCCCACAGTTCATGGTCTGGGGGAGTCAGGGCAAGAGCCCAAGGAGCAGTCAGTGAACTAGGAGGGAGGGGAAACCAGGAAAGGATGTTTTCCTGAAAGCGGAGAAAGCAGCGTTTCATGGAAGGTGCTGTCCACTGTGCCAGGTGCTGAGAGATGAGGGCTGAAAATTGACCAGTGGGTTTTCCAAAGTGGAGGCCAGTGGTGAGGGTAACAAGAGCTGGAGTTGGGGAGCTTACTTAGAGGATGGGAGGGAAGGAGCAGGGGGCAGTCCCGACACCCCTGAAGTTCTGCCTGACAGCACTGTTGGGGGAGGCAGGAGGTGAGAAGGTGTGGGAGAAGTTGCCGGTGCATACTTCCGGGCATGATCTAGCAAAGACTGGGGGTGCTGAGGTGATGTCCTCCCAGGAGACAGAGGGCAGGGGCTAGTGCACAAGTGGGTTAGGGAGGAGGTAGGCAGTTCACCCGTTCTGAAAGGCAGGAAGGTTTCTCTGGTCATTTCTGACCCTTGCAATTGTCTCAACAAAGTGTGAAGCAGGGACACCCTTCATCAGAACGGGAACGGGAGGGACACAGCAGAGATCTGTTCATCATCGCATTTTAATTAATTAATGGATTCATCTGTCTTTCACAAATATATGGAGAAAGAAAAGAGCAGGACTAGAAGGAAGAAGAGAAAAAAGCCCTGAGCCTCCCGAGACCTCAAGAGAAACCCCAGATGAGGCTTCCAGCCAACATGGAGAGTATCCAACTGATATTTTCTGAGAGACAAATGTAAGTGGAATAAGAGACATCTGCATTTCTGCTGAACGTACTTTCTATCCCTCGGGCAAAGGAGGGCGACAGTGCATTCCTTGTGATTCAGGTCGTTGACTTCGTTGTAGAAAAACAAAATAGAAAAAAGAAAAGCTAGACCATGTGCCATAAAGGGAACCACTCCTCAGGAGACAGCAAGGCTGAACTAATTTTGCGACTATAAAACATTAATCATTTTCAGTTTGAAGTCTATGCCAGTGGACAGGCATATTCCAAGAAGAGCTACCTCCATGTCCCAGCATTCCTTGCATATTCTCAGAAGACTACATTTGACCTAACTTAGCTGTTTATAACAACATAAAGATGATGGAATTCTCCTGAAAAGACAGGGCTGTTGGTCACAACTCTTAAAATGTAATAATGATGTGAATTTCTGCCTACATTTGACTTTGAATAGTATCTGATAACATGAGTTTTTACAAAGATTTAATTCAACACCTAGTTAAATTCTAAAAACCACTGTGTAAGGTGTGTGTGTGTGTGTGTGTGTGTGTGTGTGTGTTTAAATTAATGACCAACTGGGAGGAAGCATCACTGGAGGTCTCTGGTCACCTGCTGGGACAGAAGGGGAACTCTCAGAGGAGCCACATGTACTGGGAGTTTATGAGTCTTGACATGGAAATCAATGTTGCTGGCCTTGAGATAACTCTAAAGAACAGGCCAGGCTGTAAGTCAGTCTGTTAGATTGATCCAAAATAAACTGTCTGTTGCATGGTTTTTATGTAATGTGATTTCCCACAGTTTCTGGTATCCTTTACACAGACAGCAAAATAAATAAAAGGGTCGCTTCTTGCCACGGGGCCTCCATCAACTGGAACCAGACTGGCCTTTTGACAAGAGGCCTTCTGCACAATCAATTCTTGAAATCTTCTGACTCTCCCCCTGCTGCTGTCTCCTTCCAGCACCAGTATTGAATGTCATTTCCTACAATAGATCTCAATTTATGAAACAATTCTAACAACAAAATCTAGTAAGGAAATCCAATAACAGCTGACACCATAAAATACCATAAATCACTAGAGGAAATGGCCCACGGATTGATTAGCAGGATATTGGCAAAAACTCTTTAAAGCATTTGATTGAATAAACCTGAAGCCATCTATCCAGTCTTCACGTTGTTCTTCTGAACAGTGATTAGATTTGTTGCAGGTGTGTGTGTGTGTGTGTGTGTGTGTGTGTGTGTGTGTGACAGAGAGAGAGAGAGCAGGTAAGCAGTGCAAGGGAACTACATGGGTAAATTAATGATCAAGCTACAAAGCAGTTCCATAATTCGTGGATATGCTTCCTGCATCTACATTACTTCCTCCTCCTGCCTTTGCAGAACTAATATATATACCATTTCTTCCTAATTCACAGTTTTTCTGATAAAAACAATGCCACCTAATTATAAATAGTTTATAAAATAAACAAAAACATACAGAGAACAACAAAAACCACCTTGAGCCCCATCACCTCAAGACACGCAGTGCTGATACACCAGGGATTTCTTCTCCAACTATTTTCAATGAATGCATATACATTTTTCAGCCAAAAAATATTGTGCTGTATACATTGTACTTAACTTATATAACATTATGCCATGGGCAATTTTTATTAAGTATTCTTAGGATATTTGTGTCATAAAGGTTTACACACTAGTCCCTATTATAGTGTTGCTTTAGGCATTTTAAAGTAATCCCTTTTTAGGGGCGCCTGGGTGGCTTAGTCGGTTAAGTGTCCGACTTTCGCTCAGGTCATGATCTCGCGGTTCATGGGTTCGAGCCCCGCGTCGGGCTCTGCCAGCTCAGAGTCTGGAGCCTATTTCGGAGTCTGTGTCTCCCTCTCTCTCTGACCCTCCCCTGCTCACACTGTCTCTCTCTCTCCTAGAAATAATAAAAAAAGTAAAGTAATCCCTTTTTGAATTCTGTGATACATTTCTAATTTTTCACTACTGTAAATGTATGCTTCAACTAAACTATTTCTAGCTTATTATTTGTACCAATATCTGAGTATTTTGGTCTCTGAGGACCCTGATAACTCAGTCATAATAGTACTGATGCATGCAAACTGCTAGCCAAAACCCACGACTCACACCAACTCATTTACACTTGCTTCTGCATATTTTGAGTGCCTGTCCCAGCACACAGCAATGAGCAGTATCACTTAAAATTTTTTAGTTTGATAGGCAAAATGGCAGAGTGTTATTTTTATTAATTTTTGCTTTGTGTTTTAGGATGGCTAAATATATTCTCAGTGGTTCAATGAATTTTTACATGTATGATTCATACCTATTACAGTGTCTGGTACACCATAGGTGCTTAATAAATATATACTGAAAGGGGGTGCGTGGGTGACTCAGTCGGTTAAGCATCTGACTCTTGGTTTCAGCTCAGGTCATGGTATCATAGTTTTGGGTTCGAGCCCCATGTCGGGCTCTGTGCTGGCAGCATGGAGCCTGCCTGGGATTCTCTGTCTCTCTCTCTCTCTCTCTCTCTGCCTCTCCCTTACTTACGCTGCTTCTTTCTCTCTCATAATAAATAAAATTAACAAATATATATTTGTATATATACCAAATGAAGAATCAATGGAGAGACAACTTGTGTCTTTTCTATTTTGTCATAGGTTATTACTACTTTGCTTATCATAAAAATAGATTTTACTGCTTCTCCTAGATATTTAGAATATCCACACTTTTCCATAAATATGACAAAGTTTGCTAATATTTACTTGTCTTTAATTTTGTTTGTGGGTTTTTTTTTTAACTTACAGAGAGTCATATTTTATGTTGGCAAATGTCTTGATTTCTTTTCCATTATTATAATTCTGTTAACTATGCTTAAGAGATGTCTCTTTCTCCAGTTGAAGACAATATTTACCTATATTTTCTTCTGACTTTTTCACATTTTATATTTAACGCGAATCTATCAGGGACAGGTGTGGGACTAACGGGAAATAAATGTTAAGTTTTTTTCCAAGTAGTTAATTAATTGTAACTAACATTTATTGTGTAATATATTTTTACTTAAAGAGTTTTTTACTCTATCACTATTACTTACAAAATTTATATTAGGGTTAAGTTCTGGCCTATTTATGTAGTTCCACTGATCTTCCTTTATATTACTGTACTAATACCATACCATCCCAAATTATGTTATAATGTATTAATGTTAAACTGAACATCCACACTTCTTTCCCTAAAGTTTCTTGGCTATGTCATTCCATTTTTTTCACTTACATAATTTCTGGAAGTGTTTAATGAAATACACATATATAAAGCATACAGGAAGTTATATTTATATAAATCTCTTTCAGACTGTAGATCTACGTCTAGCCGATATATTAATTTGTGAAGAATGAAGTTATATAAAGTTCACTGTTTCCATCCCAACCATCTGATATATCTCTCAATAATATTCCAATCTTTTATGTCCATTTGTGAAATTTTACATTTGTCTTCAAAAAGTTTCCATAGACTTCTTTTTGCAGCTAGCTTTAGAAACTTTATAACTGGATTTTCTTTCCCTCATATTTTCTAACTTTATATCACTGGTTTAGAGGAAATCTATTGACACGTATTTATTTTCTTTCCTGTCACATTATTTAACTCTTTTTAATTCTAATAATATTTCAGTTGAGAATTTTTTGTTACTTTGACAATTGGACATCTCTAAATGTTATACTAATTTATTTTCTAATATCTTTACTTGTTTTTGTAGATATTTAGCCAGCCTCATAGATAGCTCCCAATGATCCTCACCGCCACGTATTCACACCATTACAAAGTACCCTTCCTCACTGAGTCAGAGCTGGTCTGAGGGACCGATACAATATAGCAGAGTCACTTCTCAGGCTAAGTCATAAAGGCATTATAGCTTCTACCTTGGTCTCATAGCTCACCTGTTCTATAGCAAGGCAGCTGCCATGCTGTGCCAGTGTGCACACAGTGTGTTTACTGTGTTTCTCAACCTTGCTTTATAGTTTGAGCAAGATAGTTCTTTATTATGGGGGCTGCCTGGTGCACTGCAGGGGTTTGGCTTCTACAAGTCAGATGCCATAAGCAGCCACTCAACAGTGAAAACCAAAACACGTCTCAAGACATAGCCAATTGTCCCCTTAGGGCACTGCCGCTCTTCCCCAGTGAGAACCACTGCTTTATTTTCCTGGCTTCATTAGACCAATTCTGTGTTATCAGACACTTCAGACTTGTGGCAGCAGTTACAGTGCTCCAGAAATGTCCCAGGATCCTATGTGCTGGTTATTCTGTAGACCTGGTGTATCCACAGATAGGTGAACTAGCCCTTTCTGTTCATTTACTTTCTTTAACTCTCCAAATATCCTCTCTGTTTCCTTCACTCCTATACTGAAATTGTCTTCCTGTCCCAAATCTGTTCCAAGTTTTAATTTCATGTAACTCTGGAATAAAGTTTGCTACTGTGTCAGAGAAGTATCAAGGGAGAGTAGTAGATGGCTGCAGGCCTGACGTTTCATAAAAGGCCTCGTGGCAGGGGCGCCTGGGTGGCTTAGTCGGTTAAGCGTCCGACTTTCGCTTGGGTCATGATCTCGCGGTTCGTGGGTTCGAGCCCCGCGTCGGGCTCTGTGCTGACTGCCAGCTCAGAGCCTGGAGCCTGTTTCAGTCTGTGACTCCACCTCTCTCTGACCCTCTCCTGTTCACGCTGTCTCTCTCTCCTAGAAATAAATAAAAATATTTAAAAAAAAAAAAAAGACCTCGAGGCAGAAATGTCATCCACGCTAAGACCTGAATGAGCTCATCAGTGAAGTATGTGTGATCGTAGGCAATGCAAACTGTTACAGCCCCAAAGAGGAGACTATGTGAGGGCTTTGTGGTCCGTGCAATTAACATATAGATGATTCCTGGCCTATTTCCTACAGGAGAGGCAGGAACAGGAATGGTCGGAAGACTGAAGAAGTAAGCAGAAGTCCCACAAGGTACGTGGAGTGAAGAGATACTTAGGAGGGAGACTTCAGAATTTTATTCAAGGTAGTATTTCCATGGTGAGGGGAAGGACGGCACTCAGAGTTCTAGCTGGAGCAAATGGGTAGATGGTGGTGTCATTTACTTAAAAAAGTGAACTCGGGGCGCCTGAGTGGTTCAGTCGGTTAAGCGTCCGACTTTGGCTCGGGTCATGATCTCACGGTTCGTGGGTTCGAGCCCCACATCAGGCTCTGTGCTGGCAGCTCAGAGCCTGGAGCCTGCTTCAGAGTCTGTCTGCCTGTCTGTCTGTCTGCCTTTCTCTCCCTCTGCCCCTCCCCCGCTCACACTCTGTCTCTGTCTCAAAAATAAACCCTAAAAAAATCCATATTCTTAAAAAATGAACTCAAAAGGGGGCAAGAAAAACAGGGGAAGATGATACATTTCAGGTTTGAAACCCCTCTGGGATATCAAGTGGAAAGGCCTAGTGAACAGTTAGAGATGTGGCTCTGGCTCTGTGTCCCCCACTGGAGAGACATTTGGGATTCATCATCATGTACTAGGGTTTCTCAGCCTCAACACTATTGATATTTGGGGCCAGATAACTGTTTGTTGTGTGGGTCATCGTCTGCACTGCAGGGTGTTGTTTAGCAGCATCCCTGACCTCCACCCACTAGATGCCAGTAGCATCTTCAGAGTTGTAACACACAAATGTGTCTCCAGACATTACAAATACCTTCTGGGGGACAAAATCACTCCCAGCTGAGAACCAGTAGGGGAAAGGTTCCATTGATTCAAATCCTGGTGCTCTGGTTCTGAACTACATCTCTCAACTACTGAGCCCATGAGCAAGAGTCACCTCCACCATGCACTGTTCACCATGCACTGTTCTAGCACTCGGTGGGTCTCCAGGCATTTATCTCAATCAAGTAACTAATTCTATAGTTACTTGTATCTATCAGTTTTTCCCCACTAGAAAGGAAGCTCCCTGAGAGCAGAGATGCTGTATTTAGAATGGCTTGCATATTAGAGAGACTCAGTAAATACTTTTTAGATAAAGAAATTCCCTCAATTTTTGTTTGTCTGAGAAAGTTTTTATTTCTCCTTTGCTTTTGAAAACTTTTGAATGCGAAAGGTACAGAACTGTAGGTTGGTGGTTTTTCCTCTAAACACTAAATATTTCATTCCGCTCTCTTCTTACATGGTTTCCAAGGAAAAGTTGGATGTAATTCTCTCCTTTGTCCTCTATAGGTCAGGTTATTTTACTCTGGTTCCTTTCAGAGCTACTAGCTTTGATATTTCTATAGTTTGCATTTGGTATGCCTAGGTATAGCATTTTGGTATTTATTCTGCTTGGTGTTCTCTGAGATATCTGGATCTGTGATTTTAGTGTCTGACATTAATTGGGGGGAACTCCTCAGCCATTGTTTCAAATACTGCTTTTGTTCTTTTCTCTCTTTCTTCTCCTGCAATTCCCATTCCGTGTATGTCATACATTTTGTAGCTGTCCCAGTCCTTGGAAGTTCTGCTCTGTTTTTTACAGTCTTTATTCTCTTTGCTTTTCAACCTTTTGAGGCTCTCCCACTGATATACCCCCAAGCTCAGATGTTCTTTTCCTTGGTAGCAACCAGTCTTCTAATAAGTCCATCTCAAAGGCATTTTCCATTTCTCTTACAGCAATTTTGATCTCAAGCATTTAGGTTTCTTCTTAGGATTTAATTTCTCTGCTTACATTTCCTATCTGTTCTTACATACTGTCTGCTTTATTAACTAGTGTCCTTAGCATATACATAACAAATGTTTTAAATTCCCAGTCTAATAATTGTAACATCCTTGCTGTGTCTGGTTCTGACGCTTGCAAAAGCATCTCCTCAAATCATGATTTTGGGGGCACCTGCGTGGCTCAGTTGGTAAGTGACCAACTCTTGGTTTCAGCTCAGGTCATGATCTCACAGTTCTTGAGTTCAAGCCCTTCACCAGGCTTTGTGCTGATGGTGTGGAGCCTGCTTGCGATCCTCTCTTTCTCCATCTGTCTCTGCTTCTCCTGTAGGCCCTCTTTCTCTCTCTCTCAAAAATAAATAAACTTTATTTATTGAGAGACAGAGTGTGAACAGGAGAGGGGCAGAGAGGAAGACACAGAATCCGAAACAGGCTCCAGGCTCCGAGCTGCCAGCCCAGAGCCCGACGCGGGGCTCCAACTCACAAACTGCGAGATCATGACCTGAGCTGAAGTCGGCCACTTAACCAACTGAGCCATCCAGGCATCCCAGAAAATAAATAAACTTTAAAACAATTGTGTTTTTTGCCTTTTAGTATGCCTTGTCATTTTTTCCCTGATAGCCTGACATGATGGACAAGGTAAAAGGAACTTCTGTAAATAAGCCTTTAGTAATGTGGTGGTAAGAAGTGGGGGGAGAAGAACATTCTATAGTCTAATGATTAGAGCTGTCTTTTGAGTGAGAACGTGAAGTCTGAAGGGGTTCAGGACACTTGGCATGTGAGTTATTTTGAGCTGATGGAGCCTGAGTCCCTGTGGGCTCAAAAGAAACCTTTGCCCCTCCTTTAACCACAAAAAAGAATCTAAATTGGGGGATTTTCCCAGAATACAGGTATTAGCAGAGATAAATTTTATCTGAGTGACTCATGTGTGTGGTAGGGCAAATATCCAATTACCAAACATCTGCTTTTCTTATCTCCCTGTGAACTGCATTCCTGTCCTCTGAAATCCCAAACCCCAACCCCTTTCTTCTTAGTTCAGAATGGTATATATGCCTCATTCTGCCTGACTGTCTTTGGAATTTTCAGGCCTGTGTGAACCTTGTACCTACGCTACTAAACTTGATTTCCTTCTGTTAACCTGTCTCATGCCAATGTGATCCTTAGTTCAGCTAGAAGGACCTTTGAAGAGACACGAATTCTTCCCAACAACTTCACAAGTGTTTCCCTGTATCTTTTCCCCCCAATTTGGTGAGACAGGAGCTAGAATGGGCTGAAGTTGGGTATTTCCCTTCCATCCAGTCAATTAGGTTCTGATAATAATCCAACAGGTTAGACTCTGGTGAACTAGTTTCCACTGAGGGCAGGCCTTTTTAAGAACAGAGGGCTCAGGTATTTCAAGATGTTCCTGTCCCCTCCCTTTGCCAGAAGTATTCATTATTGTCAGAACCTATTTCAGCTCCTGGAGAGAAATCCCTCAAAATCATGGGAACCCCCTAAGACTAGGTCCCTGGAGTTCCTAATTCTCAGAGTTGTCTGCGCTGAGCCTCCAGCAAGTCATCAATTACAGTTTAGGCTTTTCTGCCTCAGCGTGTGATTCCCAAGGCTGTGTCTACTCATGCGTCTGCTCTGGTGAGCCATGACTCCGTGTATTTGCCACTCTAGCTCTCCAGTTGTGGGGGCAGCGATTTGCCCTGTGTCTCCCTTCCTTTAGATATTCAGGAGCTGTTGCTGATTTTTCAGTCTGTTCAGCTTCTTGTTTGTTAGGATACAGTGGAAACTTCCACACGTCTTACATGTGGAATCAGAAACCATCATGCAGAACCAAAAACTGGTATAATTTTTAGCTTTGTATATTATTTGGCTTCGGTGTAATAATATTTACCTCACATTTATATGCCGAAGTATGAGCCAGAACTCTCAACAGGAGTACATTTCTGCTCATCTCCTGCAGCTTTACCTATTTCAATGCTACATTATTAGGAGGAGCATAGAGGTTTGTGGCTCTCTCACTGGGGACTCTGACTTCCATCAGTATAATATAATCTTTGTCACATTAAGAACTTTCCCCCAGCAAACAGTACTTGAGAGTAAGCTGACTTTTATTTATTTTTTTGTCTCTCACTTCTTTCTCTTAATCATTTACTTTATACATGTCTCTTTTAAATACAATATACATAAATTTTGTAGCTTGATTCAGTTTGAGAATTTTCTGTTCTTAGGAGATGTTTACTTATATTTATTCTTATAAGAGGCGTGTGGTTTCACATACATATTTGGCTTTTGTCCTCAGTTCCTGGCACAGAGCAACTTAAGCCCTTGGAATTTACTGAATGACAGGAGAATCTTTCTTATTCATGTGAGCACCTTTCAGTGCTGTGCCTGAATTTATGCTAATGAGATGACCTGAGCTGTAGGATGGGTCTGGTCACCAGCAAAACCCAACATGTGATCAGAAGATTGGAACTTTCGGATCAATCACCAATGGCCAATGGTCTAATCAATCATGCCTCCATAAAAGCCCCTAACAACAGGATTCCCGGGAGCTTCCAAGTCGGTGAATACATCCATGTACTAAGAGGACGGTGCACCCCGACTCCACAGAGACGGAGGCTTTGTGCGTCAGGAACCTGTTAGGACCTCACCCGATGTACCTCTGGCCATTCACTGGAATCCTTTATGGTACACTGTAATAGTAAGTATAGTGCTTTTCTGAGTTCTGTAAGTCATTCTACTAAATTATTGAACACCAGGGAAAGGAGTCATAGGAACCCGTATTTATACTTGGCTGGGAAGCATTTATAAGCTGGCCTGTGGAAGGGTGGCCTGGGCGCCCCATCTGTGTAGGAACTAAAGCGGAGCAGTGTGGTGGGACCGAGCTGTTGAGCTATAAGGTGTGCGCTAACTCTGGGAGTTTGTATCAGAACTGAATTGATGTTCTAGACACCCAGTTGGCGTCAGGGAATAGAAAGAGCACACAGGGTGAGAGACGGCGTCAGAAAAAAGACAAGGTGTTTTCAAGCTACTAGTGAGAGCCTTCTTAAACTGCAGATTTTGTAGATCAAAACAGAATATTAGCAATTATATACATTGCAACATATACTTATGTTATCTGATATGAGTGTTCTGCTTTTTATGCTTTCTTCCTTTTCAGTATTATTATTATTATTATTTCCACTTACATAAGAAAAAATTGATTTTTAAAGAAGTAAAGTGACTTGTTGCAGGTCAAAGAAGTCAGCAGTAGCAAAACATAGATATCAACCTAAGAAATCTGAAGCAAGAGCCTATAGACTTTATCCACTCTGCCAAAATTTCTGGTGCTTACTGACCCTCAACACCTTGCTTCTACTATTAATATTTACTATTATTAAATTTAATGGTGCCAATAAAATAAGTCACCATCAAGTTTGCTTGGCCTAAATGACTGTGTTCTGTCTTCGTTCTCTGCCTACTAGAGGCTGCTGCTTCCTCCATCAGAGTCAGAATTCTGTCTTGCTTGATCCCTATGCCTCTTGCTACCATATTACCAACCCTACTAATAACAGCTTCCTTACCTGGAAGGCAGAATCCTGCTCAAATGCTTAAATGTGCAATTCTCAGAGCATATCGAAGGAATCGTGAGTTAGTAGATGATGTTTAAAAGAAATGCTATATAAATTCTGCATGTCTGCATCTCCCTCTCATCTCACATTAAACTCTCTAAGAGGTCCTGCAGCAAAGAAATCAGATTACATTTGTCCGACCCAGTGTTGCCCAAGCTTACTTGACCACAGAAGCCTTTTATGAACAACTACTAATAACTCATCTTGGAATATCACACATATACTGTACTTATGTAAATATCTGTTTGTGTCTTGTTCATTTGGGTGGCCCCACAGCCCTTAGTACAGTAATCAGCTAAGGTTCACAGAATGAATGAATGATGGAAAGAAGGAGCAAATACCTAGTAGTAATCACTGTAACACAAATTGTTAATTCTGGGATGAGATGAGAGTAGACATTTTCCCTTTTTGTTTCCTGATTTCTGTATCAATTATACTAAAATGCTTAAATATTAGATTGAAATTGAGCCTTAGAGAGCACAAATAGAATCAAACAAATGATTCGCAATACCTTATCCATACACATTTCTTTCTCTTTGGGGCGGGGGAAGAGGGAAGCCATGTGCAGAGAAAGGAGATAGAGAGGAGAAGGCTCTCCTCGAGGAAATATCATTTTTTGTGCAGTAGCTTTTACTTAACCAATCACTCCCTTGGTACACATTAGGCTAATGCATTACTTATTAATTATTCCAGAATTTCACTGTGGTATTAGTAATTAGGAGAAATTACTTTGGTGCTCATCTTTTACTCTACTATATTCTTACTTGGCTTGAACTGTAGTTCTTCTTTTTTACGGTGCTCAGTAGGCCTTTTCTGCCACACACGGCTCTGTGACCAACGTATTAACTTCTCAAATTTACTATTTTGGGTAGTATGATAATACAAATAGCCAGTCATTATTCTCTTCCTTGAAGACACTCAAAATATTTATGAGAACCCCCTACGGATCTAGAGTGTGCAGTAACGTGAAAAGCAATTGCCTAGATATACAGGAGATGGTTTGCAAGGTAATGAGCAGTACACTTTAACTGTTACAAAGATGGTTCTGGAGGGCGCCTGGGTGGCTTAGTCGGTTAAGCGTCCGACTTTCGCTTAGGTCATGATCTCGCGGTTCGTGGGTTCGAGCCCCGCGTCGGGCTCTGTGCTGACTGCCAGCTCAGAGCCTGGAGCCTGTTTCGGTCTGTGACTCCCTCTCTCTCTGACCCTCCCCTGCTCACGTTGTCTCTCTCTCTCTCCTAGAAATAAATAAAACATTAAAAAATTTAAAAAAAAAATAAAAAAAATAAAAAAAAAAAGATGGTTCTGGAAAGACCAACTAGAAAATATTACCTTACTTTATTTTTTCTACCTCTCCATATTAAATAATGAGGTCAGATTTTCTCGGAAGCAGACGACATCAATTTTTGTAATAAGAAAATCTTCCTGTCTTCTCTAATTAACTACAATCTACATATCAGCTCCCCAGTAAGTGCCCCTTCATCAGGTACACTTCCTAAATCCCAGTCTAAGTAGAGGACCCCCTTTATGTGTGTTCACAGAGCTATGTTCTTTCCCTTCTGAACACCCATATAAGTTATGGTTTGAATGACTTTTCTCTTTCACTAGAGTGTAAGCCTGCAAAATCATGGCGGGCTTTGCTCACCATTTTATCCCCTGCACATAGCACAACATCTGGCCCAGGGTAACTACTCCACAAATATTTATGAATGAACCTATAGTATGAAAGCATCTGTAGTATCTGAAACAGCACTTGACTCCTCGATTGTTTTCACTGCAAACCCTTTGGCTTGAAAGTAGGGTTCCTGAGGAGGAATCAACATAAATGGGTTAGCACCTCGGATCACATTGGGCACACCCATTGAGCTTCCAGTTGCCCTGATTCTTAAGTAATATGGATTTGGGCGTTCTAATTTTTAACCTATCATATTGATTAACCAAGACATTGTGCTCCCTTTCTTGACTTTTCTCTATACCTTTCATACATTAAAATACTAAATACACAGAAAGCAGGTTACTGGACTGAGAGCAGATTACTGGACTGAGAGCATGGTGACACCACTGGGCAGCATAGCTGAGCAACGGCAAAGTGATCTGAAAGAAAGTAATTAAAAGCCCCTCTTTCTAGCATCTTGGGGGTGTAAGTGACCGTGGTGGACACAGCTTTACACAGGTAACCGTTACTGTTGGTCCTGTGGTTTTCACGAGAGTAGAGAGAGGCCATTTTTCTGGGAGGTTGGCCCTGTGCTGGCGGAAAGGAGAGGAGGGATAATAATTCAACAGAAGTGGAGCTGAGGGTGCTCTGGCTCCTCACATTCCTGCATATGTCATCTTCTGGGAGCTGGGGGCTGAACCCTCTGCTGAGGCAAAACAGCGCTAGAGGCAAGATGGTTTTCATTGTGGTTCCCATGAGTGTGGTGTTAGTAGGCTGTGTATTGACCTAATGTTTGATAGATGTGCCTTCTACTTCATCCTGTGAAACTCCTTGACATAGCTTTCCAGTACGAGCACTTGTCAGATAATTCCAAAAGGGCTGGGAAAGTAGCAAGGTAGAAAAGTGCCACCTGGCAATATTTCCAAAAACTAATTACATTAGGGAAGTCATGAAAAACTGCAGATACAAGTGCTAGAATAGAGGGTTAGTAGACCGTATCATATTTTCTTCTAACAATTAACCTGAGTTCTGTTATTTCTTCACTTAAGTGGGCCTTTATTATTTTTGCCCTCACGGGTCATTGATTCTCCATTGAAAAAAAAAGTTCCTCTGTGCTTGGTCTCCTCAGATTTGAAAAGACCTAAATATAAGACTGTTAGAGCTGCCTCAGGAAACAAAGCCATTTCTTAAACAGTTGTTAATCTAACAAGTAGGGGAGATTCATCAGCAGTCAACCGAGATTTGTTAGGAAAACTCCCTTTAACATGAGCTTTTGGTAGGAAAACAGCAGTCCAAAGACCTGAGCTCCAGTCAAGTTGTGCAGTGGGCAAGCCCCTTGCTTCCCTAAGTCCGTATCAAGTGAGGTTAAGGTCAGAGGAGATGTCAAGGGGGATGATATACAGTATAGCACCTGGAGAAATTGAAGGTACAAAACAAACATAAAACACATTATTATTCCCCATGCTGTACTTTTCACCCCCGTGACTTACTTACTTTATAATTGGAAGTTTGTATCTCTTAATATTATAGGTCAGCTATACTTCAGGTAAAAATAAATTTTAAAAAATTAAAACAAAAAATCCAGTATTATTAAAAGGGAAGATTCAAGTCTGGTGCAGACCTACCAGCAGCCATAATAAAATAATCATATTTATTCTGACAACTTATGTTAAGGAGCCTCCACACAGACTCGTATCTAAAATAAAGCTTTTATTTCAGAAAAGGAACGTAGATTTGTGCAAATCCAGAGGGTGTGTAAATGGAACCTGCATCGTCATCATCATCACTGGCAGCACCACCACCATCTTCCTTATCATGGGCATCACCATCATCACCATCACCATCAACATCATCATCATCATCATCATCATCACTATTATCATTACCTATGGTGAGCAACTCCTCTGTGTCAGGCATCTGATCTTTCCCTCTGTCCTACCATTAAACTCTCTCAAGAACCCCACCTTACTAGTGTCATTTGTGGAAAGGGGAGTTAGATGCTCCACGAGGGTGCAGGTGGCTCCCAAACTCAGCTGTGCTTCAAAATGACCTAAAGATTTAAAAATCTAGATGCTTGGGTCTCAGCAGAAAGCTATTGAGCCAGTATCTCTACTGATGGATCCCAAGCAGCTGCAAATGTATTTCCAAACCCTACAGATGATTCTACTGAGCAGGTGGGCTTGTAGATGACTGGGCTAAGTGACTCAAGGTCACACAGCCGGGGACAAAGCAGGACCCTAACCTACACTGGCCACTGGACTCCCATGTCAGTTCTTAACCACTTTTCTGTCTTGCCTGACTGGTAATAACATTCTATTTAATGTAACAACTGTTTTTTAGTGACTTTAGTTGCTTTTTACACATTCTATATCTGCTGTTAACTACACTGCAAGATTACTTTTCCCCTACTGACCATTTAGATGTTTATGATGAATTACTTAGTTCCCAAAGGACATTTTATACTGCGGCCAGTGCTTAAAGGTCCACACAAATTTCCCGGCAGTCTTATTAAAATGCAGGTATTGATTTAGCATTTCCTGGGTGAGCCTGAGAGTCTGCATTTATAAGCTCCCAGCTGACGCCAAAGCTACTGTTTCCTGGGTAGAGGCAACGTAGGGTGGCTACGTAGAGATCTACTCTCAGAAGCATGAGCACGGGCCTGTGAGTGAGGAGCAGACTGCCCCTCGCTGACAGGGATACCGAGTGACAGGGACACCGATTGGGGCAAAATGCTGCACTCAGATGCGTGATTCCAACTGGAGGAAAGACCCAGGCAACGGGCATTGCCCACAAAGAACCCATTATTCATTATGGAGTAAGGAAAGATTATTTAAGTGAAAATTACACTTACACACTGATTACTGTGATTGCAAACTATGGTTATGACAGTTACGGACACTTGCAAATATCCTGTATAAGTCAAAGGAGTGAATTCTAGGGCAACCCTGGTTGAACCAGGTGAGAGAAGGAGGAGGACATTGCCAAATGCTGACATGCTTGGGACGTGAGCCGCGGGTCCCCGGGCATGTGCCCTTAGAGCACCGGGTCAAGCTCAGCGGGTGCTGCCCCTTGCAATTGCTGTGGTCACACTCTTACCAGGTAACGAATGACATCATACTCTGAAAAACCACACCAAAATGAAAGAAATGGTAATTGGAACAAAATAACATGCTTTGGCTAATTGGATTTGGGGGAAGAGAAAGTCTGGGAAGGATCGGGTGGGCTGAATTGATAAAGGACAAAAGATGAAATTCCCCGAGGATGGGCAAGAAGGTAAGGAACCCACTGCTCCAGGAGCATCTTAGTTATTTAGTCCTGAAACTGTCACAAATGAAATAAGTGTAAACTGCGCTGAGTCCCCTGCTCTGCTGGGCTATGTGAGACAAGGAAGGAGGAGAAAGTTCCATGGCGCCCACCCAGTGAGGAAGGCCCCCTCGTACTGGAGAAACCGCTGCTCTGAGCATCGCAGGGCTGGCATCCAGATGGGCTGCAGCCAGAGCTGCCTTCAGAGGCCAGCAAGGAGGTGAACTAAGTGGGAGCAGTGACAGTGAGAAGGTCACAGCCCCCGACCTAACAGGGGCCCCCTCACTCAGCTCCTGACAATTGCTACCAAGCAGAATGTGGGCCATGTAATGTAAGAATTTTGTTTTCAAAAGAGGCTCAGATTTTCAACTTGTGTACAAACTGCGTATTTTTTAATGAAGCCATCCGCAAAATCAAAGACTGTCCCAAAATAAAAATCACAAGAACTACAAAAAACACTGGCGGCCAAATAAAATAATCTTTTCAGGGAGCATTGAGGTGATGACCTCTGGGTTCTGTCTTTATGCAAGTTCAGGGTCAGCACGGGTTCCTGGAGATTGTACCCAGAGGTGGGGTGCAATGGCAGAGCAGGCAAGCACAGAGGGTCCCTGGGCCTCTCTTCTCCCGCTATCCTTACCCTGCTCTCTCTTCTCTCTTAGCACTTCCCAGTTCCTGACATCGTGCTGTATACTTATTTTAATTTCTGAGCCCCCCGCTCCCAACCAGAATGAAATCTCCATGAGGGCAGGGGCGTGTTTGTTCCCTGCTGCGTCTCCCACACAACTGTGTCTGGTCCATGGTGTGCGCCCAGAAAATAGGTGCCAAGTGAATCATGAATGACTGGCCCATGTCTCCATCTACAGCATCCAAACCAGAGGAGCCTGTCCCATAGGACCCTTATTCTGAGATCTGACATCTAATTCCTAGCAGTTCACGAGGCCAGAGTGACATGGATAATCTATATCCAAAACTTTTACAGAGAGTAAAAGACTCTAAAACCCTACTTCTACTTTGCAAAAAAAAAATCTACAAGAGACAAAAAAATAAAATACATATCCACTCATGGCATATATTTAGCTGTGATCATGAAAATACTGACTTATTGTTTGAAACCGTGTAAAACAAGAACCTTCATTAAGAAAGCACAGCTAAGCAAACAGACCCAGAACCCATATCTGCTGACACACAGTCCTGTACCCAGACAGCAGCAGACCAGCGATGCCGTGTTCTCGAAGAATTCTTTCTACACAAGGCAAACGGGCAGAAGGGGTCAGAAGTCAGTACTAAGGGACTTCCCGTTCTTGCTGAAAAAGAAAATTCTGGTTCTAAATCCGGCACTACCGAGCAAAGGGGGCGTCTCTTCTGTGACTGCATATAAGGCTGGCACTCCCTTGCTTGAACAAAACCACTTACTCCACGCTGCTTCAAACCGGCAAAGCTCAAAACAATTAACTACACGCGCACGTTTTCGGCCACCTGCTGTGTGAGGAAAACGGCTCTGCAATGTGCATGCCCTAGTTTAAACCAATCTTTGAGCTGCACACAAAAGCATTCCCTTCCCCTACCTGTCTCCCTTTCTAAAGTTGAGTCCACAAAGAGACTAGAAATACATTTCCCTTTAGGTGAGAGAAAAACATGTTTAAAGGACAGTCCAGACCTTTTATAAAAGCACTTACTTTGAAAGAACAGCACAGATTATGTATTCAAAACAAGACACCTTCTCAAGAGCAGACCGAGAGGTTGTTCAGTGCCACAGCCGTGGCTCTGTGCTGGCGGCTCTGCTCCTGCTGAGCGTGGTTCACAGACAGAGTTGAGCCTGTGTGGCCTGCTCTGCTGGGGCTGCTGCGTCAGGATGACGCTTGGAACAATTATTGGGACAGGCTCTGGGCAAGTCAGCAGGATGGTTTTATTTCTGTGCTGAGACTGCTGCTTCCTAACGGGAAAATATTGGTGGCAGAGCTGCCGCCCAGGAATCAGGCAGAGCCGATGCTCCCCAGGGGACCTGAGTTCTGAGGGAGGCGAGGAGGGGGGTGCCCATCACCTGTTGGAGGACAGAGGGCAAGCAGCCCTTGAAGGAGGCCTCATTTGTGAGACCAGACCCCTTCCAGATTCACCCAAGGATATTGGTCTCCTTGACGTAGTGCCTTGACTCTGCCAAGGGCATGACTCAGCTCACCCACTGCAGTGCTGGACTACACAATTGCTCTCTCATAGTCCAGTAAAGCTGAATTCAAGGTACTGATTGGAGAAAGGCTAGGGGGAGACCACGGTGGTCCCCAACTCAGTGAATCTAGAACTTGTGGCTTCACGTGCTAGGAGATTTAGTGCTTATATCTTTGGTAGTTATTGCAATGCAGTGGGTAGGACTTCAGAACCTGAAATCTATGAGGGATGGAGGAGGTAAAGGAGGAAGGGGGAGAAGGGGAGGAGGGGGAGGGGCAGTAGGGGGCAGTAGATCTTTCAGCTAAGTTCCCAAACCCATAAATGTAGAGAATTAAGGATTCTCTATTGCTGATTTTCTCTTGGTGTCAAGATGACAAATTGTGGGGCAGAATTAAAGGCCTCTGATGACTTTCCATTTATGCCTGAATGACACTATAACTGAAAAGCAAGGCTGAGATACTGAGATACAGTGGGTATTTCGGGAAGCCGGCTGTGGGCTTCAGATGCTCAAGGATCCATACCTCCATCTACTAATACATACATTCTAGAGAGAGAGCTTACCTCCAGCATGTAATGGGGTGGAGACAAGGTGTAGGAAACTTTGGGATCATTTTTAGTTTGGAAGACTTAAGTAAAAACACTCAAGTTATGAAGATTATATGATTTCTTTTATCATAAAGAGTTTGGGGTCAAGGAGAATGAACAGACAAGGAATACTCTGTATCAGGAGGGGTGTACAGTCACAGGCAGAAGTGGATCTGGGTGGAACAGGGTCTGACCCCAGGGCTCCCTTGAGTCCCGCCTCTCTGGATGATTTGGGATAGTACACAGCCTCTCTGGGCTTAACGTCCTACATGAGAAGTTTATAAGATCCCTCAAATCTTAAGGCCCTAATTCTGCATAGTCCTTCCTTCTAGCACATGCCCTGACACAGAGAGACATCTAATGAGCCAAGTTTGTCTCCCTATCTCTTCCTTTTCCCTCTGTCCCTCCAGGAAGGTGGTGAATTCCAGCAAAAGACCACATCTTCGTTCTGCCTCCCTATTCTGGCTGCTTCTGACCAAATTCTGAAAAGCCCCAAAGCACTGATTTTCTAAAGTCTCTGGAGAGTGTGGCAAACAATAGAGACAAGGACTCAATGCTTCTAGCTGATAACTCCTTCCGGTCTACCTCAGCTTATGAGGTGTGGTCATGATCTTCTTAGGGTGCCCTGAGCTTGGTGGGGGTCCACAGGCCTGGCCGCTCCCCACTCAACATGGGTGTTTTTGAACAGGCACAAACTTTGTTCCTGAGGGGCCCGCTGGGTGGAAGGCTTTCAGGCTGCAGCTCCCAGACCAAATCTACTTCCTCCTTTTTTCTTTCACAAGTGTTATTTCTCTCGCACAACCAGTATCTATGTTCTGGGGGACCCAACAGACACAGAGATGCTAGTCGTTACAGCGTGTAAGTCCTCATGTCTATTTGTTTGCTTTTCCAAAAAGGACCTTTTACAGGCTTCAGGAAGCTTATCTTTAAGCAACAAGATCCTCTTTGTAGCCTCAAGATCTGCAGTGTAGCCCTCTGCTCCACTCTCATCCACAGACACAGAGAGGCTGGGCTCTCATCAGTCTTGGCCAGTGGTTCTCAACCAAGGATGCATATGAGAATCACCCCCCGGAGACTTTTTTTTTCAAAACGCAGATGGCCACGCTGCACATGCAGATGCAAAGCTATACCTGGTGATGAGATGGACCCTAGTTGAGACCCACTAGTCTTAGCATGAAATTCCTCCTTATCTGGGCTTCTTTGAGAGATGAGCATTCATCCTGCTGAGGGTCATTCCAGAAGCTGAAAAGTATATCTGCACTAAATGGTCAGTTAAGCGATCCCTTATGCATCTCCAGATATTTTTATAAATCCAGCTAGGAATGCAGAGTTTTTTTTTGATCAGGGTGAATGAATCTTCTTGGAAAATATTATAGAAAGGCACAGGGAACCTCGCGATCATTTTCAGCTTTGAAGATCTAAACAAAACCCACAAAAGTAATGGGGCTGTAACATTTCCTTTATCTTGTACTGTGGGGCAAGGAGTTTTGCACGGACTTTCCACAGACACTGGAAATAAGGTTGTTGTGCTCTGTCCCTTTGGGTTTCTAGTGTTATTGCTCTGTAGGAGGCTGCGGTTATGCTTGTATTTCACAAACTAAGTCCTCTGGGACCCTCAGTCCTGGTCTCTGTCTTCCCCCTTCTGTTAATCAGGGAGAGCTCAATCACACACATGTCGAGAGAGAATATTTGGCCACTGTGTTTCCCAGACCACTGAATAAAATCCCCCAAGACTGTCTGTGTGCACACTTAGCTTCGGGCTTACATTCAAGGCAGACCTTGTATATCTGACGAGGCACCTAAGCTGAGATTTCCTGGGACGGGAAAGCCCTAATTTTCCGAAGACACCAGTCCTGAAAAGAGGGAAGTGAGAACATTCTTCTAGAGTGTAAAAAGCATCCAAAAGTTTTTTTTTTTATACAATTTTCTACTGTATCTTTACAGCCAAAGAGACAATTTAGAGGTCCCAGAGGAATGTAAACAGACACGAGCGCTGTGCATTGGGGAGAGTGTTCTCTTAGCAAAAGTCAAGCCTTCCCCAAGTGGCGAAGACCAGGGGATGGGCGGCTCAGTGAACCCACAGAAATAAACCGCTGCTTGACAGCACAACAAACTGTGCGATACAACAGGATAAAATATTAACATTTAAAGTTTAAAATCACTGCACTGTGACTGTCTCTGTACGTTTGGCAGCACAGGATTAAGTACTAATTTAATGCTTCCTGAACACAACACAGAAAATGCCCATTCCCTAAGCGTGTTGCTCTCAACTTACTAATGAAGATGGCTTCCCTGTGAGCCCAGTGCCCTGTGGCGAAAGGACTTCAGTTAGAGGACTGCTTGCCTCCTGTGAGCCGATAAATGCCAAGACGCGCACCGAACGTCTCGGCCCTTCGGTGCCCTTACTGGAGGGCCATTTCAGGGGTTAGCTGAATACGCATGTGGCTATGTTTAGCACATCTGCAGAGCACTATGCAGATGTGAGTTTTTAATTATTTTTTAAACAAAAGCCTCATTTAAGGGTTGCCACACTAGGGCCTGTGGGTGGAGAATCCCGCTGAGACAGGCACAGCCCTGCTCCTCACTTACCCACCCAGAGACTCAACGGCGACAGAGCCCTCTATGCCCAGTTCCCTAGAACATAAGACGGGAATGATGGTCATACCTACCTCTTCAGATTGTGGCAGACAGAGAGGATTCATGCAGAAAAAGCAACTAACACGTATCATGACACAGAGTGTCCAGGTAATGTAAGCTGTGATTGTTGTAAACCAGGATTGACACCGAAAGTCGTAAGGCTGTGAGATACAGGAAGGAGGGACTTGGCACATTGTCTGCGGGGATCTGGGGAAAGCCGTTCCCAGGAGAGCCCTACCTCCGGATACAAGAGGCCCCCTCCAATGAACTAGCAACCTGCTGGTGACTGGCCTGACCGAGTGAGCAGGAGAAATTGCTGCCCTGGTCTCCAGGTGAATTTCCATGCACCCACATCAACAGTAAGGCAATTCCCCGCAGCCCAGCAGAGTGCTCCGCTATCATTTGGGAAGGACAATCACAGAGTGCTCGTTTCCAGGTACAAATTCACTTGCGACAACTGTACGTTCACACCACACAAGGGAAGCTTGACATGCAAAGAACATCATCTCAAAATGGAGCACAGTCAAATAGGGGTGGAAGCAGATGGCAGGGGAGGAATGGGTGATGGATCTCAAATGTCAGAGCTGCACTTGAGGGAATTCCCGGGCCGGGCGACCACGGTGGTCTGTGGGCTGAGGCACATTCCATTATGAGTGGCGTGGGTTTATAATGGAATGACATGGATGGGTTCTTATAATCAGAAAAACACACTGACCTTCACACTACAGAGGTGCAGCAGCATAATGACCCACCACGTGCACGCGCATCAATTCCTGGGGAAAAGTCCAATGAGGTTAACTCAGCGTGTATCCCGAGCAAACAAATTCAGAGACATTACCCGAAAGAAGAACGCTGTGCCCCCACCCCCACCGAGGTACCTGGCTCAGACAACCAACACGTAAAAGGAAAAATTACCCGAGGGTCATAATCATTTTCATAAAGTGGACAAAAAGCAGCAAGCAACATTCTTTCATGGCATGAGTCATTTGATTTCGATTTTAAAATTTAATGTTAAGGAGTGAGAATCACGGGACCAGAAAGAAATCTTTTTGTCCCTTTCAGGAAGCAAGGATTTGGTGCGGGGTTTGTGGGAGGGGGAGATCTGTGTTCCAGCCCTCTGAGAAAACTAACTAAAGGCATCTTTAGACATGCTTCACTTGTAAGATTCCCTCAACCACAGAAGAACCCGATCTATAGCTAAGCTGTTGGAAATATCACTGACTCATCTCAGGGCAGTTAGTTGGATGTGAAAGATTCAAGAGGGAGCAGTGGCTCTTACATGGCCAGTAGAGTATTGCCCCAGATAGCAATCGGTGGTCACATCCGCACTTGACTACAGAGAAACCACGTCAGAAATCAGGAGTTTAACGGAGACATGCCAGGCATAGGAAAATTGCTGATGGTCCCATCGATCCCAGTGTCACTGTAGCTCATGGGTCTTTATTCTGATTAAGTTAAAAGTTGCTATGAAAGTAATCGATATGGTCTTACTCCAGAAAAACGTATATCAGCTTTCCAAAAACCCAAGTGAAACCTGAAGCTTTGCTGACAAATGGGTTTGCAGAAGAAACGAGTCACAAGCTTGCATTCTGCGTGCGTAGATTATGTTCTCAGCCCTGGTGTGAGCAGATTTGGATAGGAGAGAGAACTTAAGGTCCACACACTCAGATCTTGCTGTGTGCCCCTCCCTACCACATGCCGGGCACTACATGGCTTCTCAGTGGTGAGGAAACTGCATGCCCTTCACCCCTTTCCCTATGGTGACCACTGGCTTCCAGCTGCTCCTCAGGCTTCCCCAGCCCTGCTGCATTCACAGGCTCTTCCTCACTCACCTTTTCCATGTTCGAGGTCCTCAGACCCTCCCGTATTCACACTAGGGGCCCATATTCTCTTCCATGGCTTCAATTACTATCCGCACATTAAATTCCCAAATTCCCATGACAGCTTAAAGCTCTTTTTTTTTTTTTTTAATGTTTTATTTATTTTGGAGAGAGAGAGAGACAGCGTGAGCAGGGGAGAGTCAGAGAGAGAGACAGAGATACAGAATCTGAATCAGGCTCCAGGCTCTGAGCTAGCTGTCAGCACAGAGCCCGACACGGGGCTCGAACCCACGAACCATGAGATCATGACCTGAGCTGAAGTTGGATGCTCAACCGACTGAGCCACCCAGGCACCCTGACAGCTTAAAGCTCTTATATGAGCTCCAAACCAACATCCACTGGGGCTTCTCACAGCCCCCAGATACTGTGCAAAAGGAACTCAGGATCTTTATCCTTAAACCTGATCTCTCCGCCCCCGCTCCCCGCAAAGCCCAGACTCAGTAACAATTCCTTATCCACTGGGTCTCCCTGTCAGTAACTCTTTTTTCCCTGTTATTAACTTTTGCTACTACTTTTTAACAATTCTAGAATCCATTTCTACTCCTTCGTCATGGCCCAAGCCTTTCCCCTACCCAATCTAAGTCTCCCCACCATACATTCTGTACGACAGGGAGAATGCTTTTATAAAAGGACATCAGATTGTGGCACTTCCTTGTTTTAATGGCCTCACACTTCCTTTAGGCTAAAGTCGGAGACAGGATGAGACATTTCCTACAAGCATGGAAAATGCATCTGGCACTGCCTCCTCCCGGGTCCTACTGTCTGCCTCTCTCCAGCCCATGCATGGCCTCCCAGCCACTTGGGGAGCTTTGCCACCTTCGGGGGCACTCACTTCTCTTTCTCTAGGAGATGTCAGTATGCCGTGCCCTCTGTCTGAAACACGCTTCCCTCAGCCCTCCTTCGCCACGACCTTTTGTCCTTGTTCCTCTGGGCTCCCCAGCCAGAGCAAATGCCCCTGGGACAATTCCTGGTACTTACACTGGTGGGTTTTTTTGTTTTTGTTTTCTTAAATATTTTTGTTTATTTCTAGGAGAGAGAGAGAGAGAGAGACAGCGTGAGCAGGGGAGGGTCAGAGAGAGAGGGAGTCACAGACTGAAACAGGCTCCAGGCTCCGAGCTGGCAGTCAGCACAGAGCCCGACGCGGGGCTCGAACCCACGAACCGCGAGATCATGACCTAAGCGAAAGTCAGACGCTTAACCGACTAAGCCACCCAGGCGCCCCTACACTGGTGTTTTTGAAAATAATTCTAAAGAACTATCTGTGTAATTTGTTTAATGGCTGTCTTGTAAAGTCCACCCGAAGCTCTGTGGGGGCTGGGGCTACCCTCCTCAGTACCGAGCACAGACCTGGAGCACAGGCCTGCTCACCACGGGCAGAGAGAACTGGATGGATAAAAGAATTGCTGAACGATGGGGGAGTAACGTCTGTGTCCTTGAGGAATTCACAGTCTAGACTTTAGAAGACAGAAAAGAAGCCTCTCGATGCGCACCTCCTAAACCAAATGTTGATCTAAAAAAAAAAAAATATACATACACATAAGAAGAGAAAAAAAAAAAAAAAAAAAAAAAAAAAAAAAGACCATTCAAATTACACGTTACCAATTTAGCACTTAACCCCAGGGGAATACTGCTTATTTTACTTTACAGTTTACTGTAAATTGGATTTTTACAGTTTACTAATAGTTTAGCAGCAAAACTTGACACTGGCAAAGAAAAATGAGAGCAGAGTGAAGACTTTAAAAATAAAACGAATGGGGATTAAAAAGGATCCAGCTCGAGCTCCCCAAATCTCGTGGCACCCCGCCAACCAGGACCTGGACGGAACCTCTTCCATCGAGAATAAGCTGGAGGCCAAGCAGGTTAAGGAATGAAGTGGGGATCAAGTGACCGTCTACATGGACACAACCGGGAAAGTGCTCTACCCTCTGCTTTTGGCCCATCTAAGCTTTACATATCCATCCAGGCTCTTCAAAGATTTCAAGTAGAGGAAAAGACAAGTGACAGTATTAAGGATCCACAAAGTTGTACCTTGTGAAACCTGAGATTAGACAATTCTTCCTTCAAATGCATGAGTATTTATATGCGGTTATACCCACTTCTCCCATTGCAGTCCAGGGGCTATGACCCTTAGGGACACTCTTGGAGCTCACCGCACAGGGCAAAAGGAAGATCAAATGGGAAGGGCGCCTTTGAAGATCCCTGCAAGCAAGTCCTGCGGAAGAAGCCCTAAGAGCAGGCAAGCACAGCCCTTGACAAGACTGCTCCTTCATGGTCCCTGATTCAGCCCTCTGAGGACTGAACATCCATGCAAGTGTCCTGGAAACTAACCCTCTAACAGCCCCATTGTAGGGGTCAAGGCTGAAAGGCGTAACACTCTGCCACTGCTACCAGGTCACGTGGGTAGAAGTTACCATTATTAAAAATCAAATAGACCGGGGCGCCTGGGTGGCTTAGTCGGTTAAGCGTCCGACTTTCGCTTAGGTCATGATCTCGCGGTTCGTGGGTTCGAGCCCCGCGTCGGGCTCTGTGCTGACTGCCAGCTCAGAGCCTGGAGCCTCTTTCGGTCTCTGACTCCCTCTCTCTCTGACCCTCCCCTGCTCGCGCTGTCTCTCTCTCTCTCCTAGAAATAAACAAAACATTAAAAAAAAATCAAATAAACCATATAAGATAGTATATGAAGAAAAGCTAGAGATTCTGGTTGGGAGTGGGTTTCTTATTTCTAGGGGTTTTTTTGTTGTTGTTTATTTATTTATTTTTGAGAGAGAGTAGAGACAGCATGAGCAGGGGAGGGTCAGAGAGAGAGAGGGAGACACAGAATCCGAAGCAGGCTCCAGGCCCTGAGCTAGCTGTCAGCACAGAGCCTGATGCGGGGCTCGAACCCACGTACCATGAGATCATGACCTGAGCTGAAGTCGGATGCTCAGCCGACTGAGCCACCCAGGCGCCCGGGTTTCTTATTTCTAAAAAGTAGTTTAAGGGAAGTCTTGCCAAGGTGCCACCTTCAGGTGGCCTGGTCCCAGCAGGTCCCGCCAGCAGGGGGGGTGGGCATCCTGGAAAGAAGCCTCAGAGTTGCTGGCCTTCTGAGGAGGTTTGGGATATTTAAAAAGACTTTATACTCACTTTAAGTGGATGTATCTGACATCCTCAGAAAGCTGGTCAACTAGCAGAATCACTCCCCATAAAAGACCGCCACCATATCCCTCAATTATTTTAGGTTGTCCTCAGAATGGATGATTGACAATTAGGATCGACTGAGTTCCAACAGGAGATGCCAAGCTGCATGTGGACAATTGGAAACACAGCATGACAGACCCGCCTGCGAGGACAAATTAAGCTCAAACGTACATGTTTTGAATGAGATTTTTTAAAGCTTATTTCTTCTTGGAGACCAGAATATTACATTCACTGATTTAATAAGATGATGCTGGTTGCAAGATCCCAGGAACGCGCTGTGTCACCAGATCTTCCCTCATACTGTGTCCCAGCAAGGTCTCCTCTGCTCACAGTCAGTGTGGACAGCGCACTGACACAAATGAGTCTGGTCCTGTTATCAATTTTGTGACCTTGAGGCTGATGGGTGTCAGCACAACTGGGGATCTAACCAGTCTGGCTTCAACCCAAGCTCATTTCTTTCAGCCCCTTATCTTGATGCCATTCACATCTTCAGGACATGTAAGATTTACTGTCACATAACCTAAAAGGTACTACTATCATTGAATTCATCTTTCTGAGAGAAGGTGTCTTCATGAGCCACTACCTAAATCATCACTTCTCGTCATTAATGACTTATAATGCCTTCCAAATTCTCAGGCCCCACCACTCATATAGATCATCTCTCTTAAATTAAAAAAAAAAAAGAAGAAGACTTTCATAAACTGGCAAGGCTTTTCTCGAAGAATGTGGACTTGATGGTATAACCTGCGAGTCATTCATTTTTTAGACTCATTTCATTAGTGTATTTTTATTCTCATTTGTTCATATATTTTTCTGGTTCTCTAGCATAACCATGACCAAATCTCTATCCATAGTGTTACCAAGAGGGAAAACAAAGATGTCTTGACTTTAAACTTCCAAGTTCACCAAACTTCCCATTTGACTATTTCTTCCCAACCTGATGGACTCATGCTGGTTGTTGTTGTTTTTTTTTTTAATTTTTTATTTATTTCTGAGAGAGAGAGAGAGAGAGAGAGAGAGGATGAACAGGGGAGGGCCAGGGAGGACCAGAGAGAGAGAAGGAGATGCAGAATCTGAAACAGGCTCCAGGCTCTGAGCTAGCTGTCAGCACAGAGCCCGACGCGGGGCTCGAACCCACAAACCATGAGATCATGACCTGAGCTGAAGTCGGACACCCAACCAACTGAGCCACCCAGGTGCCCCGGACTCATGCTGGTTCTAAGGAAGTGGCCAGTTTGCTGTGAGCGGCCAGCTTAGATATGTGAATGCAGCCTCGTGCATCCAGCACCTTCTTCCTCAGACCCCACCCCCGAGCAGCAGAAGGGCAATGCCAGGAGCATGCGTGCAGCTGAGTCTGGCGGCCAAGGTGGTGAGGGCAGGGTGAAGGGGTTCCCAGCGACCCTCCTGCCAGGGTGAGCTTTCATGGCCGTGAGCTGGGTCTCCACCCTACCACTTCCATCCTTCCTGCGGCTGAGATTTACTGCTGCCCAGCTTGCGGCTGTTTGCTTTTCCTCAACCTTCATGTTCCAGCCGCAGAGCATCTGCGATGGGGAAATTCTCCTAACAGAGCTCCATACTCGGCTAACTCCACAACAAAGCTGTCTTCTAAGAATAATAGCTGATCCCAGGATGTTTTCATTAAAAACAGATTTCAGTGACAGACTATCAAAAACGTTTTCCTTGTACAATAAGCAATATGATGGGGCAGAATTATGCAAAACATATGGGCTTAACACTGCCCTCGGCAGCTAGGAGCTCACTTTACCCTGTTTTCAATAGATTATTTGACTCACCCATCAAGGGCATGTACAGACTTTGTCCTGCACGGTGCTTTTTTCATGCTTCAAGTGGCAGAAGAAAAAGGCTGGTGAACTGCATTCTGCCTCTATTTCCAAAATCTGGCACCAGTGGTCTTGGAGGGGTGGGGCTTGCTGGTATCCTTAGAGAGTCAGAGTCATTCATTTATTGACCATTCACCACTTGCGTGGCATCATTTTATCATTGGAAAAATGCCGTGGTGAAAGCTAATATCTAGTATTTCCCTGGCTTCTGTCGTGCCTGGCTTTGTTCTAATGCTTTACCTATAGGAATTCCCTAACCTCACAGCCGCCCCAAAGGCTGTTGCTGACTGTCTGCCTGTTATAGGCAAGGAAACAGAAGCATGGAGAGGTTATGTAACTTGCCAAGTGCCACACAAAGAATAAGGAGCAGGGCCAGGACTCGGCCCTGAGCGTCGGGGCTCCAGAGTGCAGACGCGCTTGGTCCCTGTCCTGAAGAAACCAACATACGGACCACACCAACTGAGCACGCAACATGTCTTGGGTCAATGCATTTAAGAGCTGAGTGGGGTCCAGGCAGTTCCTGCTCAGTGATGGAAAAGTTATTTTGGTCGGTAATACCTTTAAGACACTAATGGGGATATGCCTTCTGGAACCCCAGCTTCCTCTCAGTTAAACAATGGCACTTTTTTTGCCTTGTTCTTTTTCATTGTTTAGTCTAGTTGCTTCTTCAAAGTCTCATTCTTCTGACTCTTCTCTTTGTGTATGGTTTGTTACAGTTGCCACCTCCTTCATTTTTGGTTTTGACCCTTACAAATAGTTTTCCAAGTGCCGTGTGTTAAGCAATCGTTTAATAAAAAATTAACTAAATTATTTCTAAGTAATAAATAAATATTATTTCTAAATAATAAATCATTTAACTTAGAAATAACTAAATTTTTAATAAGCTCATATGTATTGCAAGATTCTCAATCTCTTCGATTGTCTTTTCTGTTCGTACACTGATATGTAAGGCTTTCAGGCTTGCGCGTGTGCGTGTGTGTGTGCACGCAAGTACACAGAGTCAAACATATACACTTATTTACTATATATGTATAACAATTTATCACATTGGGTAGCACAAGTACCCCTTTGTTAATTTTTGAAATAAATTCTTCTCAAACCTCTCCTGACAATGCTTGCATTTTTATTTATCTAGAATCTGGAGAACCAGGGTTGCTCTGGACCCGGGGAGGGGGCATGGGAAAATGCCAGAAAAGCCTTATGTTTATCACAAGGCACTGGAAGGGCGGGAGCCAGAGGAATGCTTGCAACACCCACACAGAGGTCTCCCACCCAAGATTCAATGGAACTCAATACTTACACTTAATTGACTACATTCTAGAACATGAAAATCCCCTGGATCTTGTTAGTGGAATTAAGTTGAACTAATAGATGACGATGGGAAGGGTTTGTACATTAAGTTGTTCCAACCAGGAGCATGGTCTGTTTCTCCACTTATTAAATTCCTGTTTTGATTTTTTTAAATTAATATTCATAGCTTTCTTCATGTGGTCCCACAAAGTCCTTGCTGTCCAGGCTTTCTTTCTTAAGATTTCAAGATGGTTTCTAAAATTATCATGGATTTGGGCCAATGGATACCTTTCTAATTCTGCATGTTTTATGATTATGGCATTCTATTCCCTTCCATTTCCTTCAGATTCTTGTTATCGGCCCACTCTTTGTGCTCATGTTTTTATCATGTTTTATTACATGTGTGGCCAAATATTAACATGCTTCCTGGTCTGGGGTTTACCTCCAGCCAGGAAGGCAGACTTCTAGCTACATCCCCTAGTAGGAAGGGCCAAAATTTCCTTCCTCTCCAGCCACCCCTGAGGTAAGGACAGGTGGCTCCCTGTAGGGTTCCCTCAAGGAGTGAGCTCTACCTTCCTACAGTGTCTCAAAGGGCAGAGTTCTGGAATCCCTGGAGCAAGACTCTTCCCGGTTCCAGGTGAGGGCTCCCCCTTACCTGCAGGTGTGCTGGGGCCCGGCTTGCACGTATCAGGATAGTCGAGACTCAAGTCAGGACCATGGCTCTGGTAGGGGATTAGTCTGATTTGCTGATCAATCTTGAGTCAACAAGATTAGGTGGAGGCGGACTAACATGACCTTGCTTCGGGTCTGCTGCCTAAAATCCGGATAGCCGCAAGTGACTTAACATTCTTTTTTTCGTTTATTGTGCATATATTTCCCTCTGGGGCCTCACGTGGAGGAGTCTTTTCATTCAGTCATATATTCAAAAAATGTTCGTTGAAGGCAAACCACACACCAGGCACTGGAGATGAGGCATTGCTAGTTGCCATTATAGACTACGAGCCCGGCTGTGCAGTTTATGTTTGAGAGGAGAGAGCAACAGCAACAAAAAAATCCTCAAAATAAATAAACAAAATACACACATTAGAGGGTAGGAAATTTTAAAGCAAAACAATAAATGAGAAATGAGATGTTAAGATGTGGATAGGAGGTGACATTTTAGATTGGATTTCTCAGAGGAAGGAAGATTTTGAGTAAATAACAGAAAGAAGAAAAGGAAGTGTCCAGGGAGACGTCTAGGGAAAGATGGTTCCAGACAAAGAGAACAAGTGCAAAGGTCCTGAGGTGGAAAGTGTCAAAACGTTTTGCTTTTTGAGAAACAGCAAAGAGGCCAATGTGGCCTCAGCTAAGAAAACAGAGGGGAGAAAGGTAAGAAATGAAGTTAAAGACGTGGCCTGGGCCTGGATGGTGCCAGGTTTCCTAGTTCAGCGGGAGTGCTCTGGTCTCCACACTAATTGAGTTGGGGGCCGGGGGTCACTGGAGAGCTCCGAGCCGGGAAGGGACATGACCTGGCTGGCAATGAGTGGAGTGTGTCTAGCTGCTGGCTTAAGACCACACTGAAGGGGAGGCGAGGGAGGAGGTTGAGAAAACCTTCAAGAATCCAGCCCAGGCGTAAAGGTGGCATGAACAGTGGGAGTGTGAGAATTCAGTCAGAATTCCGGAGAGCGGAGCATTGTCACGGGCAAGGCTGTGTAACATTTCAAGTACCTCTAGCCACGCCTGTGTTCATCGAGCAGCCATTCTATCACGTGCAGCTCTTGCAGACTGAAGGGGATGCTTGCCGTGGCTCATCTACCTACAATGAAACTTACTTCTGGACAGTATGAAGCAGCTTCTCTTTCCCTTGCCAGACACTGTAATGTGTTTTCATGTCTCTCTCCAAATCTGCTTTTGTTTATTGTGGGCATCACAGCTCCTATTGTGCCCACGGTATCTCTATGTCCAGCTCCACTGCATTTTGGGGAGGGGAGGATCCCAAATGAAAACAGGAAGAGAGGAGCAAATGGAGGCCAGGATGTTGGTTGGTGCTGGCCCAGAGCTACCGAGGGCAGGTGGAGTGTGCAGGCAAGCCGAGGTGTAGCCTGGTCTTCTGGGCCCCAGTCACACCCTGTGTTCTGGAATTCCGTTCTGGAGACAGATACATCGATCACTATACCTAGGCTCCAGAGCACTATCATTCTGCATCATTTTGGAAACTTTTCACAAAATTGTGTTCACAGAAGTTGTACTTGGGGGAGGGAGCTGCATCCAGTGACCTCCATCACTACGAGTCAGTCAGTTTGGTCACTGAATATCACCGCCATCTCCTTCAGTCACATATTTTTCCACAGGCTAACATTTTAAGACCCTACAGACACATAGAGGAGTTTCTCAGACATTGAAAAACAATGGCAGCTTTTCTTTGAACACATAATCCACAAAGATATTGAATCCATAGGCATATGCTGACCCTGATATACGGTACTGTGTGCCACTTATCTTTTCCACAATAGCATCTCAAAAGCCCTGGAGACTAAATGTAAGCAAATTGTGTCACCCGATGCTAAGATGTTGAGGGCTTATGAGGCAAGAAAAATTACAATATCCAGATTGTGGTTTCTTCAGTAATTCTACTTGTCTCCACATTGATGGTATGTATGAACAGGAAGAATTTCCAGATGTAATATCTAACCCAATAATGTCAACCAGCTGGGATAGGAAGACAAGCATTAGATTTTCACTCTGGTCTCAGTATTTCACCCAGAGAATATTCACCTGCTGAGAACTGTGAACCAGAAGGGTTCTCCTCTCCACCTCTGAAAATGTGGGTCTACGAAAACTTAACAACGAAACTCAGAACATTAAAAAGCATGAGTGTCGGGGAAAATGCTCTATGATCATTATCATGTCATTAGGGTTTCTGAGCAAAGAGCACTGGCACCTGGGTTAGAAGGTGATTCATGGCCACCCTACAGATAGAGACCTCCGGAAAGATGTAATCCCACCTTCTCTGGAAGCATCTCTTTACATGCAGGTGTGTAAGCCCAGTCTTTTGGCTCCTCTCCTCAGAAAGGATTTCATTATATTCCAGAACAAAGGTCTTTCTTCCTTTCTCCAGAGAGGAATGCAGCCAAATGTATCAGTAGCGCCTATATAAGCTCCGAGATTCATAACTTCAGGGATCTCTCTTCTGGCACAAACCCCTGTCTGTACAGGGGACATCTGGCTCCTATCACAACATCCCATGGGGAAATGATGGTAAGACTGCATAGAAATCAGTCTGTCCTCTGGTCCAAAGACCTCAGGTTTTCTGACAGAATAAATGAATACAAGTAGATATATAACAAGGGAAGGACAGTTGGCTGTGACAGTAACACCACTCACTATTACAGAGTGCATTACGACGTCCCTCAATCACTCCGTTCCCCTCTGCAGGGGGTTCACACATCTCCGTCTGCCATAAGACTTGCTCACACTGACTGTAGGAAGACCATACACACCTACCTCATATGCTGTGGACGTGGCCATGGAATACGTAACATGCTCTGGCCAATTACATGTGATGTTCACTTCTGGGCAAGAAGCTTTAAGAGGTGTCATGGGTTTACACCACCCCGCTCACTCCTGTTCTCTCCCCAACAACAGCATGTGCCAGTCCCAGCCTATGCTGCAGAAGGAAGAAGGCACGTGCAGCCCAACGCACAAAGTGAAGGACAGCGGCAGCTGACCCATAGCCTCGATGTGATGTGAGGGAGAAATAAACATTTGCAGTGGAAGGATGTTTATTTCACAGCCTACCTGGCAAAAAACACATTATGGGGATATTTGTTTCACAACATAACCAGCAAAAGCAGACTGACACAGCCGCACACCAGCCTCCATTTCTACCCCCCTCCTGAACTGGACCTCACTGCTCACTGGGTGGCACATCCAGATTCTTCTGTGTCAACCAGCACTCGCCATTCCCCTAAAGTGACCTTTAAAAGAAAAGTCTTCAGGGGCGCCTGGGTGGCTCAGTCGGTTAAGCGTCCAACTTCGGCTCAGGTCATGATCTCACGGTTCATGGGTTCGAGCCCCGCATCGGGCTTTGTGCTGACAGCCAGCTCAGAGCCTGGAGCCTGTTTCAGAGTCTGTATCTCCCTCTCTCTCTGACCCTCCCCTGCTCACGCTGTCTCTCT
The DNA here is from genome assembly GCF_003009895.1 of Hyaena hyaena. NCBI lineage: Eukaryota > Metazoa > Chordata > Mammalia > Carnivora > Hyaenidae > Hyaena > Hyaena hyaena. The sequence continues at coordinate 134,904 of NW_024080765.1, forward strand.
CTCTCCCAGAAATAAATAAAACATTAAAAAATTTTTAAAAGAAAGGTCTTCAGTTTCATGAGTCGGGGAGAGGTTTCAGCACCAACATAAACGCGTGAGGTGGCAAGGATCCAAGAGACCTCCTTCTAACTCTACTGTGTCCCATTCAAGCCATCCCATTCCCCCAAGCCCTCTCCTTTCTGTTTTGGGTACTTGCTGGTTTCTCTCTCTCACTGCACTTCCAAGATCTCTATGATGACTCTCCCCTGGTAACTGTTGACTCTCAAGTCAAATTTCTCCCACTAGTTGTCATGTCGGGACACATATTGTGTCCTCGCCTCCTCAATATTTCCCACAAAGAAAACAGTCTTTGCTAACAAGGGAGAAGACTGGATTCCACTCTGTGGCTGCAAGCCTGTGTTGCCAATAAGGGCTCAGAGTTAAAACCTTGTATTTACTACATTTTTCCCCCCTCAAAGCATAAAAAACCAGGGAAATAAATCTCTTGCACCATCCAAAGGCTGCACTCCCTACTTGAATCTGCTGTCTTGACTTTTTCTGGCAAACAGAAAGTCCCCTTTAGGGCACTAACACAATTGCAAAATTGGAGTTTAACAGACTTAAACTGGGTCCTCCTGGAGGCATTTACACTTCAGAGCAAGAGCAGTCTCAGATCAGAGCAGCTGGGCCGGGGAGGCAGGGGAGGGAGAAGGCATGCCAGGAGAGGTTAGCGTCTCGCCTCCTCACTGTCTACCGTGGCCAGAGGGGCTGCTGAGAAGCCACAGCCCGGGAATGTTAGAGATTGCTCCTTCTAAGCCAAAGAGCTTAAAGGACCTCACATTTACAGACTTAATGAAATAGGTCGCTGCTTTGTGTTCCCTATCCAGAATGTAATAGCTTGAGGAATTATAGGGTAGAACTTCAACGTGATTTTAATGGCGGCACACTGAGCAAATGGGGCAACATCCGCCGGTCCAAATCAATTTGGCGAATCCACAGTATGTGCAAGGATCACAGGGATGCTTTCAGGGTTGTAAATACCCAGAAAGAAAGAGTGGCGTTGAAAGGGCTGTGATGGGAGAGACAGATGGTTCCCAGATGTGGAAGAGGCAGAAGGGCCGAGGGAGGCAGAGAAGCCGGAGTTCAAGTCTGATTCTGCCCCTTTCCGGCTCTGGGATCTCAGGCAAGGTACTTAATCTCTCCAAATGTCAGAGTTCCCACTTATACATGAGGATTAGGACTACATCTACTCCATAGTACTGTTAACAGATTTAGGTGGGAAAATATACGGAAAGTACCAGACCCATGGCACCTTTAGGACCAAGAGAGATAGAGAGCTCAGTATCAAGAAAAGTGTGTCAAGTTCAGTACATGAGTGGCCTTCTCACTCCAGCCAGGGCCCTAGAGAAGAGCTAAGGCTCGGCTGAGCCTGCGAGTACCTGGCCACTTTCTCCTTTATTGTTTTTTTTTTTTTTTCATTTTGCATACTTCCAGACTTGAAGTTGCAAGAATATTACAATCAATTCCCTAATATATTTCACACATATTCTCCAAATGTTAATAATGTTAATATTTCTCTCTTCCTCTGATTATGTGTATGTATATATACACATATAATATTCATGCATATATACATATATAATTTATATAGTTATTCATATTGACATGTGTATATGTGTAATTTTTTTCTGAACCATTAAAAAGTCATCTGTAGACTCTTTACTCCTAAAAACTTTGGTGTGTCTTTCTTAAGAACAAGAAATTATGTTATAATTTATTATTTTATAACTACAGTCTAATTATAAAAGTTAGGAAGTTAGCAATGACGCTATTCTGTTACTGAATCTACAGAACTTATTCAGATTTCATCAATTTTTTCAATACTATCATTTATGGCAAAGGAAAATCCAAGATCCCAGATCACAGGTCTTTCTGCATATTTCCTGACACTGATAGTCTACCAGAGTACAGGATAATGATTTTGTAGACTGTCCCTCACCCTAAGTCTGCCTGATGTTTCCGTGTGATTAGTTCCAGGCTCTGCTTTTTGGGCCAGAACACCAAAGAAGAGGTGCTGAATTCTCCATGCACACCATATTTAGTGGATGTGCCATCACTGCTCCATTTTTGATGTTAACTTTAATTCCTTAGTTAAGGTGATATCTGCCAGGTTTCTATACTGTAAAGCTATGTTATCCTTTGTAATTAATAGCCTTCTTGTGGAGAGATATTTTGAGATTATGTAAATACACTATTACTTCTTAAACTTTCGTTCACTTCTTCTAGCATCCATTAATTATTTTTGCCTGAATCAGTTATTATCTTGATGGTCCTAGCCTGTTTCTTAACAGAGGTTTTGAATTCTGTCTTTTGAGGAATATTTTCCATGGCAATAAATTTTATAATGAGACTCACCAATGCTGCTATACTGTAAAGTCTTCTAGACCTCAATTCTAATAGCCATTTCACATTTGGTTTCTACACAGCTCCTTCCTTCCTTCCTTCCTTCCTTCCTTCCTTCCTTCCTTCCTTCCTTCCTCCCTCCCTCCCTCCCTCCCTCCCTGCCTTCCTGCCTTCCTTCCTCCCTCCCTCCCTTCCAAAAGAAACTCATAAGAAAATGTGGAAAATGAGAAACTGTTGAAAACGTGAAAGCAATTGAAAGCATAAAACAGAAAAAGAGACACTTATAACCCAGAATCTAACACTATAATCCAGTTTGCTATATTCTTTGCCATCATCTCTTTTCTATTATTTTATCTTAAGACACGTTGCTAAAATGTCTATTCATCTCTTCTGCCCATTTCTTTGAAGGTGCATTGCACACCAATGTTTAAAGCAGTGCTATCAACAATAGCCTAATTATGGAAAGAACCCAGATGTCCATCAACTGACGAATGGATAAAGAAGGTGCAGTATATATAGACAATGGAATACAACTCAGCAGTGAAAAAGAATGAAATCTTGCCATTTGCAACAATGAGGATGGACCTATATGGGTGTAAGGACTTTTGTGGAAGGCTCCTTGGCAATATGTATCTGTAGCCTTCTATTCTGTCACACTCATTCAGGCCATTATATTTGCTAATAAATCAAAGTGCAGAAAATACCTTAGCATAATACCTAAGCGAAATAAGTCCTACAGAGAAAGACAGATATCATATATCACTCATATGTAGAATTTGAGCAACTCAACAGATGAACCAGATGAACAAAGGGGAAGGAAAGGAAAAATAAGATAAAAACAGAAAAGGAGGCAAACCAAAACAGATTTTTAAATACTGAGAACAAATGAAGGGTTGCTGGAGGGGAGGTCAATACGAGGATGGGTTAAATGAGTGATGGGCATTAAGGAGGGCACTTTTGGGATGAGCACTGGGTGTCATATGGAAGAGATGCATCGCCGGGTTCTACTCCTGAAGTCAAGATTACACCGTATGTTAACTAACTTGAATTTAAATTTTAAAAAGACACATTGTATATATATAATTTCGCATTCCAATTTTTCAATAAAATGTAAACATTTCCAATGTTGTCAAATTTTTTTCATAAGTAAACACTAATGGATGCCCTTTAGAAATATGCTATAACTGAGTTCATCGTGCTCTATTTTGAACACTCAGGTGGTTTATAATTCCACTATTCAATAATGATGGGACTAAAAATCCTTGCATGCACACAAGGTATTTTCTGTGTTTTGTTTTATTTCTTTAAGAAATATAACGGCCTGAATGAGTGTGGCCAAGTTGCGGGCTATGGATACATATTGCCAAGGAGCCTTCCACAAAAGGCCTTACACCCATTTATACACCAAATAGCAATCCATGCGAGTCTTGTCCTCCCCACAAACTGAACAACACGGATTATTCTCATGGTTCTAGCTCTTGACTGTACATCCTCACCCTCCTCTTAGCCATTCCTATTGCCCTTTTGTTAACTGTCTGATGCTCATCTACTGAAGCTTAGTGTTATATTTTATTTAAGTATGTGAGTTCCACTCACCCTAAGATATTGGATATGAATGAAAGATCTCCAATTTTATGCAGTTAAGCTTTTGCTGTGGAGTCCTCACAAGTTCTCTTAGGAAGCCCTCCTCTCCCTCTCCCTTGCACCCAACGAGCTGCCGTGACACAATTGAAAACCTTGGCTCTCAAGTCCATCTGTGGTTTATTTGGGAACACATGAATTAAACCCCTCTTCCATGCTGATACCTGCTGCCCCTGATCATGTTAGAATTTATTCCTGTTATGCAGTTCCATAAACCTATTGTTTTCAGAGTCAAGACTGCATTTTATTCTTTACTATAGCTTTGAATATGGTGATGTTGATCTTATTTCAACCTTTTTCTTTTGCCCTCTTTAAATGTATCCCTTGTGGCCTCCTTATTCTTTCAGAATACTTTAGCATAATTTTATTACTTTAATTAAAATTGTGACCAAATAGGAAAATTTAGTAGATTTTCATTACAATACTGTACCCTATATATAAATTACCATAAAACATATCTTCGATTTTGCAATATTCAGTTTTCTCCTGAAAGAACATGCAAAGTCTGTAGATTAATTTAAATCTTTTATGTTCAGTAAAGTTTTGTAATTTTATTTATGTACTTCTTGCACCTGATGATTATGTATGGATATTTTTATGTTTTCATTACCACTGTGAATAGGATGTTTTTAAAATAACTTTTAAATTTCATATTCTGGATATTGTTAATTTTGTAAACTGCCTTAGTTATTCAATTAACTAGCAATTTCTCTTCCATTTCACAAGTATACAAACATTATCTCCAAAAATAATTATCATTTTTTTTCTCAACTTTACAATGGCCATCCACGTTGCTTTTGCTCTATATCTCGTTTCATTAGCCAGAATGCCAAGATCAGTGTTAAATAATCACTAAAAATGATGGTCAATTTTATATTTTTTTCTGACAGTGACAGAAATATGTATAACATAAAGCAAGACACTGGCCATTAGTTTGAAACAGACATTAATTTCCATCATATATTATCTAAATGAATATATGCCTTTTACTGTGAATAATGGCAATCATGGTCATCAAGCATAAAATATGATAAGGCGTTTTCATGACATTGTGGCCGGAAAATGTAACTCAGGTTTCTGACTGCTGGAGATGGGCCCGGTCCTGTGCTCTGGACCCCGTGACCTATCACACACAGGTGGCTCCTGCCAATGGCCGGGTGTGGCAGGGAAGCCAGTGTGGGCTCATTCCCTGGAGGTGAAAGGCTCGCTTGAAGGGCCACATTTAGAATCACACTGAGGATCCACTCAAGCTTCTTCTTCCCTGTCCCCTGACCTTAGTCAGCCCTGATCTGCTGGGTTTCCCAGCCCTTCCAGCTCCCCCCCACCCCCACATTCCTTTCCAAGGGTTTCTCCTAATCAGTCCCCTGCGTGGCTAATCCCATCTTGTACCTGCTGCTCAGAGGACTGGAAGTAACACAGATATTAGTAGTTTTGGTCTGTGAATAGAAAACTCAGGCTGCTTTTCTGTCCTTTCGTTGAGTAACAATGTTATTTCGAGATCTATTACTTCGGTAAGATGAAAATGTAAAGCATGTGGTCAGTGAATCCATAGCAACAAGCTTGGAGAGCACTTAAACTTCTCAAACCCTCTTTCCTCCTCACGGTTTCACTTGGCCCTGACCATCACACCACCAGCAGGTAGTCCTGTCCTCATTTTATGATGAATACCAAACAATGGAAGTCTCAGAAAGTTTAAGTGACCCAAGCAGCTACAGAATTAGGGAAAGAACCAGAGCTTACGTCTTTTCAATTTTTTTTCAGCTCTTTCCATTTTAACCCCAATGTTCCCTAAATTCATATAAACCTATTATTATTATGTTTACAGAAGAAAATATGGTGTTATGTGGCATTTTGACTTTTCAGGTAGGTATCTAAAAGTAATCTAATAATGCAAATCAAAGATCTCTTCAACTAGTAAATATGTATCCTGTGCATATCCTATATTATAGAAATCTCACAGAAAATTTTCTTTTCTATTATTACTTATGGTTTTTAACCTTTTCCAGTAGATGAATGATTTCACGTTAGTTTTTCCAAAAAGTTCCTCACACTCTAGAAGTAGCAAGGTTATATTTGGGATATTTATGTGCTTGGTAAGTAGGTCCAGACTCTGATTTATTAATTCTATAGTATTACATTGCCGTATATTCCAAAATTTACTTGTCTACTCTGCTATAAATGAGCATCTAGATTTTTTCCATTTTTTCTTTTGCCATATAAGCATATTACCTTCTTGTTAAAAATTTTTTAATGTTTTGTTTATTTTTGAGAGACAGAGAGCGTGCAAGCAGGGGAGGGGCAGACAGAGAGGGAGACACAGAATCCAAAGCGGGCTCCAGGCTCTGAGCTATCAGCACAGAGCCCAATGGGGAGCTCGAACCGATGGACTGTGAGATTGTGACCCAAGCAGAAGTTGGACGCCTAACCAAGTGAGCCACCCAGGCACCCCAGCATGTTATTTTCTTAACCACAAGCCAATGACACACATGTATGAGAGGTTCCTGAGAGTGTGCACGGGCATGGGTTCGCCAGAACATAAGACAGCTCATCCTTCACTCTGCCAGAGGGGCCACAGTGCTTACCAAAGGGGCAGAACCCATTCCTTCTCCCACATCAGAGAGGTTCCCATGTTTCTATATTCTAACCAATACTTGCTCTCGTCAGTTTCCTTTGTGCTTAACCTGATGGGCATGAAACGGTACATCACTATACCATTTAATTTGTATTTCCCTTATCACTAGTGCTTAAGACTGTATTCCCCAGTCAGAGTTTTGTTAGAACCAGGCCAGTAACCCTTTCATAGCTCTGTAAGTCCCTTGCCCCTCTTCACTCTACGGCCAGGCCACAGACCAACCTCCATTGTCACACCACTGGACTTCACTCTCCTTCATCCTTCCCTGAACTTTCATTAGAGATATTTACTCTCCATCAAATTTAATCTGGTTATTTCTTTGCCTACAGGATCAAATTCAAACTTCCCAGTCCAGCAAACTCACCCTCCATTAGGCTGGGCTCATGCCTCCTCTTTCCAGGATTATCCCAGCTGCTCCCGCCCACAGACCACACTGCACCCTGCTGTTCAGTGATTCTAGAAACACTTCTTACTGGTGTCCCTTTTCACATGGTGCAGTTTCTGCCTGAGATGCTTTCCTTTTCTTTCCATGGAGACTCCTACTCTGCACCACATTCGATGCCCCATCTCCTACCTCAGCCAGATTGTTGCTGCCCCTCTGAGTTCCAAGGGTATTTGCTTTTCAGCCATAAGCATGTGAATCATATTATACTGTGCTTGTTCGCACATCAGACCCTCACACATCAGACCTTTTGAGCTCAGAAATCCACAGATAATGTCTTAGTGATCCGTACTGCTGGCAGGGGGCTGGTAAGCACTGGGTGACAAACACATGATGTTTTACATTAAATAGGGTTCAGTCTTCTTTGGAAGAGCAAATCTATCCACTCGTTCATTTTATGTGCCTTTTCTAAGCAGGAGTTCACAACAGTGAACAAAACGGTTGAAATGCCTTTTTCTACCACCTTGGAGCTTACCTTTAGACTGAGAAGACAGATGATGAACAAAACTGAGTGGGTTATAAAGTGCGGTAGAAAGTGATGTGAGGGAAAACAGGGTTCAGACATGGGATGGGCATTGGGAAGAAGGAGGCTGTGAAGGGCTGAATCCTACAAGAGGCAATAGAAGACGGATGTGAAAGAGGGAGGGAAGGAGATCTGTGGTTATCTGGGGGTAGAACTTTCCAGACAGGGGAATGGCAAAAGTCAAAGCCCTAAGAAAGGGACAAGCCTGGCACTCTGGAGGAAAGCTGGAGCAGAGACTGGGGAGGGAGATGGAGATGTGGACGGGGAGGGGAGTAGGGAGGCCCCCCAGGTAGCACCCTCTAAGTCCTAGTAAGGACTCCAAGTTTGTTCCTAAGAGATAGGAAGCCTTTGAAAGGATTTGAGCAGATGTTTTAATGGGTGTGAAGGTGACCAAGAGAAAAAGCAGGGAGATAAATAAAGAGTCTCTGCAATAATTCCAGTAAGAATTGTTGGTGGTTTGGACTAGGTTAGGGGCAAGAAGTTGTTTGGATTGTAGATGTGTGTCAAAGATAGAAGCAAAAGATCTGCTGCCAGGTTAGCCACGGAATGTGAGCGGAAGAGAAGGAGGACATCACTGTTTGACCTGAGTCAACCGGAAGAATAGACTTGCCATGAATTGAGATAGGGAAGGGAGTGGAGCAGGGAAGAAAAACGGGAGTTCGGTTTTGGACATTTTGTGTTTACAAATGCTTCTAAAAATTAAATAAAAGTGCTTATGAGACACCCAGGTGAAGAAACAAATACAAGTCTGGCATTCAGAGGAGAAATGTGGGGTGGAAATACAAATTCATGAGTCATCAGGGCATAGGTTACACCAAAAGTCTTCAGAACGGATGGAATCTTCAGGGCAGTGCGCATAGAGAAAACAGAAGGCCAGAGGCCTGAGCCCCAGCGCTCAGGAAAAGGAAGAAGAATCTGCACAGGGAACACAGGAGTTAAGATGGCCGTGAAGGTCATTGCGTGGCCAAGGGAAGCTAAAATGAAGGTCAAAACCTCACACATATCAGGTTTCCAGACTAATTGCGTAAACTGAAGCATCTGTGCAAGCTGCCCCCTACTGAACTTGGCTCTTTATAGAAGAAAAACAATTTCTCCACACTAATTCAGCAGTGGCATCAGAAGAAAATATTATTAAAAGATCTGACCTTGCAAGTTTCTTGTGAGATTCCTCAAAGTACTTCAACCATACTCTTCAAAGTGCACATTTTGAAAAGAGCTGATCCTAGATTAAACATGGCTCAAATGCAAATAACCTCTAACACAAAGTATTTTCCAGACATGAATATTCTATAATTTGCAAGATGAGCAAGATAGAGAGATGAAACCATATTTTATTGGAAGGAAAAGTGACTCAGTTCATTACTGTGGCATCTGATTTTTAGAGCAAATATCCATGTTGTCCAGCTACATGCAAAAGAAAGAGCCTGGAACACCTTCTTACAGTACACACAAAAATAAACTCAAAATGGGTTAAAGACATAAATGTGAGACCAAAACCAAAAAAACCTAGATGAGAGCACAGGCAGTAATGTCTCTGACATCCATAGTAGGACCATTTTTCTAGATATGTCTCCTGAGGCAAGGGAAACAAAAGCAAAAACAAACTGCTGGGATTTCATCAAAAGAAAAAGCTTTTGCATAGCAAAGCAAACAATCAACAAAACTAAAAGATAGCCAAGGGAATGGGAAATGATATTTGCAAATGGCATATCTGATAAAGGGTTAAGATCCCAAATATATAAAGAACATATACAACTCAACACCAAAAAACAAATAACCCAATTAAGAATGGCAGAAGACACGAACAGACATTTCTCCAAAGAAGACATCCAGATAGTCAACAGATACATGAAAAGGTACTCAACATCACTCATCCTTAGGAAAATACAAATGGAAAACCACAATGAGATATCACCTCACACCTATCAGAATGACTAAAACCAAGAGTGTAAGAAAGAACAAGTGTTGGGGAGGATGTGGAAAAAAAAGAACCCTCGTGAACTGTTGGTGGGAATGCCAGTGGGTGCAGCCACTGTGGAAAACAGTATGTAGGTTCCTCAAAAAATTAAATCATATGGTATGGTGATTACAGTACTGATTATTTACCAAAAAATACAAAAATACTAATTTGAAAAGATACATGCACCCTGATGTTTATTGCAACATTATTTTCAATATCCAAATTATACAAGCAACCCAAGTGTCCATCAATAGATGAATGGATAAGAAAGAAGTGAGATACACACACACACGCACACACGCTAGAATATTACTCAGACACAAAAAAGAGAATGAAATCTTGCTATTTGCAAGATATGTATAGAGCTAGAGAGTATAATGCTAAATGAAATAAGTCAATCACAGAAAGACAAATACCATACGATTTTACTCAAATGTGGAATTTAAGAAACAAAACAAATGAGCAAAGAAAAAAGAGACAAAGGAAAAAACTGACTCTTAAAAATAGAGAACAAATTGGTGGTTGCCAGAGGGGAGGTAGGTAGTGGGACGGGTTAAATAGATGAAGAGGATTAAGAGCTCACTTATGGTGATGAGCACTGAGTAATGTACAGAATTGTTGAATCACTGTATGCTATACCTGAAGCTAATATAATACTGTATGTTAATTTTACTGGAGGTAAAATAAAATTTAAAAACTACATTAAAGAGAAAGAAACACAATCCAAAGTGATTGAAGCTGCTTCCTCCAGAGTTACAGTGAGCTCCCCCTGTGATTTTCCTTGGGCATTTTAAAAAAATATCAGAGCCTGTATCCATCCATCAGACTTCCAGAAAGTCTGACCTAATTATTCTGGGATTTCAATTGCCACTAGGTTTAAGTAACACAGTCCAGAGAGGGCTTCTTAAACCTAAATGCATATGAATTTCCCACGCACATTGTTAAAATGCACACTCTGATTCAGTAGGTCTGGGTGGGGACTTGAGACTCAGCATTTCATTTCCCCAGTGAGGATGTGATCTAGTCCAAGGACCACATTTCAAGTAGTAAGAATCTACACTTCATAATTATCTTTACAAAAGTCAAATAGTATTCCTATCTCTGATAATAAAATGTAATGAACTCAACTATTAAAAGCTCGTTCTCCAGACATTTCATTTAGGAAATAATAACTGAGCAGTTACAATGCATGAGGCTTGGCATTCGAGGCTTCAAGAGACACCGAGGTTAAGAGGAAAAAGAAATTATGGTTCTGACCAGCAAAAGGAAGATCAACTAGGCTTCATTTCAAGTCTTCTCGGACTGACTGGTAGATACGTCATCCTTAGCCTAAAGAAATCAAAATGTAAAATAATCGTGGGCAGGCAGCATCAGAAACCGCAGAATCTCCCCAAAACCCTAATGTGATACCATTACAAATGTACCATTACATTTGTCTAGTGCACATGAAATGGGACCCCTGGTGACAGTCTATCTAAACTCCCTTAGCCTTAAAGCCCAGGTAATTAATGCTCCCCATGCTATTTGATAAGGGATGTGTCAAACCCTGTTCAAGGGCTTCCAGGCCTTAGAAGAAAGATTTGTTAAAGACTCTTCAGCAAACCTATCATGTCATGAATAGGTGGGCACCAAATGCTGCACGTGCATGTTCCCTCGAGGAGTAGGATCTGACCATGAATGTGGAAGTCTCAGGGCTTCCTTCTGTGACACCAGCCACCCCTGATTATGCACAGTGAAGCCTGTGAATTTCTGGCCCAGCTCTGCCCATTTTTAGAGCCAAGATACATCTTATCTTCTTGTTTGGAAAAAACAACATGAGCGTTAGAGGAGTCAGAAGCGTGGCTCTCGAGGTGACCCAGTGCCACTGTACCAGGAAGAATCAGGACCTGCCTCCCCTCCTATTCACTCATACCATGTTGCTGCTCAGGAACAAAATTCAACCTGTGATCTAAATATACTTGAAGTTGAATGGCCCAGAGTTGGCCATTGATTTTCTTAAGTTAAAAATACAAGATGAACTATCAGTTTTCACCGGCACAATTCTGTTCCTAATGCTTCAAAATCCTTTATGACACAAACTGTTGGGCCATTTATACAGGTCTCCTCTACGGGGAATGTAAAACACCTCCTAATACCTCGGTGATCCTCTGCCCTTCTCCCTCCTCTGCACCACACATACCTCACTGCCTGTCCTTCCGGCTCAGAATTTCCTCTTCTGGGAAATTCTTTCCTCTCCAGCCCCACACAGAGCAGGTGCCAGTGACCAGGTTTGCCCTAGATGACATCACTCCTGGGCCAAAGCTGACTGCCAGAGATGGAGATGGCACCAAATGGAGCCAATTAATTGGCTGGTCAGTGACCAAAAGAGTTCTTTTCCTGATGGTTCTGATACCTGAGTGATGGGTGTTAGTTCTGTAGGTCATCCAAACCTCAGGCCATGTAAGGACATGGAAAGGCAAAGGAATACAGTCCAAAAAGAGAAGTAGAGAGAAACCTAAGCCCCTTGCGAATTTACAATTGCATCTCTCATATGATTTTACAACACTGCTTTCCTACAACTCCCCCTTTTTTTGAATTAGCTCAGATTGGTTTCTTTTCCTTGCAAGCAATGATTCTGGAGGGAATAAGACATACCTTCCTCTCTAGGACAGAGCGATTCATCTACAAAGGGAAAGAAGACTTGCAATAGACCTCATTAATTTAATATAGACATTCAACTATAATCCAACACAGACCCTATTTAACAGAATTCATGCATTTTAAGTAGGGAGAAACATGTTTCTTATTTCTTATCTGCATTCCCAGGGAGAGACTTCATTTAGCTGGAGCCAAGGATATATTTTACATATTCTGAGACTCAATTATAATTTATAGTACTGGGTTCAGGATCAGAACTCAAGCATAAATTGTCTATGAAGAAAAATACGAAGAGAAGATAAAAGTAAGTGAATCTCTAAATTTTTCTAGTGTAGTGTACCTGGTAATAAGCTGCTGTCACTAAAACGTGTACATCATCTAAGGGCGGGACACAAATGGGAAAGAGTAATCAGAGAAGGAGCTGCTCAAACGGTGCCACGAAGGACTCTAAGTCCACTTATGACCAGATCCCGAGCAACATTCCCTTGAAGGCTAGTCCAAGGAGGCTTTAAGATTGCACAGCTTTTGTGAGCCCGCTAAAGGCGAGCAGGAAGGACAGTGCTGGAGATGATTTCCTCCGGGTGGACAAAGCACTGGAGAGCAGTACCAGGCGACGTCGTCAGCTTACCGTGGCCTGGGAGAAATTGAAGCCAATAGTACTGATAACTAAGACGGATGGACTGGCTACTTCTTCAGCAGAGACCGTAAGGTTTTAAAAACTTGCTTCATGTCACCAGACTCAAATCTCCTTTCATAAAACTCAGACCCATATGACTTTCAAGTCCACCTTCTCTGTGCCTCCGAGGGCCTGAGTCTATTGCCATAAAACACCGGACAAATAGTTCTCCTTTGTGGGGGTCAGGCATTTTGAAGAACTATAGTTGTTTCTTTGATGATGATGATGATGATGATGGAGATAGAGAGAGTTTGCAAGTGGAGGAGAGGAGTAGAGAGAGAGAGGAAGAGAGGGAGACTTCCAAACAGGCTTCATGCCCAGCACAGAGCCTGGTGTGGGGCTCTATCCCATGACCGTGAGATCATGACGTGAGCTGAAATCAAGAGTTGGATGCTTAACTGACTGAGCCCCTCAGATGCCCCAGAACTACAGTGGCTTCTGTCTGCTCCCTTTTCTGCCTAGATCTCCACACACTGTCCTTAAATGTCCTCTGGCATGGCTGTGGCCAGAGCAAAGCTACTGAGGAGAGCCTTCAAGATCTTGACCATCAGAGAATAGACTTTGTTTTCTAATATTCATGAGCTGTTTACAGAAACTAGTTATACACGGGCCTCAAAGAAAAACTAGGTAAATTACAAGCTATGGAAAGGATATGGATGACATTTTCCAACCATGAAACAACTAGGAGGTACTAAGAATGCACATTTGAAGTTTAAAAATACCTTAACCAATTTAACACTAAGAAACTAAACAGCTTTTTGGTGCAAAGGCATTTTAAATCGCAACTACAGACTTTAGAAATTGATGATGATGAGAAGGCTACAAAAGGAACACAGTTGGAACTACACTCAAAAGGAGAATGGGTGGCATTAAATAGGACTTCTGTCCCGCCAGCACTCACTGATCCTGCCATCTGAAGGTCATAACATGCAAACCCTTCTTTATGGGATGGCACACAGCACCACTCTGGGCCTCTCTCCTGGGGAACACCAGCCCTCCCAACTGTGATGGGTCAGACCATATACAGGACCAGTAATGAAACAGTATGTGGTTAAACTGGTTTTGCTATGAAATAAGACAAAAGGTAAATAAAGGAAATGAAAATTAAATCCTTACATTTTTCAAAATGAGAAAAAAAAAAAGCAAATGAACCCAAGAGGAGCAGAAAGAATGAGTTAACGAAGGCCTCAAATGTGCAAGATATCTTCCATCTGCTTCTCCCGTCCCACCTTCTCTTCCTGCCTTGCAGTCCAGGGGGCCTGACCAGGTGGACACACTAATAGGCTTCTTAACCTTCCGTCTCTCCGTTGGGTTCAGCCAACAGCGAAGAGGAGAAGGGAGAGTGAGAAGTGTGAGCTCAGCATATTGCCCACCATGTCCCCTCCCGGTGGACAGTGAGTTGCCCTAAGGTCTCAGCCCTCACCAGAGACCATTTCCCCGTAGCTCTGGGTTTCTAACTGCTCCTCCTTCCAGACAAGCTTCTGAGCCCACCTGGTTACCAAGTTGTTTCCCACACACTACCCACGTCTTTGTACATAGTCCCTTTATTAATCTTTCCTCAAATTGCCTGCTTTGAGTTTGCTGCCATTTTCTGATGGGCTCCTGGCACATTGACGATAACAAGAACAGAATAATGAAAAGGGATGGTAGGTGGGGAAAGCAGAACTGAGAGCTGAATTCAACGCTTGGTCTCATCTTTCATGTTGACATTATTCGGGAAATTTATTTGAATATATTATTTCCTGAATCTGTTATTTATGAAAATTACCCTAAACAGTTAGGTAGCTTACTTTTGTTCTTATTTTTTTCATTTTTTAAAAGTTTATTTATTTATTTTTTTAAATTTTTTTTAATGTTTTTTATTTATTTTTTAAGAGAGAGAGAGAGACAGCGTGAGCAGGGGAGGGTCAGAGAGAGAGGGAGTCACAGGCTGAAACAGGCTCCAGGCTCTGAGCTGGCAGTCAGCACAGAGCCTGACGCGGGGCTCGAACCCACGAACCGCGAGATCATGACCTAAGTGAAAGTCGGACGCTTAACCGACTAAGCCACCCAGGCGCCCCGTTTATTGATTTATTTTGAGAGAGAGAGAAGGAGAGGGGCAGAAAGAGAGGGAGAGAGATAGAGAATCCCAAGCAGACTCCACACTGTCAGTGCAGAGCCTGACATGAGGCTTGAACCCATACACTGTGAGATCATGAACTGAGCCGAAATCAAGAGTCGGGCATAAACCGACTGAGCCACCCAGGTGCCCCCCTTTTTTTCTTTAAAAGCTGTTTTCCTTATCACTGGTAGTTATAGTCTTTCATCTTACTGATTTTGTTTATCTACTTTATTCTCTTCAGTTTTACAGATATGTGCACATGCACATGAAAACACAGAAAAGAAAAATATATTTGAAAAACTAAATGAACTATAAAAATTAGAAATATATACGAAAAGGCTAGAAAAATATATACATGTGTGCCCATATACATGTATACACACATACATATAAGCAGACACATGCACATTTAGAACAGAAAAACTGGAGAGAAAAAGCTAATAAACAACATGATGAAATAATATGGAAGCAGATTATAACTATTATTTGTAGGGAAAGCAGTTTTAAAGTATAAAAGAAAAATATCTAAAATTCTAATAGAGTAAATTCCAAAATCCTGAGATAATCTTAATTTTTCTAAAAAATTGACTTTTCTTCTAAAACGTATAATGAGAACTGTAAATATGGAAGAAATTCAAAACAATTTTAAAAGTGTATTTTGCGGGGCTCCTGGGGGGCTCAGTTGGTTAAGCATCAGACTTCGGCTCAGGTCATGGTTTCAGAGTTCTTGAGATCAAGCCCCGCGTCCGGCTCTGTGCTGACAGCTCAGAGCCTGGAGCCTGCTTCGGGTTCTGTGTCTCCCTCTCTCTCTGCCCCTCCCCAACTTGTGCATCCTTTCTCTCTCTCTCTAAAAATATATACATAGGGGCGCCTGAGTGGCTCAGACAGTTAAGCCAACTGTGGCTCAGGTCATGATCTCACGGTCCATGAGTTCAAGCCCCTCGTTGGGCTCTGTGCTGACAGCTCAGAGCCTGGAGCCTGCTTCAGAGTCTGTGTCTCCCTCTCTCTCTGCCCCTCCCCTGCTCATGCTCTGTCGTCTCTCTCTGTCTCTCTCTCTCTCTGTCTCTCTCTCTCTCTCACACACACACACACACACACACATAAATATTAAGAAAAACAATCTTAAAGTCTTTGTGGAGGCTTTCGGGGAAGATGGCTGGGTCAGGGGACCCAGCGCTCACCTCCCTCATCCACGGATACAACTAGACAACACTCACGATCAGTATAAATGACCCAGAAAACGAACCGAAGCCTGGCAGAACAAACTCCACAACTAAAGGGAGAGAAAAGGCCACACAGAAGAGGGGAAGAAGTAGGGAGATGCATTTAGCAACTGACTCGACTGCCGGACTTACCCCGGGAGAGTCGGATGCCCTGGGCGCAGGGAGGTGGGGAGGAGGGACCCCACCCCGGGGAGCCTGCACAGGGGAGAGGGATCCTCAACATGCAGCTCTGAAAAACAGAAGGGCTGCATTTCTTTTTTTTTTTTTTTTTTTAAATTATTTCTGAGAGAGAGAGACAGCATGAGCAGGGGAGGGTCAGAGAGAGAGGGAGACACAGAATCTGAAGCAGCTCCAGGCTCTGAGCTGTCAGCACAGAGCCCCACGCGGGGCTCGAACCCACGAACCGTGAGATCATGACCTGATCCGCAGTCGGAGGCTTAACCGACTGAGCCACCCAGATGCCCCAGAAGGGCTGCATTTCTTGAGTACCTGCAACCAGCGGGACTAAAACCCTGGCATTTTTTTTTTTTTTAACCCTGGCATTTTTGAAAACGAGGCTGTGGGCCGAGGAAACGGAGTCCCTGCTCTTAAAGAGACAGCACAACAAATAGCTCCTAGCCATACAGCATAGAAGCAGCAGTTTGAAAGGCGCCTGGGTATACAGGAGGGAGAGTTGTTTACTCATCTCAGAGCAGGTCCTGGAGGGACAGAAATCGCTGCGGAACGCCTACAAGAGCAAGTGAACTGGAAAGAGCCATCCCCCACTCTGCTCTCCAGCACCTGTGGGATTCTACCTAGCTTGCTGCCCCCCACCCCTTCTCCACCCCCACCCGGAGTGCTTCCACCAATCCACTTCTCCTACATAGCCCACCTCAGTCCCAGGGCTTCTGGGCTGCTTCCAAAGAGGACCGGCTAGTGGGCTAGCGTCCCTGCCCGACCACATTGCCCCTTCGCTCCGGTCCCACAGTCACACAGGCTGCTTCAGTCTTGGCACCGCAGGGCCCTATCACATAGGACAAGCAGCGTGCAAAGCTTGCTTGCACCACTGCCCCGTGCTGTGCATCTGGCAAATCCACCCTCTCCAATACACTCTTGGCTGGAGCCCTTGCAGGGCGGTACCACAGGCCTGGCGGTGTGCAAGCAGCCCCCACAGTGGCCAGCACCATTCCAAAGCCCCTCTTGCCCTGGGGAGGAGGAAAGATAACCACAAGCACTGGGCTGGGGGCGGACAGCAGCTCTGGCTGGCCACCCGTGGCCTGCCCACCAGTGAAAGCTTCTCAGGGGACAACACAGGGAAAACACTCTGCAGTTTGATGCTACTGCATCTCTGGCAAACACCTAGTGTGACTCAGCTCAAGCCCAAGGCATCCCCAGAGTGGCCCACCGACACTGCAGGGACCAAACAGTGACCACAAAGGGTAAAGGGAGCCATTGCCAATGACCACACTGAAAGAAAAAGTGGCTCAGCCACAATAGCAGAGCACATAGAAGACACTCCTGAAGCACCAGGTTGTGGAGATAAGCAATGTATCTGATAGAGAATTTAAAATAAACAACCAATTGGAGATGAGGAACACAATGACTGAAATTAAAAATACTCTAGGGGGACTAAATAGTAGACTAGATAGAGCAGAAAAATAAATCATTGACCTGGAAGACAGAGTAATGAAAAGTAATCAAGCTAAGGAGGTAAAAGAGAGAAAAAAAAAAATATGGAACATGAGAATAGATTTAGGGAATTCAGCGATCTGAGTGGAGTAAAATTCATATCCCAGAAAGAGAAGAGAAAGAAGAGATGGCAGAACATCTATTTGAAGAAATAATAGCTAAAAAACTTCCTTAGTCAGGGAAAGAAAACAGAGATCCAGAGCCAGGAGGTACAGAGATTCACCAACAAAATCAACTTAAAGAGGTCCACACCAAAACATATAGTAATTAAGATGGCAAAAAAGTAGTGATGAAGGGATTTTGAAAGCAGCAAGAGGAAAGAAAGGAGTTACACAGAAGACAAGATCCGGAAGGCTGTCTGCTGAAACTTTGCAGCCAGAAAGGAATGGCATGATACACAATAAACTGCTGAAAAAGAAAAGATCTGCAACCAAGAATACTCTATCCAGCAAGGCTATCACTCAGAATAGAAGAAGAGAGAATTTCCCAGACAAACAAAAGTTAAAGGATTCATCACCACTAAACCAGCCCTGCAAGAAATGTACAAGGGGACTCTCTGAGTAAAAAGGGAAGACCATAAGCAAAAGGAAGGAAAGTAGGAAGCATAAAATCAGTAAAAATAAGTATATCTGTAAAAATCAGTCAAGGGGCTCAGAAAATAAAAGGATGTAAACAGTGACACTATATACCTAAAATGTGGGGAGAAGAGGAATAAAAAATGGGTTCAAACTGAAGTGACCATCAACTTGATAAAGCCTGCTATATACATAACATGTTATATACAAACCAAGTGGTAACCACAAATCCAAAACCAATACTAAATATGCAAAGAATAAAGAGAAGGCAATCCATCACTAAAGAAAGCCAGCAAACTGTGAAAGAGAGCAAGAGAAGAAAGAATCAGAGAAAATCCACAAAAGCAAACAAAAAACAAGTAACAGAATGGTAATAAATACATATCTATTAATAATTACTTTGAATGTAAATGGACTAAACACTCCAATCAAATATATAGGTTAATGGAATAGATTAAAAAACAAGACCCATCTATATGCTGCCTACAAAAGACTTATTTCAGACCTAAAGAAACCTGCATATTGAAAGTGATGGGATGGAGAAATATTTTTTTAAATAATTTATTGTCAGGTTGGTTTCCATATAACACCCAGTGCTCATCCCCACAAGTGACCTCCTCCATGCCCATCTCCCCCCTCCCCCTCCCCCCATACGCATCAGTCCTCAATTTGTTCTCAGCATTCAAGAGTCTCTCATGGTTTGCCTCCCTCCCTATTTCCCCCCTTCTTCTCCCCCATGGTCCTCCATTAAGTTCCTCCTCATCCTCCTATACATGCAAACATATGGAGAAATACTTTTTTTAAGTTTTAAGAGTTTATTTATTTTTGAGAGAGTGCAAGTGGGAGAGAAGCAAGGAGAGGGAGACAGGGAATCCAAAGTGGTCTCTGTGCTGACACCAGCAAGCCCAATATGGGGCTTGAATTCACAAAACTTGAAATCATGGCCTGAGTTAAAATTGGATGCTCAACCAGCTGAGACATCCAGATGCTCAGGATGGAGAAACATTTATAATGGAAGTGGTATGAAGTGAAAACTGAGTATCAGTATTTATACTGGACAAAATATACCTCCAAACAAAGACTACAACAAAAGACAAAGAAAGACACTATAGAATCATAAAGGGAAAAATCCAAAAAGAAGCTATAACAATTGTAAATATTTATGCATCCAACCAACATGGGAGCACCCAAATACTTAAAACATAAAACAAGCATAAAGGAAATAATCAATAGTAATACAGTAATAGTGGGGGACTTTCACACCTCACTTACATCAATGGACAGATCATCCAAACAGAGAATCAACAAGGAAACAGTGGTTATGAATAACACAATGGACCAGATGGATTTAACAGATATATTCAGAATATTCTATCCTAAAATGCAGAATACGCATTGTTTTCAAGTGTGCATGGAACATCTTCCAGAATAGGCCGCATATTAGCACACAAAACAACACTCGACAAATTCAAACAGGCTGAAGTCATTCTATGTATGTTTTCTGACCAAAATGCTATAAAACTAGAAATCAACAATAAGGAAGCATCTAGAAAGAGCATATATACAGAGAGAGGTTAAATAACCTGCTACTAAATAATGAATGCATCAGCCACAAAATCAAAGATAAAATTAAAAAATACATGGAGACAAATGAAAATGAAAACACAGTGATCCAAAATCTTAGCAGTGCAGCAAAAGTGGTTCTAATAGGGAAGTTTACAGCAATACCTCAAGAAGCAAGAAAAATCTCAAACAACTTAACCTAACACATAAAGGAGCTAGGAAAAGAAAAACAAGCAAAACTTAAAATCAGTAGAAGGAAGGAAATAATAAAGATTTAGAGCAAAAATAAACAAAACAGAACCAAAAAAAACCAAAACCAAAAACAAAATCAAAAACAAAAAACAACAGAATGGATCAATGACACCAGAAACTGATTCTATGAAAAGATCACCAGGGATACCTGGGTGGTTCAGTCGGTTAAGCGTCCAGCTTCGGCTCAGGTCATGATCTCAGAGTTCGTGGGTTCGAGCCCCGCATCAGGCTCTGTGCTGACAGCTAGCTCAGAGCCTGGAGCCTGTTTCAGAGCCTGTCTCCCTCTCTCTCTGATCCTCCCCTGCTCACGCTGTCTCTCTCTCAGACATAAAAAAAAATTTTTTAAAAAGATCAACAAAATTGATAAACCTCTAGACAGACTCATTGAAAACAAAAAGAGAAAGAGGACTCAAACAAACAAAATCAGAAATGACAGAGGAGAAATAATGAGACCACAGAAATACAAAGGATTATGGAGAACATTATGAAAAATTATATGCCAACAAACTGGACAACCTAGAAGAAATGGATAAATTTCTAGAAACACATAACCTTCCAAAATTGAATTAGGAAGAAATAGAAAATTTGGAGAGACCAATTCCCAGTAATGAAATGAATCAGTAATAAAAAATAATCTCCCAACAAACAGAAATCCAAGACCAGATGGCTTTACAGGCAAATTCTACCAAATATTTAAAGAAGAGTTAGTATTGATTCTTCTCAAATTCCTCCAAAAAACAGAAGAGGAAAGAAAACTTACAAATTCATCCCATGAGGCCTGCATTACTCTCATACCCAAACCAGATAAACACACCACAAAAAAAGAGAACTACAAAAAGTGAACATAGCTGCAAAAATCCTCAACAAAATATTAGCAAACTGAACCCAAAAATACATTTAAAAAATCATTCACCATGCTCAAGAGGGATTTATGCCTGGGATGCAAGGTGGTTCAATCTTCCCAAATCAATCAACATGATACATCACATCAACAAGAGAAAGGATAAAAACCAAAGGATCATCTTAATAGATGTAGAAAAAGCATTTGACAAAGCACGACATCCATTCATGATGAAAACCTTCAACAAAGTAAGTTTAGAGGAAACATAACTCAACATAATAAAGACAAAATATGAAAAACTCACAGCTAGGGGCGCCTGGGTGGCTTAGTTGGTTAAGTGTCTGACTTTTGCTCAGGTCATGATCTCGCGGTTCGTGGGTTCGAGCCCCGCGTCGGGCTCTGTGCTGACGGCCAGCTCAGAGCCTGGAGCCTGTTTCGGAGTCTGAATCTCCCTCTCTCTCTGACCCTCCCTTGCTCACACTGTCTCTCTCTCTCTCTCTCTTAGAAATAAATAAAAATATTTAAAAAAAGAAAAAGAAAAAGAAAAACTCACAGCTAACATCATACTCAATGGTGAAAAACCAAAAGCTTTCCCCCAAGATCAGGAACAAGACAGGAATATCCATTCTCACCACTTTTATTCACATAATACTGGAAGCCACAGCAATCAGTTGAGAAAAAGGAATAAAAGTCACCCAAACTGGTAATGAAGAAGTAAAAATTTCAGTATTTGCAGATGACGTGATACTCTATATAGAAAACCCAAAAGATTCCACCAAAAAACTAGGAGAACTGATTAAACGAATTCAGTAAAGTCACAAGATACAAAATCAATGTACAGAAGAACTTTCTTACATTTCTATTCATTATATCAAAAGAAGGAATAATTAAGAAAACAATCTCATTGGGGCGCCTGGGGGGCTTAGTAGGTTAAGCGTCCGACTTTCGCTCAGGTCATGATCTCGCGGTTCGTGGGTTTGAGCCCCGCGTCGGGCTCTGTGCTGACTGCCAGCTCAGAGCCTGGAGCCTCTTTCAGTCTGTGACTCCCTCTCTCTCTGACCCTCCCCTGCTCACGCTGTCTCTCTCTCTCTCTCTCTCCTAGAAATAAATAAAACATTAAAAAAAAATTTTAAAGAAAACAATCTCATTTACAATTGCACCAAAAATAATAAAATACTTAGGAATAAATGTAAACAAGGAGGTAAAAGACCTGTATTCTGCAAACTATAAAATACTGATGAAGAAATAGAAGACAGCACAAATAAATGGAAAGATAATCCATGCTCATGGATTGGAAGAACAAATATTGTTAAAATGTATATACTACCCAAGGCAGTCTACAAATTTAATGCAATCTTTATCAAACTACCACCAGTGTTTTTCACAGACCTAGAACAATCCTAAAATGTGTATGAAACTGCAAAAGACTCCCAATAGCCAAAGCAATCTTGAAGAAAAGAACAAAGCTGGAAGTATCACAATTCGAGATTTTAGGTTATACTACAAAGGTGTAGTAATCAAAACAGTATGACACTGGCACAAAAACAGATACATAGATCAGTGAAACAGAAGAGAAAACCCAGTAATAAATCCATAATTATATAGCCAATTAATCATCAATAAAAGAGACAAGAATATGCAATGGGAAAAAGACAACAAACGGTATTGGGAAAATTGGCCAGCTACATGCAAAAGAATGAAACTGGATCACTTTCTTACACCAAACACGAAAATGAACTCAAAATTGACTTAAGACCAGAAACCAAAAAATTCTAGAAGACAATGCAGGCAGTAACTTCTCCTACATTGACCATATAAATTTCTTTTAAGACATGTCTCCTGAGGCAAGGGAAACAAAACAACAACAAAACAAACAAACAAACAAACAAAAAAACGACTGGGACTTAATCAAAGGCAAAAGCTTCTGCACAGCAAAGGAAACTGTCAACAAAACTAAATGGCAAAATGAGAGAAGATATTCAGTGGCATATCTGGTAAAGGGTCAATATCCAAAATATATAAAGAATAAAATCTTGCCATTTGCAATGACACGGAAAGAGGTAGAGTGCTCTATGCTAAGTGAAATAAGCCAGTCGGAGAAAGACAAACACCATATTATTTCACTTATATGTGGAATTTAAGAAATAAAACAAAGGAAGAAAGAAGACAGCGAATGAGACAAACCAAGAAATAGACTCTTAACTACAGTGTTCTCTGATGGTCACCAGACGGGAGGTAGTAGGGGGATGAGTAGGTGATTGGGCTTTAAAGAGTCCACTTATTGTGATGAACACTGAGTAATGTATAGAATTGTTGAATCACTACTTTATACACCTGAACCTAATGTAATACTGTATGTTAACAATTGAATTAAAATTAAAAACTTAATTTTTAAAAATCACAAAAATAAACAAAAATAAAAGTATTAGTTATTTACCAGAAAATTATTTCACAAATTCAAGGGACGGATCCTTATACAATTTCCATAGTTCAGAATGTAGAGGATAGTTTCCTAATTTATTTAACAAAGCAACACCTATGCCATGCACTCTCTCCTCAAAAAGTACAACTGACCCATTCCTAAGGTAAATGATACAAAAATTCTAAGTCAAGATATAGAAAATAAATTCAAAAATGTGTTCAAAGAAAACTAGTACGTGAATCGTTGGGGATTTGCCACGTTTTCCCCAATGGTGTGCTAGTAAACTGGCTTTCTGGGGCTGGCAGAGGGCCTTTGCTGATTTCTGTGGTAGAAATTCTCCCATCCTGGTCAACTGTAAGTTATCACTGGCTTAACAGCAGGCTCACAGAATTCCTGAAATTGTAGCCATCATTTCTTGCAAGTCTATTCCTGAGTGGGCAGACCCCCGTACCCCACTGCTATTCTGCTCAGCAATCACACTTCTGGGAAGGTACGCTAAAGATATGCCTCGAGAATATGAAATTATCAATGCACAAGGGTATCCACTGCAGCATCACTGTTGCCGGGAGCCGCACCGGCCTCTCTGGATGGCAGTCACAGCAAGGAAGTGGCAATGTTTGCACAGCTTCTGCCATGAGAAATGAAGACTAGTATCTCCTTCTGCTATTACTGGCTCATGCTGGAAATGAGCCTGCTGGTATTGACCAGGCCTCACAATATTCCATATCAGACCCATATTCTGAATACAGATACCTCATAAGGAAAAGCATATTCCTGCCTTTACAAAAGAGACTTTAGATGAAAGCTCTATGGGCAATTGTCAAAAGGCTCTTCCTATGGGCCTTGCAGATCCAAGACTTAAGGGGTTAAGAACACAAGAGTTACAATTGAGCCTGGCCCCGAGACAAAGAGCCTATTTCAGGGCAGAACATAAGTTACTACATATATCTTTGCTAATTGGTGAAGCATAACAGTCCCTTCCTCAAGGCCTACATTCCACAAACACCCTCCCTTACACTGGCAGCTGGGATGAGGATAGATAAAAGTAGCTAAAACATAAACCCAGGTGCACAGACTGACAATTTAGGGCCCCCATGGTAGTTTCCACAAATAAACCAATTCAGAAACCTTTATCTTCTTGAGGGCCAGACAGAATAACTCCTAGCTTATCTATATACAATTTAACTTGTATGTTATGCTGTTTTTCACTATGAACATTCTGTTAATTGATATCACAAAAGGCCTCCCATTGTAAGAAATTCCTTTCTATGACTTCATCTTGTTGCTGAACCTTAAAATAAAGATACCAAAACCGACAGGACAGAGATGCCTGCCTGGTGATCAGAAAGAATCTCGGGGCTCTCTCATTCTCTTTCGCCGACACCGTCCATCCTTCAGGGACCCCTGGACCTGTCAGAGCCGGCGCGGCCTCCGACACACTGTAATTACAAAATACGACCCCAATGACCAAGCATAGGATACTGATTGAATACATTTTGCTTTCACCATACCTGCATACCTACAGTTCCCGTAAATGGGTCCCCCCCTCTGGGCCCCATCTTCTGCTTAGGTTAGCTCCTCTGCACCTTTTCTAGCCCTAGCTCAATTACCAGTGATTCTAGAAGTTTTCATTGACCTTCCTGTCTGCGATGTGCCATATAGTTATCATACTTATTACATTCATAGAACCATGTGATAATTGTTTTATTTCTATGTGAGCTCTATTATAGTTCTTTTGTTCTCTTCAAACATTTCTGTTACCATACGCATGAAACATGTATTTTGAAAAACTATCTGATTGCATATACATTTTTAAATTGAAGTAGAAAAAAATTTCATCAAAAATGTCAATCACAGCCAAGGACGTGATTTCTGCAATCTTGTATATATGCTGACATTGTAAAATTAAATGGTTGCATGAGTCTTTTAAATGTATCCAACAGACTGTAACACACTCACTTGATAGCCACAACATACAGAAATCTTATCCCTTTTGTTATTCTTATTGCACTCATGTTACCATTGCAATTCCTTGACATAATTTAATCCTAACGCTATATATTTATGATGTAAAGTCTTTACTCTTTTGTTAGTTATGTCTTTCTGTGACTATATATCTATATCTAGATATTATAGTCTAAATGTTAAACAACTTCTTTTAACTTCAATTATAATTGTTGTTCAAATTATTATCAGTAATATACCACTGATCTAAATAAAAATAAATGTATTACAAATTTGGTTTTAAAAATTACTAACGTAAAAAATGATCAAAATGCATCTATCAATAATATGAATAAGGGCTGTTTCTTCTCAAGTAGCTCATGTAGCCATGATTAATACAACATTGCTAGAATGATTCAGGCTTCTGAGTTCATGTAATTCCTATTATTATTATGATGATTGTTATTATTATAGAATCAAACAGTTAACATATCTGGATAACATAAATAAGTAGATGTGACTGGAAAAGATTTTAGTATAGTAATATTATACAAGGTTTTCAACTATATCCAAGTTTTATACTCCAAATCCAATAGTAATTCATCATCAAAAATATTTTTAATGTTCATAACCCAACAACTCAAATAGATCCTGCTTCAGTTTAGTAAAAGTAAAGAACAGAGAACATCTGACTTTAAAAAATTTGTTTACTCGTCATCATAGTCATTCACTTTCTGGAAAGTATATAAAAAAGTTTATCAAGATTTATCAGACAATCGATATTCTTCTTTCACTTAGAAGTATATTGATCAATTCATGAAAAGTTAGGAAAGTTACTTATTAATTTCATTACACTTTTACCAGTACAAGATTTTTTTTTAATGTTTTATTTATTTCTAGGAGAGAGAGAGACAGTGTGAGCAGGGGAGGGTCAGAGAGAGAGGGAGATTCAGACTCCGAAACAGGCTCCAGGCTCTGAGCTGGCAGTCAGCACAGAGCCCGACGCGGGGCTCGAACCCACGAACCGCGAGATCATGACCTAAGCGAAAGTCGGACCCTTAACCGACTAAGCCACCCAGGCGCCCCACAACATTTTTAACAAAACAATTTTACATTAAATATATTTTTGGCATAATCTTGGAGCTCTAGATTTAATCATTTGATGTATGTAAATATTTACCATATAACATAAATGGTAAAGCCATCTTCTTTGTCAAACCAATCAGCCAAAACAGACGTTTTTGTCAGAAAAAGTCTGACTTTATTTTAAAATTCAAATCAATGTGTTAATGCATATTTTAAAACTATTATAAATTTGACTAGATATAAAGTAAAAGTTGCAATTTGTAAGTTAGGTTACTAAAAATATTCCAGTAAGGTTAAAATGATATGATCTAATATACTTATCCTTATTAAAGTAAGTAAAGTAAGATAATAAATCCTTCTCATTATTTAATTTGTTCTAGTGCAATGTAATTTGCAGCTAAAATTATCAGTTATTTGTGAGGAGAGGAGCCTGGCAATACCCGTGGCATTCCTTCGGTAATTGTTTGTGCATGATTTGGTTTTGAAGGAAAGTAAAGTGAGTCTCATGTATAAAAATCTGAAATAACTCCAAAAATTTTGTTAGACATAATCATCAGAATTTTTGTATCTATTTTAGAAAGTGAAAAGAATATTTTGCTAATCAGTCTAGTAGCTAGCATATAATTACAATTTTATTTTGTATTATAGTAGTAGGAAGGAAATACTAAACATTTTAAAGTTATTATAATAATGATTATAATAAAGAGTTTATGATATGATTTGAGAAACTAGGTTTTGACTCTCTGAATTAAATAACATCCTGCTAATCTGAGAGAAGTCAGGTAAGAGTTTTATTCATGAGTTTTACTCAATAGCATAGAAAATGTTGGTAATGGGGGCGCCTGGGTGGCTCAGTCGGTTAAGCGTCCAACTCTTGATTTTGGCTCAGGGCATGATCTCACGGTTCATGAGAATCCCTACTTGGTATTCTTTCCCTCCCTCTCTCTTTGGCCCTCCCCCACTCAAGGGCACTGTTTCTCTCTCTCAAAATAAAAAAATAAACTTTAAAAAAATATAAGTGACCTGTTGCCAGTCTTTATTATTTCATACAGAAGCTCTACTGGCTTTGCTGTCTAGCGCATGTCCCTTAAGAACTTCTTTCACAATTGGCAGAGAATAAAGAGGCGAAGTCATTGAAATGAAACCTGTTATTTCTCCACGTACCACCCATCAGATATCACAGATACGAGGGGCCAACCTTTCCCTTCCCAACACCGCACTTCACTCTTAACACAACAATAGAAGACACGAACATAAGAAGCAGCTCCAAATGTTTATGATGTCTTGATTTAGTGTTGACAAAGAGGTGTTCCCTTTGATGCCCTTGAAGTTTTGCCTGTGCGTAATCCACCAGGATAAGATTTGAGGTAGGTGAGGGGAATGCCTTCTTTTTGTAAAAAAAAGTGATTGTGAGCACAGGTTCATCCAGGCAGATTAATTTTAGAGAAGAATAGGTAGAAGTTGCTGGTTTGAGAACACAATTGTGTAAAACAGCCATGCTTGAGTACCCCTTGGAAAGTCCTTTTTTGCCCTTGGCATCATGCTCCGCAGTTCTAGGACCACTGCCCCATGAAACTATGAGTTTCTGAGGACAGAGGCAATCTACCTATCTCTGCATCTCTGTTCCCTCCCATGGTGCCTGGTACATAGCGTCACAAATAAATACTTACTCAATGAATTAGTGCATTCATTTACAGAAGAGAAAAATGCCGTTTCAGAAGGGATTTAAACGTGAGAACTGCCTGAATAAACCCAAAGCAAGCTGTACGTATGTAAAATTGTAAATGTTCGATTTTTTCATCCTGATTTTTAGCCTATCTATACTGAAGCCCCAATCCCTAGTGTGATGGTATTTGAAGGTGCGGCCTTTGCGAGGTGACTGGGTTTAGACAGAATCCTGAGGATGGAGCCTCCATGATGGGTTTAGCATCCCTACAAGAAAAGGAAGAAATCAGACCCCCTGCACGCTCTCCATGTGAGGACACAGCAAGAGGGTGATGTGTGTGAACCAGGAAGAGGGCTCTCACCAGCCAGCACCTTGATCTTGGACTTCCCTGCCTCCAGAACTGTGATAAATAAACATCTGCTATTTTAGTCACTCAGGTGAGGCAGTTTGTTAGAGCAGCTGACTAAAACACACCCTCATGTATCTATTCAAGGACCCATCCCCCCAAGTTATTTTGGGCAGTAACAACAGCCCCATCAACTTCTAAGAAACTTTTCCAGTAAGACTCACTGACCACCAAGGTGCCCCAGCCCAGGCAGGCTGACAGGCTGCCGGGGTCCTTGGGTTGAGGAAGGCCCCACATCAGCCCCCACAGGTGGTTGCCTCCAGACAGGCCAGGAACTACCAGTCCCATAAAGTCAAAAATCAAGGACAATGATTTCAAATCTCTCTCAGCTCTGCTCACCTTTTGGAGAAGAGCTCGAAGGTAAGGCTCTGAGCTGTGGCACTGTCCCTACAGTTAAAGTTCTCCATCTGACATAATCCAGTGCATCACCTAAAGTGTAGACATTGTAGGGCTGGATGCTTCAGGTCACCCCACGGGGGGAATGTTATTCTGGTCCCTCTATGACTTTATTCTATTAGTTACCTTCCGCTATCTTGGCTCCTTCCCATCAGCCCTCAGGTAAGCTCACTCCTCTCCCTCATCTGTTTCACTCAAATAACCTATTTATCTACCTTCTCCCCTCCTCAGCAGCCTTCTGGAAGGACAGCCATGGTCCCGGGTGCCCTTCTCCATGTCTCCCTCAAGCCTTATGCAGTTGTATCCTGGCTCCATCTCACCCTCCAATGGAAACTTCTCTCAGAGAAGTGGGGGGGAGGCTCCTTCTTACAAATTCCAATCTGTAATAGACAGGAAATGGTGGAAGAAGTTTCCTTGCAAATACTACAGGGCTTTATAGAGGAGGCAGGAGCCCTAAGAAAGAAAAAAATCACCAGCCAGAAAGAGATAGGCAACTGAATCCAGAATGAGCTGCTCAGGAAGCAGAGCAATGCTTCTTGTGTCTAGAGAATGTCATAGGCCCCCGGTCACTGACTGGGTCACCTATCTGTGAGGGATCACCTGCTTCTGGGTGGATAGGAGTGACAGGGAAGCATGGGACAGGCCAGTGTGCCTAATGCCATCTTGAAACCATTCATCACTATTAAGGGGTCTCCGCAACTTTGACGTCAATGTTATGCAGGTTTCATGAAACACTTCAGGGCCTCACACAATAGGGCAAGCCGAGCTGACATGAAAAGCCTCCCATCTCCTACTCCTAATTCTGACCTCCATGCTTCAAATACATAAAAGCGCTAAATAAGAGATACTATTCTGTGTATGTACCCAAGTTCAATATCAAAAGAGGTGCCAGGAATGAAGAGATAACTAAAAGCTGGAGGAACTTGGCCAATGCTGAAGCCACAGACAGGCACAGGTATTTCAGAGCTGGACACAGGCCTTAACTTCCAGGAGCATGGCTTTTGATGAATGGACACCCCAGGTTTTCGGCTGGAAGCCAGAAGACTTAGAGGGCTGCCTTGTCACTTAGTGGAGAAGACACGAACACTGCCCACCAACCCAGGGACACGGTGACTCCGAGGACACCAAGAGTGATAGGAATTACTGAAGAGAATCGTGCCCCAGACCTAACCCACCAAGAGAAATGGAGGTGGAGTTCACATACATGGATAACAAAAAACACACCATATCCCCAGCCAAAAGCTGCCGTAGGTGATTGCCCTGAATTCATGAATTGCATGAAGCCCTGAACTCATGAGTTGCATGTGAGCTGTCCTACTGGGAAGCAGCCATGGCCCAGGCCCACGGGACTTGGTGAGAGGAAACCACCATCAGATACAGTCAGCAGGCAAGAAATGGGAGACTTTGAACCCTGAGAACCAAAAATAACAAAACAATCTAAGAGAATCTTTAAATTAAGACTGTCACTTTAAATTGTTCAGAGATCAAACAAGAACCATGAATCACAAGACAGGAACCTATGGGAAAAAGAACAAATTGATGTACAAAAGATGCAAAGACATTCTACATATGAAATATCAAGCCACTAAAATAGTGAAATCCCCACACTGGCTGATGAAGAGACCTCAGAGAATTAGTCTATTGGAAGAAAGATATGAGAAAATCATCTATAATGCACCACAAGAGGGCAAAGATTGGGAAAACATGCAACTTGAAGTAATATGGGGGGAAAATGAAAATGTCCACTATATACAAGCAGAGTTCAGGTTCTCAGAATAGAGAAAATGGGTTAAGAATTGATCGTGGAGGTGTTTCCGATGTAAAGAAGGATACAACCCATAGACCAAGGCCACATAGCAGGCCTCAAAGAGAATAAATTAAGAAAATCTACATAGGGACAGCAGAGTGAATCTGCAGAACATAAAAATACTTTACAAATATCGCCAAAAGGAAGGGAAAGATTATCTTAAAAAGTGATGGCAATTAAACAAAAGCACATTTCCCCAAAGCAACAAAGGACTCCAGAAGACAATGTAATGATACATTCAAAGCGCCAAGGGAAAATAGAACTGCAAGGCTAGAATTATATACTTAGCAAGTCTGTAATTCAAGAGTAAGGGTTAGCTTTCAAATACAACAAAGGCCTAGACATTTCTTCACTCTACATAGCTTAAACGTTATTTCAGCGCACAGGATATTAAATCGAGAAGTAAGGGATTTAAGATGCCCTATGAAGCGAAGAAACAGACAAACATTTTGGTTCTTCTAAACATGAATTAAACATGACTGTAAAAATAATGATAAATGACCAGATGTGGAAGTTCCCCAAAATAAGAAAAGAGAAGCGGTGTCAAATATGGGATGCAGACAAGGAAAGCTGGGCATTTTAAAGCCTTCATGTTGTTAAGGACAATGTGGAGGTTAATGAGCTCTAGTGTTTGTAAAGTTAAGGATGCCTCTTAGAAACGTAAAGTTAACCACTAAAAGAATTCAAATAGAGGGGCACCTGGGTGGCTTAGTCAGTTAAGCGTCCGACTCTCACTTAGGTCATGATCTCGCGGTTCGTGGGTTCGAGCCCCGTGTCGGGCTCTGAGCTGGCAGTCAGCACAGAGCCTGGAGCCTGTTTCAGTCTGTGACTCCCTCTCTCTCTGACCCTCCCCTGCTCACGCTGTCTCTCTCTCTCCTAGAAATAAATAAAACATAAAAAAAAAATTCAAATAGAATACTTACTTTGTGGAGGTGGGGAGAAAGCTATAAAGAATACATAATTGATCCAATAGAAAGCAGAAGACGGCGGGGGGAATATGGTAGGTATTTTTAGTCAAACCACCCCTTTGCACTGCAGTTCGCTCCTTTCTGCGTATCTGTCCTTGTTTTATGGAAGTGCCTCCTGGAAGACCCCTTGTGTCTGCTGCAGACCGGCCGATGGGTCTTGCTGTCTGCTCCCAGAGCTCCCTTACTTTCCCACCAGAACCCTTCCATTGCTTCCTTATAAGTGCTTCTGGCAATTATCTACATGTATCAATCGATACGTTTCCTATGTTCCTTATTTTGCTCTCCTCACTGCAAAGAGGATATAGAGACTGGAAAGAGCCACAGCCTTAGGCATCAGACAATGTCTGCTTATAGAGATTTTAGTCTCCAAAGAGAACAGCAGTGGGGGCAGAGAGTGTCGTGGATGAGGAAGGTAAGTAAAGACTTTCTCTCTGGAAGATTAAGGGACAAAGTAGAAGGCAGTAGGGACCAAGTTGTACTCAGTGCTTGGACGCAGTCAGCACTGTGAACCACGGACAGTCAGTCCAATGGTCCAAGCCTCTCAAATGACAGCGAGGGACTCAGACATCTCGGGTAAGGATAGGACAGGAGGGAAATTCCCCAGTGACCAAGATGGAACTAAAGGGAACCAACTGGAAATTCTTCTACCAGCTGAAGCAGCTGTGGTCACAGGACTGTTGGACATGGCCATGCAGGCTATACACCACACAGCCCAGATGTAGGTAGTCATTCACATAGCCTAAGAAGTAAATGGCACTTCTAGAGTTGTACAGTGTGCAACTTGCACACCCTTACTGACAACAACATAATAAGCCTCATTTTAATTGCCTGGATTCTGACAAAGACTCTTTCTTTGACCAAACTTTAGTCAGGCTTCTGAGCCCACTTCTCAACTAGGCCTCAACCTTGGCTTTTAAGAAGTACAACTTTCATGGGAGCGCCTGGGTGGCTTAGTCAGTTAAGCATCCGACTTTCGCTTAGGTCATGATCTCGCGGTTCGTGGGTTCGAGCCCCGCGTCGGGCTCTGTGCTGACTGCCAGCTCAGAGCCTGGAGCCTATTTAAGAGTCTGTGTCTCCCTCTCTCTCTGACCCTCCCCTGTTCATGCTGTCTCTCTCTCTCTCTCCTAGAAATAAATAAAAATATTTAAAAAAAAAAGAAGTACAACTTTCAGGATAAGAATCATATGATCATTTCAATAGATGCAGAAAAAGCACTTGACAAAAAAAATAGCATCCATTCATCATAAAACCCTTCAACAAAGTAAATTTAGAGGGAACACACCTCAACATAATAAAGGCCATGTATGAAAAACCCACAGTTAGCCTCATCCTTAACAGGGAAAAACTGACAGCTTTTCCACTACAGTCAAAGACAAGACAGGGATGTCCACCCTTACCACTTTTACTTGACTTAGTACTAGAAGTCTTAGCCCAGAAATCAGACAACAAAAAGAAATAAATCGGCAAGGAATAAGTCAAACTTACACTATTTGTAGGTGATGCAATACTCTATATAGAGAACCCAAAAGACTCCATCCAAAATCTGCTAGAACTGATAAACAAATTCAGTAAAGTCACAGGATCCAAAATCAATCTACAGAAATCTGTTGCACTCTAATATACCAAAAATCAAGCAGCAGGAAGAGAAATTAAGAAAAGAATCTCATTTACACCTGCACCCAAAATAGTAAGATACCTAGGAATAAGCCCAACTAAAGAGGTGAAAGACCTGTACACTGCAAACTATAAAGCCTGATGAAAGAAATTCAAGATGACACAAAGAAATGAAAACACATTCCACGCTCATAGATAGGAAGAACAAATTTGGTTAAAGCATCTATACAACCCAAAGCAATCTACACATTTAATGCAATCCCTATCAAAATGCCACCAGCATTTTTCACAGACCTCAAACAAACAATCTTAACATTTGCCTGGAACCACATAAGACCCCAAATAGCCACAGCAACCCTGAGAAAGAAAAGCAAAGCTGGGGACATCATAATTCTAAACTTTAGGTTATATTACAAAGCTGTAGTGATCAAAGCAGTACTGACACAAAAATAGACACATAGATCAATGGAACAGAATAGGAAACCCAGAAATGAACCCACAATTGTATGATCCATTCATCGTCAACAAAGAAGGCAAGAAACAATACGCAATGGGAAAAAGACGGTCTCTTCAACAAATGGTGTTGGGAAAACTGGGCAGCTACATGTAGAAGAATGAAACTGCACCACTTTCTAACACCATACACAAAAATAAACGCTAAATGGATGAAAGACCTAAATGTGACACAGGAAACCATAAAAATCCTAGAGGAGAACATGGGCAATAACCTCTTTAACGCTGGCTGTAGCAATGTTTTTCTAGATAGGCCCCCTAAGGCAAGGGAAATAAAAGCAAAAAAGAAAACTATGGGGACCACATCAAAATGAAAAACTTCTTCACAGCAAAAGAAACAATCACAAAACTAAAAGGCAATGTAGGTAGTAAGAGAAGATCTTTGCAAATGACATATCTGATAAGGGGTTAGTATCCAAAATAAAGAACTTACATAATTCAACACCCAAGAACAAATAATCCACTTAGAAAATGGGAAGAAAACATGAATAGATTTTTTCCAAAGAAGATATACAGATAATCAACAAACATGTAAAAAGGTGTTCGATGTCATTCATCATCGGGAAAATACAAATTAAAACTACAATGAGGTATCACCTCACACCTGTGAGAATAGCTAAAATCAACAACACCAGAAAGTACGGGTGTTGGGAAGGGTGTGGAGAAAAGGGAACCCTCTTGCATTGTCGGTGTGAATGCAAACTGGTGCAGCCGCTCTGGAAAACAGTATGAAGGCTCCTCAAAAAGTGAAAAATAGAACTACTCTACAATCCAGCAATCAAACTACTTGGCATTTACCTAAAGAATACTAAAATACTAATTCAAAGGACACATACACCCCAGCGTTTATAGCAGCATTATCCAATATCACCAGCAATAGCCAAATCAGGGCAACAGCCAGGTGTCCATCAGCTGGACGATATACAGAAGAAGTGGTATACATATACATAATGGAATATTATTCGGCCATTAAAAAGAATGAAATCCTGCCATTTGCAACGACAGGGATAGAGCTAGAAAGTATTCTGCTAAGTGAAATAAGCCCGTCAGAGAAAGACAAATAC
Organism: Hyaena hyaena; assembly: GCF_003009895.1. Lineage (NCBI taxonomy): Eukaryota > Metazoa > Chordata > Mammalia > Carnivora > Hyaenidae > Hyaena > Hyaena hyaena. The sequence continues at coordinate 169,906 of NW_024080765.1, forward strand.
CATATGATTTTACTCATATGTGGAATTTAAAAAACAAAACAAATGAAAAAAGAGAGGCAGGCAAAGCAAGAAACAGACTCTTATTTACCGAGAACAAACTGATGGTTACTAGAGGGGAGGTGGGTGGGGTTGAAATACGTCATGGGGATTAAGGAGCACACTTGTTGTGATGAGCATCAGGTATTGTATAGAAATGTGGACTCGTTATATTGTACACCTGAAACTAACATTACACTGTATGTCAATGAACTGGAATTTCAATCAAAAACTTTAAAAAATAAGTTCAACTTTCAGCACACTTTTGTCCACCCCTCACACTAGCAGACTTAAACACTAGCTAGCATTGTTTCTCTAACCTCAAGGCCTGTGTTCCTCGGAAGATACCGGGACCTTTAAAATGCCCACCCAAGAAAACTCAATGCTGCCAAAAAAGTTGATGGTTTGTCCCAGCCAAAACCTGACTATAGGCAACCCCCATCTCCTTTTCTGAGATCATGTACTTTACAAAGCCTGCTATTATAAGTCCTTTCCCTGCTGCTTTGAGATATAAATCCTCTACCATCTGTAATTGTCTCCTCAAGGACCAGGAAGCTGTCTCTTTGAAATGTAGGCATCCAGGGAGACAGCCTTCCTATCTCCCAGTTCCTACGGAGGGTCAGACCCTAACGTGGATGGGGCACCTTGATCCAATTTGCAAGGCCACCTCCTGTCCTAAAGAAAACAAGTTTGTGTCTCCCCTGGGTAAGCACCAATTCAAAAACAAGATGGCCTAATCACATGGACGCACCCCCTCAACATCTTTTTGTAGCTTTTCTTTAGCACACGCAGTGTTTTAAAGGCTTCCTGTCCTTTATTTTGGCAGAGCTGAGCTCAGATTACACTGAGGTCTATACTGCAGCAGTAATGAACCTAAAGAATCCGTCCAACTGCCTTTAAGTAATGTCCAGCTTTGACTTTCTTCAACAGCCCCAGCAGGGCCATAAATCCCGTAAGGGCAGGGCTGTGTTTTGCAAAATTGTAAACCAGCAGGGTAAAAGTGCTCAATAAATATTTGTATAATAAATAAAGAAGTGTTAAGATTTTTTTTTCACTCAATTTGGACTCTGACCGAGACTTGCTTTCTTTAACTGCCATCTTGCAAAAAACAAACAAACAAACAAACAAACAAAAATACAGTCTGGAACAAACTGAGCCACAAAGAAAATGACTTAGATTTTGATGTGGTTAACAATGTCAGAAAGAAAAATGTAGAAAAAAATTAAATTTCCTTATAACCTGCAGCCCCTTGACAAATACTTGAGGCAGGCAGAGTATAACATCTTCCAGGAACTCCCAACTGACTTAATGTTAATACTTTGCTAGAGGGAAAGGCAATCTTAGCCAGACAAGAGCCAGGCCTCCAGGATCCTGGGAGTCTTCATTAGCATATGAAGCTCTTTCTGGAAACTTCCCTTGCCGTTACCTCCCCCAAATCCCAGGTGTGTAACCAGTCACTCCTCGAAACCCCAGTGCAGCTCTTTCTGCCCAACGGTCAAGTCCTCTTGCTTTAAGAAACCACCTTTTTTGGGGGGTGCGCCTGGGTGGCTTAGTCGGTTAAGCGTTCGACTTTCGCTTAGGTCATGATTTCGCGGTTCGTGGGTTCGAGCCCCGTGTCGGGCTCTGTGCTGACTGCCAGCTCAGAGCCTGGAGCCTGTTTCAGTCTGTGACTCCCTCTCTCTCTGACCCTGCCCTGCTCACGCTGTCTCTCTCTCTCCCCTAGAAATAAATAAAAACATTTAAAAATTTAAAAAAAAAAAAAAAAAGAAAAGAAACCACCTTTTTGCTCCAATGGCATCTCAAGAATTCCTTCCTGGCCGCCAGCTCCGAACCCCAACATCTTCCACGTCAGGTTTCTTGAATATTATCTACTGCAAATGAAGAAATGGAGTGACCTCACTGCCTTAGATGACTTTTGTTTCCTCGGTAAACTGTCCATGAATCACGCAGAGTGGCCTTCAGAGATTTCCTCATCATAAGGATGAACTTACATGATGACAAGGCAGCAAAATTAGCTGCTCTGACGTCTACCGTTGAAGAAAGCAAACATATTTCTTTAGCGTGGTGGAGGGGTAGGTAAAGTCAGACTCTGCCAAGAACTGCTGGAATTACTCATGCCCCGAGCTAAGTAGCCACAAATCAGCATTCTTGTAAAACAAAATTTAATTTGTTATTAATTACAAGTTCCAAATACTTTCTTTGGGAAAGACAAAGAGTTCATTTATAAATCAGTCGGTGCTTTTTATCAGCAATGTACACCTAAACACAATGAATAAAAGATAGTACTATGTGATAGTCAGACTTGTCTGCTATGAAACAGATGTACCTTGAGAAAGCAGGGATACCCTTGCAAAAGGATTTTAACACTAAAATACACCATGGGTATTTTTGTGGCACATGGGTGGCTCGATGGGTTGAGCAGCTGACTCCCGAGTTCAGTTCAAGTCATGACCTCAGGGTTCAGGAGTTCGAGCCCCCCGTGTCAGGCTCTGCACTTACTCTGCAGAGCCCGCTTGGGTTTCTCTCCCTCCCCCACCCCCACTTGTGATCATTCTCTTTCTCTCTCTCTCTCTCAAAATAAATAAATAAAACTTAAAAAAAAAATACTCCAATCCTTGTGAGATTGTGGAGGAATGGGTGTGCATCCTATAACTGATGACCACGTATAACTACTTATTTTGAAGAGTCATGTGACTTTATTTTTGCAGCAAAAATGCTCTTCTCCTTTGTCCGGTAATCTCACTCCTGGGGATTTATCACTAAGAAATAGCCCAGAAGAAGGAAACAGAAATCATTTATGAGATGGTCACTGAGGTGTTATTTGCAGTATCACACAAAAAAGAAATCAAGAGGGGACTACCTCAATAAATTATGGAACACCAACTTACTGGAGCATTCCACGACTATCAGAAAAATTACAGTGAAGATAAGGTGGCAAAATAAAATATTTGAAATTAAATAAGTAGAAAAAGCAGGGAACAAAGTTTTGTCTATGTTATGATTATAATCTTATGATAATCATGAATGCATATGGACCTGGAAAGGAATATAGAAAAGTGAGAAAGGAAAATACTCTTCCTTCTATTCTATAATTATTGTCATTATCGCTATGGTGTTTTTAGTGTGCACAAAACCCCCAAAATACACAGGCAATTTTTTAAAACTGTGGGAGCGATCCTGTAGGGTACAGATCCTGACCAACACATGTGAGAAACCTTCCAAGCCAGTGGGCGTCTTACAGACTTGAGAGCCAGAACCGAATGTTCAGATTCTTGCTCAGCCACGGACTAGCTAGGCATGCTTGCAAATTACCTAACCTCCATGTGCCTTGATGTCCTCCTCTGTACAATGGGAATGTTAACAGAGACTTCGCATACTTCTCAGACTTTACTGCGAAGACTAAGTAAACGCTTAAAACTATCTAGAGCATAAGAACAGTTCAATGTTGGCTTAGTGTTATTTTTTCCCCTCAAAACCCCTCTTTACAAGGAAGGCTCCTCGTAACGAATTTCTCTGAGTTTTCACAGAACTGCTATACACAGGCATGGGCTACAGCACTTCACATGCATCACAATTAATTTACTCTCTTAAATATGTTCAGACATTCATATGTTTTCTTCTTTGTTTTTTAATGTTTATTTATTTTTGAGAGAGAGAGAGAAAGAGAGAGAACGAGTGGGGGAGAGGAAGCGGGGAGGGAGATAGAGGGTCAGAAGCAGGCTCTGTGCTGACAGCACAGACCCGGATCCGGGGCTTGAATTCACGAACTGCAGGATCATGACCTGAGCTGAAGTTGGACACTTAACCGACTGAGCCACCCAGGCGCCCCCTCAGGTATTTTCTTTTTGCTTTACATTCTAACATTAATGGCATCCTTGTACATGCAATCTTTTCACTTGGTAGAAAGAATATAACAGATATTTTTATCACCTTTAAGTGTATCTGTCTGAACACAAGACCGTTCTCCACAGGGAAGTCATTGCAAATTCCCCAAGATTCTCTAGCATCAGGTCCACGAGAATTGCTGAATTTCTTTGGCAATTCTGTGCGGGGAAAAAGACTTGGCCGGTGTGAGTGTGAAGAAAACGGTAACCTGAACCAGTTCAGGTCACATATAATCCACCATGGAAAGTGAAAAGATGAATTCATGCCGGCTCTTATGGTTTTCCATACATAATTATCCTAATAATTTACAGAAAGGCCCATCACATCTCTGTGAGCTTTCTCTACACCGTGAACACAGCAGAGCTCTGTGCTGGGTGTTCACAAAGCCCTATCTCCTCCCATCTCACCTTGGGGATTGGCGGACATCCATGGCCCACCTATCACCTTTATGACAAAGACTCAGAAACCTGCATTTCTAGCTTCTAAAACCGTCTACACTGGGGCCCCGTGATTGGGACAGTCTCTCCCATCCAGATTGTTCTTAATTAACCAAGCTATTGCTCTGCCCAGCACGGAGGAGGACCCGGCAGGCCAGCCACAGGGGACTTTGATGAAAACAATCAGAGGAGCCAGTGTGTGAGGGAAAGGCTGTCCCTTCATGTCCACGGTCACTGAGCCGGGCGTGCATACAACTCCCCTTCCATAATTCGCTCCTGCCACATTCCAAACCACAGGCATACTTCTTCCCCCCATGAATCCCACCCTGATTCCCCATGTTAAAACCTCCTGGAGGGGCGCCTGGGTGGCTTAGTCGGTTATGCGTCCGACTTCGGCTCAGGCCATGATCTCGCGGTTCGTGGGTTCGAGCCCCGCGTCGGGCTCTGTGCTGACTGCCAGCTCGGAGCCTGGAGCCTGTTTCAGAATCTGTGTCTCCCTCTCTCTCTGACCCTCCCCTGCTCATGCTGTCTCTCTCTCTCTCCTAGAAATAAATAAAACATTAAAAAAAAATTTAAAAAAACCTCCTGGAAATCCACAAGGGGTTGATGTAAACATCTCCTTCGTGAAGCTTCCTTCAATCAAGGTGCAAGGTTAAGGTTTCCTGTCTTCCCAGTTTTATAGCTACTTTCGTTAAGCGTAAAGCATGGAAACACAGAATCAGAAATGAGCATTTTTGGCCCATGTTGCTGTGTTCACTAATAAGACATACTATCAAATGAGGACACAACAGTGCCTCTTATATTTCCCAGCTCATGGCAAACAACGCATGGCTCATGACGAAGCCTCCCACAAAAGCAAAGCAGAGGGCCCAGTACAAAATACTGGGGGCAGAAGAGCCCTAATTTATCAGCAAGACATGTGTGGGAGAGCTCCCTGGCTTCTCTATATAATTATCTTCGAAGGGGAATTGAGAAGTGAGCCGGCTGTCTCAGCAATATGTATTAATACACACTGTTGGAATCTAAAATATAGGAAGATAAGACTTTTCTTGCAAAAAGCAAATCTGATTTGGCTAATTGATTTGCCAAAGGGGGCCGGCTCTGCAAATTTGGTTAAGAGTGATCATTTTACCAATTAAATGACATACATGAGATTAAAAAAAGTCAAGTTTTTGCCAAAAACATTAAAAAATATATAAAATTTTAAAAGATTGCATCACATTGCTAAAGTGTACTAAGTTGACAATATTTCAATCTCACCTTTTCTAACCATATGGACCAACTTATAGAAGATGCTTCTAAGTTTAAGAGCAACAGGTATTTAGGAAAATTTCCTGGTTTCTAATATTCCCAGAAATCCACTGAAAGAGAACATTATCAAATTGTCAGGTGACAGCACCTTAAAAATAATTGTGATTTGGGGCACGGGCCCTAGAAAGGGTATAAAAAATTGATTTCTCCTCAGTGTCATTCACAGATTACTGTTACCAAAACCGAACAGAATTAAAGCTAGAAATTGTCCTCACCACTTTCAACTGTGAAATTTCTTATTTCAATGTACAGAATTGATGCTGACTACTGTCTCATTCTAGCAGCAAAAAACATTCACCTATGGGTACATGAACGTGGGAGCCCCTCCCAACCCAGGAAAAGAGAGATTTCTAATAAAATTGTATATTTTTCCTGATAAAGATTTATAACATATTTAGGTTGTGATCTATTGTGCACTAACCATAAATATAACAATATATCAATTCAGATATTTTTTCACATACAGAAACACTTTATGTTCACAAGAAATTTAAAAACCATAATTGCTACCTCCATGCATATTTTGATGTAGCAAAATATAACACAGTGATCAATAAAACTGCTCCACATAAAAATATACTTGTATTAAGATGTCATTCAATGGCATCAGTGAAACAGATATAGGAATTCCAGAGGAAAACGAGAAATGCAAATGTTCCACTTATGTTAAAGGAAAACGTTACCTGGATTTTGTAAATCGATGTTGTTTTTCAAAATACTATAGTATTTAGATTCCATTGAGCATGTGTATTTTGAAGTAAAATGTTATTGGGGCACCTGGGTGGCTCAGTTGGTTGAACAACCTACTTCAGCTCAGGTCATGATCTCATGGTCCATGGGTTCAGGCCCCATATCGGGCTCTGTGCTGACAGTTCAGAGCCTAGAGCCTGCTTCGGATTCTATGTCTCCCTCTCTCTCTGCCCTGCCTCTGCTCGCTCTCTGTCTCTCTATCTCTCAAAAATAAAATTTAAAAAAATTAATAAAAAATAAAATAACCAAAATATTATTGTAAAATGTCAATATTTGAACAAATGAGAAATTATGTATTTCCCCACTGTATACACTTGTGAAGAAGATTTTCTGAACATTAACTCAAAAAGTGCAAAAGAGTACACAGTTTAAAAAATTCTGGTTCAATCCTGGGTTTTGGCACCACACACACAAACACACACACAAAATAGGGGTACCTGGGTGGCTCAGTCGCTAGAGTGTGAGACTCTTGATCGTGGAATTGTGAGTATGAGCGTCACATCAGGTGTAGAGATTGCTTAAAAATATTTTTAAAAATCATAAAAAAGTAAATGATAATCAATTGAAAAAGTCTCTCCAGGGAGCCTCCTGTAAAGGAGCATGAAGACCACTACTGTAGAAAACATCCAGAGAAAGAACTATGTGATGTGGTCTGAAAGGAGAGGTGAAGACAGGTAGGCAAACTTTTGCCACAACAGAACATTCTTAGTGTTAGAAGCGCTGGCTGAGTGAGAGATGGTTTAGCTTCTCTGGGGAAGAGAGTAAAGACAGGGAGTATGAAGTGAGGTTCTAGATAATTCTGTGCGTTGAAGCGGAACGTTTGGGCTCTGTTACGTAGACATTATGAAGCCATTCAAGACTTTGGACCTGGGAAGGAAAATCATTTAGCATCACCGAACAGACACAGGGAGTGAAGCAGGTCGTTCGTCTCTAGAGAGATGCCATCCAGTTTGAGGCTCACAGCAAGAATCCTGGAAAGGTGTAGTTCCCATAGTACTAATTCTCTCGGGGAGAATAAATCGAAAGGCCCAAAGCCATCCTGGCAGGAGTGTGTGTGTGTGTGTGTGTGTGTGTGTGTGTATGTGTGTAGGGTCAGGACTTCTCAGGCAGGACCATGAGACGTGAGGTTTCTCGAGGCAGTGACAGGCGGAAGGGAGGGAAAGGAGTCAGGGCCATCTCCAGTGCCTGCTCTTACAAGAGCCCCACATTTATTTTAATTGCTCTGCTGTCACCATCTTAAAAGTCTAAATAGTTTTTCCACAAGGTGCCCCAAATTTGCATGTCACACTGGACAGCACAAACTATGTAGCCAGTCCCGGCAGGGGCTGCCCTGGGTGAGTGGTCCTCACCTTCTCCCTGCGCGCTTCACCCAACCCGACCCACCATCTCCTGTGGTCACCGAGTCCTGCTGCTTATTCGGTCATATGTCACATCTGGTTTCCTTCACGCAGAAGCTCCTTATATAGATTTAGGAGCTCAGAGACAGGGAGAAAATGCTCAGGGCTGGGGAACCCGGAAAAGACTGTAGAGAAGACGCAGGCACACATCCAGGGGGCCAATCACCCAGTAGACATGGTGGCTTTGGAGGGTATTACGACTCCCGACAGATGGCAGGAAAGAGCTCTGACCAAACAGTGCCTTCCTCTAATCTGTGTGAAGCCATTATATAGAAAAGGGTGGCTCCCTCTCTCACTTAATGAGTGCCCTCACAGATATCCCAGATGGGAATGATTTTCTTTTTTCTTCTTTCTTCCTTCCAAGTTGGCTTGAATGTCCACAGAACAGTAAATATTTGTCTAAGAACTATACTTCTTTTTTTTTTTAATTTTTTAATGTTTTATTTATTTCTAGGAGAGAGAGAGAGAGAGACAGCGTGAGCAGGGCAGGGTCAGAGAGAGAGGGAGATACAGACTCTGAAATAGGCTCCAGGCTCCGAGCTGGCAGTCAGCACAGAGCCCGACGCGGGGCTCGAACCCACGAACCGCGAGATCATGACCTAAGCGAAAGTCGGACGCTTAACCAACTAAGCCACCCAGGCTCCCCTAAGAACTGTACTTCTGACTATATCACCTTATAGGATGGTACACTGGGATCAGGGATGGGGTGCTTTCTGTGTTCTAAATGATAAGTATTTGTTCTTTATTTGAGGATTTATTGGATAGTATGAATGGGTTCAATATATGTGAACCTGTCCTCTAACTAGCTCACTGGTCTCCTACAAGGAGCAGGTGCTTTTATGAAATGAACATGAAAGCAATAATGAAACACACGCAGACACAGAAATGCACAAAATATGCACATGTAGTCACAGAAGACTTACGAACAACATGAGTTTGAACTCCATGGGTCCACTTAGACGTGGATTTTTTTCAATAAATACGGTGCAGTACAGCTGATGTATTTTGTCCTCCTTGTGATTTTCTTAGTAACATTTTCTTCTCTGTAGCTTTCTTTATTTAGGAATACATACGTAATACATATAGCATACAAAGTGTGTGTTAATTGGCTGGTATGTCATGAGGAAGGCTTGAGGTCAACAGCAGGCTCTTAATAGTTTGGGGGAAGTCAAACGTTATAAGTGGATTTTCAACTTATGTAGGAGGCCTGTGCCCCTAACCTTCAAGTTGTTAAAGGGTCAACTGTATATACTTTTTTAGGTGGGAGAAACCTGCTTAAGCTGAGGGGGGAAAAAGTAGAATTCATTTAAATGTCACCCAGCCCATCTCTGGTTCAGTGTGGTTCTGACCCATGAGCAAGCAGCCATGTCGCTGAGGGTTTTAAATCAATGGGGCAGGAGATTTCATGAGCATACAGTTATCTTCTGAGGGCCAAAGCCAAATAGCCAGGACACATGGCAAGCCCCTACCCAGGACGGCATAAATACTGACTTAGGTCATAACCGAGGATTGTCATCAAAGTGTGGTTCACTCCATCCAAAGTGGAAAAACTGAATGTGAAAAATCCTCTCCCGGCCCTATATATTTAATAAAATAATTGCCTCCAAAACAATAAGACACATTTGGGTTAAGATAAAAATCAAGTGAAGATAGAGGCCCTGTCTACCTTTTGAATTAAGATGTCCATAAAATACCAGAATGTTTTAAATGCCAAAAAATTGAAGGGCCATAGAATGTCAAAATTAAGAAACAAGCAAAAAAGAAGGTCTCCTACTAGTATTGGGGAGGAATAAGAGTCACCTGTATGTCACGAGGAGTCAACTACATGGGTCTGTAAACTGTAACAACCCTACGGACTATAAGTTTTCAATATCGATCTCTAGAAAAAAACATTCTTTTCAACCAATTATCCCCAAATCATCTTTATCAAAAAAAGTCTTTTTAACCAGTTATCCCCAAATCTTTACAAATAACAATATGTACTTTTCTCTCTTTCATATTACTATATATAGATACATAATATATATAATATATCTTTATAGATATATTTTATAGATATATTCAATACAAAATATAATAATACTGTGAAAGAGAGAAAACACCTTACAGACAAATCCATTCATGCAGCGTTACATACATTATGGACAATCTGAATCAGCCAATAAATCCAAAAAGGACATGGCTTGTTAAATTGCAAACTCTAAAAAAGATATATTTGCATCAGTAAATGGCTATCTATTAAGAATTTATAGGGGCGCCTGGGTGGCTTAGTCGGTTAAGCGTCCGACTTTCGCTTAGGTCATGATCTCACGGTTCGTGGGTTCGAGCCCCGCGGGGGGCTCTGTGCTGACTGCCAGCTCAGAGCCTGGAGCCTGTTTCGGAGTCTGTGTCTCCCTCTCTCTCTGACCCTCCCCTGCTCACGCTGTCTCTCTCTCTCTCCTAGAAATAAAAAATATATATATATATTAAAAAAAAATTTATGGTAAGCTAGGAAGAGGCATATGTTATAATATCTAGGGAAAAGATCAAGATATAGAAATGCACAATCTTAACAGGTGAGGAAGATAAGTCTACTAAAATAAGATTATAAAAATAAAGTACACCAAAATGTTGATATTGTCACAAGTTGTTGGCATCAAGGATGATTTTTTCTTCTTTATACTTTTCTGTAGTTTCCAATTGCCTAAAATGAGCATGTACAACTAACACAATAATTAAGGAATTTCTTTAAAAAGAATCTTCAGTGATGTGCCGTTTGCTGAAGCAGTAGCAATCACTGGCTAAGCATCAAAAATGTCTTTTCACAGTGCGTTTTCCTGTCAGTCCCCTATTCTGTCGCATGACGTGAATTTGCTGTATCATTTTACGGTACTCAATTTTGCTAAAGAACACGAGAAAAACAAATAAAATGGAAGAAATGCATAAGCAATGTAAAGCATAGACAGTGAGTTAGCAAGTGGCTTGGGAGGCATGGGCAGAATTCATAGAGTGTGCTAAATGCCAACAGGAAGTTAAAAACCTATAATGCTAAAAAAGATAAAAAGCAGAATATATAACGGCAGAAATGAAAATGTAACTTAAAGCTAGGAAGGGATGGACAGACCAAGCCATGAGCTGACAGCTGGGTGACCCCTGACATCGACCAGCCATCAGTGACAAATCTTGTGTCCCCATTCTGACTCCATATGTGCTTTGCCCAAAAAGTCCAATTAGAAACCATAGCTGTTTAGCAGCTAACTGGCAAGCTACCATTACAGGTTAAGCGTGTTTCTCAGATATAGTGAGAGTGTGTCAATGGCACCTTCAGCCTGTGGGTCCCCTTGCTCAAACCCAGCTCGGGACATCACTAGGGAAGGCTGCCACAACAGACAGGACGCATCAACTTTACTAGCCCAAGTTCAGACTAGCCCCACCTGCTGGTACTTACCCCGATTTATGTTAATCTATCCCACTGGTTCCCCTTATTTGTCTTTTAAATTGATTTAATAAACTGTGAGATTCAAGAGTCTTAATTTGGTCCAGAGCCTTCCTATTTTGGGCTTCTGAATGCCCTGCTCGGTACGGTAGGTTCTTGCCTGAAGTCCATCCCTACACACCAATGGAAGGGACATGCTTTCCTCCACTCCATTCTCAGGAATGATGCTTCAGACAGACTCGAGTTTGGGATTTGATATGAACTCACACAATGAACTTATTAGCAGCCAGAAACCAAGACTGGACCTAGACCAGTAACGATCGTTTACAAGCTTAGTGGAACTGAACAAAGTAGAAGTTTGAAATATGGAGGGTAAAGCTTGGCGGGAGGAGGATGTGCCTCTAGGCAATTTGTTGTAAACCACAAGACTGCCCCACTTGGGGTGGCTGGCAGAGGAGCCGTCTCTTGACTCACCCTATGGCAGCAAGTTCTGTGGCCCTTGGGCAGAGTCTAGAAGATGGGGGCTGGAATTATTCTTGGTTGTAAATATATCACTAATCAACTGAATACGTTGTGAGAATCATTCTTGATACATGGCTCCCCATACCAATATATTCCACTGTCACTCTTCTTTGAAAATCCCTCAAGCTCATCAGGATTTAGCAGTACAATGAAAAAATTCATTCTCTCTCCCCTTGCCTACTGTGACTATAAAATACATTTCCTCAGCCATGACCATAGGTGTGTGAAGGCAATGTCAGAGCAAAGAGCATTTATTTTGCTTTGAATCCACTCAGCACGTCTTCCTCTCTGCCCAGATGGACTCCGAAGTGTCGAATATCTACCACAGCTAATAATCCTCTCACTATTAGAAAACAAAATACGCAAAGAGCCCCAACGTTCAAGAGATGTTGCAGGTCTGCTATCCTATTCTGTATAAAAGACATCTCTGGAATTAAGCAGGGAGATGGCCCTGACTGAGATCTTGTGAGACGAATCTGCTTAAAGCCTGGTGAATCGCTAAAGAGTCTTGGTAACTACCACTGGTAATCACGCACCCCATGTAATGCGGTAGAAACTCTAAAGATTCTTCTCCAGTAGGACTGGTCTACCAATGTGAGTAGTGTTGTGAGTAGAGAATTACTTAAAAACAACAAACGAACATCTGAAAATTTGACTTCTAGCCCCAAACATCTACGTTTCACAACAGGGTCAAGGTCTTTTCTTTGACTATGTTTCTCTAAAGTGGAAATCACATGCTCTCAACCACACAGCCAGCTCTCTAATAGAACCGCCATGCACTCCGGGTGAAGCTTCTGCAAAGTGGGGCAAGACTTTAGAGGACCGGAAGTACAGTGATGAACAACATTACTGATGTTCTAGAAAGCTTCTGTAACTGTCATATTTTGCTATCCCCACTATGATCTGTGGACTTGCAGCATCACTCTCACCTGGGAGCAAATAGAATCAGGATCAGAATCTGCTGAAAGCCATCTCTGGGTGGTTCATATTCACATTAAAATTTGAGTGGCACTGATCTAGCCTATACTTATTTAAGCAGCATTTATTTATTTATTTATTTATTTATTTATTTATTTATTTAGAGAGGGTGCAGGTGCAGAGAGAGAGAGAGAGAGAGAGAGAGAGAGAATCCCAAGCAGGCTCTGCACCATCAGCACAGAGAAAGGCTCGAGCTCACAAACTGTTAGATCATGACCTGAGTCAGACACTTAACTGACTGAGTCATCCCGGTGCCCTTTCGGTAGCAAAGAAGATCTTGTCTTCCTTTCTGTTCTCATATTTTATATCCGATTTAACTGAATTATGCAATTAGGAAAATAAGCTTAACTAGTATAAGCAAGTATGGGAGAAGCGCACCTGACTCTTTGGAAGCATTCCGTGCCACCAGGAAGAATGGAAGGGAGAGAGTGTGATTAGTGACATGCACGCCACGTTGTTGGCATCATTCAGGATGAGCAACAAAGGAAAGACAGTGTCATTACTCAGTGAGTACTTTACATGTAGCTGTTGGAAAGGAACCAGGGCCACCATCATAATTAATATTCACTGATGGATTTTGGTGAATGTTTTTTAACCATAATGACAATACCATGGGAAGGCATTTGAGGTAGGTGTTGTGTGCTTGCCAAATATCTCCAGTTCGCCCATTTCCCGCAGAATTGCCCTTTCTGGCATGGAGGCAGGAGGCCCATCCGGTCAATGGGTTGTGAGTCGGAGTGACACATCATTCCAGCCAGATCATCTCATTTTTAGCGCGAGGCCCTCCAGAGCACACTCTTTTCCTTTGGCCCAAAGGCCAGAAACATCAAAGGGACTCAGCCAGAGAAGAAGCAGTGCTGACATTTAAAGCCCCTGAGAGTCTGAGGTTTACTGCAGCAGAACATAGTCCAATCTGACTGAGACAGTCCCCTAAATCTGGGTGTGTCATTAATTGCTGGTTTGGCTACTCTTACGGTTAATGGTATGTGTCAACTTGGCTGGGCTAAGGGATCACTGGTAAAGCACTATTTTCTGGGGGGTGTCTGTGAAGACCTTTCTGGAGGAGACATTTCTGAATCAGTGGACTGAGTAAAGACATCTGGCCTCAGCAGTGTGGGAGGGTATCAGCCCATCCATTGGGAGCCTGAATAGAACAAAGAAGTGAGGAAGGGTGAATTCTTGCTCTCTCTTATGAGCTGGGACTTCCATCTTTTCCTGCCCTCAGGACCACGTCACTCTTGATCTTTGAGCAGGTAAGCCCCAGCAAGCGCCCCTTATCTAGAACCTACTAAATGGAGTAGGCCCATCCTCTCTTACCCCGCGACCTAACTCATATCCATTCTGGCGTGCTGGAGCCAGCTCCGACCGGCTTGTGAGAGAACACTGCTATACTTTCAGTAATTGATTAAAGCAGTTATATTAAAGAAAAAGGCAATCAACACAGATGGCTCATCACATCCTAATTATTTTACTACATTATACTCTTACTGGTGCTTTTGAGGTAATTGATGTGTGCTGAATCTATATGATGGAAATACTGCACTGAGCATCTCTTTCCAACTGTTTGTTCAGTGGGAACCACACTGGTAGCTAGAGATTAGCCGTGGTGGGAGCAATTACACCCTGGCAGTTGCTAGAAATCGGGACTGGATTTACTATTTTTTTTAAATTGTCTGTTATTTAGGAAGTGATGGGGAAAATGGTAATAGAGCAGGTTATGCTGCAGTATTCTGTCATTTCTGTACCTGTTGCATTTGGTACAGAAAACTTTGAGGAACCATTCTTCCAGGATTCAAAACACTTCGTGCAATTCATCACAGAAGAATGAGTGGAGTTCTAACATGTGTCTTCATAGGTTCACTTTTATCTTACCAGTTAAGGTAAATGAAAATATCAAACAACATGCAATTTTAATTGCACTCTGTTCACCGCAACCGTAGGTTGCCAAGCGCAAAAATCTGGCAGAAATTAACATGAACATTCTACAAAAAAATCAATCGACTTTATGGAATTTATAACAAAAAAGATTGTATGTTATTTGTAAACCGTGAGCTACGTATCCTCTATATCAGCAAAATTTTTAATAAGCGTGTGTGTATATATGCTTCATTTTCTTAAAAGGGCCAGTTTTTAAACCTCTGTCACTAACTCCTGCTGACTACAATAGATGCCCATTGTGTATGGCAGGGACTGTGCTGAGGGGCAGGGATGTTTGAAGTGCCTTTCTTGAGGAAGGAGAATCAGGGATCTATTGCCCAGCCTGATGGCACCTACCAGATCTATCGGATGCGGGGGCAGGGATCAGGAGCTGGAAGACTTTTCCCAGGGGAAGGGCTGCGATTCATGTTACTGTGCCCTCATTTGTCATATAAGTCATGAAGGCAAATCCAAATGACACAGGAGCACCTGCACACAAAGATCTTATCCTACATGCCTTGCTCCCACAGTCCAGCACCTGCTGTTTCACGGCACTGAGCCTACTAGATGCTTGATAAATATTTGGTGAATGCCTGCATGAAAATAAAGATGAAGCAAAAGCGCTGCTCTCACTTTTTAATTGTGTACAATTAGCAAGGGTTTTTTTCTTTTTTTTTTTTTAAGTTTATTTGAGAGAGAGAGAGCGAGCACATGCGAGTTGGAGTTGGGGAGGGGCAGAGAGAGAGGAAAAAAGAGAATCCCAGAGGGAAAGAAAGAATCCCAAGCAGGCTCTCTGTCTTCAGCATGGAGCCCAACATGGGGCTCAATTTCACCCACCGTGAGGTCAGGACCTGAGCTGAAATTAAGAGTTGGACCCTTAACCACTTAACCGACTGAGCCACCCAGGCGCTGCGACTGGCATGGGTTTTGTTTTGTTTTTTTTTTGTTTTATTTCTAGGAGAGAGAGAGAGAGGCAGTGTGAGCAGGGGAGGGTCAGAGAGAGAGGGAGATACAGACTCCGAAATAGGCTCCAGGCTCTGAGCGGCAGTCAGCACAGAGCCCGACGCGGGGTTCGAACCCACGAACTGCGAGATCATGACCTAAGCGAAAGTCGGACGCTTAACCGACTGAGCCACCCAGGCGCTACAATTGGCATGGGTTTTATGTGTGCTCTGGAGGGGTGCCTGAGGTGGTACCCTGGGAAGTTACACAGGTGCACTGAAATCACTGAAAATACACTCCGCCCAAACAAGCCTAAGTCTATTTAGATACTCAGAGCGAGTGGGTTCTTTTGTTGCACATGAATTGAGCCTCAGTCCTTCCATCTCGAACCAGAGTTTACCTTCTGGGCCTGCACTTGAGAGCTACGTAACTATCCTTAGGTGCAAGGGAAAAATAAATAAATAAATAAGAAGACAAGGGTTAATGTTCCCTGTTAATAGTTGTTTGTGACACAGTTTGCATACTTTGTCCTTGAGATAATGGCTATTCCCTAAAAACTCCCCTGAACCCTAACCCTGGCCTTCCGAATGACAAATGTCCTACACACAAGCATAGGGGCTGCTCTCTCTATCACTTTGTAGCCTTTTTACAACAACTGCTCAATTCTGCTTCTCTACTGCCCGTTTGCCTGCTTGCTCATTATAAAAAGCCCTAAGTCTGTGGCCTCGGGCCGCACATTCAGAGTTCTGTGTTAACTCTGTACAGTCCTGGCCGGTAAGAAAGTCTCCCTGAATTCGGCGTCTGTAGTCTCTGGTGGCCTCAGGTGGTCTCTGTGTCTCTCGGCATAGCACTTTGGCTAGCCTCTAACCATGGGACAGGTTGAGGACTAGAGGACACTGTCCCCAGAGCCACAGTGCAGTGACAGCAAAGCCCCATCTCTGCCCTGAGCAAACACTCATTCTCAGCAGCCACAAACACACACACGCACCCTGTGCTAAAAGCTGGGGTCCTCAACATTTTTCTGATTATTTTACCTTCTGCGGACAAAGGTGCCCACATAACCTTCCTGGACAAACTGTACCTTCACTCACTTTACCAGTGAAAAATTACTTCTAAAATCCCTTGAGCTAACCAATGAAACTTTTAGGACTGCTCTGAATGTTGATAAGTAAAGCTCACCCATGTTCCGGGGGATGATCTCTTGGTTAGGTTTAGTGACACAGCCCCTGACGTATGGGCTCCTGATGAGGAACATATGGTTACCTAACTTCCCCTGGGTGTGAATAAGGCATAGTCTATGCTGCAGTATCTAATACACACGATATACAATACAAAATAGATCAAAAACTCATTTCCTCCTATTCATCTGTTCTTAAAACTGCACGTGTTATCTTTGCATTTGGATATATTTGGTCTCTGGCTAAAAAAAAGTCATATATAAAACTCCCCCCTGGTGGGCGTCATTTTGATGGGTGACCATAATTACGTAAAGGGGTCCAGGTGTCAATAAAATATAAAAACTGTTCAATTTTAATACCATGCTGAGGCTCTTAAACACAAGGAACTTCTACTGAAGTGCAGTACAAGTCAGGCCAAGGTTGGCATTAACATCGCACCCGGAATTCTCAGACTTGGGAGTGAAGGCCTTATGCTGCAATCGCCTTTGCTCTCAGTGCAGTAGATTTCAGCTTCACTTTTGATGTTGCACAAACAACACAGCTCGACTCATCTGGAGCCCTTGGGTAGAGCCGTCAGCCACTCCTAGGCTGGCTGTTTTCCACTTATTATTTCCCGTGGAAAGAGAGACTCTTTTTGGAGAATCAATGGCTTTGATGATTTCTCACTGCAGAAGAGATGAATTATTCTGGAGAAAACGCTCGCTTTTGTCTTGGTGGTATTCATGAAGGGCCTGGCGCTTCCAAGAGAGCAGCCAATATTCTCCAAGGCCTTGTCTTCTAGACAGCGTTATGTTCAGGGTTTTAGTAATTTAAATTAAATATTCTTTAAGTGATGTAAACTCCTCATGGAAGTATTATCCTCCATTAGAAAGATATTTTCAGGAAGAGCTCTGAAAATACTTCTTTTTATTTGAGGTTGCCATATTGCCAAGCCCTCCCTAATTTAAAGAATGGATAATGAAAGGATCTTTGTATGACTTAAAAGTCAGAGTGGGGCAGGTCAGGGCAGGGGGCATCAGCACAGTATAGTCCTTCAAGGCATCTGGCTTTACATCCACTAACTGGAAATTTGAGCATATTTTCTTCACCTCGTTAAGCCTCCAAGTTCTCACCCTTAGACTGGGGGTGTTAGAGAACCAACTCAAAGGGTCATTGTGAAGGCTTGATCGGGGACAGAGCTTCACACAGTGACTAGTGCATGATAAACATCAAATAGGGGCGCCTGAGTGGCTCAGTCGGTTAAGCCTCTTGATTTGAGCTCAAGTCATGATATCTCATGATTTGTGAGTTCGATCCCTGTGTTGGGCTCTGTGCTGGCATTGCGGAGCCTGCTTGGGATTCTCTCTCTCTCTCTCTCTCTCTCTCTCTCTCTCTATCTCAAATAAACTTGCAGTTGGGTACCTTTTATGTGCAAAAAGCACCCTTTTGTCTGGGTCAATGGGGATAATGAGACAGGAATCCTGCCCACAGGGAGCAGGGCAGGTGAGACTTTTTGCATAGGTAAAAGTCACACAAACCAGGGAGGGGGTAAATGTCCAAGAAAGATAAAAATAAAATGTTACCCATACTCAGAGGAGAGACAAAGGGCCTCTTGCAGGGGAAGTGGTGGGAGACCCAAGGAAACTTCCAGGAGATGATAGGTTTGGGGCCAGCATTTGAGTTCTTCTTGCATGCCAGACACATGGCGGAGCTCCTGAAACTTCAGGTACAATTATTCTTGTGTTATTAGGGATGAAATTGAGACTCAGGGTGATTAAGTCACTTGTCTGGAATCACCCGGCTGACAAGTGGCAATGCCAGCGCAGGAGCTCAGGCGTGTCTGACCCTGCAGCCTTTTTTAACCACTACACCAGGGATGGGAAGGTGAGTGGTTCAGCCTGGCTGGGGTGAGGATGACAGGAGGGAACATAATGAAAACTAGGGTAGGGACCAATCTGGCCCAGACTGGGACAAAGTCATGAAGCAGTGGGGGGCAAGTGACATGTTGGACTGAGAGGTAACACGACCGGAACTGAATATTGGAAGAGTAACCGTTGAGGTCCTTGTCACTGATGGTCTAGCGAGAGGATCGCCGGGGCTTGGTTCTGGCAACGTCTCCTGGCCATCAAGCCTCTCCGGGTGCCATTTCCCGCAGGAGCTGAGCCGCTCGATCCCAAATTGTAAGACAGCCGGATTAATTCCTGGAGGGCCCACGGATTCTATTTTCTAGAGTAGTAGTTCCAAATATTTTGACTGTCATGGGAAAATGTTCATATGCGAACCACAAAAATATTTGGATACAATTTCAGGAAATTTCAAATCCTGAAGCTATAGAGGAGTAGTTCCCAAACTTTAGTGTACCTTAAAGCACAGCCAGAGAGCTTGATTGTGATGCAGATTCCCAAACCCTCGTCCCTACGTCCCTACGAAAGTAATCCGGGAGATCTAGAGATGAGGCCCAGAAGCCCGCCTGTTAAGAGACACTGCCAGGGGATCCTAATACAGGTGGCCTCTAGACAAATTCCAGAAACTCTGATCTAGGGGTCCCCAGACCCCAGAGGCAGAACCCCTCTTCTAGAGCATTACGGACACACATTGGAAAACGACCTCCAAACACAAAATTAGAACCACTTCCTGGCCCCTCACTACAGTTCCATTGTACAGGTTTGGTTGTGGCCTCTCTCTCACTCTCTCTCTTTTTGGAAAAAAAAAATGGCATAGGCAAGGAGACACTGGGGGTCTCTTTTCCAGCCCCCCACAAAGCACTCTGCACACAGTATTGGACTCCGGAATTGAAACCAGGGGTACAAAAGGCCCACTATCATTTATCAATAATTGCCCACATTTGCCGCTCTTTATCTGCAAATACCAACTCCATCAGGTAATCCATTTTTCCTCCTCAAGGAGTACTTGCAAAATAGGTAAATATTATGCTAAGAAAATGCCATGTGGCTCCCTGAGAAGAATTATCTAAAAGGTTACTCAAATGTGAGCAGGCCATTAGCCACCATGAACATTAAGAGGAAATGTGTTCTGGTGGGCAAGGGGGAAAAAAAAACTTGAGACATAATTAGCTATTGAAAAGGTAGCAGAACCAAGAGGCTGCTAAAATACAGTATGCCTGTGAGAAGAAAGAAGTGACTAAAATATTAAAAACATTCACCCAAGAAAGGTCTGCATGTATCAAAGTGAGGTGTCTACAGACAGGAAACGAGTAAAATGCCAGCCCAGCCGCCCCCATGACTTCTTTGTTACATAAAAAGCTTCATAATCTTCCCAAAATACTTCCTCTTACATGCACAGAGAAGATCTAGCAAATATTAGTGGATTTACTCTGCCTACCTTCACACCAGTTGCATTTTGGCAGCGACTCGTGCTTGTAAAGAGCCTTTCATCTGAGGATTCACAGGCGGCAAGGTGAAGGGATATCTTAACTACCCACTTGAATAAGAAACAACCAGCATTGACAGAGTCCTATGTGGCTGAAACTCCATCTTCAACATTCAGAAGAAATTTTTACTTTGAAAATAATGGAAATGTTCACAATGAAATTCTTTCAACCTTCCTGTATGTTTGAAAACGCTCATAACAAATTCTAGGAAAAACGATATTAAGAAATCAGGAAGATGAGCCAGGGGGTGGGGCACATAGGCACCTGCATCTTCAGCTGTTCTAATTCTCCTTTTTAATGTTTATTTATTTATTTGAAAGGGAGAGAGAGAGAGAGAATGTGCGGGGGAGAGGCAGAGAGGGAGAGGAAGGCAGAATAGATGTAGGGCTTGAACTCCTGACCTGTGAGATCATGACCAGAGCCAAAACTGGACACTTAACTGCCTGAGCCACCCAGGAACTCCCAGTTATTCTAATTCTTAAGTTGTGAGAAGGCTTTATTAATATGCTTCATCACTTATACATGATTAGAACATTGATTTCTTTTTATCAAATATTATATAAGAAAATGTTTAATAAATCAAACAAAATGAGACATGATATTGAGTGTATTCCATTTGAGTTGCTTTGGGGGCAGAGCAAATGTCAACTATTTCAAATCAATTTTTTTGCTCGCTATCCACGAACAGCATGGAAGGTTTTTGAGTGTTCCTCATGTGTCAGTGAGTTGGTTGAAATAAAAACTTTGGGCATTCTGCAGTAAAGAAACAAAATCCTGTAGAAGTGTTTTGTTCCTAGAAACTGACAAAAAAGGCGGTGACTTGGGAGGGGGTGAAGTAGAGGGTGGGGGTTCCCCTCAGCCCATGCCAGCACCTGAGCACAAGGTCCTAGGCTGGGCTGGAGAGTTATTTCCTGGTCCAGGCAGACACTGGGAGAAGACCCAGGAAGCAGAGAAGAAACTGGGGTCATCTCTGAGTCACGATTTGGAGCAAGGAATAGAATACATACCGAAGCCGTGGAAGAAAGAACACTTGCGGGTGAGCTGGGAGAGGGGACTACTCAGAAGCCACCTATTCTGTGACCCAGGAAACCCAGATTGGTAAGGTGCCAGCTTCCTTGTAAGGCATTTCATTGGATCCTCCAGTGGCAAGAATGATGGCTCAGAGACCCGGGGGGCTTTGCCAGGCATTGTGGTACAAACACCTTCCCTATGCAGTAGAACACTTATGCCATCTTCCGATCTCACTGAAATTCCACTTATCAAGATTCATTGAAGATAACGGGCATCCAGGTAGTGGTGGGTACACCCTGAGACATCCACACCCTGGGTGTCTTTATTTAATCAAAGAGCTTTCCCCTACGTATAGTTGGGAGTGGACATCTCCTGGAGGACAGCAAATGGCCCCTGGGTACCAAGGGAGAAACAATCCATTTGGACACTATGCACTTGACTGTCCCCAAGTAGACCAATCCTTCCTTTCCAGAAACCAGACAGCAAATCTTTCTGCGCTGCTCAACATACTAAGTGGCCCTTTAATTTTCCTCTGGCTCCTTCATCTTTCCTTCATGCAGAGTAGGAGGAGATTGGATTTACATAATCCTAGAACCTAACCGCCCTCTACCTCTGCTCACCCCACCCCATCCTCTGGGAATGAGAAGACTGGTGTCTTCTTGAGTCCCCAGACTTCTTGCTCTCTTCCTGGGGTGCGTCTACTCCTTGCCTCACCTGCCGCAGACCTGAGAACCGTTCAGTGCAGGTATGACTGGAACATCGTCAAGGTGGTCATTTACTTCCGAAGGCTGGGGTTTGCTGTCTTTGTTCGTTTCCCCCCACCAGGCAACCCTAGTTTCAGATTCCGTTTTACACAAAATAAAAATATTCAGAGAATCAGAGCAGCTCTGGGTGTAAGAGTTGGGAGGTCTGAGCTCTCCTCGGAACCTGAGACCTTTGTGCACAGAGTGTGAATAAAAACCACTGCCTTGCAGGGAATGAGGGTTAGGAACCAAAAGCAGTGGGCGCTTAAAGGCAAAGCGGGGGATGGACATGGGCAAAAAAAAAACAACTTGGGGAAGGGGGAGGGGTCTGTCCTTCCGGCCGCTCCTCCGTTCCACCCTGGGATAAAAAGCATCCCTTTCACTGTGCACATGGCTTTCTAGAGAGCCTCTGCACGCTGTGTCCAAGGACTGCTTAAATGGGACTGAGAAAATAAGAGTTTCCCAACACCTCGTATTCCTTTGAGTCTCTTATAATGAGGGCAGACTTCTAATTGTCACATTGGTTCCCTGTAGGGATCTGTGCCAATTAAGAGGATTCTGAGTTCTGGGGGAAGGAATTGGGGGGTGGGGGGAGTCTCATGCCTCTTTTGATTGTTTATTTTCCACAAACCTAAAACAGGCTATAAAAGTGGTGTTGAACAGTAAGTAATGCATCACATTCAAGCACACATAATAATAGTTTAATTAGCGCATAAGTATAATTCGACCTGTTCGTTTGAGTGCATAAAACGCTGTTGTAATTCATACACAAGTAAAATGTGACCCTGTCTATAAGTGTGCATGTATGTGTTTGATGTCAAACAGGCATATATGGGGGCACCTGGGTGGCTCAGATGGTTAAGCGTCCAACTTCAGCTCAGGTCATGATCTCACAGTCTGTGGGCTAGAGCCGTGTGTCGGGCTCTGTGCTGACAGCTCAAAGCCTGGAGCTGCTTCAGATTCTGTGTCTCCTCTCTCTGCCCCTCCCCTGCTCACTCTCTGTCTCTCAAAATAAAATAAAGACAAAAATTTTTTTAAAAAGGCATATATGAAAGAATTATTATGAAGAAAAACACCCTAGCAGTCTCTAAAAGCCCCAATGGTGAAAATACTGAGTTGCAGATTTTTTGTTTTTTTACTTAATAATAAATAAAAGTACCTCTCAGTGACTGTAAAAGTCTTGCATCTGCTAAAATATTCAGCTCATTGGAACTTAAAGCTCACAGCACAGAAGTAACATTAAACTAATCTCAAAAGCTGTCGGATACAACACCAAAAAGCATTTTATTTTTATTATCTACAAGTGCCATCTTACCGAAAAGATTTCCGCACTGCAGCTGACAGCAGGGAGGTATAAGAGCGTCCAACCCTTTGAGGGAGAGTCTACGTCAATCACTTTCCAGTCTGATAGCTTATCATTCACAGGCAGTTTTCCAAATTTCAGGATTGTAGATTTCTCTAGGGTATGAACTAGAACTCCCAGGAAGGGAAAGAGGATTTTCCTTCCATTCCTTCTCATGCATCTTCTCATATCATGGATTATAGTTTATGAGACTGTTGTTTCCCACTAGATTGTCTCCATGGAGCTCCTGAGTGTCCTGTCCACGGGGTCTGGACTGCGCACAGTGGCTTTGCTGAAAGTGTGATGCCTATAATGCAAATATGCACTCAAGTTTTGACCAAGACCTCAAGGAATACCAGACGTAGACACTGGGAGATAAAACGTGAAAACGAGATTTTATAAAACCACACACCAGAATGTAAACATGTGCACGTGTGTGTAACTGGTGACTCTGAATAGCTCGACACCTCAGTGGAATTACATTTCCCATCACTCAGAATGGTTTTGGAACTCCTTGACTATAAAGTCGTAATCTTCGTTCCACATAAGAAAGGCAGACACTCTCTTATTTTATAAATCTACACACTTACCTTGTTTTTATTTTGGACTTAAAAGTTTGAGGGGGGACCTGCGTGGTTCAGTCGGTAGAGCGTCCGACTCCTGGTATTGGCTCGGGTTACAATCTCATGGTTTCCTGAGATCGAGCTTCACGGGGGGCTCCATGCTGACAGTGCAGAGCCTGCTTGGGATTCTTTGTCCCCCTCTCACTGCCCCTCCCCCACTCCCGCTGTCTCTGTCTCTCTCAAATGAAATAAACTTAAAAAAAAAAAATGAGGAACAGAAGAATGCGATAGAAAACACAAGGGCTCCCCAGGCTGGCACTCTCCCATCTCGCCCACCAGTGTGCCTCCAGCAACCTTTTGTAAGTAGGTGAGGGTGCACAACAAGCCATGCTGGTGTCACCTTCTCTGAGCTAGAGGACACTGGCTCCATTAATGTCCCCTAGCTGCTGGCACCCACTTACCAGATTCCTCCTCACCCTGCTCTTCCTCCCCAAAATAGCCTCCAGGCCCGGGTGACCTGTGACCTAAGAGCTCTTCTTCTCTGGACAAACGGCGCTCACTCCCTAACACGGCTGACAGGGCCCTTAAAATTAACAGACTCTGCTCTCACTCGGACTTTGTTTCTAGCGCTCTGATCTCTGCATGCGCGCTCCCCATTCTGGGCCTTTCAACAAGTTGTCATCTTCTGGTGACTGATGCTTGCTTTTGCTTTAGGCTAGTTTGTGTGGGTTTCCATTACAACCAAGAGCCGTAGTGCATCTATGACTGGAAAGCAAGTGCATCCACTGGAGTGATCTTCTGCCCAGAAACTCTGATGGTGTTCAATGGACAAAATAATCACTTTCTTTCCATCATCTCATGGCTCTGAGCTACCCTGGAGGGTCAAAATCCACTGAGCCTTTGCCAGGCAAAGAGTTGCCCCTACCTGGGCATGGGAAGTATATTTAAGATACAAAGAAAAAAAAAGATATAAAAGAAAAAGCAATAAAATATGATTTTGTCAAGGAATATGCAACAGTGGTATAGGGGATAGCAAAGTAGTACTTAGTAATAACTAAGTCCTTATTATTTTTCTCTCATAGAAGTGGAATTGGGCTGAGTTGGGAAGCCTAAGCTCTTTTTCTGGGCTTTGCCTAGACCAGTGGTTTGTCCCAACTCAGGAGGTGGGCAGAGGACAGGGGCGCAGCTGAACATGGTCCATGCACAGGATGGCCTCTGACAATGCAGAAATGTTGTTGACCCAGCCCCAAATAATGGTGCTTTTCTTGAAAGCCCTTCCCTAGACTCTACTTTCCCTCTTAACTAATATTTTCTTTACTTCTAGATTCCATATCACTAATCATTAAAATATGGTAGAAAGTTGGCAGGATTGGTAATGCACATCCTCAGTCTTTCTTCCTGCTGTGCAAGCAACAATGAGTAACACATGTCATGACTCCTTGTAATTATCCAATAATGTAAGATGAGGGGGAGGCAATGATTCCTTTCTTTATTAAGTTTAAATATACAAGCAATGCATGAACACATTCTCCCGCTAAAACAATTTAAACATCACAGATAAAAGTCAGGTTTCCCTAGCAACCACCCCCCTTTGCCCTCAGAAATTGGCATTGCAGTTTATTCTCAGTGCTGGTTTTGTATCTGTCTTCCTATGGTGAGCAAAGACCCTTTTCCTGCTCCCCTTAAATTGTTTATTTCACCAATCCCAAGGGAGTAAAATGACATCCATTGTTGCTTAACTTGCATATTGCTTGCTAATTACAGGTGAAACTGAGCATCTTTTCATATGTTCATTGACAACTTCTAGTTCCCCAGGAACTGCCGGTTCATTTTCTTCCTCATTTGTGCCAGTGTAGGAATGTGTCCCTTATCCCCATTGATTAGTATCCTAAAGGCTTTGACAGGTATATGCTTGTGTTGCAGCTGGTGTCTCCCAGCCAGGCCCCCTCACTTGTATTTACTTTTGTTACCCTCCTTGAGACAGAAGCTTTCGATACATTGGTAAGTGTCAAATTGGTCAAGTGTTTCCCTTAAAGGTATTGCTTCTGGTGTTGTGTTTAAGGTATTCCCAGCTCAGTGATTTCTAAATTCCACATTCCAATTCATTCTTTCAGAACGGAGGCTGCCTGCCATTCAAACAGCTCCTGCAAGGCAGGGCGCCCAGGATGCAGGACCTAAAAACCCAACTTCCCTTCAGACATCGGCACCCAGAGTCCCCAACGTACCAAGTCCCAAACCAAATCGTTAACGTTCCTCTGGCCACAAGCTGCTCCCTGTGACCACTGCAGGAGTCACCCCTGCCTCCCCGCTTCCCCCACTCCCTCATCTGCAACCAGGTTCTTTTGATCTTAGCTTCTAGTGATCTCCACTTTTTGCCCCGCTACCCCTGGGCCGTCTCCCATTTCCCACGGCCCATACTCTTCTCACAGATTCAGAGCTGCTCTCAGATGAGCCTCCTGCCTCCAGAGCCATCCCCCCAACCCATCCCCCACCATGCTTCCAGAGACCTGTCCCCAAAACTTAGGTTTGGTTCAATTCTTCAACTCTTTAAAAAATCTTTCAGTTGTTTCCTCTGAATAAAGGTCAAATTCCGCAGCACAACAGAAAAGGTTCGGATGGCTTTGCCACTGCCTACCTGCCCAAGCTCATTTCTTTCCCCACCTCCAGCCATACCGAGCCACATATGAAGCTCTTGTCTCTGCCAGGAACCTTCCCCAGGGTACCCTTACCCATCCGCTCAGGTGGGGCCCCAGCCTCAGCCCCAGAAAGCTACCCTGGTCCGAACCACTCCCCTCCCAGTCTGAGCTAAGTGCTCCTCCTAAGCTCATTTCAAGGTCCTTCTGCTCACCTCAATCTTGGCACACAACAAACTGTTCCATAATTGTATGTTTCCTTGTCTGTCCCTCACCCAGGCTGGACATACAATTGTGGCTTGAATTAATAAATATCCCTTTATTCAATGAACCCGCAGGATTATGATCTTTGTGCAATGCAAGGTGCAAGATACTGCGGGCACCATGCAAAAGTTGAAACAGGTCCAGATCCTGCCCTCCAGACTTCCACACAAATCTATACAAAAATAAACTGGTGAGGGGTGCCTGGGTGACTCAATCAGTTCAGTGTCCGACTCTTGACTTCGGCTCAGGTCATGATCTCACGGTTCGTGAGTTCAAGCCCCATGTTGGGCTCTGTGCTGGTAGTGCAAAGCCTGCGCTTCTCTCTCTCTCTCTCTCTCTCTCTCTCTGCCCCTCCCTCACCTCTCTCTCTGTCTTTCTCTCTCTTTACTAGTTATAAATTGACAATGCCCAGAAGAGAAATATATCCCATGTGGTATGGGGGTTCAAAGAAGGAGAAATAACTAACTACTGACGGGGGTGGAGTGGGAATATGTGATGTATGAGTATTCAGGAGTGCTAGCTTTGGAGTGTGCTTGTGTGGTTCAAGATCTAGCTCTTCCATTTCTTTACTAGCATATCACCTGGCCTCTCCAAGACTCTGTTGTTTCATCTCTACGCTGGGGTGGGGGGTGATCAGAATAGTACCTGTTTATGAAGACTGTCTTAAGAATTAAATGAAATAATACTGGTGACACTCTTAGGACATAGCTACCCATAAAGTAAGGCAAAAATAAATGTGATTAGCCGTTGTTACAGGAGGAAGAATGGCATACGAGTTAGGACCTAAATGACAGAAAACAGCTGGATGTGCAGCATGCAAATTCTGTGAAGATTTGTTTTTTTCATTCCATAACCCCTCTACCTTCTTTTTATTGTTTCTTCCCTCATTTTCCCTAACACACATTTCCTAGAAACTGTCTCCCACCCCATCCTACCAATGTACTAATTCTGTCTCCATGTAGGTTCCTCGTTATAATGTCTTCCCAGGTCCTTCCAGAATCTGATTGTCTAGACCTCTCCCAACTTCTCCCTACCTGCAGTTGGTTGAGAGCATGCCCTGAAAATTCATATCTACCTGGAACCTCAGAATGTTGACCTGTAAGGACACAAGTCTAAACCAGACTGACTCCATAACAGGCTTTAAGTTTCCCCTCTAAACTAGAAGGCCTAAGTTTCAGTTTCCCTGAAACTATCAGGCAGCTACACATTGCCCAAGGCCGAAGAAACTGCTCACCACATCACTCCACCGCACCACCCTTGCAACACCCAATCAAGAAAGGCCAGCAACTATAGATAAAACTCTGTTACCTAATGTTAAAGTTAACCCATTAGGCGCTGAACAAGACCCTAGGCTCGCTCTGTAATTGGTTGAATTTAAAAGTACTCTAAATGTTGTAATTGGGTCTCGTCAAAAGTAACAAATACTCTAGACAATGCGTATGGTTAAACCCGCTGTCAATGATATTGTATAATTATGATTGGATCACTGTTTCCATGCCACAACGTCTATAACTCCCCCATCACAAACCCCATAAAAAAAACCTACTCTGCCTTTGTTCGGGGCTCACAGCACGGATCCACTGCACTGGTAAGGTCTGTGAGCCCGAGCTCGAGCCCGTAATAAAGCCCTTTGCCTTTGCATGAGTGACTCGGTCTCCCCGGTGGTCTCTGGTTGTTGAGGATACCGCGATCTGGGTATAACAGACCTTATTTGGAAGTAGGGTCTTTAGAGATGATATAACTAAGGATCTCGAAATGCAATCAACCTGGAGGTAAGGTGGGTTCTAAATCCAGTGACTAGTGTCCTTATAAAAAGAGGAGAAGCCACTGAGACATGTGAAGACAGAGGCAGGGATTGGAGAGAGGCTACCACAAACCAAAGAATGCCCAGACCGCCAGGAGCCAGAAGACAACAGGACAGATTCTCCCTGAGAGCCTTCTGGGGAAGGGGAGGGTGGGGGGAACACACGTCCCTACCTTCACAGTGACATGAGATTTCTGGCCTCAGAACTAGGCGAAAAGCAGTGCCTTTTGTTTTAAGCCACCAGATTTGTGGTAATTTGATACAGCAGCCCTAGGAAATGAATCCACCATCCCATCGAAGTGCAATCACACGAGATCTTTCCGAAACTTCTCGAAACTTACCACTCTGATCGTAGTGCCTCTTACCCGCCTAGCACTCTCCAGGGGCTGGCATAACCCCTGGGAGGAAGTGCAACCTCATAGGCATGGCTCACAGGGTCCTTCCCATTGGGCCACCTCTGAGCTCTGCAGCTGCTTCTGTCATCATGCATGACCAGACACATGCTGGCCACACACTGTGTGCCTGTGCCACCCTTCCTGGCCCCACTGCCCAGCCTGGCATCTGGTAAGTCCGACTTTTCTCTAAGATCAAGAAGTCAAAATAGACCTCTCTGCTCAATGACCAGAATGCTTGCAGAATGGCTGTCATTCACCTTAATTCCTCCTTACTCTTGAGTGCGCAAAGATTCCTACCATACTTTCTTTCAAGTAACTATTTTTTTAAGTTTATTTATTTATTTTGAGAGCAAGAGAGAGCAGGGGAGGGGCAGAGAGAGAAAGGAGGGAGAAAGAAAACCCAAGCAGGCACCACACTGACAGAGTGGAGCCCAACACGGGGCTCGATCTCACTGCAAGACCATGAACCGGGAGACTGTGACCTGAGCTGAAACCAAGAGTTGGACGCTCATCTTACTGAGCCACCCAGGCGCCCCATCAAGTAACTAATCTTCTAGAATAATCTACAGAGAGAGATATGAACTGTAATATACGATCATATAATACAGTACGAATTAAGCAATTATTAGTATCTTTGGGCATAGGGAGGCTTTTAAATGTGACTAACCATTATCCTTTCTAAAAGTGTCCGTAATAATAAAGATTTGGCTCAGGGGTCAGCTTTTCCAGGTAACCTTCCTTCACCCACCTCTACCTTGCAATTTGAGTTGGTGTTTCTTCTAGAACTAGATAACATTGTATCCTGGCAGCTTCTGACCTAACATTTACCGTATTAAAGACTTCTGATTCCTCATCAGTCTCCTTCAGCAGCTTGTAAGGGTTTTGACCATGTTCTGTTTGATCCAGTGTTCTTTGTGATCCAGTGGCTGTAACTGTGCTTGAACCATATGGGTGCTCATAAACACTGGTTGAATAATTGAATGAATGAATGAATGAATGAATGAATTCATGAACAAGGAGTTAGAAAGGAGGTCTCCTTTTGGGACTCAGAATCTCAACAAACACCAATGGCTTATAGCATGGTTTCTTACCTCTGGCATGACTGATTGATGGACATAGCCCCAAACTTTCTTTGTCTGACTATAAAGCTCATGGCATGTTTTCATAACTGCTGGTATGATTGATTGAAAGGGAAACCACTGCCAAAGAAGTTAAATGATTACAGTCCACAATGCCTGTCTATGCATAAAAAAGCCCCAAAGAAATGTAAGAAGCTCTTGAATAGCCATGGCCTTTTCAAATGCACAGAGCCAAAACAAAAACACTCCAATGTTCTCAAAGTAATCTAAATTTCACAGAATAAACATCTTATACCTTTATGGATAATCTACTGAGTTGTTATTAATAACTTCTGATGACTGGAAGAAGGCTGGATACAAGATACTGTATTCATTCACGCACATACACACGTCTGCAAATCCCCAGTTTCCTTGACATTATTTTCTAATTTCCTAAACTTATGATATATGTACTCGTACATAATTCACACACAATACACTAAAATCAGAAATTTCATGTAAGTGGCTACCAGTGTGTTTTAGAAATCTCCAGCTATGGACATATAAGTCTTGGAAAAGGTGGGAAAGAAAAGAACACACACACACACACACACACACACACACACACACTTATACACAATAAACACAGTTTTGAAATGCACTGTAGTCATGTGTGAAATACATGCCAGTGAAAAATTAAAATTTGAGAAGCCCCCGACATTAAAACCAAACTTACAGGTAGACAAAGTTAAGGCATTTCTCAGAAAGTGGAAAGGTTCTGAAGTGGATGAGCAGTTAAAAATAAAAGCAGGTGTATTCCCAGTCTCAGAGGGGAACAGAGCCGTTCTTCCCTCCCCGCCTCATCCGGGACCCCTCACTCCTAAGTCAAGCCCTGATAAATGGCCTCTTGTAATCACCTGCGCTGCTCCTCATGACAAGATTCTAAATAAGCACTGGGCATCTCCTCAATTCCGTAAAGAAAAGTCTGTGCCCAAACCCCTCCTCGCGCTGCCCCCTCCTTGGTCAGTCCTGGAGACCCGAGCTAGACCAAGGTCTGGCCGCGGTGCCTACGGGGAGTCCCTCCGCCCAATTCCTACACACAGAAGCACCTTCCTCTCAGAAATCTACATCCCTGTTTGGTTGTTTATGTATCTTTTCTTAGCTGGCCCCATTCTTTTCCTTAAGTAGTTGGGGCATAAATAAATAAAAAATACTAATAAATAATGAATGGCAATGGAGCAGCCCTTCTCCCCACGCTTTCCCGCTGCTTCTGTGTCTCCTGTCCACGCAGAACAAGACGCTTGCTCCTGGGGACTGATCCTCATTCCCTAGCCTGGCCTGCGGAAAGGAAACCAGGAGCAGGTGGGAGTCCAGGGGTCCTGGGGGCCCATGGCAAGTTCCCCGGATGACTGGCCTGTGGCCTGGACCTAATGCGGAAGGTCTGGAGCTCGGTCATGGTGGGTTAGGAATATGGACAGAAGCAGAGCCTGCACCCACCCCTACTCTTCCCAGCACCTCCTCCAGACAGAACAAGGGAGGCGCCTGGCATACAGACAGCACTCCTGTCAATGTGCCCATGGATGGGTGTGTATGGGTGGGTGTGTGTGTGTGTGTGTGTGTGTGTGCGCGCGCGCAGGCACGTTCATGAACAAACTGATCGACCATAACCATCTTCTCCTTTCCACATATGATTTATGATCATCCCCAAGCTGAAAAGGGATGGAGTTTGCACTCTTTTCTCTAGTAGCTTGGCAGTGGGGGGAAATTGTTCTGGGAACCAGACTGGTTATTTTTACTGGGAGCCCTTGGCACAGGGCACTCAAGACTTTTGAGACTTTCTCCAACTCGTCTGGCGTGTGCCACTGTACTCCTTGTCACCTCCCCTGCCCTTGCTAGACAGGTCACAGGGGACAACACCGGGTTGCGTCTGTTCATGAAATTAACAGTCATGGTTACCAACACACAGGTCTTGGCGTCTCTCACAGGTAAGTGACTCTTCCATCTGCTGTTCATGTGACCTTAGGAAAGTTCCCCAGCTTCCCTAACACTCCTTTTCTTCATCCATAAAACAACAGCTGCCTCCTCACAGACTTTTCGAGAAAATTAGCCAAGCTGATGCTTGTAAAGTTAGTTAGAACAGTGCCTGGCACACAACAAGTGCTCCCTAAATTATAGCTGCTATTACCATTATGCTATTATCACAGTGAGCGGGGATCTTTGTTTATAGAGGCCACCAACTCAGTAGACGGTGGTGGACCTGGGATCTCCCTGTGAGATCTTACCCAGTTTCCTTTTCTCCTTGTGAGATCTCCTGGTTTACTGCCTGTAGTGGCATGAATGGTGCGCCCCTCCCCCAACCAAAGAGATGTCCACATCCTAACCCATTAGAACTGTGAATGTGACTTTATTTGGAAAATGGGTGAACATGTAATTAAGTCAAAGATCTTGAGATGAGAGGATGGTCCTGAACTATCCTGGTATGCCCTAAATCCAGCGACAAATGTCCTTATAAGAGACACACAGAGGGAAGACACAGAGAGAAGAGAAGGGGGCACGTGATCACAGAGACACAGATCAGATCCATGCAGCCACCAGCCAACAAATGCCCGGAGCCACCAGAAGTGACAAGAGGCAAGGAACGCATTCTCCCAGAGCCTCAGGAGGGAGCACAGCCCTACAACATCTTGATTTCAGACTCTGGCTTCCAGAATAACTTTCTGCCATTTGAAGCCACCAAGTTCATGTTCCTTTGCTACAGCAACCCTAAGAAATGAATACACTGGTAAATACGTTTTGAAAATTATCTGGCATTTCATGTTTAATTCCTTTTTAAATTTTAATTTGTTTTGTAAAGCAAAATGAAATAAAGAGTAACAAAGACTGACTCGATAGCCAGGTAAATGGACCCATCTATAAATCGTGATGTTCGCTGAAATGGCTATCCAATTGTTTACGGTGTTAATAACATGAAGTCATTTTTTCTCTCTCCATCATTTATGAAAAAAGAGAGATCACAGAGCAAGTGACAGATGTTTCCATCACATTTGCATACTCAATAAAGACAAATGGGCTGCCAAAGGAGCAGGCAGAGGAAAAGCACCAGCATTTCCCAAGGAATGAACGGGAGCTGGATCAGAGCTGCAGTCATCATTTAGAGGACACAGATGCACACGAGTAACGTGACAAACAAACCTCACAGAGAAATGAATAAAAGGAATTAGGGCGAGGAGAAAATGAAAGGAAAAATTTAAAACATAAGCTTAATTAGCCAAGAATAATAGAATCACTCAATCTTAGTGACACAGGGACCCCAGAAGTCATCCAGTTCACCCTCCAAGATAATGAAATCAGTAATCACCTCCACAATACCCACTGACAGTTGTTAGTCGGCCTCTGCTTGAATGCTTCTAGGAATGGGGAGTTTACTACCTCATGAGCCTTGTGTTGCTTAAAAGCTTTTTTTGAAATATCGCTCTTAGCCAGAGTAAGACAAAATGTGTCTCTCTGTGTCATGCATCCGCTCGTGCCAGCTCTTATTTAAAAACTACACAATTCTTGCACTCATTCATCGTACAGAAAGTCAGCAGATCTGTGCTATGAGCCCTGCCCGGTAACAGACAAGGACTGAAAACTCAGGAGCTGGTCTGCGCCCAGGGCCAGGCCAGTCACACGGTCACACAGGGGGTGGAGGACAGTGCGCAGGCTGGTTCGCTGCAGTGTTGCTCACACTGTTACTACGGGATATCGGAGGAGGGGGTTAACACAGAGAGGAGCTTTCTAGAAGAGATGACCCATTAACTGAGTCCTGAAAGCTGACCAAGTCTCAGCCTGATGAAGAGTGTGTGTGTGTGTGTGTGTGTGTGTGTGTGCGCGCGCACGCGCGCGCACGCAGAGGATGCAGGGCACCTCCATGGTGAAGGGGATCCAGACTTTTATGCGCCTACACAAATAATTTTGAGCCCATTTAATAGGCGCCAAGGACTGTTTTAGATGCTGAGGATGCACAGAGAAGGAACGAAAGCAAGCTTTGCATTCTGGTGCAGAACACAAACAATAAATTCAATCGCTGACATGGCCAATAAACAAAACAAAGAAGAAAATATGTGGTATGTCAGATGATGACAAGTGCAATGGAATAAAGGGTTGTAAAGCAGGAAAGGGGATAGAGAGTGTCTGGGTGGATGGGCTGGTTTTAAACAGGGTGTGCCCAGTTGAGCCCAGTGAACCAGGGAGAAGCCCAAGGAAAGGTGAGTGTTACCTGCTGTCTTCTCCATGCCCCCATCCTGACCCTCAATACATCTGATGGTGCCTGGCCCACCTTCCCTCCACCAGCCCCTCATTCTCAAGTCAAGTCCAAAACCTTAGGGATATGAATGCCATTAAATAAAGAGAAAATAATGATATCAATAGCATTGAAAAAAAGAAATCTCAAAATATAGTACCATAGAAACATGCAAAAGGGAGCTCTTTCAGAAAAGTGACACTACATCAAATTATTCTGCCACTCATCATTCCCAAGCAGGACCCAGAGCTGCGCCTGGACCAGGCAAGACCAAGCAAGAGAGACCCCTGAGGGAGGCCCCAGGCCGTCAAGATCCTGCGGCCCTTCAGCCCTGTCCCCCACCCAGTCTCTAGCCCCGAGGACACACACACTCAGAACCCACATCCCCTTGAGAAATCCGGCGATTTAGAAGGAGAAATAAGCTGTAGACATGAAGGAGGGATCAGCTACAAAAAATTAACTAAGGTAAATAAATTGAAGAAGGTAAACAAAACAAATGAAATCGACAGAGAAAGGGCTAGAATGGGGGCTGGAACAGTTGAAGTGCTGAAATTCATGGGGGAAAAAAGAGGTTAAAAAATATTTTTAAAGGTCCCTGAGGTGAAATTTGACACAATTTTATTGGTCTTTCTCAGGCAACTAGGCAAAGTGTCATTTTATTTCAAAGAAGTAAGCCATTATAATTGCTGAAGAAATTTGGGGGAAATAAAAGAAAGTCAATGAGATGCATTAAAAGCATTTCAAATGTTCAATAATTAACAGTATTGTCCTGGGACAGGTGTTGACAGACCAGTGGAACAAAACGAAGTTCTAAAAACAAGCCCTAATACACTTAAGACTTTGCAATTGACGGAGGTGCTGTTTCCAAATAATGAGGAATGGACGAATCACTCAAGAGTGGTTCTAGGAGATTTATGGAGGAAAACTATACCTCTGTCTTATCAAAGTAAAGTCTAAACACTGAAACATGAAAGGAAACCCATTAAAGTAGTAGTAGAAAACACTGGCAAAGAGTTACCTCCTGTTGGGAGTAAAGGTGGCTTTTGTTTATCTAACCAGAAGGGCTAAAGCTGGACACTAGAAAGCGCAGGGCTGAGAGCTCTAACTACAGAAAGAACAAAGCATTTTTTGCCTGAGAAATAATCATAAACAAAATCTAAAGACAAGCCAAAAACCAGGGGAAGTACTGAAAAATGCAAAAGGTGAAGCTTGGTATCATTTACAAATAAAAAGTATCTCAAATTATAAAACAAACAACAAATATACGCATAGACCATGGGCGAAGATCCTGAAGACACTACCCCAACACTCAGGAAGTGCAGCTGCACAAAAGCATATGAAAAGCTGCTTCGTTTCACTAGTTATCAAAATAACTTGAAGGAAAACAAGAGTTCCATTTTCTCATCTGTCAACTGGCAAAGAGTTTAATAAATGATAAAATGCCACACTGTATTTGCAAAGATAGCACGGAAATGCTGGTTTTCATATATGTTGGGATTATAAACTTATAAAGACTTTCTAATGGGCCATCTGGCAATAAGGATCAAAAACCTTAACAATTTACATATACATGTTCTACTTTTAGGAAAGTTTTTGAACGAAACTAATAAATCTGTGTGTAAAGATTTAGCTGAAAGAATATAGAGGCCACAGTTACTTGTACAAGGGAGAGATGGTTGACTAAATAAACAGTCAGACTCACCCAACAGAACAAATGCTTAACGCAACGATTCTCAAAGTGTGGTCCCTAGACCAGCGGCAGCTCCAGTGCTGTCTGGGACCTTGTTAAGAACGCAGATCCTCTCACCTTTCTCAGACCTACTGAGTCACTAACTCCCCAAGGTCATGCCCAGCAATCTGTTTTAAGAAACATTCCAGGTGATTCTGATGCACACCAGAGTTTGAGAACCTCTCACTTACTGTCCGAATCAGGATCCTAGGAGGAACTAGATGGGACACTCAGATTGGATGGTTTGGAGAATTTTAAAGTGAAGCCAACCACAAGGCTGGTACAGGATCCGGAGATGGCTAACAGTGGGGCTGCATGGCTGCCCCGGAGGCGGGGGGGATGTAACCAGAGAGGGAGCTGTGCGGGGTTTGACTAGAGCTGCAAACCCCCAGTGGCCTCACGGGAGGCCTCGCATTCCTTTCCCTCTCTGGTCCCTTCTGATGCTCCTCGCTGGGTGAACCCAGAGAGCAGGGGAGCCCCCCGATACGGTCCACTCCGGCCAAGCCCTGGGCACAGGCAGGATGCAAGGGCAGGAAGGGCAGGGAAAGATATGCAGGACTTGTAGCCATAGCAAAGGGCTGTGCATAGGAAAGTTCATAT
This sequence comes from Hyaena hyaena, assembly GCF_003009895.1. Lineage (NCBI taxonomy): Eukaryota > Metazoa > Chordata > Mammalia > Carnivora > Hyaenidae > Hyaena > Hyaena hyaena. The sequence goes on from NW_024080765.1 coordinate 206,468, forward strand.
GCAAGGTGTTTACGAAGTATCAATATTTTATTCTTAATTTTTTAAAGTTTATTTATTTTTAGTAATCTCTATATACAGTGTGGGGCTCGAATTCACAACCCTGAGGTCAAGAGGTTCATGCTCTTCTGACTGAGCCAGGCAGGCACCCCAAGAAGTGTTAAATTTTTTTCAAAAGTAGAACATGATCCCTTTTTCTTTTCTTGTTTTTAAATTTTTATTTTTATTTTTTTTATTTTTTTGAGAGAGAGAGACAGTGCAAGCGGGGGAGGGTCAGAGAGAGAGGGAGACACAGAATCTGAAGAGAGGCTCCAGGGTCTGAGCTGTCAGCACAGAGTTCGATGTGGGGCTGGAACCCACGAACTGTGAGATCTTGACCTGAGCCGAAGTTGGACGCTTAACCGCCTGAGCCACCCAGGTGCCCTGATCCCTTTTTCATTAAAAAGTATATATCATACATAGTTTGTGTACACCCACATACACACATTAAAAAGCTACTTGCAGCACATCTATTGAAGTATTAATGGTAGTTATTTCTAGATCTTGAGATAAGGAGTAAGTTCCTATTATTTGATTCCTTTTGATTGTCTATATTTGCTACTTGATTATTTTTACTGACTTACATTTTCTAAAAGTTATACTATAAACATGTAAGATGAAAAATTAAGGCACTCAAAAACTTATGAATAAAAAAAATCTGGAAAAAGTTGTTAAGCCAGTATTTTTTCCCAATACTTTGTTTGTTTTTATAATAATCACCCATATTTGGTCAACATGTATTGCCTTATAATTTAAAAAAAAATTTGGAAATAATGTGGCTAAAGAAAGAGTAAATGTAATAGATAACAATACTAATTAGTAGCGCATAAGTAAATGTAATGGGTTAACAATGCCAATTGGTACCGTGTAGTAAACATTTCTTGAGGGAGTACTATGAATAAAGCACTGTGTACAAAGAGCTTCCTGAATTAGTGCCTATAAGAAGTTTCAAAGGTCCATTACCTCCACTCTGTAGATAAGAAAACTAAAGCCCTGATACATGAAAGTTACTAGCCTCAGACTTCACATCTCATCAGTGAGGGAGCAAAGACTCAGACTAGACCAAGGCCAAAATCTCAGCTCTATATCACTGCAGATGTGAATCAGTTTGATTTTGAAAAGAGCATATCAATCCTATCCCTACAAAAGTAAACTCTGTGGCAGAGTGATCCACTGCATAAGATCACATAGTAATTTACCTCATTAAGAGTGGAGCAATGGTCTCACATCAATTATTACTATCGATACTATCATTATAATGTATTTAGAATAACATATTTAATAATATTTAAAATTTATTATAAATTATAATTTAATAGTCTACACAGAGAAAATTTGTTTCTCAAATATAAAAACACTTTGTTTTTCCTTACTCTGGTCTTAAATAATACTGCCAGAGGAATGACTCTACTGATAAAATATTTTCTGAGTGTGTGGTAGAAGCCACTTCAACTATGAAATCGTTGGAGTTTACAGATCTTTAATTCAAAACACTGTACCTGAAGCAATGCCTCCCACAACTTTTAATGCATTCCATAAATGTTGGACTTATTGTACTTTTAGGCTGAATGGTACGTTTTGTGCACCTGACTCTCTCACTTGAATGGAAATCCCTCTGAAGTAAAGACGTGTATTTTATTAGTATTGGTTTCCACAACGCCTAGAAAAGTGACTGGCTTTGCGAATGGGACTGTATCAGTCAGGACAGACTAAATTACACTGTGGTAGCAGATAACCACCCTTGATCTCATTGGCTTAATCCAGTGAAAGTTTCTTTTCTGAATTACACCACGTGCCAAATCTTCGTCTGTAAGAGAGGTCTGTTTATCAGGAACAGACACTGATGGTGCTTCAGCTTAACACATGCTGTCCAAATCACCTCTGTGTAGAAAGATAGTGTGGAAAGTAGCCTCATAAATCTCAACCTAGAGGTAACACATATCACTTCCACTCATACTCCATTGGCCACTGTAAGGCACATGACCACGCCTAACTTCAAGGTGTGGGAAAGTGTAATCCCACCACACACCTAGAAGATGAAGAGCCAGAACTACTTGACGACAGTCTTAGGGGCTGTTATCAAAAATTTAAAGAATGATTCATAAAGTTATTAGTACCCATTAATATATTTACTCACTGGTGATGGTTTCCTAAGTCAGTTTCTCTTTTTTGATAATAATTGAAAGACACATAGAAATAGGTGCCTTTATATATGTCCTTGACATTACAGTTGTGTTCCTGCTGAAGTATCTATTACTTTTATTTCATCATGTGTGGCAAATTCATATTTATTATACATTTTATTCATCAGTTTCACCTTTTCATAGCTACAAAGATAAAAGAAATAACTATTGATTAACAATGACCAATAAGAAAGGTGAGAGAAGAAAGAATGGCTTGAAGATACCCCATAATTAATTCATTTTATTTTCAGTGAACATCTACTGAGGGCCTGCTCTGGCCCAGCTACGTAAGAGGCCCTGGGAACATGAAGATGACGGAGACCCAGATTCTGGCCTCAGGCCAAAAGAAAGCACACCAACATATTGGAGTATTATCATGAATAATTATTTCTTCATATGGTAGTTTTTCATGTATTACACTTTTGTTATCATGTGTTTCTTTTATAATCTTGTTAAAAGGTAATTTTTAAAAATTAGCTATCCTTTTCATCAGAGTTCAGAATTGGTATAATTTACATTCTCTAATTGCATGTTCTTAGATACTTAACTACAGCTGCTAATTTTCTTCATGTCTGGCTGTCATAGGATTCATTCTCGATTTACTATTTTAAACACTTAAACAAGAAAGGGACAAATGAAATGCAGCTCCTTGCCAGTTCGAGTGGCTTCATCCATGAATCAAAGACACCGGGCCTATGTCTTTCCTGTTCACTCATAAATTCACTAACCATTACACTTGTGAGACTGCGCTGAGCACATGAGGTTGGCAGGGCCCATGTGGGCACAGCAGGCCAGTGACGGCAAGGGTTTCCACCAACTCCGTCCCATAGAATAGGTGTCTTTGTACCCCCTGACAAATGCCTGCCAGCTTTATTATGTTGGAGATAAAATCATAGTAGAGAAAGACCAAAACAATAATTTAGTACTTGATAAATATAGGAATATATAAGCGGGTAAGCCAGTCAAATAGCATGTTTAAATTGATATTCACATGTTTACTGTACAAAGTATTTAAAAACATACACTTATAAGTCTTTTGCCAAAGTAAAATACAATTTCCATAAACACTGCAGAGTAATTTTTTAATGTTTATTTATTTATTTGTTTACAGAGAGAACAAGGAGGAGGGACAGAGAGAGAGAGAGAGAGAGAGAGAGAATCCCAAGCAGGCTCCGTGTTGTCACCACAGATCCCGATGCAGGGATCGAATTCACAAACTGTGAGAGCATGACCTGAGCCAAAATCAAGAGTTGGGCGCTTGGTGTTCCCTGCGTAGTGATTTTTAACAAGCTCATTTATCATATTCTCATCACATAGATTTCCTTTTCTCTGTTTACTAATTTCACTCGACGCCCCTCTATGCGTGCTCTTCTTGAAAATTTCTTTGGGGGCACCTGGGTGGCTCAGTTGGTTAAGCGTCCGACATTGGCTCAGGTCAGATCTCATGGTTCGTGGGTTCGAGCCCCGCATCAGGCTCTGTGCTGACAGCTCAGAGCCTGGAGCCTGTTTCAGATTCTGCGTCTTCCTCCCTCTCTGCCCCTCCCCCACTCATGCTGTCTCAAAAATAAATAAAATTTAATAAAAATTTTAAAAAAATTTTTTAAAAATAAAAAAATTTAAAAAAAAAAAAAGAAAATTTCTTTGACAAGCTCTAAACCATTTTTGTCCCCAAGTCCTCCTTTGTTCTTCCCACTTCCAGTTGCCATGGATCCTAACCCTCTTGGTGTGGTCTCTGTTTAGTGTGCATTTATAACTATTTTATCTCCTTGAGGACATCTGAAAGAGTTCTTAAATTTGATAGCAGTATATAGCGTCTCCATAGAGACATTTATATTCATAAGCAGTTTCATCATTTCTAGGGACTTTCCTATATGTGATCTCATTTGCTAGAGCAAAGCACAGGTTTGTGATTTTGAAGGTTACGCTACAAGTTAACCAGTCACCCACAGGCTGCTCTTCAAGAGATGCATGGATTTACTGCATGGTTTGAAAGCCAACTGCAGACTCACTAAGCACTGCAAAGCACAGCCTGAGGGTGCAGTCTGTACCCTTTGCAGGTCATGCAAAATACAAGACTGAGGCTGAGGAAGAGCATCCAGGTGGATTCAACACTGTTAATAATGTTCTAGTCCCGAGTTACATACCTTCTTTGTATGCATCACAGGTTATATAATTTTTAAAAGAAAACAAAAAGAGAATGCCTAACATTTCCAAAGGGAATTACTCTTGTTTCACTGCATCAGAAACATTACTCTGCACAAATGCACCTAGAACCTACCAGTAACAGAAGCTGTAAGGGCTGCGACCCCCAACAGGACTCTGGTCTAGCCTTGGATTGAGCCTCGAGTAAGAAACACCAGAGCATGGCTTAAACACTCCTGCTTCCTGCACTCAAACACATGGAGTTCTTAAAATTCCCTCATTGATGGCAAGCCCAAGAACTGATTTAAAAAGTACCATTAGAATTGAGATGGAATTCAAGGAGCACATCAGGATTAAAGGATATTTCTCCAAAGAGAAATCGCTATTCTAACAACTATCAAAAGACAATTGAAATATTTAAAAGTAAACATCTCGTTTATCTTAACAACAAAGAACAAAATGCACAGGCATGCACCTGGAAGTAGCCTATACTCATGAAATAGTAAATAAAGACCATTATTTTTTATCTCAGCTCTGTGTGCTTTACATAGACTCTTTCTACTTCTCACTGCAGCTCAGCTCCACCAGGTGGTTGTTAATGTCCCATTTGGACCTGAGGAAAACAAGATCAAGAAAATGGACAAAGCCATCAGATGCCGTGCCGACCCGAGGAGAGCCAGGTCAGAAACCTGTTTTTCCTCAAAGTCTTGACACTCCCCACTGTCCTCTGGTCAGCTCCTCGACCCAGGCGGAAAAAAAGACTGAGATGTTGTGAGGACATTTGAACTGAATGTTGAGTCATCTCTGTTCCCAAATGGGAAAACTCAAAAAGAACTTTTTTTTGGTCTCAAAGTAATGTACAGATTTAATGTAACTTCAGCCAAAATCCAAATGGGATTTTCTTTTCAACAGAAGAGCCTTTTTGTGGCGACGTCACCCCAAAGTTCATGGGTAGGCAGAAACAGGGAATGAATGCATGTGCTTGCCTCTGCTCCCTCCTTTCAAGCTAATGAGATAGCAGAAAACTTTAGAAGCAATGAAGTTACAAGAACAAAAAAATACAGGAGGTAATGACAATGAATGAGAGATAATCCACCCACCTGTTTTTGAACAATAGATGGTAAAGGGAAATGTGATTAGAAAAAAAGAAAGCAGATACCAAAGAACTAGCCCAAAGAAAAAGCAGTCAGCAGGAAACAAGCCAATTCACCCTGCAACTTTCCCAGAAATTTCCAGAACCAGGAGGGAAAGAAGTGGGAGCTAGAAATAGGAAAAAGTAGGGAAAGTTGGCTTGTACATCCTCTTCCCCCATCCCACAGCAATACATAAAAAGTTCACCCCCAGAGGGAATTTTGTAAAAGAAGCTCCAGATTATAAGGCACCAAGGATGGAAGAGGGGAGGCGCATCACTGAACTGAGCCATGTTGACCCCCACCTGACCAAGCTCCCAGCACTCTGGCAGTCAAGCCCAAACCCACAGGCCAGAGTCTAGTCTTTTCTGGGAGAAAATGACCAGCTCAAGAGAAAACACTCCTAGATATGAGGATTGGAAGGATCTTCCAATGAAGTAAGATCTAGCAACTGATAGACTAAATCTCATTCTTAAACATGACCAGACAGCCAAGGATGACTGTATTTTGAAGAAAAGCTTCTAGTAGATAATATAGAGATTAAAACCAACAGACATATTAAAAGGATTTGGGAGAAAAGGACATCAAGGAGCAGAAAAAAACTAACAGTAAGGGGGGAAAAGTAATACTATATGAGAGCATTCATCCATGAAACAAGAACAAGAGTCTATAAAAAAGAACAATAAAGAGTAGTATAAAGCTCTCAAAATTAAAAGTGAAATATTTACTTCACCAGCATATAATTTTTTAAAACCAGTTGGAACTTTACTTCCAGATGATTATGATACTGCTCATTTATGTCTCTTATTTTAGGATGTTTTTGATAAGAGTTACATAAAAATTCTTCCAAATGTATGTTTTAAAACATACTTTGGCTTATCTATGAGATTAGTGGTTTCAGTGCTTAATACTGTTTCCTATCTGCACAGACTTCCATTTTGTTGGTACTGCATTTTGATGGATTTTAATGAAGAGTGTACTTCCTTAAGCACCTTTGCAGAAATAATGCATTGATAGACTATTTCCACAGTACTGCCATGTCACAAAGTATATTCTGTTGTGTGGCTCTATGAACACAAATTTGTTTACATGAAGTACTTGAGCCTCACAATCCTGGTGAATCTTGTTCCTTTTTCAGGCCATTAGTGAAGCAAATGAGCTACTTGATAACACTATTGGTATCTTCCATCTTTTTAAAAAAATTTAAATGTGTATGGATTTTTCTCTTTACCCATGAAATTAAAGCATATTATTAAGATATGTATATGTCTGTATCTTTTTCAGTATCCTGTGTAGGCCTGGGGGGCCTTTTACACTTTTACAGAAACCTCAACTCTTTCTTTAGCACAGGTAAATTTTCTTCTATATATCTTTATTTTTAAAAATTTCTTTTCTTCTATATAGCTTTAAATGTTGGTACTTCTCCGTCTGCTCCAACTTCGAGTGAGTGAGGAGAATAAATGTATGTTATATACTGTAAACCTATCCTGAGTCACTTATTTTTTATAAGGCCTATTTATTTACATCTTCGCTCTGTGTTCTGTGAAAATTCCTCAAATTAGATCCTAAATCCACAGCATTCTAAATTCCTAGCAGCGTTTAATTGGGATTTGTTGCCAGTATTGGTGGGACTCTGTCAGCAAGCAAATTTTCAATTTCTTTTTTCAAAGCAGCCTACTATTTTGGCACAATAGTCCCCTCAACTGTCCTTCAGATAACTAACCGGAGTGTATTTAAATGATGCTTCTTTTTTTTTTTTTTTTTTTTTATTTTTATTTGAGAGAGAGAGCGGGAGAGAGAGAGAATATGTGCACAGGAGCAGGGGAGGGCAGACAGAGAGGGAGACACAGAATCTGAAGCAGGCTCCAGGCTCTGAGCTGTCAGCACAGAGCTCAACACAGGGCTCGAACTCACAAACATTGAGCTCATGACCTGAGCTGAAGTTGAACACTTAACTGACTCAGCCACCCGGGCGCCTCACCACTTCTATCTTGTAAAGAGATTCATTCTATTTTATGTGCTTTCCTGGAACATGCCACATCTTCACCCTATCAATTTGACATGCTGCTTCTCTTTCAAGTGTCTTCAGCTACAATTCTTCATTGTTTGCCCATATTTGCCAAATGAAAGCATAGATCAATCATTTTTACAAGACCAGGTTTTACTAAGCACTCTCTGTGTGCTAGGCATAGTGCTAAATAATATAAATGCTATGGCATGTAAACCCCAAAATACTTCTATGAGATAAACGTGACTACCCTGAGTGTTGCTTAGAGGTGAAGAGACATGGGTAGCCTTCATGAGTTACGAATTCTGCCCAAATCACTGAGGTCTTTTGGCCTCTCAACTCCACTTGGTCCTCCAGCTTGTGCTTGGGACCATGGGGACGTCTGTACAGTCAGAGCCATGGGGTCCAGGATGAGCATCTGAACCGATCTTCCTTTCTCTTTTCTGTATTTGTTGTGTGAGAACAGTTACGGGGCACTTCCTTCCTTCTGCCCCAGTGGAAGCCAGCTGTGGGCCCGGGCCCGCTGCACCTAGTGAGCAGGCCACCAAGTGGTGCCTGGGGGCAGGGCTGTGGCTGCCCACGGTGGGTAGCAGGGTCAGGCACCTGAGTCCCTCGTCACCCACCCCACTGTCCCAAGCTCAGTGACCTAGGGCCGGGATTTTGAGGGGTCTGCCAGTACGCTCATGTTCTCTGGGCACCCCACTTTGCCTGTGCTGGGTTGAGGATCACAAGCCACTGGTTGATTTCTTGGTCATTTTGATCTCTTTAAAATGTTGGTTCAGGGGCGCCTGGGTGGCTTAGTCGGTTAAGCGTCCGACTTTCACTTAGGTCATGATCTCGCGGTTCGTGGGTTCGAGCCCCGCGTCGGGCTCTGTGCTGACTGCCAGCTCAGCGCCTGGAGCCTGTTTCAGTCTGTGACTCCCTCTCTCTCTGACCCTCCCCTGCTCACGCTGTCTCTCTCTCTCCTAGAAATAAATAAAACATTAAAAAAAAAAAAAAATTTTTTTAAATAAAATGTTGGTTCAGCAATGGTTCCTTTCCATGTGAAAAAGTACGAAATCAATTGCTAATATTATTAAGCAGTGTTTGGACATTGTTAGCTAAAAGCTTAGGTGCCAGAGACACAGAACCTTGGTTCAAATCCTCGCTTTACAAATTACTGTGAACTTGAGCAATTATTTTACTTCTCTAAATATTTACTTTTCTGTAAATTAGCAATAATAACGGGTTATTGGGCAGAAGAAAGCATTTAGCACAGTGCTTAGTTTGCAGTAAACACACTAGATATTTGTTATCATTATTTTTTATTCTAAAACCTCTATAGTCAGCAGTGCTGCCAGGATATCTAAGCCCACCACGGTAGTTCTAGCTTTGGGGGAAGAAAAAGAGGTACAAACAATAGAAAATTAAGTAAAAAATCATCATTATCGACAAGTGATATGACATATAAAGTCTAAATAACTCTATTATATAAAGTGTTTTTTGCACGTAAAAATGGCTGAAAAAATCTGAAGAATATACCTACAGATCTGTTTACTTTTTAAATTTACTTATTTTTAAATAATGTAGACTTACCAAAAAGTTGCAAAAATAGAAGACTTTCAGTTTACCTTCCGCCAAACATCCCCTAATGTTAACACCTTACATCACCATGATGCATTTGTCAAAACTAAGTACTTATGCAATACGAGGTCCATTTGCACGTTTTACTGTCCTTTTTCTGTTCCAAGATCCAGTCTCAGATCCCCCAGTGATGTCTCTCTCCTTGGTGTCCTCCAATTTGTGACAATTCCTCAATCATTCTTTGTCTTTCATGATCATGACACTTTAAAGAGTTCTGGTCGGCTATCTTGTAGATTATCCCTCAGTGTGGGTCTGTCTAATATTTTCTCATTAGACTGAAGTTACGTGTTTTACACACGTGTACACAGAAGTGATGTGTCCCTCTTAGTGCAGCCTGCGGGGAGTGTATATCAATATCCGTCATTACTGGTGATACCAACTGTGATCACTTGGTGAAGGTGGTGCCTGCTGTAAATGTATCATTTTCGCTCCGTAATCAATAAATACTTGATATTATGCAAATATCATGTTTCTCCTCAAACTTTACAATCTACATTTCGTATCTAGCCACAGATCTTATGTGAAACAATTACTGTGGGGGGATGTTCTATTGGTGATTTTCTATTTCCTTAGTTTTTTCTATACTTACCAATTGGAATTCTTTTCTAAGGAAGAGCTGTCCCTACACATAGGAGACCCACTGAATCTCAGAGTTGGAGACTTCAGGGTCTTCCAAAACTTCACAGGCCAGCAGCACTGGCATCACCTGAAAGCCTGTTAGAAATGCAGAATCTGAGGCCCCTCCCAGGATCTGCTGGATCAAATCTGTACCTGAAAAAGATTCCTGAGTGATTCGTGTGCTTCAAAAGCTCATTTTAACTCCATGCTTTATTTTATGACAGGGCAATACTTCATTTATATACAGAATATGTATACTGTTTTGCACAGTGGCTGCACAATTTGCATTTCCCCCAAAGATGTGCAATGATTCCTTTTTCTCCACAGCTTCACAAACACTTGTTATTTCTTGTGTGTGTGTGTGTTTTTTTTAACATTTACTTATTTTTGAGAGACAAAGAGACAGAGCATGAGCAGGGGAGGGGCAGAGAGAGAGGGAGACACAGAAGTGGAAGCAGACTCCAGGCTCTGAGCTGTCAGCACAGAGTCCGATGCAGGGCTCGAACTCACAAACCGGTGAGATCATGACCTGAGCTGAAGTCGGCTGCCTAACCAATTGAGCCACCCAGGCGCCCCTCTTGTGTTTTTTATTTTTGCCATTCTGATAGATGTATCAAATGATATCTCATCGTGGCTTTAATTTAACTTTCCTTGATGATGAGTGAGGCAGAGGATCTTTTCATGTGTGTTGGCCATTTATAGGTCTGCTTCGGAAAAATGTCTATTCAGATCCTTTGCCGATTTTTATTTGGATTATTTGTTTATATTATTTGTTGGTTAACCTCTCTAAGCTTTAGTTCCCACGTGTGTAAATGAAGGAAATGTTAACAAACTTTAAGGATAACAGTGAAGACAAGAGATAGCATATGAAAAGCCCCTGGTGGAGTGATGGACACAGAGATGTGCGTGTACATGTATGCCCAGCTGTTGGGAGTGCACACACCTCCAGCTACGCCTTCAGGGTCAGCCTCAGTGGTAGAGAGCTGCCTCACCCAAGGTCATGCTCTTTGGAAGGTGACTCCTATCCAAAGACAAAGATACAGAGGCCCAGCTGTTTTGGCCCCACAGAAAACAACCCTGACCAAAATTTCAGCACCAGAGATACTCCCTGCTAAACATCCAAACACCCAACTCCATCTCACAGTCCATTTTCAGGAGAACCCAAAACTGCCACGCGATAAAAAGACGTTCTCAAGAATTGGGAGCAATTGTTATGAATAAGATAATATGGTTGTTAAGCTTGTGGGACAAAACCTTTACGTATTGTTCATATCACTCAATACGAATTGATCCCGTATGCATGAGGAACCTATGTTGCACCCGGCACAGTGTTAGTTACAAAGGTGGAGACTCCGGCAAAGCAATGTTTGCTGTCGAGTAGACAAGACTGACAACTAAACAAGATTGTGCAATTAACCAAAACATGATTTTGGCAAGAGTACTGCGGCCAGTGGGCGGTGCCTTCCCAGCTCAAATTCTCCTCATATTCACATCCTGATAGAGCTCCATCAAGGGCCACCCCTGGAGAACCCTGGGCCAGCAGAGGGAAGGCCACAACTGGCTTTCTAACAAAACAAAACAAAACAAAACAAAACAAAACAAAACAAACAAAACGACCTCATTTTAAACTAAAGAAACTCATTATTTCCTGAAAAGCTCTCTGCTTACCCTTCTCACAAAAAGTTCACAGACAGATGTTCGCAAGTTCAGGACACTCAAGTCATGAAGAATGTGGAACTGAGTTTTGTAGCTCTGCTTTTTAAAAAGTGCTTCTAGGGGCGCCTGGGTGGCTTAGTCGGTTGAGCGTCCGACTTTCGCTTAGGTCATGATCCCGCGGTTCGTGGGTTCGAGCCCCGCGTCGGGCTCTGTGCTGACTGCCAGCTCAGAGCCCGGAGCCTGTTTCAGTCTGTGACTCCCTCTCTCTCTGACCCTTCCCTGCTCACGCTGTCTCTCTCTCTCTCCTAGAAATAAATAAAACATTAAAAAAAAAATAAAATAAAAAATAAAAATAAAATAAAATAAAATAAAAAGTGCTTCTATAATGTTTCCCTGCACCTTTATTTCAGCTGTTCTGCAATGACAAAGGAAAAACTACACTGTGCTTCTATTGCAAAGGAATGTGCCCTGAAAGCGAAATGAAATCATGTTTCTTCAAGCAAAGGGCAAAATGTGCTCTGTCGTTATCTCTACAGGCAGAAACAGTATAAAACTCAGTTATTTAGTCTGATGAAAGATCTCTTAGCGTGAAGTGTTATTCACACATGCGCGCACACACACATGCGCATACACACACACACACACACACACACACACACACACACCACGTTATTGCATGATTAAATCCCTATTGCCATTAGAAAACTCAGAATAGGCACATGAAAATGCTTGCCTGGGCACTACCTATTATTCTTCAGCTCTGGCTTTGAAAGCTTGGTAAAGATTTCCTTGGAACATAGACAACTTCAATGGTCTTTCACAGAACATTTTAAAAGTACAAAATGTCCATTACCCACTGCTGGCCAGAGGCAAGTTCCTCATGGGATATGCAATTGTACTAGCACATAAAGCAGCCTTAAAATAGTCTTTAAAAGCAATAAGGCCCCCCAAGGTGCCAAATAACCCAATTCTTACGTCCCTGTTTACGATCTCTATGATCTACTCATGTTCTCTGTCTTCATTTCCCATGTCCACATTTTCTGAATTATGTAGTGTATTATCCTGGGCAGTGGAAGTGGTGGCAAGCTCTGCCTGTGTGTGTGGACTCGGGGCCTGAGCAGCTCCTGTGAATGATGGCTGCTGATTCACCCCGCTTGTCTTTTTTTGTCTATAGCAGAGCATGCGTATCCAAAGAAGTCTGGTCCATTACACGCCCTCCACGTCTCTGCTTCAGAAGCTTCTCTTTTTAAAAACATGACAACCCCGTAGACGACATCTTGCTCTAGAACCCTCGCCCTCAGGTGAATACACTCACGAGGGGCCAGAGCAATCGTAATGATGTTTAGGCAACTTATAAAGGCTCTATCTAGCCTTTCCCTGTTAGGCCCTTATATAAATGCTCCACTCCTCATTTTTTTCACCCATTAAGGCCTATTAATTATTTATTATTAATTTATAATTTTATACATTGTCTCATAGCCACAAATATTTTAGTGATAATATAAATACATACAGTCCAGTGATTCTCAACCAAGGAGCGATTCTGCTTCCCAGGGGCTATCTGGAAATGTCTGGAGAGAATTTTGTTTGTTACAACTGGCGGTAGGTGGGGCTGCTACCAGCGGCAGAGGCCAGGGAAGCTCGTAAACATCCTACAAAGCAGTGCAGATCCCCACAAGAAAGGATTATGTGGTCCAGAATGTCAACAGTATAGAGGTAGAGAAACCCTAAATCCAATACCATAGAAAACTGAATGGAAAAGGAAGTAAGGACAAAGCAAAAATTGGAAGCAGGAAGGTAGGATTCAGCCAAAGGCACATATTTTGCTATAAGCGAACCACGAATCTCTGCTCTCTGAGCTTCCTATCACCCAAACCAAAGGGGGAAACACCATATGGTAGAGGAAACAGTGCCCACAATATAAAAACCAACCACCAACCACCCTGGGGAAGTTTATTCTGGCTGACAAATCTGATAAGAATTCTTCCTAAGGCCAGCATAAAGGAGACACAGGCTGATGGAGAGGACCACATCTTCCATCATAAAGGCCCCAAGTGCTAAATTCAACCAATGTTTCAAAGCAGCTAATTCTCACAGCAACCCTCAGTGCAAAGATAGGACAGAAACCAACATAAGAACAAATCCACAAAGGACCAAAACTGGTAGACTCAGTCCACTTCTGCTCTGTTTTGCCCTGGTGGTAACATCTAGAATATACAGAGTACTAGACAGACCATAAATCTTTCAGAAAATGTTTCACATACTCTGTTTCTTCACAATCACACCCCAATGACACTTGGGCAACAGAGAGTTTGAAGATTTCTCCTGTGGCACTGAATTAGAACACATAGACTTTTCAATATGGGGATTCAGCAGAGGTACACTGGAAGAATGCTCTGTGGCCAAAGCAAGAAGCTAGATTTCCTAAGCAAGAACACATGCATCTACTGCATCTAAGAACTGCTCATTCAGATATAAGGAAAAAGAAGGCAAAAACAACTTTGATTTTACCAGTGACATATCACTCAACTGTATTAAGGAAGCAAAAGAGACTGAGTTCACACAGCTTAACCCATAATCCAATCAAGATTCAAAGACCAAGGAAAAATTACTTTAAAAGTGTAAAATAAATCCTATTGAGAGAACTAGTAATTCATTTTGGAAAAATGTAAAATATCTACTTGATACATGTACCAAAAGCATAGCTTATCTACTTAAAGTTTCAAATGTTAAAAAAATATAGCCAAGACAATTAAAAGGACATATGTTATTTGGTCTGAATTTATATCATCCATCCGTCAATTCTTAGAAAGGAGAAGGCATTTTAACATTGTCTTTCTTGCAAAGCAAGAAAATAGTGAGTAAAATATTGATAATTTTATTACATCAAGTTTAATGCCATGGGTTTTTGAACATCAGAAATGCCTTAAAACCTAGGACCCAGATTTCAGTGTCTAATTCCATTCTCCAATAAAGAAACCAGAGCTACTTGGAGGAATGGCTGACACTGGCTCTGAAACAGGAAGCACGTGAGATGGGCCTGTGTGCCTTTTGTGGTGCCAAGAACCAAGGAAGTGCTCAAGCAAAACCAGACCCAAAAAACCGCACATGGTGATGGGGTACATCAAAAGAACACAGGAGTCAACTGGAAAAGCTCCCAGTGCCCAAAGCCGGAATAATTTGAGCAACAAAATAAATAATGTATCATTGGATTATAGCTTGAAGCATAAAATAAATACTCATGAGTCTGTACTGACATAAATAAATGATTGGATGAACGAATAAGTGGAGGGGAAGAGACAAATCTCCTGTGGAGAAGAATTCCAAATAATTTCTGTAGATACTCTGCCCTCAGGGAGGTGGGACACAGTTCTCACTCCCTGAGTGTGAGCTGCACATTGCAACTTCCTTCCAAAAAACACTGTGTGGAAAGGGGAGAGGAAGAGGACTTCACAGTGGAGAAACCTGACAAACACACCTCATCCAGGTGACAGAAGTCAACATCAACAGTGATAAGTGACACTGACACGTACCCTTGATACTATGTGATGAAAATGGGGCTCTACCTCTGTGGTCTTCCTCCTCAAAACACACAACCTCAGGCGAATCGTGAGAAGAAATCCCAGCAGAAGGACACACCACAAATACCTGACCAGCACGCCTCAAAACTGCCAATGTCAGGGGCACCTGGGTGGCTCAGTCCATTAAGCATCCGACTTTTGCTCAGATCATGATCTCACAGTTCATGGGTTCAAGTCCCGTGTCAGGCTCTGTGCTGACAGCTAGCTCAGAGCCTGGAGCCTGTTACAAATTGTCTCTCTCTCTCTCTCTCTCAGAAATAAATAAAAAAACATTTAAAAGAATTTTTTTAAACTGTCAATGTCCTCAAAAACAAGGAAAGTCTAAGAAATTGTCACAGCCAAGAGGAGCCATGATGGCTATTGTAATTTGCTATTCTGAATGGTATCCTGGAACAGAAAGAGATATTAGGTGAAAATTAAGGAAATCTGAAAGTATGGCCTTCAGTTAATAATATACAAATACTGGCTTATTAATTATAACAAATGTACCATATTAATATTAGATATTAATAGTAGGGAAAACTGGGTGTGAGATATATGGAAAATTCTCCTTAATATCTTCTCAATTTCTCTGTAAACATGAAATTGCCGTAAAATTAAGTCTAACTTTTTTTTTTTTAAATATTTTTATTTATTTCTAGGGGAGAGAGAGAGCGTGAGCAGGGGAGGGTCAGAGAGAGAGGGAGACACAGACTCTGAAATAGGCTCCAGGCTCTGAGCTGGCTGTTAGCACAGAGCCCGACGCGGGGCTCGAACCAACGAACCGCGAGATCATGACCTAAGCGAAAGTCAGATGCTTAACCGACTAAGCCACCCAGGCGCCCCTAAGTCTAACTTTTAAAATGCCATTGTCCTTCAAAAAGTTAAACATGGAATTGCCAAAGAACCCAGCAATTCCACTCCTACATTTATACCCAAAAGAAGTGAAAAGAAACAAATATATGTGCATCGTAGCATTATTCACAACCGTCAAAAGGTGGTAGAAAGGGCCCAAATGTCCATTAGCTGGTGAATAGCTAAGCAGGTCCAAACATATACAAATAATGGAGCATTATTCAGCCATGAAGGGAAATGAAGTACTGGCATGTGCCACAATGTGGATGAACCTCAAAAACAATATGCTAAGTGAAAGAAGCCAGACACAAAAGGTCATATATTTAAAACAGACGCACACAGATTTCTTTAGAAGGAAGGTTATCTTATTCATAAGCCAGTGAAAATTGGCAAGAACCCAAATGCCCTGCAGCAGGACTTTAGTTAAGCTGGAGTATATCTATACCTAAAACCCAACAAAACAGGGTCAGAATAATAGTTCATTATTTCAAGATGTTTTCACAATAAACTGGGGGAAATGACTTGCAAAAGGTTAAAATGTATCTGTTATGCATGTGTATTCATATGGTAATAGAAAAAACACTTAAATTTTCTAAGCGAATGTGGATCTCTATATGCAGAGAAAAATATTCTTTAAAAATAGCAAAGGGATTAAACAGTATTATATTATCCTAATAGATTTTTTCACTTAGTGATGAAAAATGTACCTAAGTTCTTCCTGCCTCTACAACTGAGCTTTGGTCAGGGAGCTGGCTCAAAATTAAGAGCTAAAGGGGGAACCATTTGGGGATCACAGATAGCAAACCGAGGGCTTGATGAATGAAACAGTAGCAGACTTCCTTTTAAAAAATAGAAGGGGTGCCTGGGTGGCTTAGTTGGTTGAGCATCTGACTCTCAGTTTTGGCTCAGGTCATGATTTCACAGTTGATGAGTTCGAGCCCCATCTCGGGCTGTGTGATGACAGTGAGGAGCCTGCTTGGGATTCTCTCTCTCCCTCTCTCTCTCTGCCCCTGCCCCGTTCACTCTCTCTGTCTCAAAATAAATAGATAAACTTAAAAACAATTTTTTAAAAAATAGGATAGGCCACACTGTGGGTTTGTAACTGCGCCTGCTGAGCTCATGAGAAGTGAACCAACACTCAATCCAACTTCTATTGGTAGAAGGTCCTCACATGCCTCTATCTACTTTCTAGATTAAACGAGCCAAGTAATACGAAGTTACTAATGCCCAATCAGAAAGAAGTGTGAGGCCTACAATATTGAAATAAACGACTTGTCCTTCAAATAGAAAGCTGATAGAGCTTCTTAAATTCAGAAGCATCTTCCTTGAGTCATAAAGTGACAAGAGATAAAAAGTTAAATTGTCAACCAGTTATGAGATGGCCCCAGGGGAGCCACTGCTATGAGCCAAACACCACAGCTCCCAAACTTGTGTATGCTTTGTGTTTTATTTTTGTAAGTGATAGGGTGTTTTTATTTTTTTCTTGCTTTTTTCTTTTCTTTTTAAGTGTTTATCTCTTTATTTTGAGAAAGAGAAAGAGAAAGAACCCATGAGCGGGGGGAAGGACAGAGAAAGAGAGAATCCCAAACAGGCTCCATGTTGTCAGTGCAGAGCTTGATGTGGGACTTGATGTTACGAACTGAATCGCAAGATCATGACCTGAGAGGATATTAAGAGTTGGACGCTTAATTGACTGGCCATCCAGGTGCCCCAGGGATAGGGTGTTTTTAGAAAGCCTTAAATTTGCTACAAAACAGAGGTCCCCTTTTCAAATTCTGACTCATATGACCTATCACTAACTTAGTCAATGCTTTTGGATGTGTGGGTTGGGAGGTGAGGATTTATGTGTGGTAAGCTCATTACTAGTTATTTTCAAGCTAGGAACTAGAAGACAAACCTCCAGGTGGAGTGGATAAATCTTAATTTATTAAGAGATAAAGGTGAATCCTGACTTAAGCTTCAGAACTCCTCAGAGAGCAGCAGGTCTCTCACTGAATCACCCGCTTTCTCCCCCACCCTGTGTGGCGAGCAGCTTCAGGACACCCATGTGTAGGTTAAGATGAGAATTGGATACCCACTTGTTAGTAATAGTGAACGATTACTAAGACTTATTAAGGACCCTATGGGCCAGTCACAATGTTAGTCGTATTACATGTATATCCTCATTTATGCCAGTAACACCCCTAGAAAATCAGTACACAATCATTCCAACTTCACGGATGAAGAAACCAAACCTTTAAACTTGCCCAAGACCCATGGCTAAAAATGGCTGCAGAGTCCATGCTCGTGACCTCCACTAGATGCTCCATTCCTGTGTTGTGAGGTCACTGCACGGAAAGGTCCATGACTCCTGAACAAAGTCTGAAGAAACCAGGGCAGGATGAGGCAGCTGCTGAGGGGTGAGAGATCCGAAATTGTGCACCACAGAGGAGCAGATAGGAGCGGTAGTGATGTCGTGAGTGAGAGGTACCTACAGCAGCAGGGGCCCTTCAAGTGAAAGTGCCAGCCCACTCCCCACAAGGCCATTGCCAGCAGGAGGGAGAGGGTCCCCAGGGAGCATGGGAGAGACCCTGTGCACTCCCACTGCCGCTGAAGGTAGTGCAGCAGGCAACGGAGCTGCTGAGGGCAGGGTGGCTGTGAACAGAGAGGCATGCGGGGCTGCCAGCTCTGAAGACCAGCACCCTGGGTTAGCAGAAATGGCAGCCGGTGCTAGCAAAGTTTCCTCTTTGTGATCAGCACTGGGAACAGGCAGTGGGCTTGGAGAATCCACATGAGGTAGTATCTCGGTGTTTGTGGGCAATGCTCATGCCCAGCTTGATGACAAGGGCAGCCAGAGGGTCTGTCTCAGAGCCTCCCTCCTGCTACGGTGCCTCACATCTCCATCCCGTCGGAAAGCCCCTCCTTGGAGTAGCAGACCAGGCCAATGTACCAGAGCTTTCTGGGGGCACCAAAGTCAATGTTGGCCACAAAACTGAGATAGGGCAGAGGGTGTGGGTCCAGACGAGGGTGGGGTTGAGGGTTTACAAGAAGGAAAGAACAAGGCCCAGGGAAGCAATGACAGTGAATTATGGTCCCACCTCTGGATGCACGCTGTGGAGGCATGGCCTGCAGGCCACTCGGTTGGTTGGGTCCAGGTGGGGCAGGTCAGACCAGGCTTGGCTAAACACCGCATCACAATCTGAGATCCAGGCTCAACCTGGAGACATGTGCCCCATTGATCTAAGCATGAGGGATGGGGTACTTTGTCTTTTTGATTGGGAATGATAAGTAAAGGGTTTGAGCAAGTCCTCCATAGTCCTGGGTACAGAGGGTGGGGGTACTCCATGTGCTAGGTCTTCATGGACAGAAGCCAAGCCTCTCCCTCACCCATCTTGCCAGGAGTGTGCCCAGGGTAAGGAATCATAAAGGAGAAAGTACACATCTAGGTGGACGGATAGAATAAATGGTGGTGGGCTAGGTAAAATAGAACACATTCATTTCATAAGACTCCTCCAAGCCTTTTCAAAGTTGGAGGTGATAACAGAGGCAACTCATTCTGTTCCAGACGTGACTGTGAAGTAGCTCCTGGAGCAGTGTGCCCCACACTACAGCCAACCATGGGGCTCTGCTCAGTCTTTTCTTTTTCTCTCTTAAAGTGTGTACTTTTATTGAACTGTCTCACCATCTCAGCCAATGCCCAGGGAGACCGAAAGTCTTCATGGATTGAAATTTTGGTGGCAAAAAAAGGGGGTCATGATGACTGACTGTTCAAAATGAAGCAAAATAGTCTTATGTTGGAAAAATGAAGCAAAATTGTCTTATGTTGGAAGAAAGATAATGGATGGCAACATGCTAAAGAATAAAACTGGACCACTTTCTCACACCATATGCAAAAATAAATTCAAAATGGATGAAAAGTCCTAAATGTGAGAGAGGAAACCATTAAAATCTTAGAGGAGAACACAGACAGTAACCTCTTTAACACTGGCATATCAGCTTCTCTCTAGATATATCTCCTGAGGTGAGGGAAACAAAAGCAGAAATAAATTATTGGGACTTGGTTAAAATAAAAAGCTTATGCAGAGCAAAAAAAACAAAAACAAAACAAAACAAAAAAAACAATCAACAAAACCAAAAGGCAGCCTACGGGATGAGAAGAGATATTTGCAAATGAATAACTGATAAAGGATTATATTCCAAAATATATAAAGAGCTTATAAAACTCAACACCCAAAAAACCAAATAATCCAGTTAAAAAATGGGCAGAAGACATGTACAGACATTTTTCCCAAGAAGACATACAGAAGGCCAATAGACACATGAAAATTTGCTCAACATCACTGATCATCAGCAAAATGCAAGTTAAAACTATGAGATATCACCTCACACCTGTCAGAATGGCTTACATCAACAACACAAGAAACAACAGGTATTGGCAAGAATGTGGAGAAAGGGAAACCCTCTTTCACTGTTGGTGGGCATGCAAACTGGTGCAGCCACTCTGGAAAACAGTATGGAGTTTCCTTAAAAAGTTAAAACTAGAACTGCCTTACAATCTGGTAGTTGAAATACTAGGTATTTACCCAAAGAATACAAAAATACTAACTCGAAGAGATACATGAACACTGATGTTAATAGCAGCATTATCAACAATAGCCAAATTATGGAAACAGTCCAAATGTCCATCAACTAATGAATGGATAAAGAAGATGTGGTGTATACACAATGGAATATTACTCAATCGTAAAAAAGAATGAAATCTTGCCATTTGCAGTGACATAGATGGAGCTAGAGAGTGAATACAATGCTAAGTGAAATAAGTTTAGAGAAAGACAAATACCATGTGATTGCACTCACATGTGGAATTTAAGAAACAGGCGATCATGGGGGAAAAAAGAGAGGGGCAAACCAAGAACCAGAGTCTTAACTATAGAAAACAAACTGATGGTGACCAGAAGGGAGGAGGAGGGTGGATGGGTTAAATAGGAGATGGGGATTAAAAAGTGCACTTGTGATGAGCCCCTGGTGATGTATGGAAGTGTTGAATATTTATATTATACACCTGACACTAATGTAACACTGTATATTAACTGACTGGAATTTAAATAAAAACTATTTACTTTTTTAAACATTTATTTATTTTTGAGAGGGAGAGTACCGTGGGGCAGGTCCAGAGCAAGGATATGAAGCAGACGCTGCACTGACAGCAGAGACCCTGATGTGGGGCTCGAATTCACAAACATCAAGATCAGGACTTGAGCTAAAGTCGGAGGCTCAACTGACTGAGCCACCCAGGTGTCCCTAAATAAAAACCTTAATAAAAAATTGGCTGAAGAATACATAACAAAATATTTTTTTTAATAATTAGATAGTCAACTGAGAAAAGAAAGAAACATAGTAAGAAGTATTCAGGCAGAAGGCAAGAAAAATGGACTACATACATAACATAAAAGCAATGTTTTTTATGAGTGGACTGGGCGAGGTCTGGGCCATTCTCCTTAGGGAGATGTGGGGAGGTGTTTAGAAAGGCAAGGGATTTCCTGGAACAATGCATCTCATATTTGGAATGACTTGGAAAAGCATACAATCAAAACACTCAGTCACACTGCAGCATATTGGGGAATAGAAATTCCAACTGGCCCCTACCACCTTCTCCATTCCAGGTTTTAAATTCGGAGTCAAGCAGCAAAAAATGAATAAATGTAGCCATGCCGACGTCACCTCGTCTTCTGCACAAGTGACTTTGTGTCGAGAAAGACGGTAACGCGCTGTCTGCCTGGAATCAGTTGAGGGGGACAATGGACGGGTGCGACTCATTGGTGTCCTGCTGACCTACATGTGCCGGAAGGTGTGCAGCGAGGCCAGGATGGAACCACCACTCCACGCGGATGCCTGCGCTCAGAAGCACGGTGATCTGGGGGTCAGCGGGGAGCTCCCTCTCCATCCTACTGGCAAAGCCTGGGTACAGGCGGTCCCACCAGACAGGCTGGGTTGGTACGCGTGTCGCGTGCTATGGACAGTCCACATCCTACTCCACAGTGGGTTGCAGTAGTTTCATGGATGCTTCAGGACCCCACGCCCAGGAAGGAAGGAAGGCCGAAAGAAGCCAGGGCAGCAGAGCCACTTGCTGCCAGTGCCGGGGACTTAACCAGGCTCACAGCTCTTCTCCAGGGAGGAGCTGGGGGCTGCTGGCCATGGCCCGCACCAAGTCCAAGGCAAAAGTGCAGGGCTTCTCCTTGAGGCCTCGCAGTTTCCTGCTGGTCTGGGGCTGAAGCTCCTAACACGCTCTGTCAGGTCCCAGCCAACTGGGTCCAGACACAGGATGGCACGCCCGGGTCGATGGGTGCGGTGTGAGTGAGCTCATTGCTCGAGGCCGACACACACCTGTGGTATAGCTGGGAGTGTGAAGGACAGAGTGGCTGGCTAGAGTGCCGGATGTCTTGAGTATGATCTGGGTCATCTTCTCCTGGCCTTAGGGTTCAGGGGCATCTTGGTCAGCAGCATGGGGCGCCCCATGCAGCTTGCTCTAGAATGTGGTGCCAGATCTTCTCCATCATCCCAGCTGATGATAGCGCCCTGTTCGGTGGGGTACCTCAGGCCACTGCCGTCTTACTATGGGTCCCCTTAATCCACCGACACGTCTTCCTGGCCAGGAGCACAGTCATGCTGGGGGAGCCCCACAATGGGAGAGAAAACAGCCACACAGCCAAGATCCCCTGTGACAGACGGGGCTGGGGTCCAGACAAGCCAGGACCCCTCATTTCTGAGCATGAGGCACATGAAGCTAAATGGATGCTGAAATTTGGGCCCTAAAAGAACCAATATTTAAGCATGGCAGATTATCCAAAAACTGTGCTGTCAAATTCCATATGTAAAACAAAACAGTAGAAGGCATAGCTGGCAGACAGAGAAGCCAGGCCAGTTGGGGGTGGGGGAGGGGCAGGGAGATGAGGGAGGTAGGAGCTAGCGTGGTGTCGCTCTGGAGCTGAGAATAAGAGGGCACGCTGGCTCTGTTTGTGAACAGGAGCAAGGCAGGTTGGTCTCCTCCAAATAACACAGATCATCCTGGCGGAAGGCGGGCCAACTTCCTCCAGGCTCCTTTCTGGTGCCTCCCTTCCCTGTAGTAGATTCCATGTGCAAATCCTTTTCTAAGAAGTTTTCATTTGGGACAGAAAGCTGCCCTGGAGGAATTCTGTAGTGTGCATGAGAATTACCCAGGAACTTGTTTTAATCAATTTTTTTAATTGTTTTTTTTATTTATTTTTGAGAGAAAGAGAGACAGCGTGAGCAGGAGAGGGTCAGAGAGAGAGGTACAGAATCAGAAACAGGCTCCAGGCTCTGAGCTGGCTGTCAGCACAGAGCCGGATGCGGGGCTCGAACCCACAAACCGTGAGATCATGACCTGAGCTGAAGTCGGACACTTAACCGACTGAGCCACCCAGGCGCCCCTCCAGGAACTTGTTTTGAAATGCTGGTTTTAGGCAACAGCCACAGCAGGGGACAGATTCCAGGGCCCCCCCCAAGGAGCTCAGAATCTGCCTTTTTTAATTCATGTCCCTCAAGTGCTTCTGATGTGGGAAATCCCGGCCAGATGTTAAGGAACAAAAGCAGACGTCCCACTCCTCAATCAGACCCCAATGCTAGTCAACCCTAGTGTTCAGATTCTCAGAGAATTTTCTCCATCATAGAATATGTGCAACACGGACAGACAGATAGACCCCAGTCGGCACATATTGTAAGCATTTTCCCAGGAGGAATAAAACACTGCAGTCAGTTGCATCCAAAAGGCCAGAGGCTAAATTGGGACCAGAGGCAAAACTCCTGTGGTAAGATTTAGAGTCTGGCAGGGGTCCCTCTGGAGCTGACATAATTCAGGTGGTGAGTTCTCGCTACCATTATGGAAGACTTTTGTTTCCTCGGTTCCTTACAAACTATGGAAATCTACATTTCTCACACACGTGTGATATTAAAACCCAAGAGAAATGTCAATGCTCTTGGCTATATTCCAAGAAAGGCACACTCCAAGGAAACCACCGGCCCCAAAGGCATGGCCACTCACCTCATGTCGCTCAATTCCAACTGTAAGTGTAGCAGTTTGACACATCGGGGGACCAAAGTTCCATTTGGACAATTCCTGGACAGGCAACTTCTGATGGATTCTAGAACCATGTGGGCAGGGCTCCCTAGTGACTAGAATCCAGAGTTTCCTCAGGACTCTGCTCAGTGGACTCAGGCAAAGAGCAGCACAGCCAGGAGGTGCAAGGAGTAGAGGTGAAAACTGTCACCTCCCCAGTGCTGGCACACAGACATGTCACCAGCCGGTTTTCTCTTTACCTACAAGAAGACAAGGGCAAGAAAGACTGCACTACCTTGTGCTCTCCTGATCTGTGGGAGAAAATGGAATGAAATATATTGAATCGCTGTATAGTCTTATAAGACTAGACTGATCATGACATCTTTTAGACACTGCCTTCACCAAAAATAACAACAACAACAAAAAAAGATAAACTAAGGATGACAAAAGCCGGAAGTGACGGACTGGCGAGTTCTTGGTATGGATGCAGCCTGCAAGGGGAGGGCAGCATTACCCCAGCGCTTAGACCCACTCACAGTGGGACGACTGGTCTCAGTGGGAATTCATTCATGAGTGGCGCACAGTAAGATTTTTCTGGAGAACTGACGTGAAAACACACAGGAGCTTTCAGAGAGGCAGCAGTTGCTTGCTGTGAAAGAAAAAGCCCTTGTCACCTGTGCTCTCCTGTTTGCCCTGTGGCCCTCTTAATTTCAGCTCTGCCTCATCCCTTTCCATGTAGCCAGGTAAAGAGAAGCCATGAGAAAAAGTAGCAGCATTTGAGAGAGATCGAAAAAAATTAATGAAGAGAAATGGAGATGACATAAAATTAAAAAATGAGTTTCAAAATCCTAAATCTCAATGACTAGAGATGAATAGAAAGAAAAGAAACAAGAAAATCATTGAAGATACCAAATAAGTTTAACAACTAAGAGTGACAAAACAGCTTAAAATGCAATAATATCAACATAGCTGGGAGGAACTTTTGTTAGACACTTGTTGTCTAGGCAGTGGGCTGAGGACTTCAGGTGCATTTTGTCATTCAGTATTCAAAGGGACTCATCATTAACTCCATTTTATAGATCAGAAAACTGAGGCGAAGCCAGGAGTCAAACAGCTTGCCTAAAGATACCCAGAGAGGAGCTGGTGGAAAGAGCAGGCAAAATCCCATCCTCTGATCCCAAGGTTGCCCCCCCAACCCCCGCCCCGGAGCAGGGCGCTTTACTTCCCTTTCCAAAGATGAGCCTGAGAGCGTCCAAGGTAGGCCATCCCAGAATATGCCAATTCTGATTAATTTATTGATTATTCTGAATGAATATTACTTGACAAAGAGCTGATATAGAAGGACGCCGACCCTTCTCTGTCCCCCTACAAGCAGAAAATACAATTTCCCATGGGAAGGGTACCCTCTCTGTACCAGAAGGTGGAAGGACATGCTTGTGACCAGAGACAGGGAATTGAGGGCCAAGAAGGCTGTGTAAACAAACCCAGCTTACTTGGTTCACTATTTACTACTTGAGCCGAGGTTTCTTTGTCTGGACAGTTCTTCTGAAATTTATTGTTTCTCTGTCTATAGGTATAAAAGCTGCCTGCTTTGTTCCCTTCTTGGGGTCTCATATTCTTCTGGGGCCCTCATACGTAGGTAATTAAATGTATTTTTCTCCTGTTCATCTGTCCTCCGTTAATTTAATTATTAGATTAGCCGAAAGAACCACAGGTGTAGGAGAGTTTTCCTCCTCCCCGACAAAACCCTCAAGATCAATAATGAAAGAAAGCAATTAAGATAAAATTCAACTGAAGCTGAATTAAGAGAATAAAAGACTAGAATGCTGAGAAGAACAACAGGGAGGGTGTGTTCAACTTTTAAATCAAGGAAATTAAAAAAATAAAAAGCAGGAAAATTACAGAAAAGGAAGCTATTTCAATAAGATAAAGAAGGAAACAAAAAGAGAGCAAATTAAAATAGCATAAATGATGTGGAAAAATACCTTGTTAAAGCAAAGCTGAGATGCCAAGTGTTACGAAAGAGAAAATGTGACAGTAATAAAATAGGCAAGCAGGAGTCCCTGGGAAATGGGGCCCCCCAGCAAGGTCCCCCCAAGGCACCAGGACCAGCACCGGCATCTTCAGCACACATCACGCTACAGAAGGGGTCTTTTGAACCAAACCGGTAGCAAAATTCTAGCAAAGCTCCAATTCTACCTTCATTATATGGCTTACAACAGCCGAGCTGCTTGACATGGTGTTTCCCATAAAAGACCGTTTCTCAAATATGGTCTTTAAAAAAAAAAAAAAAAAAGAGTCTCATGGCAGATACTTCTGGAATGTCGCTGGAGTGCCCTCCCAGAGACACAGTTCACATCAGAGCTGCTCAGTGCCGAGCCCGACAACCTGGCCTTCTACAGCTTTGTGCTGCACACAAGAGCCCTGAGAAGTCCTGCAACAAAGAAACTTGTTTCTCTTTGTGGAAGTCACCTCATCTGACCTTGAAAATCCCAAACTTTTTTCCATGGATCAGCTCTATTTTCATCCTAATAGCAGTTTTATGGGAAGCATTCCGGAATATGTGGTCCTAACAAAGAGTCACTTGGTCTAAGAGGGAGGGCAGTCTTTACTAATGCATAGACCACACCAATTTAAAAGCAAATGCCAGAGACATAGATTAGGCTATGAAATGAAGCTTCTGTGGGGGTGATAAATAGATCACATAGACAAGTAGGTACATATGCAGACAGAAAAGTTAGGCCTTTTCTAAGAGCAATTCAGGAACCAGAAATGTGGGCAATAGGACATGATAAACGAACTCCACCCGGAAGACCCTAAACTCCTGCCTCCCAGAAGAAAAACCACCTGGTGCTTCATGATTGATTTACTGGCAGTGTTCGAGCTATCCGTGCTTCTGGAACCAAAAAGAAAAAAAAACAAAAACTCAGGTTTTCAATAAAGAGATACCTAATCATCAGCAGAGATTAAGCCATTGACTACTTGTGCCAAGAAAGTAGAGAGCACAAAATGAGAACCTCATCAAGCGTTCCAATGGTGCCCATACAACTGGGCTATGCCCACCTGGGCAGCACAATGTCCACCTACAGAGAAAGGTGACATCTTCTTGCATTGCCTCTCAAAGTCGGACGGTTATTATTCTGCCTTTTACAGCTGGGGGACAGATGGTCTATTTGCTGCCCATTCTTTAAAGGAATGGCACAAATGAGACACTTGGATGAGGGTGATGTAAAGGGAGCTACACACAAATTGGTGAAATTATTTCCAAATGTATATAAACCCTACTTAATTTATAACGGTCACAATCACTTTTTAAAAAGTATTGGTCAGACAGGCTCAATCTGACAACTGGATTTGAGCCAGTCTTTGGGAAGGGGTAGAATCCAAATTGGCGATAAAGAATGGAGAAAGCATTTGAGGCAGAGGGGGAAAAAAACGTAAATAAGATTTAAGAGCTGAGAACGAGCACTGAACAGGTGTGTGAGATCTGCTAAGGAGATGAGTGTCCATCCTCAACAGCAGTGGGAATCAATACAGGCAGATGAATGGGCAATGCAGCTACAGCGGGGGGCTCTGAACCTCATACCACAGATCAAAGGAAGGAGAAAGCAGTTCCCGGGCAAAGTAGTAGAGCATGACTGAGGTTCTGTCTAAAGAAGATGACCCTGGAATTGATATGCTTGTGGGGAGCAGGGGGAGAAGAGACAAGACGAAGAAGGGGAGCCGGAATGCTCCTCTGCTGATTCAGACATGAAGCGATGAAACCCCGCACAAGAGCGGCAGCTGTGAGAATGGACCAGATGGAAGCGGAATTCTAGAACAACCTCAAAGGTATATAGAAGGCGATGTTTCTTGTGTCTGGCTGCTCACCTCCTATATGTTAACTTGGACATGGGTCTAACTGGGTAACTACAAGTTTTAAGGGCCAGGAGAGTTACAATGTCATTGCCAGGACAAGTCATAAATTTGGCCTTGGACATGTTAAACTTGAAGGAATAGAAGGATGCTCAGATGAAACGCCTTTAAATCTCAACGGGATCCGACTCAGGTCTGGAGAATCCGGGCGTGATTCGGCCAGCACTAAAACAAGTGTGAGTGGGCTTCCAACGATGGTAAGATGCTCCCGAAAGCACAGCGCTGCGGACTGATCACGCTGCTGATCAGTATTTCCGGATCCCTGGAAGAAACCCCTCTAAGCTGCAGGGTGGATGGGCTGGATTGCAAAACTGTGGTCTGTTCGGAGGGTGACTTCGATGGAAACAGGAGGCATGGCACACCATCCTATTTCAGAAGTGAAGCAAGAGTCACGTGCCTCCAGAAAATGTGCCTCGCTCCCCCAGCGCTGTGGAGAACCTGCTTCCTCAGGTGATCTGTCCACGCCAAGATGAGAGCGCCTCCCTAGATTTCAACCCAGATGCGAAAGGGGCACCAGGCACAGGGTCATCTGCCCTAGATTGGAATCAGCCTCCCTTGGGAAGGGAGAGGAAGAGTCTTACAAGTTCACCCCTTTTAACTGTGATCCAGGAACCAATTTCCATTTGGTGACCACACAACGACATACGCCAACCTTGGGAAGCTAGAGGAACCTCAGTAGGTAAATGCCAAGGTGGCACTAAACCCTGGCTGGAGCTGGGTGGGTACCTCACCTTGCCTCTGGTTAATACTGGCGCTCCTCTGAGTCGCAGGACACACACAGAACCCAGAACAGATAGGACCATGTGCCCTTGGAAAACATCGGCCCGGATGGCTTTACTGTCCAAAGGTGAATATGCTGAAAAGAAAACTGTGTAACAGGCAGACGAGAGGGAATTCAGGGAAAAGTGTACTTTGAGAGGAGGTACAGCGAATAGTAGAAAAGCCTATGCTGAATCTATTTTGCATTCTGAATACATGTCATAAATGCATAAAAGACCTTGTGAACGCACATGAGAGGTGAGGTGAAAGAGAACTTAGTGGAGAGCCTGGGTGGCTCAGTCGGTTAAGAGTCTTACTTTGGCTCAGGTCATGATCTCAGGGTTTGTGAGTTCAAGCCCCGCGTTGGGCTCTGTGCTGACAGCTCAGAGCCCGGAGCCCAGAGCCTGCTTCAGATTCTGTGTCTCCCTGTCTCTCTGCCCCTCCCCAACTTGTGTTCTCTCTCTCTCTGTCTCTCAAAACTAAATAAATGTAAAAAAATAAAAAACCAAAAAAAGAGAACTTAAGAAAAAATTTCAGAAGGAACTTAAATTCCGAGACCAAAAGAGAAAACTGGATGAAATGCAAATTAAAATTAAAATTTAGTCCTCAAATTGGGGACAAGAGTCAAGAAAAATTAAGAAGCAATACTAGAAATGAAGTCTGCTTTGGAGTAGAAATTCAAATTAGAGATGTAGAAAAGAAATAAAAAATTCTCTAAGAATACCAAGAAAAGGGCCAAAGGGACAAAGCAGTGTTTGACAAGACAATAGTTGTAGACAGGTAATTTACCTTTAGGAAAGAAGCATTTGTTTATCAGAGAGGGATTTTGTTCAAAGGCACTGATCAAAACCAAACAAGTCATTCATGGTGGCTCAGCCAAGAGACAAGTTTGCTTTTTCTCCTGCGACGAGAAGCCCAGAGATGTTATTTCCGGCAGCTACCCTACCAGAGTCTCGGACTGTTTTTTAGGCCTTCTTCTACCAGTTTTAGTGTGTGGCTTTCTTCCCCAGCTCGCAAGATGGCTGTTGGCACCCCAGCCAGCAGGACCACCTTCCAGATGAACACGGAAGGGGAGTAAAGGCAAATGCAGCATGCCACAGGAGCGAGGTCTCCCTTCGAGAGCTTTCCCAGAAGTCCCACCG
This sequence comes from Hyaena hyaena, assembly GCF_003009895.1. Lineage (NCBI taxonomy): Eukaryota > Metazoa > Chordata > Mammalia > Carnivora > Hyaenidae > Hyaena > Hyaena hyaena. Next base: position 236,148 of record NW_024080765.1, read on the forward strand.
GTGACTTACACACACATCTCACCGGACTCAAGTATGTCATCTGACTACCTCTATCTGCAAGGAAGACTGGGAAATAGAGCTTTTAAACTGGGACCATTGCAAAATGAAGTCAGAGTTTATGAGTCGATAAAAAGGAAAGAGGAGACACTGGTAGATAAAGAGACTGTAAAAAACTCCTGAGGTAAATACAGTGACAGAGCAGAACCAAAACACACAAATATAACACGTCATGATTTGCCTGCAAATGAAAAGTTTGTCATGTTTCTAGCAATGTCCAGTAAAAAAAAAAAAAAAAAAAAACAACTACAGCAACAAAAACCTATATACCAGGTATCTTGGGAAGATGTTCTAATTCCATTATTTTAAATCCTAAAAGTATTCAAGTAGAGGGAAAAAAACACAAATTATCTACAAAGAATTTAAAGTGAGGCTCTCCCAAGACTTCTTCATGATTCCCAAAGATGGAGGATTATAACGTAACACGTCAAGAGTCTTGGGGAAAAAGGTATCACACAAAGGTGATAATCACGGTCAAACACTATTTATAAAAGTAAGAAGAAAAAATCCCCCATATAGTAAAAGAATCAGAAAATACTCCATAAAAACTTAAAGGAACATAGATTTTTTCACCCAAATCTATGAATGAAAAACTCATTACATTCGTGTTTAAAAATAAAATTAGTCTTGGAGTGCCTGGGTGGCTCAGTCAGTTGGCGTCCGGCTTCGGCTAGGGTCGTGATCTCACAGTCTGTGAGTTCAAGCCCCATGTCGGGCTCTGTGCAGACAACTCAAAGCCTGGAGTCTGCTTTGGATTCTGTGTCTCCCTCTCTCTCTGACCCTCCCCAGGCTTCTGCTCCTTCTCTCTGTCTCTCAAAAATAAACATTAAAAATTTAAAAAAGAGAATAAAAACAGTCTTAAAATTTAAGAATGGGAAACCTGTGCTATAAAACACCACGATTTGGGTAAATTTGAACCTATTAGAGAGGTCCAGCCACCAAATGCATTTTCCAACAGTGGACACAGCAGTGCCTTCAATTGTACATGTGGCAACGATGTGGCTCGGTGTTAAGAAAATCCTTAGGCCAAATCTGGGCTCAGAAGGAAAGGATGACTGGGGTAGAATTAGAAGCATGACAAGATGGAAATAAATAGATTAGCTTTTTATCCAAGGGGGGGGGACCCAGAAGAGACTCACAAAAGAAGGCGTTATTAAAAGCAGACACATAGGTAACAACATTAGATGTAAGAAAGTGCTAAATAAAATAAATACCAGCACTGGTTCTTGGGTTAAGAAGTAAAATAAAATAAACACATTTCTAACCAATCTTACTTTTAAAAGAAAGGGAAGAAGAGGGAGACACGAAAAGAGGGAACTGAGGGAGGGACAATATAAAATTTTTAAAAAGGCAAGACCACAGATTAGGAGGCAATTTAAAATTTACAAAAAAAATATAGTCAGCAATTTGAATTTAGACAAATAGATAACTTTCTAGGAAAATAATTTTTGTCTCAAGTAGAAGTATCAACTCTCTCTATATAGACCAGTAACAATGAGGTTACTGAGTTAATTCATCATATTGGCTGAGAAAGGGATAAAGCCCAAGGAGATTTTACAAGTAAAACCTGTCTGAATTCCAGGGAATAATAATCCTATCGTCACATTCATTTCGGGGAAGACTAAAACAACAGTTTTTCAATTCATTTTATAAATTTTAAATATGTAGCATAAAAAATGTAGAGTAATCTCATTTCTTGATTTATACATAGAGATATAAATACATTTATATGTAGTTTATAATTAACTTTAAATAAAGGTATTATTACGTGTGTGTATAGATAGATAGATAGATAGAGATATAGATATGAAGTATAAGCCTTCAAGTTCTGGTATTAGAAATATGATAAAAGGCTCCGACTGGGGGCACCTGGGTGGCTCAGTTGGTTAAGCGTCTGACTTCAGCTCAGGTCATGATCTCACGGTTTGTGGGTTCGAGCCCCGTGTCGGGCTCTGTGCTGACAGCTAGCTCAGAGCCTGGAGCCTGTTACAAATTCTGTCTCTCTCTCTCTCTCTCTCTGACCCTCCCCTGCTCACACTGTCTCTGTCTCTCTCTCTCAGAGATAAGTGAACATTTAAAAAAAAATTTTTTTAAAAGCTCCCAATGGCCAAAATTGGGTTAATATGAGCATCAAAACAATAATGACTGTAACTGTATCACTGAGTGAATAAAAATTTATGAGAACACAATGATTCCTTTCTTCCCAAAAGAAGAGAACAGAAAAAAGGGAAAGCTCTTTTTCACAGAAGAATGACAACTAATAAATGTGGAAGGAATTATACCATGGAAAAGTCACCAATTTACACTCCTCAGTGTAATGATGGATCCAGGAAAAGATTCATTGGATGATAAAATGATTAAGTGAAAGGTTATTGGGGGATAGGAATCTGTCTCTATTACTAATTGTGAAGACAAATTGTACCTTTAGATGGAGACACCTAAAGATCACCAGCTTAACCAATAGATCATTGTAAATAAAATTAAAAGTCACTTTATAACCACATCAAATATGACAGAGTTGATATCTATAATACGTAAAGACTTCATACAAATTGGAAAGAGAAATCACAAAACTTTTCCTAGGGAGAGGTGTTGGCAAAACACAGGTACAAAGAATTTGCAGAAATGGAGCCTCACTGTCCTTCTGTCCCGTCAAGGGCAAGTGGGAGAAACACACTGGATCAAATTGCCTCTAGATAAATCATATCAGAACCCTAGCAACAGATGCTTCACTATAGAGGAGATTTTCCCCACCCAGGTGCCCCCAGGGACCCAGGCCCCCAGATCACCTTTCCATTTGCCTGCCATTCTTAGCCTGCAACTTCCCATCCGGTCACAAGACAGCTGGAGGAAATGAATGACAAAGGGGCAAAGATCAGTGACAAGAGCTGACCCTGTCCTATTTTAATCCAGAAAACATCTTTCCCAGAAATTGCTCTCCCAGAGTCACCTGGCCATAGCTGCCTGCAAAGAGTCAGCCTCCAGTATCCCTCCTCCGTTGATGAAAGAGTAAAACAGAATGCTAAATCATGGGCACCTGGGTGGCTAAGTAGGTTAAGCATCTGACTCTAGGTTTTGGCTCAGGTCATGATCTCGAGGTTTGTGAGTTCAAGGTCCACATCAGGCTCTGTGCTGACTCTGACGGTACGGAGCCTGTTTGGGATTTTCTCTCTCCCTCTCTCTGCCCCTCCCGCTCTCACTCTCTTTCTCTCAAAATAAAGAAATAAACTTAAAAAAAAAGAAAGACCAGAATGGCTAAATCACAGTACTCAGTACTGAGCACCCTCACAGCGTGTTGGTAGATGGTATATGTCGTCACAACTTTTCCAAGAAGCAACTCTCCGGCCTGTTTGAGGAAGCTGCAATGTACCTCTAGGATTTATCTGTTCTGCTCTGCGGAATCATGTCTAAGGAAATGAGAGATACAGTTCATGATTTGTATACACTGATATTCATCAAAGCAGAGTGTCTAAGATATACCCTCCCTCACAAAACAAACAAAAAAGGTCAATGTAAGTTCAGTGCCCAGTAACAGGTGAAGGCTGACAATGCAGGACTGGGTGTCAGATAGGCTGACTGGGTGAGCTGATCAAGTCACAGAAACACTTCACATCTCAGTGTTCCCGTCTGTAAAATGGAGTTGGTAATATTTCCTGCATAAGTTTAGAAGGATTAGTAAAATTTTACAGGCAAAACATACAGCAAAGTGCCACAGTAAAATCAAAACATAACAGATACACACATAATACATATGCATGGAATGTTTATATAGACTATTACATAGCCAATTAAAATAACACATGCAAATATCCAAAATTATATGACAAGAGAATGTATCTGATACATTATTAAATGTATTTATGGTGTGACTTCAGTATCATACATATGCCTAGAGGAAATGCATTAAGATGTCAACGTTCCGTATGCTGGGTGGCTCAGTCAGTTAAGTGTCTGACTCCTGATTTTGGCTGAGGTCATAATTTCACAGTTTGTGAGTTCGAGCCCGTGTTGGCTCTGCACTGATGGTGCAGAAGGCTTGCTTGGGATTCTCTGTCTTCCTCTCTCTCTGTCCCTCCCCTGTTCTCTTTCACTCTCTCTTTCTCTTTCAAAACACAAACAAGCAAACATTAAAAAAGATGCCAATGTTCTTACAACTGGTCATTGCATTACAGGTGGTTCCTACTTTATTCTCTACACCTGTTTTCCTTTTCAAGAGTCAGTAAACTTTTTCTCAAAGGGCCAGTTAGTTAATATTTTAGGTTTCCCTCTCTGCCTTAACTACTCCGCTCAGGCTCAGCCATTACAGCTCAAAAGAACCGCAGATCAAAATGCAAATTATGGGTGTGACCATGTTCTAGTAAAACTACAGAAACAGGAGACAAGCCAGCCCTAGTTTGCAGTCCATTGCATAATGATATGTATCATGTTGTATTTAAATACATGTTGTATTTAAAAAATGGAATTTTTATGGTGGTGTAGCAAACATCATGAAAAGAGTAGAATTTTCCTAGTAGCAGGGATGTAGAAGGTAAAGAAGCCTTGCACGATGCTTTACAGACAAGAGAAAACAGTCAATTGTGCAGGAAGGCAAGAAGTAATCCCTTAGTGGAAGAAGGGCTCAAGCTCACGGGGTTTTATTCAAAGCAGAAAGAGTGAGAGCAAACTGTACCACTGATCCCTGACACGGCTTGGAACTGTATGGGCCCACTTGTATGGCGAGTTTTCTCAATATAGAACGGTACTGTAATGTGTTTTCTCTTATGATTTGCTTAATAACATTTTTTCTCCAGCTGACTTTATTGTAAGAATACAGTATATAATACATGTAACTTACAAAATACGTGTTCATTGATGGTTTACGTTATCGTTATCGGTAAGGTCAACAGCAGGCTCTTAGTTACACTTGTGAGGACTCAGAAGTTACACTTAGATTTTCAACTACATGGAGGGCCCCACACACCCATTCTGCTCAAGGTTCAGCCGTAGACGGAATCCCCCTGAAGGCCTTGGGTCGTCTTCCCACAGCCCACTGAAGCATGAGGAGGCTCGCAGCATTACTGCAAAGCCAGGTTACTCTTAGAGCTTATCACGGAGGGGGTCATGGAAGGTGCCAGAACCCCAGGCCTCTATCCAGCATCCCAACAAAGAAAGGGCCCGGTGAACCCTGCTCAGTGGGACCCTGGCACACTAATGCCTCACTGCTCTCAAGTAATTCTGAGTAACAGAAAATACTTATTATTATTGACTACAAATCCTCTCCTCACTAGTTTTCATTTCGGACTCGGAGCAAGTCCCTCTGCCACATTTCAGATATTTTAGATATTTGAAGCCATGGTCATGGGTCCTTTCTTTCCATCCTAGAAATCCTCAAAGAACAGTTTTTCTAGAGCACAAGTTGCACGTTGGAGGCTTACAGTTATGTCTGGTCTGGTCCACTGAGTATTGCCAAATCATTAAACTGAATGAGTAAAAAAATAAATTGTAAAAAAATAAAATTCTCGGGGCGCCTGGGTGGCTCAGTTGGCTAAGCGTCCGACTTCGGCTCAGGTCATGATCTCACGGTTTGTGGGTTCGAGCCCCGCATCGGGCTCTGTGCTGACAGCTAGCCCAGAACCTGGAGCCTGTTTCAAATACTGTATCTCCCTCTCTCTCTGACCCTCCCTTGCTCACAAGGTCTCTCTCTCTCTCTCTCTCTCTCAGAAATAAATAAAATTTTTAAAAAGTAAAAAAAATAAAAAAATAAATTTCTCTTCAATACGCAATCTTTTGGTTTTCTGAGAGAAATCAGAACTAGCAACACATTCCCACGTGTCAGCAATCGGCCGGAAACTAAGTAGCCACCAGCACGAGCCTCTGGTTCACATTCCTCTGCCTGCAACTGCCACCCCTCTGCAACTACCCCTCCCACCCCAAAACCCATATTTGCCTAGACCCCAAGGATATCCACGTTTCTGACCCAGCCCTAAAATAAGCTAGCAAGGGGTGCTGCAGAGCATCAAGCCCGGAGCCCAGAGACAGCTTCCATCCTAAGTTCCACAAATGCAGCGTCTGTGACCCTGGGAGATGGCTGTTTCATTGTGCAGAACACGAGAGGGTTAAGTGGGACATGGCTTAGGTGCCTTCCCCAGCCAGCATTCTATGAATCTATAAATGGCTTAGCTAATTTTCAAGTCTCACTGAGCTCATTGCCTGAAAAATACCGGAAGTCATGAGTTCCACCTGCTAATGGCACTTTGGAAAAAATAGATTTGAAAAATAAAATATCTGGATCCCTCAAAAGCCATTTGCAAATTCATACCGAGACGTGCTAAGTGCAAAACAAAGCCATTCACTCTATTTTGCCTCTGAAATGAAATTTCAAAGGCAAGAGTTCTTACAATGAAGACAAAATTCCTACCACAAAGTTTAATGTTTTTATGAAAAATAATGCATCAATTACATTATTCAGCTGAGACGAATGAATACTTGAACAAGGGCGGGGTCAGGACCCCGGAATGACCTTTTCTTCTCTTAAAGCGTGACACTTCTGACACCTAATTCCTACCCTCTTCCTTTACTGTCACATGTCTACAAACACAGCTCGGGTATAGATTGGTTTTCTTTCTCTTGCCATAATCCCTCAACTCTAACTAGCTGAAATGGTTCATTCGATACTTTCTCAAGAAACTAAAAAATATCCTAGGTAAAAATGGGTAAATTTATAGAGGGGTAGGGAATCTAAGGGTAGAAAACAGCATACAGAAGAATGCGCATAATTATAGGAAAACACAGAAATGGAAAGAAGTTCTGTCTGGCTGCAGCAGAGGCCCAGGGGGCATACTGGGACATGACTGGCCACAGCTCACAGCCCCGCAAGACCAGCCTGGGGAGGAGGCTCTTTATTGTGTAGACTTTAGTGGCTCCCTAAAGTTTTGGACATAGGAATGATATGCTCACATTCAAGACGACAAAACCAATGTGGTCCAAAGGAGGCAGAGACCGGAGGGCAGAGAGTTTTATCAAGTCCTGACAACAACAAAGAACTGACTCAATTGAACAATAATTGAGTGACCAGTTGCTACTTGCCAGGTGATGAGGAGGAAGCAAAGACAAGCTCGAGCTTTAACTGTTGGAGAAATCCAGCCGGGATACATAACGCAGAGATTCAGTCTCAAGAAAACGCTCAGGCAGTAATGAAGACTCCTGACCCCACCTTGCGGTGTGGGGGGAATCATTTAGGGCAAAGAAAAAGAGTATTCTTGGAGGATCCAGAGACCGGAAAATACCATCCAGACTCTAAACCGACAGATTCAGAAAAAATTTTATCCCGTAAAGAGTGCAGCTACTATGTTCCAGGAACCGGGCAAATAAGCAGGCCCCTGCTCTTGTGAGTTTAGAAGTTAGAAAGGCAGACACACAATAGATACATACGCACAAGAAAACAACACAAATCGTGTGGTGCTAAGAGATGTGAAGAAAAAGCGAGTAGCTGGAGGAGAAGGCAGCGTAAATAGGTGGTCTGGGCAAGCCTTTCCGAAGAAGGTGATTAACCTCCTTAAGGAGGAAGCTTGCAGGTGCCTGGGATACATGTGCCCCTTGCCCAGCACACCACCCTCTTCCAGGTCAAGGGAGAGGCATGTAAGATGAGAGCGTGTCTGGCATGGTCGAGGAAGGCCAGGAGATTTGGTGGCATGGACCTGGAGAGGCAGGAGTAGGAGGCTCAGTTATCCAGAGCCTTGTCAGCCAAGTAAGGAGTTTCTATTTCTTTCTGAGAGGATGGAACCAGCGGGAGATGGTGGGCAAAGAAACAACAGAGATGTGTGACTGCTCTGTGTTGTGTTCACGCTGCGCGCCAATACCAAAAATGACGCCTGACACATAGCAGGCATTTAGTCAATATTTGGTGAATGAATGAATGATCATTTGGGCTGCCGTACAAAGAACAGATTGCAGATGGGCAAGGAACCCAGAAGACTGGTTGGGATCAGTGCAGAAGTTGAGAAATCATGGTGGCTGAGAGAAGGCTGGTCATGCTGGCCAGAGAGGCCAAGCAGAAGGGAGAGCCATTTGCTGAAAGCTAGACTCGGTAAGGGAGGGAAGGCAGGGGATGCAAGGCATTCGGCCTGAGCGACAGAAGAACAGAGGTGTCCCTTACACAGACGGAGAGCTCCAAAGGTGAAGCAGCTCTGAGCAGTGAAAGTTGGGGGCTGTGTGTTGCACATATAAATTTCAGATTGCGTAGCATTTGGGGAGATGCTGGTGGTGGATTGTAGGAATGAGTCAGGCAGGACCTCTCAGATAAACTTGGGCTCATCAGCATGAAGGCAGAACTGAGACCCAAGGCAGGAATGTATGTAAGAAGAGATGTGAGTGCCATGCCCTGGAGGATGCCATCATGTGGAGGTCACTAGCGATAAAAAGTCAGGGGCCATCAAGAGCGTCCAGCAGAGAGATCCAGGGACACAGCAGAAAACTGGGAGAACCCGGTGTCCTGGAAGCCAGAGGGAGTGGCCCCGGGTATGCGATCAGCAGCACTGAGATCGAGAGCTGACCTTGTACTGGATGACCAGAGACCACAGGTGACCATCAGGGGCACAGCGGGAGAGTAGGGTGGGGACTGGAGCTTAGGGGGTGGGGGGAGGGCAGGGCGGGGTGCTCTGAAAGGCAGAAGGAGAGATGAGGAGAGATGATGTGCTCCCCTTCAAATGAACAGACAGCATTCTGGTCTCTGGCTACACGGCCAGCCAGCATTTGTTTTATTTTGTTCACAATTTACAGGTATGTTAAATTATCTTGTTAGTCTCAATCAAATATTACACGATAAAATATGTTTCTATGGGCTTAAACAAAGCGAGTAGAGAAAGAGCGTAGACAACTTTTTCCAGGCACGTCCTGTCAGAGGGACCAGAACACTGATTCAACTGTGAGGGGTGTGGATTCGGGGAGGGGTCTATAAATGTCACATATCACAGCATGTTTGTGTGCTGTTTCCTTCCCCTCATGTAGGTCTAATGCCTCATCAGGGACAGAGGTGACACTCAAAACTACTTTTTTCTCTACTTCAAAAATCTCATTTCCACAAAAATAACTTGTGCTCAAAATAGAGGGGAAATTTGTTTTTAATTTAGCCATCCTAAGTTTCGATGATAGAAGGAATTAAGAATAACAATAATAAAGAGAGAGAGAGAGAGAAATCTTTTTAAGGGTAAAAATCTATGGATCATGTCCTGTGGTTTTCCAGCTGGCCAGTGTGTTCCAGAAAGGAGGGGGGTGGATGGCCACTATGGTCCATCATCTCCGGTACCAAGAGTGAGCAAGCAAGGTCTCCTGTGCTCAACCCCCGTCTCCCCTTAACCTGAACCTCTCAAGTGCAGGACTGAGGTTTCTGTTAAACCCCGAAAGCAAATGCAGGCAGCATTTGTACAAGTGAAATGAGTGTCGATTTAAGGACAAAGTGATTGAATTACGATCCCGGGCCATGGATGTGAATTTTGCTCTTCTTTTCTTCCTTCCACACACATGATATTTCCCTGACATCTGTGCAATACAAATAGATCTAGAAAGTGTGAAAGGGAAAATCTGCTCCACTAAATATATAAAAGGGACCCCGAGTGAAGTCTCCATGATGGCATTCGTCATACAGGCACAGATGGCGTCCTTTTCCAGAGCTCCTTCCTCCCCCCCACCCCAATACCAGCTTAAGTCCCATCCATTGAATGCTCCCAAAAATACTTCAACGCAGTAAATGCTGGATAACACCAGAAGAGCCTGTCTGTACACTATATCCTTATTTTTCAGTCTTCTGTGTGCCTCAAGCTTTGGGCCAATAAATCAGGGAAAGCATGGGTTCTCAGTAAATAATGTGCACATCACTTGTGGCTATGGGAATCCAGATGTTTTTCTCTAGTGACCCGGGAGCTTAGTGGTCTTTGTGATTTCTTGCCAATAAGCAGTGACATCATTGTCATCCTGCACTGACTACTTTTCACTCTCCCTACCATGTCCGTCCACGTCTCAGAACATGACAACCACTTCCCAATAGATATCCACACATCCAAACATTATGATATAAGATATATATATATATTGCCTATATACTGCCTTGTTGCCTAAAGTGTTTAAGGAGGCTTGAAAACAAATGCCCAGGGGTCAGAAAGTCCGTGTTCATGTCTACTACGATCAAAATCATCAGACGAAAGCTCATTGTATCTTGAGAAGTCACGCTTATGAAGAAAAGTAGAAAATGTTCAGATAAGTAGAAGGTTATGAGGCTCTGACTTCAGCATCTAGTGGGGCAGGTAGGGGATGGGCGGGTAGTGCTACCAGCCGTGTGTGTTTTATGGAGGCAACAGAAGGCCAATCGAGCTCAAGAAGGGGCAAAAACAAAATCAAAAACAAAAAACAGTAAGTGAATAAATAAATAAGAGCAAAATGAGGGACCAGAAGGAAGAAAAATGGAAAGGAACATTGTCAGGTGAATCTCAGGGAACACTTTTGACCTCAAGAGCTACTCAGCTGTGAAACACACTCAGTGGTGAGAATAAAAATATTTTACTATAGGTCCTGGAACCTTGACTATCAAACCCTAAACTTACAAACCTTTTATACAGGAGTCGGGGATGGTTTGCTTTTTCACCACTGCCCTCCTCTCTGGGAACAGAAATGCCACAAATCTTTTCCTTTAATATTGTAAATCTAATTTAACAATTAAGAAAGATTTACTACAGATATTTACAGACAATATTGTTAACAGAGGGTTCAAAATAATTACTAGGTAACCCAGAGGCTAACACACGTCACCTTAAGTATTTCTAGTGTATATACATATCACAAAGTTAAATTTATAAATAAACATCAATATTAATGTAATTGTAATAATTAATACTAATCTTTTTCTCCCTCTAATTCACTCAGTTGAGGAAACCCACAAAAACAACCCTAAATCATGGCGTTAGACATGACCTTTGGGATTACCTGATTCAATTCCCTACTTTGATGTATTTTTTTAAGTTTATTTATTTGAGAGAGAGAGAGCATACGCGCATACACACACGTGTGAGGGAGGGGCAGAGAGAGAGGGAGAGAAACTCCCAAGCAGGCTCTGCGCTGACAGCGTGGAGCATGATGTGGGGCTCGAACTCGAGATCATGACCTGAGCCAAAACCAAAAGTCTGATGCTTAACCAACTGAAACATCCAGGCGCCTGTCAACTCTCTACTTTTAAAGAAAAGAAAACTAAACCTCAGAGAGGAAAAGTGACTTGAAAAAAAAAGCAATGTGGAACATTTCACACAGTCTGCTCTAGAAGCCCATGCATGTCAAACAAGCCCCAGGCTGTGTTACAGTAGGGCACATGGATTTGAACTTTCCGGTTTCCGGTTGGTAACCTGTCCTGTTTTTCAGGAAGTGATGGGTCAGAAGCAAGGGTCTGTCTCTGCGTTACACCTGTTAGCACAGAAATCTGCCTATTGGAGGCTCCATCAGGGTGGGTTGGCCCAGCAATGATGGCTGTCTCTGGTCTAAGTGCCGGGTTGTCTCAGAGGCACAGCTCACAGTGGTTAAATGCGATTTGGACAAACAGGGGCATTCCCTAGACAAGTCCATCATCTGAGCAAGCTGTGGGTGGTGGACAGGAGGTGGCCAAGAGGGGCTCACCCTCACTGTCTAATTGCAGATTGGAGGCCAGAGGGCTGGGGCCGAATAAGTTCCTTTCTAAGGCCGCAGCAAGACAGAACCAAGCAGCTAGCAGATTGATTTTGTCAAAGGACAACCTCAGTCTTTCAAGTAAGAAAGAAGCCAAATGCACAGCATTCCGACCCACAGCCTACCTGGTTTCTCACTAAGAGTGGGGAGAGCCCCTCTCTGGGGCAGCGTGGAAAAAGGCCTAGATCCAAGTCCGGGCTTACCTGTCCCCTCGGACACTTACATAACCCCTCTGGTCTGCTCATCTGACTCATGAAGTGAAGAATTCCCACCTACCTCCTGCCTAAATGAGTAGAAGGCATCTCTAGGACCTAAAATGCACTCGATCGACATTCCTGAGAACATAGCTCCTGTCCCAGGCAAGGTGCGATGTGCTAAAGAGATGAGAGATGAACAATGTCCTTGTCCTGAAGATGCTCGCGGCATGTTTAAAACAAGGGGGCTGTGGCCCTTTCACAGCTCACGTACCTGCAATATGATGAGTGCTGCCTTAGCAGTATGAACGAGAAGGCTGTGGGAACGAGAAGGCTGTGGGAACGAGAGGGAGTGATTCATTGTGCCTGCCAGGTAACCTTATTTCAGGAGGCTATTTTAATTGTAACTTTGAAACAAATGGGCTCACTGCTGTGGAAAATTGAGTAGATAAGCATTAATCAATGACCAAATACCTCAACCATCCCCAGACTGTAAAAATTACTATCAGCACACAAAAATGCTTTGCTTGCCTGTTTAGAGTAATTGTCTCCCCCCTCAGTTTTAGAACGAGCATGCATGCTAGCAAGTTTTGTGAACAATACCAAATTCCATCAGGGGAAGTAAGTCAGATGCTATTGCCAGTTGCCACGTAGGATGAAACAGCTCCTCAGAGTCTTTCGTTAAAAACAACAACAAATCAACATTGTTAATAAGCTACATTGTCCATTACCTACCAAAGTGGGGACTCAATAAATAACCAATCCACAAGGAGGAGAAAATCTGTTATCCGATATTCTTCTCCATACCCCAGCCTCTACCAAGTCTTTTGCTCTAGTGGCAAAAAATAAAAATAAAAATAAAAATGACCTGTTTGCGTCACTGGCTAATTTAATTTAAGGAACATGCAGATACTGGGGTTAAAACAAACTGCGACATGTAAAAATAAACCATAAATTCTATAATCTGTCCCTGGTTTGTTGGCAAAACTTGGGCTACCATTAGTGGCCTTAGGAAACTGGGTAACTTTTCTTACTCCTCTGCCATTATCACACAGTGCTGGGGCTGGAAGGAACCAGAGAAATCAGCCAGTCCAACTTCCTCACTTCACCGGTAAGGAGGGGAGATGGCAGAGGCTTGCCCCTCATGATCACATCTGGCCTTTTAGTATTTCCTATACTGATAATCATATCTGATGCAAGCATCTCGAAAAGGAAAGCCTAAGGTGATCTTTCAAAACATCCGTCCTTAAAAGCCAGAAGTGTAAACGGAATCAAATGATGCTACGTACACAGACCACAGCAGCTGCAGTCTGTCCTGATGCACTGATAGGCTCAGACCGTGGTCTTCCTACCAAGCACTAATGTCACGATCCAAACAAACTCAGGCAAATTGCCTTCGTGAAATAACTACCAGAGAACTGTCATTCCACAAGGCTGCTAAAATGCACTAGACTGGGATTCCAGAATGAGTCAGACTCTGGTTTATTAAATGAAACACTCTCAAGTCCAGTCTGCCTGTCGGTCTAGGAACTAAAACAGCTCTATGTTTTTCCCTTGCCACATTCCAGAAGAGGCAGCAAACGGAGGGAAGGGTCAACAGGGAATGCTGCCACGCTCGCCCACTCTACCAAGCAGGCACACACATTCGTACCGGCATAGACATGTGGACTCTAATCCCTTCTTAGTGGAAAACACACATTTTCAAAATGAATCCCCGATCTAGAACGAATTACCGTAATAGCCACAGCTGGAGCGAGTCCGCTGATGAGAAACGCAGATCTGGCCACCTGCTTGGAGACGCCTTGGACCACGCCACTGCCTGGGTCTTTAAAGTCTGGCCTTTTCAGGTAGGGCATCTGCCCTCCTAGATCGCATTTAAATCCCAGGAAAAGAGAGACGATGCCTCCCTGAGTCTTTGAACTACGCTGCTCCGCCTGTATCCGTTTCTGCTGAGTGCAGCCTTGTTAGCTTTGCAAAGAGAGAGAAAATAAAAACAAGAGGAGAATTGCACCACTGCAGATCCCGAGAGAAGTAAGCACAAAACTATCGAAACGTCAAATAAGATCTTCAGCAACTAGGAAAATCCCCACATGCTCTCTGGTGTCAGCTCAGTGCAGACTGGGGCGCGCGGTGCCCGGAACCACAGGAAGCCGGGCATCTCTGCAGCCTGTGTCCCTGCCAGCTCCCCCCACGCGCCCAAATTGGGCAGGGAAGCTATGGTCTCTGTGTGCAAGACGGAGAGACAGACCACGCACCCACACTCCACAAATCTGCCAAGTGGCCGGGACGTCAAAACAGCAGAGCAATCCCAAGGCACTGGAGGAGCGGGGGCTGGGGGGGGGCCACGCTGTTTGCGCCCGAGGATTCTGCTGCGTTGTCACGGTCCGGGGATGTAGGGGTAGAAGGAAGCGCACCTCCAGCCAAAAACGGGCCGGACGCGTTTCTCCCGGCGGCTCCCTCCCCGCCCGTGCGCGGGTCGCAGTACGGTAGGAGCCGGGACGGGCTGCTCCCGCTGAAACTGAGCAGTGCGGCCGGCCGGGGACAGCCAGGCGCCCGGGCAGCACCCGCGGCGCGCCCCCTCCCAGCACCCCGGGGTGCGCGGCCCCCACCTGCCCCGCGCCCCCTTCGCGAGGACTGGCGAGCTCGTGTGGGGCTGGGGGCCCGCTCGGCGAATCACGGGATTGCAGGGGACACAATTGTCACCGAGGGAGTCCAGGGCAGAGCCCAAATTCTGGGCTTTGGTTCACAAGGGGTGGGTGTGGGCTGGGAAGGGGGATTACGTAGGTCTCTCCGCCCCCTCCCGCGACACCTCCTCGCCGCGGGGAGGGCGCCGGGGGGGCGGGGGAGGCGCCACGAACCCGCCTGGGGGCTTCTTTGTTTCTCCCGGCGCCCCGCAGACGGGCCCGGGGTGCCTAGGGCGCCCGAGCCGGGGTCGCCCCCCGGGCTGCCTGCCCCGCCCGCGCGGCGCGCGCCCCAGGCTGACAATTGAACCTCGCGGGAGAAGCGAGAGGGTGGGGAGGAGGGTGGATCCCGGGCCCGAGGGAGGGAGCGAGGGAGGGGGGGGCGCCGCCGGGGCCTCGGGAGCGGCGGGGAAGCGCCCAGGGAAGGGCGGGGAAGGGGCGCAGGCAGAGTGGGCGCCCGGCGCTCGCTTACCTCGGCAGCCCCGGCCTGGGCACAGGTCGTGCTCGCGTCGGCGCGCGGGTTAGAGCCGGGGGGCGCACGTGCCCCGCATGGCGCGCGGGGGGCGCACCCGCTCTCGCCGCGCTCGGGGGGCTCCGGCTCGGGGCGCGTGTGCGCGGGGGCCGGGCCGGCTCGGTCCGGGGCGCGCGGTGTTCCGGCCCCAACAACGGCGCCTGACGCGCGGCGGCGCCGCACACTTGATCGCTCTGTCCTCCCGCCCGCGCCCCCTCCCTGCTTGCCTGCTCCGCTGTGGGTACCAGACTTCCCGAACCAACCACAGCCGGGCTCGCTCTCATTAGCGCTGCCCCGCCCTGCAGCCTCCGCGCACCCCCAGCCCCTCCCCCGCCGTAAACATACACCGATTCTTGTCACCGCCGGCCCCAGCCTCCCTGCACCCAGCACCAGCCCGGCTCCTCGGCCCTTTTGTGTCGGTGCGAGCAGCGTGTTCAGGGAGGGTCTGCCACCCCCGCAGGTACCCGATGACAGGTGTTCTTGGCCTCTGTCTTACACACTTGCCCCACCTGCCCGGTACACAGATACGCACGCTCACACATGTCTGGGCACCGTCCTGCGTCTGCACCTCAAACAAGCCAAACAAACAGTGTAATCACAAACGCGGAGGGTGAAAATACCCTCCCCCCACCCCAATCTATTGTTGGGCAAGACTAGCTTTCAAACCGGGTTTTATATTAAACTGCACGCGGTGTCAGGATGCTAGAACTGGAAGGAAGCAAAGAATAAAGCCCTCCTTACAACAGCCAGCCGAGGCGCACAGAGAACTGAAATGTTGGCGACCGCTGGCTCCTGGCTGCTCCGTGTATGTAAAATCCATGTGCATCGGTGGATATTTGGCCTGATGTATTCACAGAAGATGCAGGGGTTTTGAGCACATAATCTCCATAGTCTGTGATTCCACAAACAAACCGCATTCTTCAGAATGCTTATTTATTTATCCCCACTTTCCAGCCCACCCCCCCGTACATGAGACATTTTACACCCTCGGAGAAATCTTTCCCATACCCCAAACTCAGTCCTCCTCTAGAATAAACAAAGGGCTGGCTCTGACTCCAGAACTCTTCACTGAAGCCAGTGTACAGACCTCTCTCAACCAAGTCGTCTTCTCACCCAAACACTGTGCGATGGGGGGCTTCTCAACGGTTTTCCTTTCACTGACCCACCTCTTGATGTCTCTCTCACAACCAGAACTTGGAAGATGTGAAAGCAGTTTCAGCGGCTGTACTCTTTTCCCCGAGAAGGCACACATCACCAGGTCTTCCCTACATCCCACTTGGGGACAGGGTGCCCAGGACTCCTCTTTTCCTGACAAACACCTTCCCATTGCTTGACACTGTTAGATGTCCCAGTCAGATGAGCTCACGTCTATCACTTTCCTAACCTCAGCTAAGGATCCACGCAGGAAGCTGGCCACACGTTTTTCTAGAGGATACTCTGATCAGTATCACCTCCTATGTGAAGAAGACCCCCCAAAAATAGACTAGAGCAGGCTGCAGCAGGAACCAGCAATATCAACCAAGCACGTGAAGTTCCCACCAAAGACTTGAACGAAAACAAAACGCTGCCAAAACCCAGCATCCATGGTTTCTAAATCAACACAATATCACCAAACCACAATAAAGAAAATTATTTATCTCAGTTAATTGCCAACATATACACCGCTTTATTTTCAAGGATGCAGCATCAACTTGGCTCAGAGATACTTCTCTCTGTTCTTTCTGTCATGGAGATAACTTGACAAGTCAACACTTTTCATAAAGGCTATTGAAGCAACAATACTGACGTGCGCTTTATTTTCCTCTGCAGCTTCCTTTTTTATATGGAAGGCAAAAGATAAGAAAGCAGAAAATACACAAACTTTCACATTTTTAAAAATTTTTTTGACATTTATTTATTTTTGAGAGAGAGAGAGAGAGCGAGCGTGAGTGGGGAGGGGCCGAGAGAGAAGGAGACACAGAGTCCGAAGCAGGCTCCAGGCTCCAAACAAGCGTTCATCACAGAGCCCGACGCGGGGCTCGACCCACGAACCCATGAGATCATGACCTGAGCCGAAGTCGGCCACCCAACGGACTGAGCCACCCAGGCGCCCCAAACTTTCACATTTTAATACGTTGAGTAGATAAAGAAACCCTTTATAAAGCAGCTCCTCCATGCTGGGAGCAATGTCAACATACATAGTAAACCATGCTTATTTTCCTCTGTATTCCCACAATCACATTGTCTTGTTTATTCCTCACAGTCCCCACTGCAGCCTGAATAGCATCATCCTATTTTACAGAGGAGAAAACCAAGGCTCCTTGGTATAATTGCCTTAAGGTCTCACTCATGGCCAGCAGAAGACTTCAAATCTAGAATTAACTAACTTTGGCATATTTGGTGGAACCGAACCTTCAAGGGAGGCATTTGGTGGAGAAATAAAAAGACTTGTCACAAAATTTAAAGCCATCCACTTGTAAATCATATTTATTAAGCTTATAATATGCACCAAGTAGTAGCATAAGTACTGTAAAATCAAAAAAAGTCACAGTCCCAAATGCCCCTGATGGTATTAATCTTATATAATAGTATAAGATGATGAAGGCATTTTGAGAGGCATATTCAAACAATGAGTATTATCATGACAGTAATGTAACCTTGTGTTTCCACTTTTTATAACTCAGAGAGGGACAGGCATACACGCTCGCCCCAGGCCACATGCAGACAAACATCCTTTGTAAGTGGCTCCTACAATGCTGGGAAAGCTAGCGACTTGAACTAACCTTTAGTTCACCTTTAGGAACAGATCTTCATTGTAATATCTGAAATGAATATCTTACAGAGAAGTATCAAGCAGCCGGACCTATGTTTATTGTGTCATGTCTGACGTAGTCTGTCTCCATAGGAACAATGGTAGCCAGTGATACAGAATTATCATCTGAGAACACCTGAGGCTAAGGATGGTAATTCAGAAGCCAGGGTGTCCAACTTCGGTCAGATGAACAAGCTACCTAGAGAAACCAGGCCGTCCTCTGATGAAGGAGATAGGATTTTAATTTGCAAATGACTAGGGAATGGCTGTGACTATCTTGGCTGCTAAGAAAACCTAAGGGGGGTTTGGGATCAAGGGTAGTTCAGAGACCAAGTTTCCATGAAGGCCACATAGGACTTAAATGAGTTTATCCACTCATTCAACAATATTTTTTAATGTGCTAATTTCTGGAGCTATAACCTTGAAGAAGACAGAGTCTGACTTCATGGGCATCAGAGTTAAGAATTCTAAAACCTCTGATCAAACAAGTTAGCATTCTATTTGATAGATGGAGTGATGGGTAAAATGGAGGGCCCATCATCACATATTATAAGGGCCACTGATTCCGACCCAGGTGTGAGGAGGGAGGGTGAGGTCAGAGGACAGAGCTGTTGGAATTAACAGTATCCAAGGTGAGCCTTAAGGGATCACTAGGAGTTGACTGGTGAAGGGAGTGAAGGAAGAGGACCCTAGAATATGTGGCAAAGTCAGAAGACCGGCAGAGAGGTGTATAGTATATTCAAGAAAACTTCAGTCTGATTGAAATGCAGACAAATGCATAGCTGTGTAGCAGTGCCTCATTGTGTTTCAGTTTGCATTTTCCTGTTGGTTAATGAGGTGAGCCTCTTCTCATGTGCTTATTTTCCATTTTTAGTGAAGAATCTGTTCAAAACTTTTGCCCATTTTTTAAAAATTTTTTAATGTTTTTTTTTTTTTATTTATTTCTAGGAGAGAGAGAGAGAGACAGCGTGAGCAGGGGAGGGTCGGAGAGAGAGGGAGTCACAGACTGAAACAGGCTCCAGGCTCTGAGCCGGCAGTCAGCACAGAGCCAGACACGGGGCTCGAACCCACGAACCGCGAGATCATGACCTAAGTGAAAGTCACCCAGTCACACTTAACCGACTAAGCCACCCAGGCCCCCCAACTTTTGCCCATTTTTAAACGGGTTGTTTCCTCTCCTGTTGAGTTTCATAGTTCTTCCTATATTCTAGATACAAGTTCTGTGTTAGAAATATGATTTCTGGGGCACCTGGTTGGCTCAGCCGGTTAGACATCTGACTTGATTTTGGCTCAAATCGTGATCCCAGGGTCATTGAATCCCGGATTGATTCAGTCGTGGGATTGAGCCCCAGGTCTGGCTACATGCCGAGCAGTCAGCCTGCTTAACATTCTCTCTCTCTCTCTCTCTCTCTCTCTCTCTCTCTGTCCCTCCCCCACTCTCTCCCTCTCTCTAAAATAAAAAGTGAAAATAAAAACAAAAACTTAAGGGGTGCCTGGGTGGCTGAGTCAGTTAAGTGTCTGACTTCAGTTCAGATCATGATCTCATGGTTCGTGGTTTAGAGCCCCACGTGGGGCTCTGTGCTGACAGCTCAGTCTAGAGCCTGCTTTGGAGTCTGTGTCTCCCTCTCTCTTTGCCCCTCCCCTGCTCATGCTCTGTCTCTGTCTCTCAAAAATAAATAAACGTTTTAAAAAAAAAGAAAAATATGATTTCTAAATATTTCCTCTTGGTCTGTGGCTTGTCTTTGCAGTGTCTTAGTAGCGTCTTTCACAGACCACAGTTTCTAAGATTGATGGAGTTCAACTTACCAACCTTCTTTTATAAATCATGTATTTAGAATCATATCTAAGAACCTTTTGACTAACCTAAGGTAACAAAGAGGTTGGCTGATTTTTTTTTTATGACTTTTACACTTTTGCATCTTATACTTAAGTCTTTGGGCTACTTGGAATGATTTTTTTTTTAGATGTGAAGTATAAGTTGTAGAGTTTGTCTCTCTGTTTTTGTGAACGGATGCAAATTATTCCAGCACTATATATTGAAAAGGCTATTTTGTTTTGATTGAATGCCTTTGCAACTTTTCAGAAATAAATATTTGTATGGGTATCTTTCTTGATTCTCTGTTCTGTAGCACTGATCTATCAATTTGCCAAAATTACACTATCTTAATTACCTAGGATTATCCTAAGTCCCGAAATCAGGTATAGTCCTCCAAATTGGTTCTTTTTTTTCAAAATTGTTTTGACTCTTCTCATTTATTTGCTTTTGTGTATAAATTTTAGAATTGGTTTATCAATAGCTACAAGAAATTCTGTACCTAAGAATTGCATCTTTTGGTCCTATTGTAAAAGATATTAA
The DNA here is from genome assembly GCF_003009895.1 of Hyaena hyaena. NCBI lineage: Eukaryota > Metazoa > Chordata > Mammalia > Carnivora > Hyaenidae > Hyaena > Hyaena hyaena. The sequence continues at coordinate 256,420 of NW_024080765.1, forward strand.
TTTTCATTTTGAATTTCGCTTTGCATTAAAATGTATCTGGGATTTAGTTCTAATCAGTTATGGACATGCAGACATGGAAATTATTGTCAAGAAGGAGGAAGTTTACAGATCCCTAGGAACAGGAAGCAGGACATGTCATGCAGGGTCACATGGGGACGTACCTAGTTTGTCGTGAGGCAGAAAGGGCAAGGGGAGACCATGGCCCAGAGCCTATAGTTTGTGCTCTGTGGGAACAAATCAGGACAGGCAAGTTCGAACAAACTTACGATTGGATAGTTTGAATGATTATAGTGGGCTCTGGGTTAAGGAGATGGTCTCAAGTTGTTCTGTACTTGGCCCTGGGGAGACTTAGGGCAGGCGGAATATTGTGTTGGTGTGGGAGAGTTAGGGAGTTGGTTGGGAGTACAAACTCAGAATTAGTTGGTTTGTATGTGAGACGTGTATTCACAGGAAAGTTGTTCACTGGTACCAAGGGTCCTGGAATGTCAAAACATCGTAAAATATAGAAAATTTAAAAACATGATGAATGGAGACTTGGTCATTGCTAGAATAGAGAAAAAAACTGACGGACTATTTCTGTACATTTATCTTTTATACTATGATCTTGCTACACTTATTTATTACTTCTAGGAGCTTTTGTGTAAATCATTTAGAATTTTTAATGTAGACAATTTCATTGTCTGTGAATAGAGAGAATTTTATTTCTTCGGCTTCAATCTGTGTGCTTCTTTGGTATTATCTCACTGGCTACCTTTTCTACTTCTTGCATATATTTTAATATTATTAAATCAATAATTTATTATTTGTTGAGCTTCAGTGCAAAGATGAATAATACTTGAAGAGCATACAAACTTGTAGTCAAGTAAAATACATAAATACAATATGATATAAGTGCTAGGATGGAGATGTGCCCTCGGTACGATGGGCCTGAGCATGCTAACTGTGGCTGGGAAGCTAGCACAGCCTCCACAAATGGGGCTTTCGAGGCAGAAGAGGAGTTTGTTGAATGGCCAAGAGGGGAAATACATACTAAGAAGAAAGAACAGCGCACATGGAAGTGCAAAAAGATCGAGGGGATAGAATGTGTCTAGAAATGGTGAAGAGTTCAATTTAAATGGAGCAAAAAGAGAGGTGATCAAGGATAGAGGTTTGAGATACACCGTGAGGAGCTGAATATGCCTTGCTCTAGATTTTAGACTTAATTCTGTAAGTTATGGAGAACCTAATGCTTTTTAAAGCCAGGAAGTGAAACAAAATTTGTCATTTAAATGTATAGTGGAGTAAAAGTTACAGTGTACTTTTAAATTTGTAATAATTTCAGATCGTTAAGATGTGTTGATAACAGAATTATCAGGTCAGGATGGCAATTGACTAATTTGCCTTCACCCATCTTTCCATCAAGATACGTATTTTAAAAAGTGGCAGACCGTGATGAACCATGAATTCGTATCACTTTATCATACTCCAGAAGGATTTTTCAGTAATCAAAGTATGGCTTAGGCATTGAAACACACAGACAGAGAAAACAAAAATATAGAAAAAATATTGCTGTGTTCTCCTTTCTTGGAAATGCAGAGTCTTCAACTCGTGAAAGAAGTAGAGGGTAGTGGTGACGAATATAGACTCATATTGATGACTGCATTTGAAAACATGGTCCTATCACTTACTTGCTTTGTGTTGTTAAAATTGTTACTTAAATTCAATTTTCTTGTGTATGAGATTAACTTATTAATATTACTTACCTTAAAAATTGTTGAGGTTGAAGTGGGATAACAAATGTGAAGTTTGTAGCGTTGAGCATGGTGACATTCAATATTCCTTAGCTTGTTTTATCAGTTATGTTTTTTTTTCAACAGCTGACTCTTTTTTTTTTTAATCTTTTATTTATTTCTAGGAGAGAGAGAGAGACAGCGTGAGCAGGGGAGGGTCAGAGAGAGAGGGAGTCACAGACTGAAACAGGCTCCAGGCTCTGAGCTGGCAGTCAGCACAGAGCCCGACGAGGGGCTCGAACCCACGAACCGCGAGATCATGACCTAAGCGAAAGTCGGACGCTTAACCGACTAAGCCACCCAGGTGCCCCTATCAGTTATGTTTTTTATATAAATCCATTTGGGGACTCCAACATGCTGCAATGCATATGACTGAATTTCAAAGTGTCTGGACAGGGACACCTGGGTGGCTCCATTGGTTAAGTGTCCAACTCTTGGTTTTGGTTCAGGTCATGATCTCATGGTTTGTGAGTTCAAGCCCCACATCAGGCTTTGTGCTGTCAGTGAGGAGCCTGCTTGGGATCCTCACTCTCACACTCTGTCTTCTCCTCTTTCACTCATGCTGTCTCTGTCTCCCTCAATAAATAAATAAACCTAAAAGAAAATAAAGTGTCCGGACAAAAATCAGATATTTAAAATACGCAGAAGGGTTTTTCATAGAGATTTTTAAAAACCAACTTATAGAGGAGGAGGTAAGATGGCGGAGAAGTAGGGCACTTCATACATTTCACTTGCCCCCATCTCTCAAACGGAGAAGGCCTGAAGCCATAGGACACTGAACCCCATGAGTTTGGGAGGAAAAGAGACAGAGTCTGCTGAGAAAACAACCTCATAGGCGCCTGAGTGCGAACCGGGGAAGATAAAAACAGGCCAGGACCCGGAGAAACAGAGCGAGGAAGGGGAAGAACCCCCCTTTGCGGGGAGCCGGGTGAGTCGAGAGGAAATGAAAGAGCGGCTGAAACTGCTCATAGATTTGTCCCTGGAGAAGAGAAAAACCTCGGCTTGGGACAGAGAGTGATCCTGATTCCAGCTGTGGTGCTGACTTCGGGCTGGGTGCCCATCCCAGACGGCACCAGGACAAAATGCTCCACTGCTCTCCCGGCCTGATCCCCGGCTGGGAAGGACCCAGCTTGCGGGTTTAGCTTTCGGGTGGGATCAATAAAGCGCACGGATTAGGATCTAGAAACTAGGTGTGGCTTGGGACATAGAACACGGCCCACCTTGGCTACACCTGCGGCATAGGGAGCTCAGGCCCAAAAAAGTGATTTGCAACACTTGGTTCAAGAAGGGACTGGGGTGCTGCCATTTTTCTCCCTACAACCACCAAGGCGGGGCCTCAGGGGGCAGGACCTCAGGGAGAGGAGGGAGGCAGTGGAGGCTGAGACCCGCCTACACCAAACCACACCCATCCCCGCTAGAGAGCTGCTTTTTTTTTTTTTTTAATGGAGCTCAGGGCAAGACCAACATGGGTGCACTGCCGTGATTAATTCTAGATCAATTCTTTCTATTCAGATATATTTTCCCCTTGTCTCATTTGTATCCCTCCCCCTCTGCTGGACTGGGCACTCTGGTCATTGGTTTGCTTAAACAATCACATTTAATCCATTCTCTAGATGTATAGTCTACACTTCAATCGTTACCTTTCTATCTCTCTCTCTTTCTGGAGTAATCAGAGTATATAATTTCTCGGGGTAACATTATCTTTGTTTCTTTCTCCTAGCCTCCTACCATGTTCTCCTTGTTCTCTCTCTTAATTAAGCCTCTTAGCCTCTCTGCCTGGTCACTGTCCAATTTCACATTCTCCCCACCTTGTCATTTCTTTCTTTGTATATGCTCTTTCATATACAAAGCAGCATACAGAGGAGCACTGCATACACCCTGCTCTTTATTTGTAGCTGGGAATTCTGGTTTTATGCTTTAGACTGTCCTTGTCTTTTGGGTATTTTCTTTTCTCTTTTCTTCTTTTTTTTTTCCTTCTTTTTTCTTTTTCTTTTTCCCTTTTGGTTTGCTTGTTTGTTAGGTTTGTCTTCGAGTTTGAGTGCCTTTGTTCCCTGTGTGTTTGCTGTTTGTTTTCTTTTCCAGGACTACCTCAAGAAACAAGCCAAACTACACATGGTGGAGTGTCCCAAATACCACTGCGAGTAGGGAAATAAAATAACCAAAGTCTCAACAAGAGAGACCAAGAGACCATTCAAAGAACACTTCCTGAATGAACAGGCCCTGGACAGTCAATGAACCTTCTTTAATATAGCAGTACTCGCAGGTACAGGGCACATATCAAGCTTTTAAAACTAACAAGAGACAAAAAGCTAGCAAAAATGACAAAACAGAAGAACTCTCTTCTAAAGAAATTCCAGGAAGAAATGACAGCTAAAGAACTGCTCAAAACAGAGATAAGCAACATAACTGAACAAGAATTTAGAACAATAGTCATAAAATTAATCACTGGGCTTGAAAAAGGCATGGAAGACATCAGAGGAGCTATTACTACAAAGACTATGGAGCTTAAAAATAGTTGTGATGAATTTAAAAATGCTATAAATGAGGTGCATAATAAAATGGAAGTGTCCAATGCATGGATTGAAGAGGCAGAGAAGAGAATAGGTGAATTAGAAGACGCAATTATGGAAAAAGAGAGATAAACTGATCCAGGAACATGAAAAGAGAATTTGGCAGCTAAGCAATACAATCAAATGGAACAATATCCGTATCATAGGAATTCCAGAAGAGAGAGGGAAAGGTGCTGAAGGGGTACTTGAACAAATTATAGCTGAGAGCTTCCCCAATCTGGGGAAGGAAACAGACACTGAAATCCAAGAGGCACAGAGAACTCCCCTCAGACATAAATTGAATCGATCATCTGCATGACATATCATAGTGAAACTGGCAAAACATAAAGACAAAGAGAAGATTCTGAAGGCAGCTAAGGATAAGAAGGCCTCAACATACAAAAGGAGACCCATCAGGATAGTAGCAGACTTATCTACTGAAACCTGGCAGGCCAGAAAGGAATGGCAGGAAATCTTCAAAGTGATGAACAGAAAAAATATGCAGCCAAGAATCCTCTATCCAGCAAGCCTGTCATTCAGAAGAGAAGGAGAGATAAAAGTCTTCCCAAATAAACAAAACTTGAAAGAATTCGTCACCACTAAAACAGCCCTACAAGAAATCCTAAGGTGGACTCTATGAGGGAAATGTTGCAAGGAACACAAGATACCAGAGACACCACCACAAGCATGAATCCTACAAAGAACACAATGACTCTAAACCCATATTTTTCAATAATAACACTGAATGTAAATGGGCTGAATGCTCCAATCAAAAGACATAGGGTAATAGAATGGATTAAAAAAAAAAAAGCAAGTCAAGAGAAAGCTGGAGTAGCTATACTTATGTCAGACATGCTGGACTTTAAAGGCAGTAACAAGGGATGAAGAAGGGCATTATATAATAATTGAAGGGTCTATCCATTAGGAAGAACTAACAATTATAAATGTCTATGCACCGAATATGGAAGCATCCAATATACAAAACGATTAATCACAAACAGAAACTATCTTATGGATAATAATGTGCTAGTAACAGGAGACTTTAACTCTCCACATACAGCAATGGACAGATCAACTGGATAGAAAATCACTGAAGAAACAATGGACTTGAATGACACATTGGACCAGATGGATTTGACAGATATATTTAGAGGTCAACATCCTGAAGCTAAGGAATTCACTTTCTTCTCAAGTGCATATGGCACATTCTCCAAGATAGATCACACACTGGGACATAAAGCAGCCCTCAATAAATATAAAAGAATTGAGATCATACCATGCACACTTTCAGATCACAATGGTATGAAACTTGAAATCAATCACAGGAAGATTCTGGAAAACCTCCACAAACACCCTACTAAAGAACAAATGGGCCTATCAGGCAATTAGAGAAGAAATTAAAAAATATATGGAAACAAATGAAAATGAAAATACAACAATCCAAACTCTATGGGATGCGGCAAAGGCAGTCCTAAGAGGAAAGTACATTGCACTCCAGGCCTATTTCAAGAAATTAGAAAAAGTGCAAGTACAAAATCTAACAGTGCACCTAAAGGAACTAGAAGGAGAGCAACAAGAGCACCCCAAATCCAGTAGGAGAAGAGAAATAATAAAAATCAAGGCAGAAATAAACAATATAGAGTCCAAAAAAACAGCTGAACAGATCAGTGAAGACAAGAGTTGGTTTTAACAAACCTCTAGCTAGGCTTCTCAAAAAGAAAAGAGAGAGCACCCAAATAGACAAAATCATGAATGAAAATAGATTTATTACAACCAATCCCTCAGAAATAAAAGCAATTAACAGGGAATACTATGAAAAACAATATGTCAACAAACCGGACAACTTAGAGGAAATGGACAAATTCCTAAACACACACACACTACCAACATTCACATGGGAAGAGATAGAAAATCTGAACAGACCCATAACTAGTGAAGAAATTGAATCAGTTATCAAAAATCTCCCAACAAATAAGAGTCCTGAGCCAGATGGCTTCCCTGGGGAAATTCTACCAGACATTTAAGGCAGAGTTAATACCCATTCTTCTCAAGCTATTCAAAAAACTAGAAATCAAAGGAAAACTTCCGGACTCATTTTATGAAGCCAGCATCACTTTGATTCCCAAGCCAGACAGAGACACAGCAAAAAAAGGGAACTACAGGCCAATACCCTTGATGAATACGGATGCAAAAATTCTCAACAAGATCCTTGCAAATCAAATCCAACAGCACATAAAAAGAATTATCCACCATGATCAAGTGGGATTCATTCCTGGGTTACAGGGCTGGTTCAACATTCGCATATCAATCAGTGTGATACATCACATTAAGAAAAGATAAAAACCATATGATCCTGTCGATAGATACAGAAAAAGCATTTGACAAGATACTGCATCCCTTCTTAATAAAGACTCTAGAGAAAGTTGGGATAGAAGGAACCTACTTAAACATCATCAAAGCCATCTATGAGAAGCCCTCAGCTAACATCATCCTCAACGGGGAGAAACTGAGAGATTTCCCCCTGAGATCAGGAACACGACAGGGATGTCCACTCTCACCACTGCTGTTTAACATAGCGCTGGAAGTCCTAGCATCAGCCATCAGACACCAAAAGGAAATCAAAGGCATGAGAATTGGCAAAGAAGAAGTCAAACTTTCACTTTTCACAAACATGATACTCTACACAGAAAACCTGACAGACTCCACCAGAAGCCTACTAGAACTAATCCATGAATTCAGCAAAGTTGCAGCGTACAAAGTCAACGTACAGAAATCGGTTGCATGGTTATATACCAACAATGAAGCAACAGAAAGAGAAATCAAGAAACTGATTCCATTCACAACTGCACAAAAAACATAAAATACCTAGGAATAAACCTAACCAAAGATGTAAAAGATCTGTTTGATGAAAACTGTAGAAAACTTATGTAGGGAATTGAAGGAGACACAAAGAAATGGAAAAACATTCCATGCTCATGGGTCGGAAGAATACATATTGTAAAAATGTCATTACTCCTATAGCAATCTACAGATTCAATGCAATCCCAATCAAAATTGCACCAGCATTCTTCTCAAAGCTAGAACAAACTAAAACTTGTATGAACCACAAAAGACCCCAAATAGCCAAAGTAATATTGAAGAAGAAAACCAAAACGGGAGGTATCACCATCTCAGACTTTAGCCTCTACTACAAAGCTGTCATCATCAAGACACTATGGTTTTGGCACAAAAACAGACACATAGACCAATGGAATAGAATAGAGAACTCAGAATTGGACCCACAAATGTATGGCCAACTAATCTTCGACAAAACAGGAAAGAATATCCAATGGAAAAAAGAGCCTCTTTAACAGTTGGACAGCAACATGCAGAAGAGTGAAACTAGATCATTTTCTCACACTATACACAAAAATAAACTTAAAATAGGTAAAGAACCTGAACGTGAGACAGGAAACCATCTAAGCTCCAGAGGAGAAAGCAGGAAACAACCTCCTTGACCTCAACCGCAGCAATTTCTTTCTTGACACATCCCTAAAGGCAAGGGAATCAAGAGCAAAAATGAACTATTGGGACCTCATCAAGATAAAAAGCTTCTGCAAGGCAAAGGAAACAATCCATAAAACTAATAAGCAACTGACAGAATTGGAAAAGATAGTTGCAAATGTCAGATAAAGGGCTCGTATCCAAAATCTATAAGGAACTTACCAAACTCCACACCCAAAAAACAAATAATCCAGTGAAGAAATGGGCAGAAGACATGAACAGACTCTTCTCCAAAGAGGACATCCAGATGGCCAATAGACACACGAAACGACGCTCAGTGTCACTCATCGTCAGGGAAATGCAGATCAAAACCACACTGAGATACCACCTCACATAGGTCAGAGTGGCTCAAATGAACAAATCAGGCGACTATAGATGCTCGCGAGGATGTGGAGAAACGGGCACCCTCCTACACTGTTGGTGGGAATGTAAACTGGTGCAGCCCCCCTGGAAAACAGTGTGGAGGTTCCTCAAAAAAATAACAATAGAACTCCCCTAAGACCCAGCAATAGCACTGCTAGGAATTTACCCAAGGGATAAAGAAATGATGAAGCATAGGGGCACATGTACCCCAATGTTCATAGCAGCACTCTCAACAATAGCGAAATCATGGAAAGAGCCCAAGTGTCCATCAACTGACGGATGGATCAAGAAGATGTGGTTTATTTATACCATGGAATACTACATGGCAATGAGAAAGAACAAAATCTGGCCATGTGTAACAACGTGGTTGGAACTTGATGCTGTTATGCTGAGATACATAAGTCAAGCAGAGAAGGACAGATACCATATATTCACACATATAGGTAGATTAGGAGGAGCTTAACAAAGGACCATTGGGGAGAAGAAGGGAAAAAGTAGTTGGGGAGAGGGAGGGGGGCAAACCATGAGAGACTCATGAATGCTGAGAACAAACTGAGGGCTAATGGGGGTGAGGGAGAGGAGAAGGGGGGTGATGGGCATGGAGGAGGGCACTTGTGGGGATGAGCACTGGGTGTTATATGGAAACCAACTTGACAATAAACTAAGAAAAAAAAACTTATACAAAAATGGGACAAAGTACACTAAAAAATATTAATGGATGATTTAAAATTAGTAATGAAATCATTAAAAACTTTTAAATAGCCCTGTGAATCAAATATGTGCAAATTAAATTGAGAAACCATTTTCACTCATTAAATTGCCCATCAAAAAATACACATTTAAAAAGTTATTTGTCAGAGTGCAGTGTGCTTCTGCTAGTGAGAAAGCAAATTATTCCAACACTTCTGAAGCACAGTTCATCACTTGTTTATGAATCTTTAAGTAGGTGATATGCTGAAATGTAGCTGCATCAGTTAGTTTATGCTGCATAACAAACCATACCAAAATTTCGTTTGTTAAAACAACAAGCATGTGTTATTTCTCATGAGTCTGTAGATTGGCTATAAATTGTAGATCTCTGCCCAACTAAGCTGATCTCAGCTGGGCTAATCCATGTGGACAGTTGGCAGGTTTCCTGCGAGCTGGCTGATCTAGGACAACCCCATCCAGGACAGCTTGGCTCTCTTCCACGTGATCACTCATCCTTCAGCAAACAGTACAGGCTTTGTTCTCATAGCAGCAGCTTGGGTGAAATAGAGAGAGAAAGAGAGACAGAGAGAGAGAGAGAGAGAGAGAGAGAGAGAGCACAGAAGTATACAAGGCCTCCAAGGTCTAGGCTCAGAATTGGTGCACTGTCATTTCCACCAAATTCCACTGGCCTCTGTAATGAGTCCAGTCTAGGTTCAAGAGATGGGGAAGTAGACTCCAGCTCTTGATGGGAGGAACTGTGAGTTCACAATGTAAAGGCCATGAATACAGAATAGAGAATTGGGGCCCAAAAGTGGCAGTAGTATGAGAAACAAAAGAGACAAGATCATATTGGCCAGAACCTGAGCAGGATTCTAACAATTGTATCCTTGATACAAATGACTGAGAAGTACATTCCTTGACTATGTACCACGTGCTCTATCCTATGGGATCCAGATTATTGACACCCAATGACACCAGACAAGGTAGAATACAATGCAGAGAAATTTGAAGTACATATGGTCAAAATAATATGATGGAAAAGTTCAATTAGCTGACATATTATCAAAAGTTTTAAAAATCAGGGGTGCCTGTGTGATTCAGTCAGTTAAGCGTCTGACTCTTGACTTCAGCTCAGGTCATGATTTCATGGTTTGTAATTTCATGGTTCCAGCCTGTCATGAAGCCCCATGCTTGGGATTCTCTCTCCCCATCTCTCTGCCCCTCCCCTGTTCTCTCTCTCTCTCTCTCTCTCTCTCTCTCTTTCTCAAAATAAATTAAATAAATAAAATTTTAAAAGTTTTAAAAATCAAATAGATGTGTTTTTTTAATCAGCCATGAAAATCTTATATATATAGGCTATATATATATAAGAAATATATATGAAAATCTTATATATATAGACTATATATAAGGCTACAAAGTAAACTTCCAAAACATCTAAGTGAAACCTTTTATTTTATTTTTTTTTAATATTTTTTTAAATTTATTTTTAGAGAGAGAGAAAGCGTGAGCAGGGGAGGGTCAGAGAGAGAGGGAGACACAGACTCTGAAACAGGCTCCAGGCTCTGAGCTGGCAGTCAGCACAGAGCCCGACGCGGGGCTCGAACCCACGAACCGCGAGATCATGACCTAAGCGAAAGTCGGACGCTTAACCGACTAAGCCACCCAGGCGCCCCTAAGTGAAACCTTTTATATCCCGTATATTATAATAAATTAGTAGACTCAAGCATCGTTGCATTCCCTCACATTTTCCTCTTAGGATAAATATTCTCTGTTTTGTTTTTTTTTTCCTTCCTAGATCTTAATGACAAAATCTCAGACCTTGCTGGTATACATTAGTCAGCTCCTGCAAATCTTTCACTGTAAAACCTATTTCCTCCTGGAGACAGACAGTAATCACCAGAACCTGACTCTAATTTATCAGGATGGAAATAAAGACAGGAGGTGAAGGAAAAGCATCATCATGTAAGGTTTCTGATTCAAGTGAACCTCAGCAAGGGCTAGAACAAAGGAAGCTTTCTCTCCTCTACCCAGGGAGAGAGAGCTGCAAGCCTGAGATATTCCAGGAAGTCGATTGAATGTCCCAGCCCTGGGGCTCAGGGTCTCATTATCAGAGACCTCACTTCGACCACGGTGACCAATCAAGGACGTACATTCAGTTTCCCTTGCAGCAAGCTCTTAGAATAGGGTCCATGGCCTGATTTTCAGCAGTGTCTTCTCTGTAGCTGAAACACCTAAGGGCTTTCCCAAACCCTGTCCCGGAGACCTCTGACTGTAGGTGGACAGTTTGTTAAAGGATTCCAATGCAGTCAAGAAAACCCAACCTGGATGTCATCCCTGTCCACCTAGAAAAATAGTTGAAATTTGTTTTGCTTTGTTTCAAATAGCACGCATCTACAAAGGCATCTGGTCTTTTTCACTGACCAGATCTTCACACAAATGTCCAGTGCTTTTGTAACTGAGATGTCAGCTGGGACCTCCCTACCCTGGGCTTCTTGATACCCTTCATAATTGCCTCAAACTCGAATCCCACACACACCGTGGGGAAGCTCAAAGCCTACTAAGATCTTCAAATTCCCAGAGTGCCCATCATCACACAGCCACCTCTGCCCATGGACAACGTCTTCAGTGGTTTTTGGTGTGTTTTTTTTTTTTTTCATTGTGCTGTGTTGACACAGATATGATGCTTTTCTTCAGATGCCCCAGTCAGAAAGTTGGGAAGAGATAAAAAGAAAAAACAAACTACTCACAAAAGCATTTCCGGATGTTTGGAGGTAGGTTGTGGGGAAGGGAGGTGGCATTGCAAACATTTACTGACTGCATTTAACAAAGTTGTTCAAATTCTTTTTGGTCCCCCTGCCACCCCATCTCATGGACTCTCCTCTTTCCTCCATTGCCCCCTTCCGCCTACCCAGATTGGCACAAAACCAAAAGGCACTTTGTCCTCACTGTTAACGGGGAGCTGAAGTTCAGCTTTCCCTTAATTCTTACTCCCAAGCTTTCCCACTTAGCCCCTCAGTCCAGCAGGAGGGAGTGCTGCTGTTCCACGGAAGTAATCTGTGTTTTATCAGCTGTACAGATTATAAATAGTAACATTTGCTTTTCTCTCACACTTTTCGGATCCTGTGACTCATTATTATCTCCCAGTAGTCCCAGGGATGTAGCCCCTGAGCACATCTCGTTCTCAAGCAAGACTATTCTTCTAACGTCAAGGTTTCCTCTGCCTCCTTACCCCATGGAGCTCTGAAGCCCTGTTCCTTCTTTACCTAATCATTTTCACCAAGAGGGGCTCATGGGTATATAGGTATGTTTTTCAGCCTTCTTGTCTCAGTTTCTTTCATTTAAAAATGGAAATAATAATAATGTCTTCTTTATACGTTTATTATTATGAGGCTTAAATAAATAAATACACTTAGAACTGTGTCTACGTAATACAAAAAGGGTTCAAGGTACACGATTCACTTTTATTTTAATTATGATTATCATGTCTGGACCCAAGAGTCTTCTCATTGCCAGGAGAAAGTAAAGCAGCATAATGTCTCTGAATGCCAACTAGGTGTAAGATAGGGGTTATTTGGAAAATGCCATCACAGGGTCACCTGGGTGGCCCAGTCAGTAGAGCGTCTGACTTCTGTTCAAGTCAGGATCTCATGGTTCATGGGTTTGAGCCCCGCGTCAGGCTCTGTGCTGACGGCTACCTCAGTGCCTGGAGCTTGCTTTGGATTCTGTGTCTCCCTCTCTCTCTGACCCTCCCCTGCTCACGCTGTCTCTCTCTCTCTCTCAGAAACAAATAAAACATTAAAAAAAATTTTAATGCCATCAGAGAATTAAAATAGCACTTTCTACAAAGTATCCTCTCTCGGTCTGTTGTTTTTTTTTTTCTCTTCTAATATCAGACTCTAGCCCATACTTAATATAATACCTCTCCAGCTAGAGACTAAAATATAGACTGAATTCCATGTTTTCTACACATATACACATACATACACACATACACATACATGATGTAGGAAAAGAGAGGGCTATACAGTGTCAGAGAGATTTGGGAGAAGATGCTAGTGACATCCTTTCTGGCCATGCTCCCACACCAGCCAGATTTCAGGGCTTCCTATTGGATTGAGCCCATCTGAGACAATCTTGTTTCTATGCGTACTGAAGAACACTTTCCCTCCTAAGGAATGTTAGGAGAACACCACCAAAGTCCTGGCAGAACCTTATTGGGCACCATACCGTTTTTTTCTTTGGCCCCCGGAAATGACTTCCATTCAACATTTGCCTTAGTCAAATGGATAAGATAAGCAATGCTTCTTAAATAGCATGCTTATAATTAGAAATATGAATGCAAAGATTAATTTTGGAATTTATGCCCTTTTTTCCCTGAAAAGCATGATTTTCTAAAATCTGGGGAAAAAATAGTTTATGTTCTTGACACCTCTTGAAAAAAATCTCAAAAAGCCTTCTTATTCCCTCCAATTTCATCTTGCAACCTGAATTTTAAAGTTGAGAATAAATTTAAAACATAAATGGTAAGAAAAACTAGGCAAATTTTTTGTCACCCATATGATGAAGAAATCCATAATATTTAAAGAATTACAAGTTAATGAGAAAAAGGAACACTTCACTAAGAAAAAAAGAATAATCCAGTTAAGAAAGAACTGCAAGTCACCAAGAAACATAAAAAAGGTTCCACCTTACTAGCAATCTAAGGTAAACACACTTAAGAACAGTAATGATAGGTCATTTTTGCCTAAGAAATGTGCCAATACTGGGGCGGCTGGGTGGCTTAGTTGGTTAAGCTTCCAACTCTTGGTGTTGGCTCGGGTCATGATCTCATATTTCGTGGGATCATAGCCTCACATCGGGCTATTCGCTGAGAGCTCAGAGCCTGTTTGGAGTTCTCTCTCTCTCTCTCTCTCTCTCTCTCTTTCTCTCTCTTCCCCCCTCCCCCCGCTTCCCTCACCCACTCACTTGCATGGCACACACTCTTTCCTTCTAAAGAAATAAATAAACATTAAAAAAATAGTTATGTGCCAATACTAATAGTAAAATAAAAAGAAAAATACCTGATTTGGGTGATGGTGACAATGATGATAAACTGTCACTCTTGTTGTATACAATAGGAGGAAAAGTTGGTTCAAACTTTATAGTTTGAAGGTAATTGGCAATGCTTTCAGTATCTTATTCTTTGACCCCCCAAATTTCCATTACAGGAATTTATCCTAGAAATGTATCTATAATATATTTAAATATCTCTGGAGATGCTTAATAGAGTTATTGTAACTTAAAAATGATAAAAAACATAAAAATAAAAAATAGTGTATGTTATAGTATGATGTATTCTTAGAAGGGATTACTATAAGGAAGTTGAAAATGCTAGTGTAGGATCCTAGACTTGGTATGATATGGAAAAATAGTTATGGCATTTTAGGGGAAGATGAGAGTGAGAAAACTACCTCCTTAGCTATGCTTTCTTCTTAACAGATTCGAACCTTAATCACTCCTCAAGTTCTTTATCTAACACACTAATTGATAGCCATGTGGTTACTGCCATTTTATTCATTGTTTTCTGGCTACTTTTGTAGTTTTTTGCTGATCCTTTCTCACTCTCCTACTCTTTTCCTTTGTGATTTGATGACTCTCTAATGTTAGGCTTGAATTTATTTTCTGTGTATCTATGATAGGTTTCTCATTTGTGGTTACCATGAGATTCATATATATATACTATCCTATGTACATAGCAGTCTATGTTAAGTTGATAGTTGCTTAACTGACCACATTCTAAAAGCACTATGTTTTTACTCCACCTCTACATTTTATGTATATGGTGTCATATTTTACATATTTTTATTTTGTGATTCCTTTGGCTAATTTTTGTAGATATAATTGATTTTACCATTTTCATCTTTTCACACTTCATTCTAGTTTTATAAGTTATTGATCTACTGCCTTTACTGTATATTTGTTTTTACCAGTGAATTTTTTTTCCCTTCATAGTTTTCTTAATTCTAGTTAAGGCCTTTTCTTTTCCATTTAAAGAAGTCCTTTTAATATTTCTCTTAGGGCCATTTTAGTGGTAAAGAACTCCTTTAACTTTTGTTTGTCTGGGAAACTCTATCTCTTCTTCAGTTCTGAAGAATTATCTTGCTAGGTAAAGTATTCTTGGCTCTAAGTTTTTTTCTTTCAGCACTTTGAATAAATCATGCCTCTCTGCTGCTGCAAAGTTTCTGCTAAAAGTCAGCTAACAGTCTTACCTGGTTTCTCTTGTATGTAACTGCTTGCATTTTTTTTTTTACTGCTTTTAAGATTCAATCTTTATACTTAGTTTTTGCTATTTTAACTATTATGGGTCTTGGTGTGGACCTTTTTGAGTTCATCTTATTTGGGAGTCTATATGCTTCCTAGATCTGGTGTCTTCTTCCCCATGTTAGGCAAATTTTCAGCTATTATTTCTTCAGATAAGTTTTCTATTCCTTTCTCCCTCCCTTCTCCCTCTGGAACCCATATAATGAGGATGCTATTACGCTTGATATTCTTATAGAGGTATCTTAACCTATTTTTGTTTGTTCTAATTTTTTTTTCCTTTTTGCTGTTCAGTGTGATTGCTTTCCACTACCCTATATTCCAAGTTACTGTTTCATTTTTCTGCGTTCTCTAATCTACTGGTGATTCACTCTAGTCTATTTTTCACTTCAGTTATTGTATTATTCAGCACTGATTTGTTCTCTTTTATATGTTATATGTCTTTGTTGAAGTTCTCACTGAGTTCATCCAGTCTTCTCTCAAATCTGGTGAATGTCTTTGTGACAATTACCTTGAACTCTTTATTAGGTAGATTGCTTATCTGTGTTTTGTTTGGCTCTTTTTCTGGGGCTTTGTCTTGTTCTTTTGCTTGGATCATATTTTTCTGTGTCCTCAATTTGTCTAACTCTCTGTGTTTGTTACTATGCATTAGGTAGATCAGCAATGTCTCCCAGTCTTGAAAGTAATGGTCTTACAATCTATAAGGAACTCACCAGACTCCACACCTGAAAAACAAACAACCCAGTAAAGAAATGGGCAGAAGATATGAACAGACACTTCTCCAAAAAGGACATCCAGATGGCCAACAGACACATGAAGCGATGCTCAGCATCTCTCCTCATCAGGGAAATACAAATCAAACCCACACTGAGACACCACCTCACACCAGTCAGAGTGGCTAAAATGAGCAAATCAGAGAACTCTAGATGCTGATGGGGATGTGGAGAAATGGGCACCCTCCTACACTATTGGTGGGAATGTAAACTGGTGCAGCCCCCCTGGAAAACAGTGTGGAGGTTCCTCAGGAAACTAACACTAGAACTCCCCTAGGACCCAGCAATAGCACTGCTAGGAATTTACCCAAGGGATACAGAAATGCTGAGGCATAGGAGCACATGTACCCCAATGTTCATAGCAGCAATCTCAACAATAGCCAAAACATGGAAAGAGCCCAGTGTCCATCAACAGATGAATGGATCAAGAAGATGTGGTTTATCTATACCATGGAATACTACATGGCAATGTGAAACAATGAAATCTGGCCATGTGTAGCAACATGGATGGACCTTGAGGGTGTTATGCTGAGCGAAATAAGTCAGGCAGAGAAGGACAAATATCATATGTTTGCACGTATAGGAGGATTAGGAGGAACTTAACAGAGGACCATGGGGGAGGAGAAGGGGGGAAATGGTGGGGGAAAGGGAGGGAGACAAACCATGAGAGACTCTTCAATGATGAGAACAAACTGAGGACTGATGGATGTGGGGGGGGGGATGGGCATGGAGGAGGGCACCTGTGGGGATGAGCACTGGGCATTATATGGAAACCAACTTGACAATAAACTATTTGTAAATAAATAAATAAAATTGAATGTAAATTAAAAAGAAAAAAAGAAAGTAATGGTCTTACATGGAAGGTGTCCTGTGGCACCCAGTAATGCAATCACTGTGGTCACCAGAGTCATACATTTCAGCATGCAGCCCCTGTTGTGATTGGGCCATGACTGCTATGAGTGTGCTAGTGTGTGGGGCCACCCCTCAGCCTAGCTGTCAACAATGACTGGCTGTGGCTACTGTGGGTACACTGGTGGGCAGGGTTTGTCCCTGGCCTGGCTGACTGGAAGGTCCAGCTGGTAGCCACTACAGGGTGGGGTAGTTCCTGGCTCAGCTGTAGCTACTGTGTTCATCCTGGTGCAACTGCCCTGCTAACCCAGAGGCTGGGCATGAGTGCTGCCACTCCCCCACTTTTGTTTACTTATTTAATTTCCATTTGAACCCAGAGTCAGTGTGGTTGACCAATCTAGGATTTGTATTCAAGCCCTAGATGCAGGAGAAGCTGGGAAAACTGATTTCATCTTCTATATCACACGAACACTCACAAGAATCAAGAGTCTCCAAATATATAAAGATGCCAGACAGTAGCCCACACACAGTCAAAAAGATGACTTTTACACTTTAATTAAGATTAATGAATGTCTCCTTTAACCTATTAATGTGAAAAAAATATATCAGAGTCCCTTATGTTGGACATATGAAAAACTAATTCTACTTGGCTACATTATTCTTTAAATATAGTCCTGTTTTCAACTTATTCATACTTACCTATATTTATCATTGAGAATGGCCAAGAATTTTCTTTTCTGTGCTAACTCTGTCAGGGTTTTCAGAGCTATATAAATTGTGTTGGAAAGATTTCCTGTTCTATCTAGGCCCTCGAGAAATTCATCTAAGAAAGGCATGATCTGTTCTTGAAGGGATTGTTCTAAATGATCAATAGAACTGCCTAGTCTAGTATATTTTGGGACAGTTTTTTCACAATATTCCCAAGTTTTTCATGATTATTGATCTATTCAGAAAATGTTAAGGGGTGAAGTTAGTATGTTAAAAGCTGAGAGATGTCAGCAAGAACTGGTTTGTAGTCCATGAACATGAGTGATAGGGATATCAAATGGATTCTTTTTAGAAAGTATATAAGAGAAGCCCTATCAGCTCAGTAAGGTAAGGTTGTCACACTGTTTGTTAAATTACTGACGTTGTTTTTATGGTGAGTGTGTCTATCTAGAGATTGAATACTGGAGGTATTTAGTTTGAGAAGTTTAGTGGATTTCTTCTTCATTGACTTGGTTCTCTTCTGTTTGCCAACATTCCCCAAATTTCCAGGCCTTGTCACACAGTCACATCATATCCAGAATCCCTGAAAGCATTTAAGTCTGTTTCTTTTTAAGGCACCATTTTAAAATTATTCTATGCTTTGAAAGTTATAACAATATTACAAGCATGTTATATAATAAGACAAACAGTACATTGTAAATGTATGTAATGACAAAGCTATGCCTCTGCCTGCCATCTCCCCCATTCTGTGAGATAACCAGGATAAATAACATGCTATATGCCAGCCCTTTGTTCCCTTATTCATACATGTACCTCTAAATGTATATGCTTTCTTTGGTCTTTGTTTGCATTTTACTAAAATGGAATCATACTTTGCCCAGCTTACAAACTGTTTTTCCTTGAAGGCTTGATTTTAGAAAATCTCAAACATATACGAGTAGTATGATGTGCCCACCACAGGGCTTCAACACCTATCAATTCAAGGTTAATCTTGTTTCAAACTCTACCCTCACCTGTCCACGTACCACCCATATCTGAGATTATTATTATTATCTTTAATATATAGTATTCTCCCCAACATTTTAGCTTTTAAATCTTCACACCTATAAAAAATTGTTGGAAGGCTAGTACAATGAACAATCATCTACCCATCACCTGGATTTACTACTTGTTTTTCATCGAGAATATTTTATGAACATCTTTATACTTAGATATAACTTAACCTGTTTCCCCCTAATTCCTTGATACAAAAACACACATATATATTACTTTATATAATTACTCATTTTTCTAGATCACTGTTGATGTGTGGAAGCAAGAGTTGACTGAAATGCTTCAAGCAAGTTGGCCAAGTTCACCCAAACAGAAGGATTTAACCAAAACGGTTGCCAAATGAAAAAAAAAAAAAAAAGGCTCTATGCAACATCAGTGTAGGCAGGCAATTTTTCATGCTTAGCAGGGGAACTCCAAAAACCTCTTCTGCCAAAGTGCTCACAGACACTTAGCCTGAGGCCCAGACAGCCATCTACGTGAAGAGGACTCACTCCTCAGAGAAAACAGGGCATGTAGACAACTGAGTCCTGGCCTTGGGCTCAGCAGACCTCTCCAATGACCAATCTGGTAGCCAAAGTTTTTTTTTTTTTTAATAAACTGTTGGAACAGTTACAGTAAGTAACTATTCCAAGTTCAATTATTTTTAGATCACTCCAATTGCCTTTTGAATGGGACAGTTTACCACTAATATTGTATTTTTGTCAATTCTTGTATTTCTACTAGTTTGCACTTTCTATACTTTTTCAAAATATTATTAGGTATATCATAGTTCATGACAATTATCCCCTCAATTTGAATTTCAGATTTTGTAGAAGAAAAATGATCCAATTTGGTAGTAACAAATGATACATTTTTGCCTAACCTTTTGTGCACATCTCTCTCTTCTCACCTTGTAACAGTAGGAAACCAGTCTTGTAAGCCTGAGAAAATCTGGATACCAGTCTTTTCTCTCCATATATATTTTCCCTCTTGGATAATGATGAATTATACCATGAATCTAACACCACTTACAAGGATAGTGATTAGATCTCTTTTCCAAGGTTAGATATTAAAGGGATTTTAGCATTCATAACTCAAGACTTGAAGTCTACATCAACTAATGTTAACGTCATGATCCCAACCAATTTTCATTTGCATTTCCCTGCTATGCTGTAGCCATTGTAATAGGTTTAACATATCATTTTGTTTGAGATTTGTTTGTTTTAACTTTGTATTTGTTAGCTGGTATTGCATAACAAATTGTCCAAAATGTAGTGGCTTAAGCAATAACTGTTTATTATTTCACAGTTTCAGTGTGTTGGGAATCTAGGAGTGGCTTAGTTGGGGGGCTCTGGCTCAGGGTCTTTCCTGAGGTTACAGTTATATCACCCAAGGAGTCAAATAGATCAGGCTGAAAGACTTGCCTTCAAGATGGTTCTCTCAACGCCTGCTGCTTACTGACAGGAGGCCTCAGTTCTTTGCCACATGGACCTCTTTGTAGTGATGTTTCAGTGCGTCCTCATGACATGGCAGCCAGCTTCTTCTACCACAGTGACTGATACAAAAGAGAGAGTAACAAGGAACCCACAACACTTTTTGAAACCTTGTTTCAGAAATTACATATCATCATTTCTGTCACATTCTATTCATCAGAAGTAAGTAAGTTCTCAATTAAGGAGAGAGGAATTAGGTTCCGCCTCTGGGGAGGAATATTAAGTAATTTGTGGACCTTTCATTAAGCCATAATACACTCTCATAAACAACATTACTTGGCCTTTGTTTGAGGACACAACCCAATGCTCTTTATCATTCAACTACAGAGTTTGAACTATTTACTTAAATCATTGGTCTCTTAGTTCTTCTACCTCTTCTTGTTTGATTCCTTCTGATTTTATGCATTCTAGCTGATTTGCTCATTTTCTTGTAGTATAGGTCTACTGGTGATTTCATGCAGATTTTGTATGTCTAAAAAGCTCTTTATTTCACCTTTGCTTTTGAAAGATATTTTGCTGGGTATAGAATTCCAGGTTAATAGGGGTTTAGTTTTTGTTGGGTTTTTATTTTCTGTCAGTATTTTAAGAATATTGTTATGCCACATTATGGTTTGTGATGGTTTTTATTGCTTCCAACAAGAAGCTTACAGTTGTGCATAAATTTTGTCCTCTGTACATAGTGTATCTTTTTTCCTCTGGCTGCTTTCAAAATTTTCTCTCCATCACCAGTTTTGAGCCATTTGATTATATGATGTTCTTTGGTGATGCTTTCTTCATGTTTCTTGTGCTTCAGTCATTGAGCTTTTTGGAACTGTAGGTTTATATTTACATGAAATTTTGAAAAATTTCAGCCATTGTTTCCTCAACTATAAATCCCAACTCCAATGTGGATTTCAGGTACATATATGTTAAGTAGCTTGAACTTCTACCACAGGTTACTGATACCTGATTTATTTTTCTAAATCTTCTGCATTGTCCAATTTACTGTTAATCCCATCGTATATATTTTTCAACTCAGATATTGATTTCTTTTCATCTTTGGAAGCTTAATTTGGGTCTTTTTTTTTTTTAACAAACTCTGTGTTTCTCCTTAACATGCTGATTCTTTTCTCCACCTACTTGAACATATGAAATATGGTTGTTCACTCTGATTGGTAAAAATACAAACCATTAGTAGCCATGTGTGATTTCCTAGGACGTTTCTTTCTAATCCTCTTGGGAAGTTTTTCATCAGTCTCTGGTGTTTCCTCACACACTTGTGCTACTTAGCAGAAGATAGGAGAGGATCTCTCTGGAGAATCCCAAAGCTCTTTCTTTGTGCACCTCTCCCCTTTCTGAGAAGTTCTCTACTCTGTAAAGTCTAGCCTCTACGGCCTATGGAATTCTCAAGTCTATCTTCTTAATGTAGTGAGACTTCTGGGCTCTATTTGAGTTTCCTCTCCCTGCATTATAGTCTAGAAACTCTCCAGACAATAAGCTGAGACAATCTTTGGGCTTATCTCATTTGTTTCTCTTCTCCCAGGTCTTACACTACTTATATCTAATGTTTGAAAATCTCTGGAGGGGGGGTAATTGTGTTTTGTTTGTGTTTTGTTTTGTCTGACTTTCTACTTATTTAAGAAAGGGCAATGTAACTAACCTCCATTATTCCACTGTGTTTGGCAACAGAAGATTCTCCATGAACTGGCTTTGAATTCAACATTGTGTATAACAATTGTATCAGTTACCTATTTTTGCACGATAAACCTCCCTAAAACTTGTGGTTTAATATGATAACCATTTATTTGTTCACAGTGCTATGTGTTGGTGATTCAAGATGACTTTAAGTCCAAATTGTTCAAAATGCTTGAACACTGGACTCAACTGGAAAATGCTGCTCCTTATGATATCAGCTGTGTTAACTCATGCATTTGAAGTTAATTGGCAATTTGGCTGCTGGCTAGTCTAGGAAGGCCTCACTCAAATGTCTGGCTGTTGGTACAAACTCTATTCTCTTTATTTTCTATCTGTGGCTATATAGACCATACTTTCTTCACCTTTCTCTTCCCTAGTATTTTGAAGGTAAATATATATGCATTGATTATTGTGACAAAAATGACCAGTCTTTACCAATATCCAGTTCTACTCTCCTTCCTGGGCTCAAAGCTAACTATATTTCCCAGCAATTATCCCTTCTCCACCCCACATCCAGTTGTGACCTTGTGATTGCCCAGTGGAATGTTAGCCACAACCGGCCATGAAAAGGCCAGCAGGATCTTCCTCATGCAGACTATCTCATTTTCTCTGTATGGCTGGAGTAAAGTTCTCCAAGATGGTTAGAAGAAGCCCAAATTCTTTTTTTTTTTAACAAATAGTTTATTGTCAAATTAGTTTCCACATAACACTCAGTGCTCATCCCCATAAGTGTCCTGCTCTATGCCCCTCCCCCCCTCCCCCCCACATCCATCAGTCCTCAGTTTTTGTCAGCATTCAAGAGTCTCTCATGGTTTGCCTCTCTCCCTTTCCCCCACCATTTCGCCCCTTCTTCTCCCCCTTGTTCCTCCGTCAAGTTCCTCCTAATCCTCCTATACGTGCAAACATATGATATTTGTCCTTCTCTGCCTGACTTATTTCGCTCAGCATAACACCCTCAAGGTCCATCCACGTTGCTACACATGGCTCGATTTCATTGTTTCTCATTGCCATGTAGTATTCCATGGTATAGATAAACCACATCTTCTTGATCCATTCGTCCGTTGATGGACACTTAGGCTCTTTCCATGTTTTAGCTATTGTGGAGAGTGCTGCTGTGAACATTGGGGTACGTGTGCTCCTATGGCTCAGCATTTCTATATCCCTTGGGTAAATTCCTAGCAGTGCTATTGCTGGGTCCTAGGGGAGTTCTAGTGTTAGTTTCCTGAGGAACCTCCACCCTGTTTTCCAGAGGGGCTGTACCAGTTTACATTCCACCAATAGTGTAGGAGGGTGCCCGTTTATCCACATCCTCGCCAGCATCTAGAGTTCTCTGATTTGCTCATTTTAGCCACTCTGACTGGTGTGAGGTGGTGTCTCAGTGTGGTTTTGATTTGTATTTCCCTGATGAGGAGAGATGCTGAGCATCGTTTCATGTGTCTGTTGGCCATCTGGATGTCCTCTTTGGAGAAGTGTCTGTTCATATCTTCTGCCCATTTCTTCACTGGGTTGTTTGTTTTTCGGGTGTGTAGTTTGGTGAGTTCCTTATAGATTCTGGATATTAACCCTTTATCTGATATGTCATTTGCAACTATCTTTTCCCATTCCGTTGGTTGCCTATTAATTTTCTGGGTTGTTTCCTTAGAAGAAGCCCAAATTCTTAATAAGACACATTCAAACAGAAAATGTGCACTGGACTTTGGGTGAATGAGAAATAAACTTGTGCCATGCTAAGCTGATGTAATTTTGCGACCACAGCTAGTTGTATACTCAGATTAATACAGTCACCATCAAGCTTCAAAACTGCTCTTTAAGTTTCTGTAATGTCAGTGAAGAACAAAATGGTATGGATTTATCCATTCCACTTAAGATGAGGACAGCAAAAGCTTTTAAATTTTCTTCCTTCTCTTTCTATGCAGTTCTATTTATTAGTTAGCATTATTTGTGGTACAATATTATATGGTATAATTTATTCATGATATATAATATAAATAATACAACATAATGTGTATAATGTAATTTAATTTTAGATCTAGGCCTAGATTATTGCTAATACATCAACATATTTTTTTAATTTAAATTCAAGTTAATTAACCTATAGTGTAGTATTGGTTTCAGGAGTAGAATTGAGATTCATCACTTACATACAAAACCCAGTACTCGACCTCCTTAATGCCCAGCACCCATTTAGCACATCATGCCACTCACTTCCCCTCCAGCAACCCTCAGTTTGTGTTCCATATTTAAGAGTCTCTTATGGTTTGCCTCCCTCTCTGTTTTTGTCTTTATTTTCCCTTCCCTTCCTCTATTTTCATCTATTTTGTTTCTTAAATTCAAGTTATGGCTGAAATCATATGATATTTGTCTTTTTCTGACTGATTCATTGCACTTAGCATACTACACTCTAGCTCCATTCACACTGTGGCAAATGGCAAGATTTCATTCTTTTGGATCACCCACTAATATTACATTGTATATATATACCACATCTTCTTTATCTCTTCATCAGTCGATGGACATTTGGGCTCTTTTCATAATTTGGCTGTTGTTGAAAGCGCTGCTATAAACATTGGGGTGCATGTACCACTTTGAATCAGCAGTTTTGTAATACATCAATATTTTTATACCATATGCATTCTTTTTTAAGAATGACTCCTCATCTCAGTATTCAGTTTTATGTTTAGAATGGCCACAGTTATGTAGGGTTGTGTTGCCATTTGACTTGTTTCAGTGCTGTTCCCACCAGTCTTTTGGAGCATGACTTTCTCTTCCTGGGTTCTTAATTCTCTTTCCTTTTTCCATTTACCTACAGAACATCTGAACATAAATTTTTCAGAATCTGTGCACATTATTTTTCTTCTCTTGCCTATAAGATTTTTCGTGTGTGTGTGATTCACATTTTTTGTTAGGAAGGGTCTATATACAATTCTCTTTTTGTTGATTTTTTATGTAGAACACTGTGAAGTTTTCCATTTGTACCTTGATATTTTATCAGCTAAGAAAAATTTTTAAATGATGTCTTTAATTTTTCCTGGTTTTATTTGTCTTTGTGTCTTACTTAAGGGAATCTAATTCTTTGGTTGCACCTCTGTTCTTTGTATCTCACATATAGACTTCAGGGTTCCTTGTGACTTATGTTTTTGCCCTTTGTCTTGCTCTCTAGGAGACCTAACCAGAGTTGTTCCTCATGTCATTTACTCTATGGTGACACATTTCATTCTTCATTTCCTGCCATCATGTGTGCTTTACTTCTTCTGTTGTATTTTGAGTTTCCTTGCATGATTTTCCTACGTTGACAATTTCATTCTCCATCTTTAAAATTGTCTCAGCTTCTTCTCTCCTTATGGATTTATTTCAAAGATCATGTTTTCAACTTGATTTGAGGATACAGAAAAAAATCCAACCAATATAAAGGATATATGAGTAAAATAACTTCAGTATATGTCCTTCCTTTGATACTTCTTCCAATTATGCCTAATTCTGCATACTTTTCTGCTTAGCACACTCGCCCACCCCCATGACAACTTGAACTCATTCTGGTGTAAGGGGCTATTTGCAGACCTGGTATTTGTTAACTTCTTGTATGACCCTTTTCTCTGCCCATAATTGTTGCTAGATTTCCAAATAAAACTGACAGATGAAGTATTTATATGGTCACACAGTCTATTCTTGTCATTTATGACAGTTACGTTTTATAAAGTTGCCCTGGAGATCTGAATTAGTGGATATAGAACCGCTGCTCCTGGGGGAAATTTGAGGTTAAGTTCCTCAAACCTCTAGTAACACCATTTTTGTTGATTGACTGAAACATAACCTTGCTTTATGTTTCTGTTTAAAGACAACATATTTAACATATACTGTTGATTCATTAACACTGAACTTATGGCTAAATGTACCATAAGTCATGCCTAAATGAAACTTAACTACACACATGTTTTCTCCATCTGGCATATCACAGACTTCTCATGTTTGGAACTAGACGGTACTTGCGCACTACTCTTCGGGGTTATTTTAAGCAGAGAAATCACCATTAAAGAGCACAAACACATGAACAATGTGGCACTAAATCTACTGAGACATACAGAAGGCAGAGCGTCACTTATTCAACCTTAACTGTAAACGTGTGTTTGGCAGCCCCAAATTTTCACTGCTCTGCACTTGTCCAGGAATGACTGTTGGTTTTGGGGTTACAGACAAATTGTAGCAAGTTGGTGAATTCTAACTTTGGAATCAGCAAATAATAAAGAACAATTGTAAATGTTAAAAGATATTTTGGTCGTTCTTTTTTCATTATCTACCATGTCAAAACTATCCAACCCAATGAATTATCTTAATGAAGCATAGATATAATTACATAATTTCCCCTACATTTTTACTACCTACTGATCTCTATTTCTTACAGAATGTACACAGCAAATATGTATTCAGTGCTGACCAAGTGCCAAGCAGGATATGACACAGTGGGATAGGACCAGACACCTGAAAACGCACTTTGGGTTATACTGATATATATTGATGGAATCTCACCCCACTGATGTGCAACCAGAGGCTGGGCCATAAGCAGCACCTATGAGGCCAATTTACCCTGTCCAATTGACATTTTCCTGAAATTGGATTAAGGTACAAATTCCCCCAATCTCTCTTGCTCTTAAGCTTTAAAACTATGAACAACATCTAATAAGATGGGTGTTTCTTTTATCGTATTAACACTAAAATGTCTAGCAATATTTACGAAAGTGCATTTTTAGTTTGTGGTAACTACATCCACTTGAGTGCAGCTATGAAACTTCTGTTACCTATGTTCTGGTTTTGTGGTGGTTGTGATTTCTGAATGCACATGGAGTTTGGGAAGCAGTGCTCAGGTTGGAAGTGCTAACATTAGAAGAGCATCTCTGAGAGAGAGGGGGATGGAAGCCAGCTCCGTTCCTGGAAATATCTGGGAGCTGGAGAGGGGAGAGGTGCTCAGATATCAGAAGGCAATGGCATATATGACCTTAGATAGACTAGTCATTAGACACCAGGGTGCCCAGACTTCAGAAAGACTTTTTAGTGCCTCACTACTTTCAAGACATCATGAGGCTTTGAAGAGTAGCTCACCTCTGGTTACTAGTGTGAATCAAAGGCCACAGGAATTATTTTGGACAGCATAACTCCTTTGGGACTTTTGTATGAGCCTAGACAGTCAGGGATCCAGCACCACAATTAGATTTGAATTAGACAATAAGAAAAAAAAATTATTTCTTACATCCTTTATGGTTTTGCAAAATTCTTAAGACCAAACTTGCTATGAAATATTAGGCAGATTACTTTGCCTTTTTAATGTTTAGTTTCTTTATTTGTAAAATAGGGACAGTAATGCTCATCTTCTAGGGTTATTTTGGGGATTGGTTATTTTTGTGTGTGGATCAGCTAGAAGGTCTCAGAACATGATGCTCAATCGATATTGTACAGGGTTCTCTTCCTGGTAGCTGCCCTCTGAGTTCTCTGTTCTTTGAAGGTCGTCCTTGCTGCCAAGCATTTATATTCTCCCTTGTTCATTTTTACAGAACTTTGCGACCATGCATTTATACAGATACACCAATATTTTGATGGGTTAGTCTTGGGTCCCCCTAGGTTGGCTGCTCTGCTATTCTGTTCTTTTCAAGCATACTTTGGAATTCACTCCAGATCTGAAGAGTATATAAGGGTGTCTGGGTGGCTCAGTCAGTTAAGCATCTGACTTCGGCTCAGTCATGATCTCACAGTTCATGAGTTCGAGCCCCACATTGGGCTCTGTGTTGACAGCTTAGAGCTTGGAGCCAGATTTGGATTCTGTATCTCCCTCCCCCGCTCACACTCTTGTCTGTATCTCTCAAAGATGAATACGAATTTTAAAAAATTTTAAAACTAAATAGTATGTAGGTATAAATGTATAGTGTATTTTATCAGTTATTTTATTCATTTACATCTGAAATCTTCTCAAAAGGGGCTAAAAGATACTCAGAAATATAATATCAATAAACAAGAAAATATTTCATTAAAACTAAATAGGTTAAAAAATCTGGGCAAAAGAAAAATAAAGCAGAAAATTAGGATGCGAGATAGTTTTAATAACAATACTGAACATGCTTGGAAAAATGTGTTAAACATACAAAAAGTTGATTAATAGTAATCTTTATTATATTGTTATGTTTTGTATCTGATCATGAAACTATTTTTTTTCCTTTGCTGCTCAAAAGATTTTTATTTTTTAGTTTTTAATTTTTAAAAATGTTTTATTTATTTCTGAGAGAGAGAGTGTGTGAGCAGGGGAGGGTCAGAGAGAAAGGGAGATACAGAGTCATAAACAGGCTCCAGGCTCTGAGCTGGCTGTCAGCACAGAGCCTGACGTGGGGCTCGGACCCACAAACCGTGAGATCATGACCTGAGCCGAAGTCAGATGCTTAACCAACTGAGCCACCCAGGCACCCCCAAAAGATTTTTTAAAATCCTCAAAGATAATGCAGTTTATACTAACTTCACACTTAATCTGTTATAGTCATTGATCCATAGAGTAATCATGACACTAAAATGAATCTTTATGCTTGTATTTACCGCAGGAATTTAAAAAGAATATTAAGCCATGTTTTGACAGATCTGGGCCAAGTAAATGTTTATTGAAAAAAAAAGCCTACTTTAAGAAATGGGAAGCACAAGGGAAATAGTAATTATGTCCCTAAAGCACCAGCATTTACAAAAAGAGAATGCAGAAGATTATTTTCCATGATATTAACAAGAGCACATTGACTTCTCTCTATAAAGAAGATACCTTCTCCCTCTAGCTCTCTGAAAGTGCTTCAAGCGCACTGAATACAATTTCAAAAGGAAACCACTTCTACAGATTCTTACTCTGATGTGTGCTGGTAGCGTCAGAGGTAAACCTACTGACTGACTTAAACAAGAAATTAGTCTTTATGCAACACAAATTTAAGTTCATTTTCAAGTGTTTAAACAAATATCTTGGAAAGCAAGAGATTTTAGAACCAAATATTAGTCAATCCTTCTTAAAGTCAGGCACCTTAAAAAATGTTTCTCACTTACTGGCTTGCTATTATCTTATACTAGTTGAATTTATGTAACATTTACTTAAGCTATAAACATAATGATAAACACATGTGAGCCTACTAGTCAAATTATGAACTAAGACCCTGCCAGTATAACTGAAGTTACCTGTGCGTTTCCAGGCTCCCACTTCTTGCTTCCCTGCCCAGTGTAGCTCCTTCCCTGAAATCTTTGTAGTTTACCCCATACTCCTGGATCTTCAAACATGATGCTGTTCACCTTTACTTGGGTTTGAGCCTTAAAAAATGTTACAATACTTAATATACTGTACTTTAATACATTTGTAATTATTACTTTTAAAATATAGTAATTGTATTTAATAATACATCATTATTACATTTGATGTGTAATTTGTATTATATATATTATAAGTGTAATTTATATTATTATAAAAGGAATGAATATATTTATAATTTGTAATATAGTTGTAGTTGGTAATGCAATCTAATTTGATGTGCTTTTTACTCATCACTTTAAAATGAATAATTCTTGGGGCATCTGGGTGGCTCAGTCAGTTAAGCGTCTGACTTCAACTCAGGTCATGATCTCACAGTTCGTGGGTTCAAGCCCAGCATCGGGCTCTGTGCTGACTGCCAGCTCAGAGCCTGGAGCCTGTTTCGGATTCTGTGACTCCCTCTCTCTCTGACCCTCCCCTACTCGTGCTACCTCTCTCTCAGAAATAAATAAAACATTAAAAAAAAATTTTTAAGTAAAATGAATAATTCTTGCCAAGCTCCATCCATTTTGTTTTATTTAGCTGAAAAAATATTCATTTTCACTACTGTGTATTTCATGTGAATATTCCACAATAAATTATTCCTCTTCTTGTCAGTGCACACCTGGAAATTTTGAATGATTTGAAATAACAAATAAACCTGCTATGAACATTTCTATGAATGACTTCTAGAATGCCTATTTACAAGTATGTACCTGGGAATGGAATTTCTGGATTGCAGGAAACTCAAGTGCTCAACTTTTTAAAGCAATGGCAAATTCATAATCTCATAAACAGCATCCTTTGCGGTCTTCTTTCTTCTGAATTGTTTCTAACAGTTGGTATTGTTAGAGGTCTTGAGTATTTATTCATTTAACAAAATGTGTTTTTGTTTTTGGTATTTACCTGACTAAGCATCTTTTTTTTGATCTATCATCTAAATCAGCCATTTTTAAATTTCTTTTCTATAAAATGTCTTTTTAGTGCTTTGCACAATTCCCCTTGAATTATGATCTCTTTGTTATTAAGTCATAGGGATTCTTTAGATTTATAGATTTTAATCTTTCATCAGTAATATGTGTTATAAATATCTTTTCTCAGATTGTAGCTTATTTTAAATTTTTTATTGTAATGTCTTTTGAAAACAGTAAGTCTTCATTTTAATTTCTTTAAGATTATCAGTCTTTTATGTTAATGTTTTTTGGGTCAGATTTAAGTAATATTGTTCTATCTTAACATAAGAAAGGTAATGCCTAATATTTCTTCTGAGGTGTTTTTAATTTTTTTTTTTTTTTACAAATAGTTTATTGTCAAATTAGTTTCCACATAACACTGAGTGCTCATCCCCACAAGTGCCCTCCTCCATGCCCATCCCCCCTCCCCCCTACATCCATCAGTTCTCAGTTTTTGTCAGCATTCAAGAGTCTCTCATGGTTTGCCTCTCTCCCTTTCCCCCACCATTTCCCCCCTTCTTCTCCCCCTTGGTCCTCTGTTAAGTTCCTCTTAATCCTCCTATAAGTGCAAACATATGAAATATGTCCTTCTCTGCCTGACTTATTTCGCTAAGCATAACACCCTCAAGGTCCATCGATGTTGCTACACATGGCCAGATTTCATTCTTTCTCATTGCCATGTAGTATTCCATGGTATAGATAAACCACATCTTCTTGATCCATTCGTCCGTTGATGGACACTTAGGCTCTTTCCATGTTTTGGCTATTGTGGAGAGTGCTGCTATGAACATTGGGGTACATGTGCTCCTATGCCTCAGCATTTCTATATCCCTTGGGTAAATTCCTAGCAGTGTTATTGCTGGGTCATAGGGGAGTTCTGTTGTTAATTTTTTGAGGAACCTCCACACTGTTTTCCAGAGGGGCTGTACCAGTTTACATTCCCACCAACAGTGTAAGAGGGTTTTTGGGTCAGATTTAAGTAATATTGTTCTATCTTAACATAAGAAAGGTAATGCCTAATATTTCTTCTGAGGTGTTTTTAAATTTTTAAAAAATGTTTTATTTATTTCTGAGAGAGAGAGAGAGAGAGAGAGATAGTGTGAGCAGGGGAGGGTCAGAGAGAGAGAGATACAGAATCTGAAGCAGGCTCCAGGCTCTGAGCTAGTTGTCAGCACAGAGCCTGACATGGGTCTCGAACCCACGAACTGTGAGATCATGACCTGAACCAAAGTCAGACACTTAACCGACTGAGCTACCAAGCACCCCACTTCTGAGTTTTTAAAAAAGGTTTTTATATATATCTTCTATATTTGTCATTAATCCATTAAATTGTGTGTAGTACGAGAGAGAAATTCAATTTCACTTTTTCCATGTGGATAAGTTGATTATTTCTGCATCATTTACAGAAAAATCTTACCTTCTCCCATGGATGGGCAATTTCATCTGTGTCATACATCATTTTCTTATATGCACTGGTCTACTTCTAGGCTTTTAACTTTGTTGCCTTGGTCAACATGTTTAACTGTGCATCAAAACACTTATTTTAAAAATCACCATTCTAGGGGTACCTGAGTGGCTCAATCCAGCTCTTGATCTTGGCTCAGGTCATGATCCCAGAGTTGTCAGATCAAGCCTCGTATCACGTCTGCTTGGGATTCTCTCCTTCCCTCTGCCCTTCCCCTACTTGTGCGCGCGCGCTCTCTCTCTCTCTCAAAAAAAAAATCACCATTCTGGAAATGTTAACACTATAGAGACATAAGTCAGGTCAAAGGTTACTGGGACTGGAAATTGGGGAAAGGATTGATGAGAAGGCAACAGGGACTTGGGGGAGGAGGTGATGGCAATTTTCTATGTTTTGGTTGTTGTGATTGTAGACAATACATAGTTGTCAAAACTCAAAACTGAACAACTAAAAAGGCTGAATTTTACTGAATATGAATGTTATTTCAGTAACTGAGAAAAGTTTCCAAAATTTTCAAAATAATATTTTGATATATTTTTATTTTTGTTCAGGAATGGTTTTTGCCATTCCTTAGGCTTTTGCTTTTCTGATAAATTTTAGAATCCTACTTTGAAAAGTTTCACCAAAAATAAACCTGTCGGAATTTTCATTGGAATTAAATTGAGTCTATAGATAAATTTCGGGATATGATATATTACCCATGAAAACAATATTTTTCTCCATTTAGTTAAGCCTACTTTAATGTCATTTCATATTTATCCTAATATTATGAATACCTAAATATGAAATATTGAGATATCTTATACAAGTGGGTTAGATTATTAAGCTACTATGTCTTGTTCCAAGCCAATCCTTCCATACTCCACCATATGCTTGCTGCTGGGCTAGGTCTCTGCAAACTGTAGGTCTCCTTTGCCAAATGACTTCTTGTTAAGTTCTGCAATAAGGGATATTGGACAGAAGGTGGAAGACAAGAAGGAAAGAAGAGTCTTCATCTCTGCTCTGCTGTCCTTGCCAAAATCACTCCGGCAATGGGTCTTCATCATGGCAGGTGGGTTCTATTTCCGGCTTGCTTCTTCTCTCTCACATCCAACTTAATTGTCTCCCCTTAGAGGTATAACTACCACCTGGGTGTGGCCCCTTCTTAGAGGCTTGAGGGGATCTGTGGATCCTTTCTTCAAAGATTTTGGGGCACTAACACCAGCCAAGCAACGCCCCTTGATTGTTGTATAGAAATTAATTGACTTAGGTCTATTGATCTTATATGCAGAAATCTTACTACACTCTCTTATTATAATTTGTATGTATATATTTTTAGAATTTTCTACGTAGCAGCCATATCATATATAAATAATGACAGTGTTGTTCTTTCAGATTTTTTAAGTAAACTTTCTCCTCCCCCCACCCTCACTTTGCTTGATAAGGTCTTCAGTATAATGAGGGATAGAAGTGATCATAGTAGTAGTGGTCATTAGGTCTCTAGAAACCTAAATAGCAAATTATTATCATTTGCAAATCCCTGAATTTGTGCATGACGAGTGATTATTTAATTGGCTGGGTTAATTACCATAAGAGTAATGATAATAATAATATAACAAACATGCATTAAATTATTTTTTTCACTTTTCAAAAGATGGATATAATGAACCTAGGTCATCTTCAATGAGTAGAAGCCTCAAATGTCCCAATTTCCAGCCAACACAACCATTGCCATGATTACATTAACTGTCTACTGAAACTTGGGAGTTTACAAAGGATAGAAATTTTAGAGAACTCCCCAGATCTCAGATTGTTTAGCAAATTTGAGTTTCTAAAACTCTTTGCTTCTACTTTCCTCGTAGGTAGTATTTTTTCAGACATACTAGCCAGATTTCCTCCTTGCCCTAACCAACATACTGATGTTTATTTTCAGAAGTCTTTATATCTTTATTTTGATAATGGCAATAGTAATAATAAGTAGTTAACTCTCCTGTGGCACTTTCTATATGCTAGACACTGTTCTAAGCACTTTGAATTCATTAAAGAATTCTTACAAGAAACCTATAAGGTGGATATTATTATTATTCCTGATTTCCAGATTAGTATACGGAGGCATAGAAAAGTAAATAATCTACCTGAGGGTCACCTAGTGAATAAGTAATGGACCCAGGACTTGAGCCCAGACAGTCTTCATCTGGAGTTCTTGCCTTTGATGGAGTACTGGATTGATAGCCATCTGGTACTGGAGACCCAGATACTTCTGGTACTTGGTGCCAATATGTCTAAGGGCCAGGAATTTCCTGCAGTGATTACATGTTCATAAACTGTATACTAGTGCAAACATCTATACGCTTTTGGTAAGAAATGAATTTTCATTATTTCCAAGAGTCTTTATTGGAAAAAGGGAAAGTGATTGAAAGTACACTGATGTATGTTTAACATGTCTATAAATGCCTACCTGCAGATGACCTCAAGGTGAATGGGGGTTTCAGATGACCAATTCCGAGCTTGGCTAGGAAAACAATTCACCAAAACCACCACAGGACAGAGCTCATATGTACCAACAAGAACTAATAAAATATGTTGAAAATAAATCATAAGTATAGTGGAGCAAGGGAGCAGAATATAAGAAGCAATTGAGGGACACAGGGGGGCAAGAAGGCAGAGAGGTAAGGAGCTCCGTACTTGCACTCGCGTCCATATATCACACAGAAAAGATCTGAAGCCATTGGAAACCTTACAAAACCTGAGAGATTGGGAGAAAAAGGAAGCAGAATCCACTGAGAGAGACTTCTAACATGAGTGCGAACCGGGGAAGATAAAATCGGGCGGGGATCGGAGACTCCAGGCTGGGAGATTATCCCCCTCTACCCTCTACGGGGAGTGAGAGGGGAAAAGGAGAGAGTGCGAAACAGAAAAACCTCCCCTCGGGGCGGGGGGAAAACCTCCCCTCGGTGCATAGAAAGACCGTACTTGCCAAATACCTGCATGCCAGGTCCCCTCGCGCCAACTGGTCCTGGGGGGGCTGAGCACACAGACCGCTGCTTTGTGCTGCTCCCGGAGGCTGGACTTCAGAGCAGCGGCGCGCCTGCCACCATTGTCCTCCCGGGCGGCTGGGGCCCCTGAAAGAGCCGCGCAACACCGGGCGTCCGCGCTCCTGGCTGCCTGGGACTCGAGAGGGAAGGCAAAGAGCTAAAAACTGGGAAATTTGCCTGTGAGTTCATGTTTCGGGTGACGAGCCATAGAGGGACCCGGTTTTCCTCACTCCAGCGGGCTCCACGCACCCGGCAGGCAAACCCCGCGCATGCGCGCCAGCCCGACCCAGAGAAGGAAGCAGCGATTCTGACTCCGCCCCCAGAACTCGGCAGGGGGCCTGGAATTGCCCCGAGGGGGTTGCCTGGGAAGCTGTGTCTAAGGCAATTTCAGCAGGGTGCGCGGACTGGGATCTGGAGATTGGAACTGGCCTGGGTTGAAGAGTGCAACCAACTTCAGCTGCGCCCCCGGGACGGGGAGTTTACACGCCCAAAAAAGCGAGGAGAAGCGCTCGGTTCAAGAACGGACTGGAGCACCGTCACTCTCCTCCCCACAACCGCCAAGGCAGAGCTCCCACCTGAGGCAGTGGGTCACGCCACGCCCATCCCTGCCTGAGAGGTGCTCTCCTCCCTTTTTTTTCCCCCCCTTTTTCTTCTTCTTTCTCTTTTCTCTCTTTTTCCCCCAGAACACTGACCTGATAAACTCTGGTCGCCAGCTTGTTTAAACAATCACAACGAGTCCATTCTGTAAATGTAAATTCTACACCTACCGACATTTTCATCTCTTTCTCTCAGGAGTAATTAGACTATATAGTTTCTCTGGAAAATTCCAGCATCCTTCTCTCACCTATCCAACCATATTCTACCCTTTACCTCTTTGAAAAAAAGCTTCTTATCCTTTCTGCCTGTACATTCTATTTCCAATTTTGCCTCATCCCCGCCCTGCCTTCTCTCTCTTTCTCTATGCTCTTCAACCAGCACTGCATACACACGGCTATTTAACTGTAGCTGGGAAATCCAGGTATATGCTTTAAACCGTTCTTTGTCCATCGGTTTTCTTCTTTTTTCCTTTTCTTTTCCCCTTTTTGACCCTTTTATGTATTTTATACTCCCTATTATTCGCCCTCCCTCCTCCATCTTTTCTCTTAACTTTTTCACTTTCCCTCTCACTTTGCATGTTAGTCGAATTAGCCTGTGCATTTGTGTGCTCCTGCTCCCTGTGTGTTTGTCTGTTTTCTTTTCCAGGGCTACCTCAAGAAACAAGCCAGAGTACACAAGGTGGAGAGTCCCAAATATCACTACGAGTAGGAAAATAAAGTAACCAAGGTCCCAACAAGAGAGACCAAGAGATACCATTCAAAAAACACTCTCTGAAAGGATAGGCCCTGGAAAGTCAAAGAGTCTTCTTGGATATAGCAGCGCTCATAGATACAGAGAGCATAACATGTCTTTAAAACCAACAAGAGCCGGAAAGCTAACTAAAATGACGAAACGAAAGACCTCTCCTCCAAAGAAACTCCAAGAAGAAATGACAGCTAATGAACTGCTCAAAACAGATATCAGCAGCATCACTGAACAAGATTTTAGAATAATAATGGTAAAATTAATAGCTGGGCTTGAAAAAAACATAGGGGACATCAAAGAAACTATGGCTACAGACAGAATGGAAAATAAAAATAGGCATGAAGAATTAAAAAATGCGATAAATGAGATCCATAATAAATTAGAGGCCTCCAATGCACGGATTGAAGAGGCAGAAAGGAGAATAAGTGATTTAGAAGACACCATTATAGAAAAACAAGAAGCTGACAAAAAAAGAGACAAACTGATCCAGGAACAGGAAAGAAGAATTCGAGAGCTCAGCGATACGGTCAAACGCAACAATATCCGTATCATAGGAATCCCAGAAGAGGAAGAGAGAGGGAAAGGTGCTGAAGGAGTCCTGGAACAAATTATAGCAGAGAACTTCCCCGACCTGGGGAAGGAAGTAAATGTGGAAGTACAAGAGGCTCAGAGGACTCCCCTCAGACGTAACCTGAATCGATCTTCTGCACGACATATCATAGTGAAAATGGCCAAATACAAGGACAAAGAGAGAATTTTGAAAGCAGCTAGGGAGAAAAGGGCCCTAACATACAAAGGGAAACCTATCAGAGTGGTGACAGACCTATCTACTGAAACTTGGCAGGCTAGAAAGGAATGGCAGGAAATCTTCAATGTGATGAACAGTAAAAATATGCAGCCAAGAATCCTCTATCCAGCAAGCCTGTCATTCAAAATAGAAGGAGAGATAAAAACCTTTCCAAATAAACAGAAATTGAAAGAATTTGTCACCACGAAGCCAGCCCTACAAGAAATCCTGAGGGGGATGCTCTGAAGGAAAGGTTGCAAGGAACAAAGATACCAGAGACACCACCACAAACATGAACCCTACAAAAGATACAAAGACTCTAAACCCACATATTTCAATAATAACACTGAATGTAAATGGGCTGAATGCTCCAATCAAAAGACATAGGGTAGCAGAATGGATTAAGAAACAAAATCCATCAATATGCTGTCTACAAGAAACTCATTTTAGACGGGAAGATACCTTCAGATTAAAAGTAAGGGGATGGAGAAATATATATCATGCTACAGGAAATCAAAAGAAAGCCGGAGTAGCGATACTTATATCAGACAAACTGGACTTTAAATTAAAGACAATCACAAGAGATGAAGAAGGGCACTACATAATAATTACAGGGTCCATCCATCAGGAAGAACTAACAATCATAAATGTCTACGCACCGAATATGGGAGCACCTAAATATCTAAAACAATTAATCACAAACAGAAACAAGCTTATAGATAAGAATGTGCTAATAGCAGGGGACTTTAATACTCCGCTTACAGCAATGGATAGGTCAACCAGACAGAAAATCACTAAAGAAATAATGGACTTGAAAGACACATTGGACCAGATGGATCTGACGGATATATTTAGAACTTTACATCCTGAGGCCAGGGAATTTACTTTCTTCTCAAGTGCGCATGGCACATTCTCCAAGATAGATCACATACTGGGACATAAAGCAGCCCTCAATAAATATAAAAGAATAGAGATCATACCATGCACACTGTCAGATCACAATGCTTTGAAACTTGAAATCAATTACAGGAAGAAGTCTGGAAAACCGCCAAAAACATGGAGGTTAAAGAACACCCTTCTAAAGAATGAATGGGCCAATCAGGCAATTAGAGAGGAAATTAAAAAATATATGGAAACAAATGAAAATGAAAACACAACAATTCAAAATCTATGGGATGCGGCCAAGGCAGTCCTAAGAGGAAAGTACATTGCTCTCCAGGCCTATTTCAAGAGATTAGAAAAAGCACAAGTCCAAAATCTAACAGCTCACCTAAAGGAGCTAGAGGCAGAGCAACAAGAACGCCCTAAACCCAGTAGAAGAAGAGAAATAGTAAAAATTAGAGCAGAAATAAACAACATAGAGACCAAAGAAACAATTGAACAGATCAATGAAACCAAGAGTTGGTTTTTTGAAAAAGTAAACAAAATTGACAAACCTCTAGCCAGGCTTATCAAAAAGAAAAGAGAGAGCACCCAAATAGACAAAATTATGAATGAAAATGGACTTATTACAACCAACCCCTCAGAAATACAAGCAATTATCAGGGAATACTATGAAAAATTATATGCCAACAAATTGGACAACTTAGAAGAAATGGACAAATTCCTAAACACACACTCACTACCAAAATTCACACGGGAAGAAATAGAAAACCTGAACAGACCCATAACGAGTGAAGAAATCGAATCAGTGATCAAAAATCTCCCAACAAATAAGAGCCCTGGACCTGATGGTTTCCCTGGGGAATTCTACCAGACATTTAAAACAGAATTAATCCCAATTCTTCTCAAGCTATTCCAAAAAATAGAAGTCGAAGGAAAACTCCCGGACTCATTTTATGAAGCCAGCATCACTCTGATTCCCAAGCCAGACAGAGATCCAACAAAAAAAGAGAACTATAGGCCAATATCCTTGATGAATACGGATGCAAAAATTCTCAACAAGATCCTTGCAAATCGAATCCAGCAGCATATCAAAAGAATCATCCACCAAGATCAAGTGGGATTCATTCCTGGGTTACAGGGCTGGTTCAACATTCGCAAATCAATCAATGTGATCCATCATATCAATAAAAGAAAAGATAAAAACCATATGATCCTGTCAATAGATGCAGAAAAAGCATTTGACAAAATACAGCATCCCTTCTTAATAAAGACTCTCGAGAAAGTTGGGATAGAAGGAACCTACTTAAACATCATCAAAGCCATCTATGAGAAGCCTTCAGCTAACATCATCCTCAACGGGGAAAAACTGAGAGCTTTCCCCCTGAGATCAGGAACACGACAGGGATGTCCACTCTCACCACTGTTGTTTAACATAGTGCTGGAAGTCCTAGCATCAGCCATCAGACAACAAAAGGAAATCAAAGGCATCAGAATTGGCAAAGAGGAAGTCAAACTTTCACTCTTCGCAGATGACATGATACTCTACATAGAAAACCCGACAGACTCCACCAGAAGCCTACTAGAACTGATCCAAGAATTCAGCCAAGTTGCAGGGTACAAAATCAACGTACAGAAATCGGTTGCATTTTTATACACCAATAATGAAGCAACAGAAAGAGAAATCAAGAAACTGATCCCATTCACAATTGCACAAAAAACCATAAAATACCTCGGAATAAACCTAACCAAGGATACAAGAGATCTGTATGATGAAAACTATAGAAAACTTATGAAGGAAATTGAAGAAGACACAAAGAAATGGAAAAACATTCCATGCTCATGGATAGGAAGAATAAATATAGTTAAGATGTCATTACTACCTAAAGCACTCTACACATTCAATGCAATTCCAATCAAAATTGCACCAGCATACTTCTCAAAACTAGAACAAACTATCCAAAAATTTGTATGGAACCACAAAAGACCCCGAATAGCCAAAGTAATACTGAAAAATAAAACCAAAACGGGAGGTATCACCATCCCAGACTTCAGCCTCTACTACAAAGCTGTCATCCTCAAGACAGTATGGTATTGGCACAAAAACAGACACATAGACCAATGGAACAGAATTGAGAACTCAGAAGTGGACCCAAAAGTATACAGCCAACTGATCTTTGACAAAGCAGGAAAGAATATCCAATGGAAAAAAGACAGCCTTTTTAACAGATGGTGTTGGGAGAACTGGACAGCAACATGCAGAAGAATGAAACTAGATCATTTTCTCACACCATGCACAAAAATCAACTCAAAATGGATAAAGGACCTGAACGTGAGACAGGAAACTATCAACACCCTAGAGGAGAAAGCAGGAAACAACCTCCTTGACCTCCACCGCAGCAACTTCTTACTTGACACATCCCCAAAAGCAAGGGAATCAAGAGCAAAAATAAACTGTTGGGACCTCATCAAGATTAAAAGCTTCTGCACAGCCAAGGAAACAACCCAGAAAATTAATAGGCAACCAACGGAATGGGAAAAGATAGTTGCAAATGAC
The DNA here is from genome assembly GCF_003009895.1 of Hyaena hyaena. Classification (NCBI taxonomy): domain Eukaryota; kingdom Metazoa; phylum Chordata; class Mammalia; order Carnivora; family Hyaenidae; genus Hyaena; species Hyaena hyaena. The sequence continues at coordinate 296,450 of NW_024080765.1, forward strand.
ATATCAGATAAAGGGTTAATATCCAGAATCTATAAGGAACTCACCAAACTACACGCCCGAAAAACAAACAACCCAGTGAAGAAATGGGCAGAAGACATGAACAGACACTTCTCCAAAGAGGACATCCAGATGGCCAACAGACACATGAAACGATGCTCAGCATCCCTCCTCATCAGGGAAATACAAATCAAAACCACACTGAGATACCACCTCACGCCAGTCAGAGTGGCTAAAATGAGCAAATCAGAGAACTCTAGATGCTGGCGAGGATGTGGAGAAACGGGCACCCTCCTACACTGTTGGTGGGAATGTAAACTGGTACAGCCCCTCTGGAAAACAGTGTGGAGGTTCCTCAGGAAACTAACAATAGAACTCCCCTATGACCCAGCAATAGCACTGCTAGGAATTTACCCAAGGGATACAGAAATGCTGAGGCATAGGAGCACATGTACCCCAATGTTCATAGCAGCACTCTCCACAATAGCTAAAACATGGAAAGAGCCTAAGTGTCATCAACGGACGAATGGATCAAGAAGATGTGGTTTATCTATACCATGGAATACCACATGGCAATGAGAAAGAATGAAATCTGCCATGTGTAGCAACATGGATGGACCTTGAGGGTGTTACGCTGAGCAAAATAAGTCAGGCAGAGAAGGACAAATATCATATGTTTGCACGTATAGGAGGATTAGGAGGAACTTAACGGAGGAACAAGGGGGAGAAGAAAGGGGGAAATGGTGGGGGAGAGGGAGAGAGGCAAACCATGAGAGACTCTTGAATGCTGAAAACTGAGGACTGACGGATGGGGGGGGGGAAAGGGAGATGGGCATGGAGGAGGGCACTTATGGGGATGAGCACTGGGTGTTATATGGAAACCAACCTGACAATAAACTATTTGTAAACAAACAAACAAACAAACAAATAAATTTTGCTGTCTTATATGGGTGTGGTTCATGGTGCCCCAGAACAATTAAAACAGATAAAATATTGCTACTTATGAATCACCATAATAAATACAATAATAATGAAAATGTTTGAAATATTGTGTGAATTGCCAAAATATGACCCAGAGACATGAAGTGAACGAATGTCATTGGAAACAATGGCACAGATAACACTTGCTCGGTGAAGGTAGCTGCAAACCTTCAATTTGTAAAAACAAAAAACAAAAAAACAATGCAGTATCTACAAAGCCCAATAAAGCAAAGTGCAATAAAATGAAGCATGCCTGTATTATGAATTATTATGGCATGGCATATGGAAAAAATATTCCTCAGTAAAGGAATGCTTTTGTCATTAGCATTTAATGCAAGGAAATGTTTATTTTAGTCTCTTTTTCTTTCTCGAGCATTTGGAGTTAGACTTCACTTGTGATCTATAGTCCCGCTTTGTCCAAATAGCAATTCTGAGGGTAGAAAAGAAAAATGGGATGAATTGCCAACTCCCTTGGCCACCTGTACTAATTTTAAACTCTTTTTGGAAAGAGCGAGGACAGGAAGAACTGTCAAAGTGGCAGCCTTCCAAAATTGCTAGCAAAGACAGTTCACAAATGCCACCTTAGCAGGAGGAGACTGCCATGGTCTCCCTGTGGGTCTCCTCCTGCGCAGCCATAGCCACCAGAAGAAACATGGTGTGGTTGTTTGCCCTGATTGTCTAGGTCAGTGGGATATACAGCAGATCTGCATTACCCAAGCCTCACCCCATTGTTTTTATTTATAACCCTGAGATTACTGCTCAAACTCTTCCCAGATTTGGTTTCCACCCAATTCAAGGTCTCTTTGTTGATCAATGGCTTTCCTGATGAGGCCCGACTCCCTAACAAAGACAATAGCGTGTGTGAAACTTGTGGAGCTTAAGTCTTTTTTTTATTTTTTTAATGTTTATTTATTTGAGCGAGAGACAGAGACAGAGAGACAGAGTGTGAGCGGGGGGGGGGCAGAGAGAGGAAGACACAGATTCTGAACCAGGCTCCAGGCTCTGAACTGTCAGTACCCCACAGAGCTCATGCGGGGCTTGAACCCATGAACTGTGAGATCATGACCTGAGCCGAAGTCAGCCGCTTAACCAACTGAGCCACCCAGGCGCCCCTGGGGCTTAAATATTTGTAAAGACTTTTCACCATTTATATGAATCCTGGCCATATCTTTAATTGGTTAAAGATATGTAAGATAAGTAAGTGTAATGGAGATATTTTTCTTCTTTCTGTCAACCATAGTCTTTCTATTTATAGTGCTGACCAGGAAAGTTCATACGCTCCAAGTATGTATATCTACAGAGGACCTTCTCACCCTCATAAAGCTTCTTACTAAATACAATTATAGCTTTTATGAGTATGAGTTTATACGCTTCACCATAAATTAGTATTCTGTTTATGAGAACACAACAATTTTCCTTTTAGAAGACGCCTCTTTGTTTCCTTATAAACTTTCCTCATATTCTCAGACCTAGCACTTCTACAAAATGCATGGTTTAAATATTCAGTGGGAAAGTAGCAATGCTTAACCCCTATGAAACATCTCTGGGTCAGACTTCAGTACCTGCAGTCCTGGAAGAAGCGAGCCAAGCTGGTTTGGCATCATCACTTGGTGTGATTCCCGAGAGACTGTAGGTTTCCTCTGTTGCAAGACCCAGCAGCCTAATTAACATGCTGAAAATACCTTCTCAACTCAAACCGCACTTGAGACATTTGCAGAAGATGACTTTCAGCTGCCCACAGGAAAGCCAAAGCATCTTAGGCCCTGTTTTTAAAAAATCTTAACATGATTGCTAAGTTTTAAAAAAGCTTTCCATTTTATTACAATTTTTGACATCCTCCTTAGAAGAGATTTAAAAAATGTGGTGTTTTTTTTGGTTTTTGGTTTTTTGTCTTCTTAGCCTCACGAAGTATTGGAATTAAAGCCTCAAGGCTTTGCATCTGAAAGAGTTAAAACAGACTGCATGGCAGAATATCAAATCCCACTGCTTCTCCTTGCCAAATAGGGGGGAAAAAAGGAACCAGTAAGAAGGAAGAGAAAAGGGGAACATTGGTGTTAGTAAATCAATCAGTTTCTGTATAATAATCCTCTTAAATCCATCCCTCAAGGTGGGAAGAGCCCTCTTATCAGGGTCTTTGGTGAAATTTATACCAAGGTCTGTCAACTCTCTCATGGTTGACAGTCCACATTTAGTCCTATTTATCTGGATTTCGGGATCATCCTAAGCAAATGATCCACTAGTACAATTATAGGAGTACTTAGTAATTTTATCCCTTTACTCATTAATATTAATTAGTGCTTGGAGGGGAAAGAGGACAAGGAACAGCTTCTCATATCCAAGCTAATTAACTTTGTCTAGCCTGTATGAAAGAGAGAAAGTACTTTATTAAAAAACGATAAGATAAGCACACAAGGGACTTTTATTTTCTGCTTAGGCTAAACTGTGATAATATTTGGCTCTTCGTGAGCATCCTAGAATTGCCAGCAAGATTAAAAGGGTTGTTACTGGAAAGTAAAGGCTCCGATATGGTTTCCAAGGCACCCACTCAGCTGGTGGTAACGTACATTTGACGTTTTCATGCTATTTTGGAAAATGAAGAGTGGTTTCCAAGCCTCATGTTTAGGACATGATAACATTAAAATAACAAGGAAAAGTAAAGTAACAGAAATGCTTGTTACCTTTTTTCGGTATTATAGATTTATATAATATCTAGTCTATACTGACACAGTGAGCTGAAGCTCTGTTTTAATCTAATGCCTAGAATGTATTTGGTTTCTAGTTAGGATTAGGAAATTTAAAAAAAAAAAAACGTTAATGTTTTATTTATTTTTGAGAGAGAGAGAGAGAGAGAGAGAAATCTGAAGCAGGCTCTGTGCTGAGGGCACAGAGGGGCTTGAACTCATGAACCATGAGATCATGACCTGAGCTGAAGTTGGACACTTAACTGACTGAGCCACCCAGGCGCCCCAGGACTAGGAACATTTTTCTAAACCAAAGAGTTCAGTGGACATATTTCCTATCTTCTATGAATAAAACACTGAAAAAATATGTAAGGTTAGCAGCATTAGAAGCTATGTATTCCACACATTTTTTTTACTATGATATTCGTGGTTTCACTTATTCTTTTGCAAATTTGATTGAAGAAACTATATTGAGCTCTAAAACTTTAGAAATAAAGGCAACATTAAAAAAATTAACCATCCTAGTTTTCCCTCATGTTTATACTTGATGTTTGTCCTTGGCCTTTGAGAAATGGACATGGAGACAAGACTCACTGTGAAGATTTTACTGGGTAATCAAATAGAAGATGATGCTGGGAGCTGTCAGACTGGGCTGCAAGCCTGCCCCTGAATGAAGGGGAGAGGGACTGGAAGGCTGGGTGGGAAACCTTGCAGATCCCCAGGCAGCCAGTGAGGAAGAGGCAGCGACTGTCAGGGGGTGGGCCCATGAGAAACCTGTCGTCAGAGGAGGCCCACATCTCCCAAAACAGGCCTGCTTTAGTGTCCATGCTGTATTCAGTTCCTGGCCGGGAACAGCCCATGGGAAGCCTAGCTTTGGCTCAAACATGGCAATGAATTTCAGAGCAAGTATTTGGGCTCTTGGTCAATTATGCTACTGGTACTTAGAGGCTGTGAGACGTAATCTCATGGCCCCCACAGGCTCTGTTCACATCTTTATTGAAATCTTACCTATTTTAATTCATTCTGCTGACATTTTTTTTTTTTACTGACAGTAAAAATTAGAATCTTATTTATGCCCAAATCATAAAATGTTGATTTTTTTTTTTGTAGAAATAGATTTTGGAACCGTTACTGCGAAGTCCCTAAAATATCTAATTCTTCAGTCCCAAATCTAAACATATTTGTGGTTTATGTATTCAGAGCTTGATTCCAACCTGAAGGCAATGAAATGCATTTGCCAAAAAAGAGCAAAGCTTTAAAATCTTTCATAACAAAATAGCGTGCAAAATATAGACGATAGAGGAAAGCTTCAGCGATATTCTAGTGTGACTTATTTCTTCTGAGCACCTTGAATTGATCTCTTTGAATTGATATCAGAGTTGGAGTTGTTCTAGTGTTGAAATCAAGGTCATTGTGAACTCAAAGCATTGTTAAGCCTCATTGATATCTCCTACTTCAGGATATATCAGTTTAATTTGAGGCCATTGAGTCTTAGTGACCTTTAGCAAATTTGATTTTTTGTTGCCGTTCTTTGTTGCAGTATTTTTTTATTTTCAAACGATCTTACTGGTTTAAGTATTTGTTTATATCTTTAGGACTTTTGCAAAAGAAGTTTTAAAGATTGTGTCTTATGATGGAAAGACGGTGGTCTTTGAGGTAAAACAGACTGTATTTGGGTCTCACCTCTGCCACTTACTCACTGCATGACTTTAGACAAACCGATGAACCTTTCTGAGCCTGCTCTGTTACTTAGGGATAACAGTTCCCACCTTGTAAGTTAAGATAACAGCTCCCACCTTGTAACTGAGGCAACGACACCAGCTCACACTGAGGATCCCCAGCTGCACTCTCATACTACCCGGCATTTTGCCTCCTCACTTAGGGTCGCTGGAGGCCCACAGGCCCTGTGCTTGACCAGCCCAGTCACCCAGGTGCCAAGTGCAGACCTGCAGCAGCTGGTTGCGCCATGTCCCCCGCCCCTGACAACTGTGGCCTCCCACAGTCTATGCTCCCGCATGGCCCTCCTTCAGCTGACGTGCTCAAATGCTACTGCGTCCCCTCATGCCCAAGGCTGTCCCATGATTGTAACAGCGGGGGAGTGTTGTCTGAAAAGGTCCAGGAGTGCAGCAAGCAACGCGCTCTAGGTCTGATTCACCGGGACCTGGACCAGTCAGCGGTCTGCGGTGGTGGATGCCAGCAATTAGGCCTGTGTATATGGCGGGGGCCCTTCTTGCCTGGTTTCTTGCTCAGCTGCTAGAAGTGCTTCCTTTGGCACTTCTCTCATTTCTTTTATTTTTATTAATTTTTTCATTATCATTCCAGTGTAGTTAACATACAGTGTTATATTAGTTTCGGTGTACAGTGTGGCGGTTCCGCAATTCTATACGTTACTCAGGGCTCATCCTGGTAAGCGAACTGTTTACTCTGTCCGCTATTTCTCCCACTACCGCCCCCTCCCCTCTGCTAACCATCACTTTGTTCTCTGTAGTTAAGAGTCTGTTTCTTCGTTTGTCTCTCTCCCTCTCTTTTTATTTTCTTTGCTCGTTTGTTTCTTAAATTCCACATGTGAGTGAGATCATATGGTGTTTGTCGTCCTCTGACTGACTTACTTCACTTAGCATAATACTCTCTAGCTCCATCCATGTCGTTGCAAATGGCAGGATTTCATTCTTCTTGATGTCTGAATATATGTCCTGTTCTTCAAATCCTGCTCACTCCATTCTCTCCACTGCATTCGCTAACCTCCTGCTTTGCCACAACTGGATTACATCCTCTCCCAGGCTGAGGGTCCTAACAATGTCAGGAACAGGCATGGTGGGCCTCCTTGATGCCCTTCGCCTAATTTCCTGCCTCTGTAAAAGGCGAACATTTATTTGATCTGAAGAGAAACCAGAGTATATAGTTTCCTGCCTCTTATAAACAGCCATACAATCTAGGTAGCCTGACCTTGGAGCTGCTGCTCATCACACACCCCAGAAGATTCTCCAATGAGCCGTTTGGTCTCTGAGAGATGGTTGTGTTGGATATTCCTGACACACACTGAAAGACAGAACTTCTGCTGAAGTTTTTTAAAAGGCGTTTTGTTACACGTGCAGAGGGGCAGAGTATGTTTGCATTTTTTTTCATGAAGTCATAGAAGGCAACATGTTGAACAAGGAGATGCTTCTAGCTCTGCAGATTTCTTGATCTGTGGTGGAAGAGGGCCCGTAGGGTAGCGCATTTATTATACATCTACTGGTAATTTGATTCCCTCAGTTTCTTGTATCTAAGACAACAGAGTCTCAGTTGCAATGAAGGGTCTGGGGAGTTGAGAGGCTCTGAAAGGGCTGGGGGATGTGTGAAATCTCCATGCTTAGGATGAACCGAGCAGCCCAAGTGGTCCCGGGATAGACACTGTTGGATGTTGGGAGCCAGGACTAGTGTGAGGTAGGTAGGCGTTCATCTTGGTACGAAATTTGTATGTAGTATTCTAATGCAATATTTCTGAAAACTCAAAACGTATGGAGAAAAATCCCCCACTAATGAGATGTCAAAATTTTAAATGAAGTATCAGTGTCAGTACAGCATTGTGCCAAGCCAAACTAGAGCTGGGAACAAAAAGAAAAGCAAATAATGCCAATTCTGTCTTTATTAAAATTTTTAATATTGATTTATCATGGATATTATTTTTGCATTTCTTTGATTTCTCAAAAGACTGTATTAAAATATTACTTTTCTTCACTACTGAGTCTTTTAGCACCCTTAAATTGTGAGCCCACAGCAAGTCTTCAGCCACCTCACTCTCGTTCTGAACTTGCCAAGAGCCACTGGATTTGAAGAGCATTCCTTTGGCTAATCTTAATCTAATACCATCTTTCATTTTGCTTCTTTTCATCTTCTGCCACTCGTCGTAGAAGGTCGTTATGGCCCGAAGGCCACAAAACTACCATATATCAGAAGCTGTATTGATAGTATTTAATATTAATCTGCATGTGATTTATTTTTGGCTTTGCAACTCAATCTTCCTCTCTACCAGAAATTCCTCAGGGGAAAATTGAAAATTAGGAATGAAAAAAATACATGAATTTTAAAAATAGATTTTCTAACACTATAAACCTTGAGGGTGTTTTCAAATAATGGCTTTATTTCTCACTCCAACACATTTTCTAAGTAGAGTGATACTCCTCTTGTTTATGAGATTTTCGCATGGCGGTGTGGCTGAGGCATATTTCAATCTTTCATCAATTGAGAGTCATCGTCAGTAGGCAGCCTCTGTGTGTAAAGCCTCTGGTAGGGTGCTCATGCCTTACTCTGTACCTCACACTCCTATCAAAGGTAGTGTGAGATGGAGGGAGGTGCACAGGATTCGGGATCAAAAGACATTGATTCCTTATTTGTCACTTATTACTAGAGTACGCTTCAACTTCCCTAAGTCTTGATTAACTACATTCTTTCAATAGAAATAACAATAGATTCTTCGTGGGTTGTTGGAAAGAACAAATCGAATCACAGGGGGAAATGCTTTGAAAACTGCCAAAGGGCTCTACAAATTAAACGAATTCTTTCCTTGATCTGTGTGCAACCGTGGTGCTGATGAGGCTCTGTGGGGAGCTGAGGCTGACTTCTCCATTAGAAGCCCAGAGAATATCTAGGTTGCATTTTTAGTGGTAGTCTTTTATTCTAAAACACATTTAGAGAGATGGTGAAAGGTAATCCTTAGAGGTCTTCACTGAAAAGTTCTTGCTTATAAAATGCAAAGTAATCATAAATAGCTTGCAACAAAGCTTCCTGAGAAAGGTATGTGGACCTCAAACACGGGAGCTAATTGCACAAGATTTTCATTGACATAGCAGTGTTGAAATAATGAACAAGAAATAGATAATGCTCCACAGAGAAGGTAATTCTTTCTTTAAGATATGAAATAGTTGCACAAATTCCTAGAACCAAAGGGCCAGTGTATCTTAACTAATGGACTAGAAATTGGTCACCTCTGCTTTAAAAGTGTTCCAGCTATTGGAAGCTGGAATAGTCCCTTGATACATCTAACTGGGGAACCAAAGAGATAAAAGTACCCATTAGGGTTTTAACCTGTCATAAACAGATGCCATTTTTGAAGAGCAATTAATTTTAAAAGCCTTCAATTTAAAGAATGTAAGTTTTGTTGATTTCAGTGTCCTTGTATGGTCAGTGACCAGGTGACCTATAAAAGTCTTGTCTTTCATTAAACTGATGGCAATGGCTTTTGCTAAACTGATGGCAATTCATGTTTTACTTACTTCATCATAGGACGTGCTATGTTTGAACATGAAGTTAGAGATGGATCAGCTCCATTCTGACAAGGTTCTTGATGGGCATTAGGCTCATCTCTGGAAAACTGTAACACTCCAGAAGAACCCTCCGAGGAAAATATCACTGCTGTGAAGGAAAAAGCATATGGGTGTTTACTTCTACTAGGTACTCATCCCAGATCCCAAGAATGTAATGCCCTGAAGCAAAGGGTTTATTTGGTCTTACATAGTGGTGTCCCCCAAAGTATTCGCCAATTGGAAACTAAAATATCTTAGTGGGGAGGCTATTTTTCAATGTCAGTACTTATCAAGTAGCATTTTAGAAACCTGAGTATTATGTAGAACCCATTATAGGAAAGTAACAGACACCGCTATTGATTTAAATTATTTTTACTATACTGTTACTTAAAATACAGCAAACACTGTGACGCACTGAGCAGAATCGTCACTAGCACACACTGGGTTGCCTGGGCACTGAACAAGAAGGAACCAGGAGATTCATCTCCTCCGCCTCTGTCAGCAGCTCCCTTCCTCTGACAGCAGGGCCTGGGTGGGCTGTCCTATGCAGACTACTCTGGAAACAGTCGGTGCCCACTTCCCAGCTGATGCTCTGATTACCCCCACCGATGATGCTTCACTCATTTACCTGCCTTGTAAAGAGCAACACCCGCATGGGGAAGGGTCCTTCCACTGGGACACAAGTTTCTCCGTATGTCCATCAAATTACACTGGCTTTGGCTTTCTTCTCCATGGGGTGATGGGAAAAGGACGATCCTGTGTCTTCTCTTATATTAATCTGGCCTCATCAGTTTTTTCTTCCCTCAATAAACCCTATCCCTTATTTTTTTCCTTATGGAATTGTTCCTAATTGAAAGATACTAATTTTAGAGAAGGCCTGTCTGGATAAGCTCAATGGGTGAAGGGATTTCATAATTTCAAGGCTTTTTCAGTAAATAGATATCCTATTTAGTCAAAATTCTGCCAGCAAGCAATTGTTGAGTGAAGAAATGTCACATGGTAATTTGTAAAGCTGACTAGTTCACTTTAAAGTCAGCATTGTGATGATATTGAATCTATAATAAACAGGTACTTAACCCATTTATTTCCGCCATTGCAAAAAGAAAAAAAAAAATCATTGTAATTCTAGTAGTTGCTCCTAATGAATTGTTCATTAGTACAGAGCAAGACGGGCTAGACTGTATGCCATATACCTGCCTGAAATGAGAACCCAAGGCCAATTGCCCAGTTGGTGTGGGCTCTTTGAATTTTATGAGCTCTGTACTGTGTGTTATGTGAGAACTCACATCTTCCATCACTGTTCTCTAAAGCATGATAAAACATAAAACTTATGTGTGATTTGGCCTACGTTCCACTCATGTTCATTCCCTCACTCATTCATTCATCCATCAAAAACACTACGCACATATCACGTGACAGGCACTGTTCCAGGCAATTTGCACATCAGTGAACAGAATAGACAAGATCCTGTGGAGCTCATACTCCAGCAGAGATAGACAGAAAACAAGAGATATATTGCTGAGTAAACTTCACAGTGTGTTGCGAAATGATACATGCACTTTAGAAAGGAAAGTAGAACAGGGTATAAGGAGTGCCAGTGCTAGAAAGGGGCAGGTGGCAGGTGGTCAGGTGGGTCCTCACCGAACAGGTGAGAATGGAAAGAGCATTTGCGGGATGTGCAGGGGCAGCCAGGGCAGGAGCCAGGGGGAGAAAGTCCTCTAGGTGGGAATGGCCTGGTGTGTTCAGGAAGCAGCGGGAAGTCAGTGTGTCTGCACACGGTGAGTTGAGTTAGGAGAGGAGGGTGGATTCATGAGGGGAAAGGCCGCGTGAACTCCAAGAAACCATGGCAGACACTTCAGCTTTTACTCTTTGCAGAAAGGAGAGCCACTGCTGCCTACTGAGCAGGGGCATCACGTGATCTGACTTACAGTTTAGAAGAGTCACCCTGGAAAGACGGAGGTGCCCCCAACCAAGCTGAGGAAGATGCCGGAAGAGCAGATATGGGCTTCAGGAGAGATGAGTTCACTCCTGACCCAATTAATTTGGGGGCATCTGGTAGGCATCCAAGTGGAGGAGAAGCTGGAGACAAGAGTCTGGAGTTTGGGAGAGAGGTCTGCACTAGAGATAAAAGTTGAGGAGTCAGTGAGTGCAGAGATGGCATTAAAGCCAAGGGACTGAGTGAATAAGACAGAGAGTGGATGAAGCTAGAGAAAAAAGGCGGGGACCAAAGACCACAACTGGGGACCTCATGGCATGGAGGTCATGTTCTCTGGAATCCTACAGGAGGCCTCAGGATACAGTCATTCAGACGGTCCAGACTACACTATAGTTACATCATTCCAAATTATCATTCACTATTTACATATGATGCCAGAGAACTCACAGCCCCGTGATGAATCATCTGTGGATCCTCATTTGAGAACTCCCGCCCTAGAGAACTCAATCATAAGCAAGATGTTTCTTCAAACTGAGATTTAATGTGATTCTATAATCGTGCTCATGACTGACTTGCTCCAGAGAAGTGATTTTCACATTTATGTCCTTGTTCTACTTTACCAACTACCAAAAATTATACTGAAAATATTCTATACCATAGAAAATGTAGAAAACCTAGACATGGGAGTTTAAAAAATAAAGAGTTGTGGGGAGTCTGGGTGGCTCAGGCGGTTAAGTGCCCGACTATGGCTCAGGCCATGATCGGGTGGTTCATAAGTTTGAGCCCCACATGAGGCTGTCTGCTGTCAGTGCAAAGCCCACTTCAGTCCCTCTCTCTCTGCTCCAACCTTGCTTGTGCTCTCTCTGTCTCTCTCAGAATAAATAAATAAGCCTTAAAAAAGTGAAGAGTTGTAATATTTTCCTGTCCCAACCCATTGGTTTATATCCCACTTGCTTGGGGTCCCTGAGCCTGGAGCATTGTTGTTCGTAGAGTTTCATGTCTGCTGGGCTTCCGGCTTCAGATCTCCAGCGTCACAGAACTTTTTCCCCAACACTGAACTGCCTGGAACTCACCTGCAGCAGCAGTGCTCTCTCTCCTCTCGATCAGCACGTCCTGTCATGCACTTTACAAAAGGTTTACCCATCTGGGATCTGACTCTGCTCCAGGGGCTCAGGGTCTGAAAATCTCTAGGGCTCCAAGCAAAGGAACAATTGCAAATATGACAGGAAAGTCACTTTAAATGAAGTCCTCATACACTCCCGCCATTGCATCTAATTAACAGCTACATTTTTAATAACACTTTCTTTTTATGTTTTTTAAAAATTATTTTTGAGAGAGAGAGAGAGAGAATTCATGTGTGCATGCATGTGAGGTGTGGGGAAGGGCAGAGAGAGAAAGAGAATCTTAAGCAGGCTTCATGCTCAGCCTGGAAACCTGATGAGGGACTGGATCCCACGACCCTTGGATCATGACCTGAGCCAAAATCAACAGTTGGATGCTTAACCGACTGAGCCACCCCGGTGTCCATAAATTTTTTTTTCTACGTTTCAAAGTTGTTTATTGGTTGAACATCGGACGTCAGCTCAGGTCATGATATCGCAGTTCATGGGTTCAAGCCCTGCATTGGGCTCTGTGCTGACAGCTCAGAGCCTGGAGCCTGCTTTGGATTCTGTGTCTTTTTCTCTCTGCCCCTCCCCTGCTCATGCTCCGTCTCTTTTGCTCTCAAAACTAATTATTTAAAACATTATTTATCAAAATCCATTATATCTTTAAGTATTTTGATTTATAATTACTCCATTTAAAATACAAGTTTTAACTCTAAAGATCTTTTTTAATGTTTTTTTTGTTTTTTTTTAATGTTTATTTGTATTTGAGAAAGAGAGAGAGACAGAGCATGAATGGGGGAGGGGCAGAGAGAGAGGAAAATGCAGAATCCAAAGTAGGCTTCAGGTTCTGAACTGTCAGCACAGAGCCTGATGGGGGGCTCGAACTCACAAACAACAAGATCATGACCTGACCCAAAGTTGGGCACCCAACTGACTGAGCCACCCAGGTGCTCCTAACTTCAGAGATTTTTAACCAGGGAAAATTAAAAATGATTTTAACTTATGGACATATTTCTGTTTAACAGAAATTTCATAGTGTTAAAGAATAAAATACTTTATACATAAAAATTGTATTATTCTACAGGGAAGTTGTGATAGAAATGCGGTTTTAAGGGGGAAATGATTAATGTAAACTTTCTGACTGTTAAGGAAGAAATGTTCATGTATTTTAAAAATGGATGATGTTGGGTATCAACTTGCAACAGTGATTATGTTCCATTTTTCAGAATGCATTCCATATTTATCAGAGCCATGTAACAGTTTTATTTTAAAATGTTAATATACACTATATCAAAACCACATCCTTTGAAACTATTTAAGTTGAAAGAGTTTTAGAAACTATTTAAAAAATATAAAAGGGAATACGTCATTTTTCAAACTCCATCCCGTGATCAACATAAGTTTCAACTTTCATAGTGATTTAAACAATGTCAACAAGACTTGCATTACGAGATCTTATCAGTGATGGAAAACTTCATTCTCAGAAGCAGAACAAGCAATCTCGAGTCAGTAATTTCATTCTTTTGTAAGATCCATTCCTACTGCTGACCTTGGTAAGAATTGGTCACAAATCTTGTTCCTCGACTGCGGGTCACACCAGGTAATATCTACCACATTTAAGCATTATCCCCCTCCATGATCTGTCCCACACATTTTACTGAGAGCAGAGGGTTATGCGAATTTAATAGCAATGAGCAATTAAAGGCCCCATTAGCTCAGTGGCTTTGCACCCCCCTTCCCCAGGCCGCCCCCCTCCCCGTGTGACTGCTGCCCTGCTGAAGAGGAGCTGAACATGAAGTGTCTTCCATCTTGACCTCTTGCCTTGCAGCCGCCCTCCTGTCTCAACTTTTATCGCTCCCACCACAAGTGGCCAAGCTTTGCGCATATGGCTACCCCAGCAACCCGCCATCTTGTGTGCTCTTCCCGACTCTCCATTTTGCAAGGAGGAAAGGGCATTGGTTTTTTTTTTTCTCACTGCCATTAGCTCCTCCCCTCTCTTCTGTCACTTATCCATGTTCTCCTCATTCCTAGTTCCCTTCCTGACCCCCTTCCTTTCTTCCAGCCAGCCTCCAACTTCTGCCATCACCAATATCTCTTGCCGAGCCGCTGTGGGGGGTGGATGGGAGAAGAGACACTGAGGTGTATGTAACCCGCACACAGTGAGCTCCTGCACCCCAGACAGGACTCCGAACTGACCCCAGGTACAGGGTACATGACCTTCCATCTCCTCTTCCCTCTCTGTGGACGGTGGCCTTAGACATTTAACACCTAAGACATCAGGTGTTGTGATGAAAGAGAAAGAGAGAGGTGGCATAGTTAAAAAATGAAAGCTCAGAAAGAGAAGATGCAGTGGGGAAGAAGACTCTGGAACACTTAACACAAAGTATTTGTTGACATGGTCCCTTGAAGAGGCAGAGGGTGACTGGTCATGTGACGGGGGTTCTTCGGAAATGGCAAAGTGCCATGACAAAAGAGCACTCCAAGGAGCAGAGGCAATAGCTTGAATGTTGCGAAGAGGGCCAACATTCTAGAACACGGGTGTGCGTGAAGGAACAGGAAGTGCTCTCCTAAGAGTGTTGGGAGGCAGGCCTGGCTGGCGGCGTCACCCCGGAAGGGCCCCTGCCCTGACACATGAAGGACTGTAGCAGGCGCACAGAGCAGTTGGGGGTGGCTCCATCCTGCGAGAGAGGAGCGTGGTTTTCATGAAGGTGTGTTGCTGAGCCCTTTGTCTCATTTCACACTTCATTTTAAGTTAAGTTTAAGTACATTGTGAGAACACGTTTACTCAGGCTAATTCATGATGTGGGGTTCCTTGGGACTTTCCTGAAAGTAAGCTGGAATCTTGGCTCTTTTCCACGTGCTTAGGTGGAAAGAGCTCTCAAAAATGTTCCTTATAGGGGCTCCTGGGTAGTTCGGTCAGTTAGGTGTCCAGCTCTTGATTTTGGCTCAGGTCATGATCTCATGATTCATGAGATCAAGCCTCATGTTGGGCTCTGCAGTAACAACATGGAGCCTGCTTGGGATTCCCTCTCCCTGCCTCTCACATGTTCTCTCTCTCTCTCTCTAAGTAAATAAACTTTTAAAAAAAAAGCGTTCCTCATATACCTGGATGTATGTCAACATTTGGCATATTTCTATTCTGAATTGTACATGTGTGACTATATGCATACATATATCTAGAAAACAATCTTTCTATGCTTCTTTTAAAATATAAAGATCAGAGGCGCCTGGGTGGCTCAGTCGGTTAAGCATCCGACTTCAGCTCAGGTCATGATCTCACGGTTCGTGGGTTCGAGCCCCGCGTCGGACTCTGTGCTGACAGCTCAGAGCCTGGAGACTGCTTCAGATTCTGTGTCTCCCCCTCTCTCTCTGCCCCTCCCCTGCTCACGCTGTCTCTCTCTCTCTCAGAAATAAATAAAACATTAAAAAAAAAAAGTAAAATATAAAGATCAAAGGAGAAGCTGATCACAAGTGGCTTCCACCTTTAGCCTCTATTAATGTAGGGATAAGTGAAAAAAAGGAGAGAGCCAATACTTCCAGTGAATAAAGAATGTGACACGGAATCAGCCTCACCAGAGAAACCATTCACACCTTCCCAGGTCTTGCCCACTGGTGCCCATGAGAGGTGCAAGCAGAATGTACTTTCCCCTCAGCTGGTATATGCGAGACACGTGTAGACCAGTCATTCTAAGTAGAGCTTCCAGCACATTCTTCTACAGAAACATCCTTGTTTCAATTTCACATTCATGCCCTGACAAGGTTCAGTGAGCTATGGGTTAAATGAGTTTCAGAAGCCCACCTGCATGTATTTTTTTCTTAAATGAGAAAGTTCATTCAGCATTACAACCAACTTGGAATACAACCAGTTGTAACAAAAGACTTAACATTTCTTATAATTTATTATAATTTACAATCTGTGGAGTTATTTATCAATATTTTTCCTGTATTACTTTTACATGTCAGTAGTTTGTACCTAACATACTTTAAGTAGTATTTATTGCATGTGTAATTATATTGCACATAATGATTGATGTTCTTTGCACATGTACTTTTCCAATTTATCAGTTATTTTATTTACAAAATTACAATCTTGATGTGGAAACTAATTTGACAATAAACTATTTGTAAAAAAAAAAAATAAATAAAATTAAATTAAAAAAAAAAAAAGAAAATTACAATCTTGAAGCGCTAAATATTTTTCTAAAGGTGTTGTACTAGGCCCAGCAATTCAAGGTGCGTTTCATGGAAAAAGAACAGGGAAGCAGATGACACTGATTTCAGCTTTGCCTTCTAAATTTTTTTAAATGTTTTGTTTATTTCTGAGAGACAGAGAGAGACAGCATGAGCAGGGGAGGGGTAGAGAGAAAGGGAGGCACAGAATCCAAAGCAGGCTCCAGGCTCTAAGCTAGCTGTCATCACAGAGTCTGACACGGGGCTTGAACCCACGAGCTGTGAGATCATGACATGAGCCGAAGTCGGACACTTAACCAACTGAGCCACCCAGGTTCCCCTCAACTTTGCTTTCTAAAAGAGACCATTGATAGCACTAAAAATGCCGATTCCTAGCTATATTATCCAAAATAACAGAATTTGGACCTTATAATTAGCCAAAATAGTTTCTCTGTGATTGCATGGAGGAGAATTTTCCTATCTTATATTCCAAGAGTATAATTTGATATCTGGGATTTCATTCCTGTAAGAAAACTATAATGCACCAATTCTTTCTTTAAATTATTTCTAAACTTTTACATCAGCAATAACCACAATGATGTCTTCAACACACGGGCTCATGATTGAAATATGGTTGAAAGGATGTTTATATTGATTAATTTATATATATATTTTTTCTCCTAACAAAAATAGTATATGCTCATTGTAGAAAATTAAGAGAATTCAGATAAACAATAATTCTACATGTTATAAAGAAAAAATGTATTGTTTTCAATTGACATGAACTATTTATATAAATTACCAGGTCACAATCTTTGAGTGCAATAGATAGAACTCAAGTTCCTTTTAAAAATAAAATGAGTTGGGAATTAAAAGTAGATATTCCTAAATAAATGATGAAAGTTAAAATCAAACCACAGACTATTGGATAAGATTACATTAGATACAATAATGAGATCGGGTTAAGGTTCTCCTTAAAATCCTTGGCTTTATTCTTTATTATGCACACACAGAGTTATGTTATGAACAATAAGCGGGGGGTAGAATGAGAAAATAGGGGAAACTACACTGTAGTAGTAGTCAGGATGCGGTGGAACCAAACTGTGGTTTTCTGATTGAGAATGTCTTCTTGGTCTGTTCCTTTTCAGTAGATGCCTTGTCTGCTGCTGGAACACACCGATTGTATTTTCATCTTCCATTTCCAGCTGTGCAGATGTGTCTGTTTTATTGATGGCTGTCCATCAAATTGCAAATCGGATTCTGCCTCGTTGACAAATCCTTTCCTTCACTATAGGCTTTCATCAGTTTACTAAGTGATGTGTGCCTCCTTTTTTTTTTTTTTAAAGTTTATTAATTATTTTCAGAGAGAGAGAGCAGGGAAGGGGCAGAGAGAGAGAAAGAGAATCCCAAGCAAGCTCGGGGCTGTCAGCGAAGAGCTGGACATGGGGCTCAAACTCACCAACCGTGAGACCCTGACCTGAGCAGAAATTAAGAGTGGGATGGTTAACCGACTGAGCCACCCAGGTGCCCCTAAGTGGTGTATGCCTCGTAATCTTACACTGCACCATCGAACCATCTGGCCCCTCTACCTTCACATTAAAATCATCACTATTCTCAGTCTCGACTCCTTTCTTGGGCTGTTGGCCAGACCCCCGTCTCCTCTACTGCTGCTTCACAAAGAGGTACCAGCTCCCCACTGAGCGCTGGACAGGCAGACCCAGGAGTGGCAGAAGGAGGGGGCAGACGCTGTGGAGCGCGAAAATCCTTGGCTTTAAATATGATTATTAAACAAGAAACAATATTTGGTTAAGCATTCAATAAAATAACCTAGGAAACACAAATAAATAAAAGACACTATAAAGGAAAAACAGTGTTGGGGCGCCTGGATGGCTCAGTCAGTTTAAGCGTCCAACTCTGGATTTCGACTCAGGCCGTGATCGACCCTGTGTAGGGAATCAAGCCCTGTGTCAGGTTCTGCACTGACAACACAGAGCCTGCTTGGGATTCTCTCCCTCCCTCTCTCTCTGCCCCTCCCCTGCTCGCAGTCTCCCTCTCTCTCAAAAAAATAAACTTTTTTTAAGATAAAGAAAAAGTAGTGTTAAACATCGAAAACTTGTTTTAAAAAAACCCTAATAATGGAATTGTTTCCTTTAAAAGCACCTACTCCCGGTGTTTTGCTCACTGGAGCGTCTTAGAATTTCTAAGAGAATTGGCTTCATGCTTTTTAGTGCTGTTTTCACTGGCCTCTTCATTATTCCTGACAATTACACCTTTACTTTAGATTCCGCCTTTGATTTGTGAAATGGCTGGCATTGTTCAAGTGATTCCTTTTCCTTCACTCTAGTTGGCCCAGTATTAAAATTGTCATTTCTGCTTTCCATTTGTTTTCATTGGGTGTGTCTTTGTCCATCTCTGTGAAAAATGTGTTTCTCTTCAATTTGTTTTACATGTTTTTTGAAAACAACATTTAGCTAGGTTTTGTTTTCCGAGCCCAGTGTGAAAACCATTCTCTTCCGAAGATGGAATCTGACCCTTTTGCACTTATCTTAGTTAATGCAACTGGGTTTCATGCTTGACTGTTGTATGGTTCTTTACTTTTCCTGTGCCTTTGTGGGTTTTACTTTATTTTATTTTTTGGATGTGTTATATTTAATCTTTCCACTGATTTGGAAAAGATACTTTTGAGAGCATCTTTCCTTAAAAATAGGAACCATTTATTGTCCTGTCAATTCTAACAAGAAAGCCTCAATGCCTCACAAAGGGGAAGAATTCACTGAGCTTGCTTTAAATTTTTTCTTTTCCCTCTGCCTCTCAGATTGTGTTAGAATTACCTCAGATTTTAAAACCAGGGTGTTACAGTTAGGCTTCTTAGTCTGTAATTTCTCTTTTGAAACCATTTTGACATTTTAATTACGTGTAACTATCTAAACAGTAATTATTCACTAAGGACCTTATTTTGTTTCATTATTATCATGATTGTTCACCACATTTGCCTTCTTGAGTATTTTTAATATGACATGGGTGGTTTGCTCCCTGCATACTCACACATCTCAGAATATGGTTATCATTTCCTAGTGTTATGATGATAAATTGTCACAGTTTGGAATCCCTGGGCCACACTCTTCCCTAAAAACTCTGTGGATCTTGTTTCTCTGTCTTGGCATAATTCCATTTCAGAGGAGATGAGCCTCGGCCTGCAATCAACTAGGTTTTACTGCTTTTGTCTTTCATCTTTGAACATCTGAAGTTTTATCAGGATAAATTTAGGTGTGAGTCTCTTTTTGTTCTCAAGGTAAAAACCAAAATAAACCATGACATTCCAAAAGTTTCTTCCACCTGAAGTCTCAAGAATTTCTTCTATTATTTCTTTAAACATTTTTTAAGTTTATTTATTTATTTTGAGAGAGACAGAGACAGCACGAGTGGGGGAGGAGCAGAAAGAGAATGGGGGAGAGCAGCTCTGGGCTGCCAGCACAGAGCCCAAAGTGGGGCTCAAACCCATGAAGTGGTGAGATCATGACCTGAGCCAAGACCAAGAGTCAGACGCTAACCTGACAGAGCCACCTGGCTTCTCCAACTTCTATTATTTTTTAATCGTTTGAGGGTTTTTTTTCTCCATTTGTTTCTCCATATGTTTCTTCACTGTGAATTTTCTTATTCCATAACCTCAATTCCAATGTCTTCCTCACTGGTATTTTAGTTTCCATCTAAATCTCTTCTTCTAGCACGCTTGGAAGGCCCAAGGTTGAGAAGGAGGCACGGATAAATGAATGCGGCTTTAGCAGTATTGCAAATTAGCATCACTCTGAGAGCAGGGGTGGCCGCTTAGCCCAGGGCTGCTGCTCATGGTGCTCACAAGCTCCCAAGCAGTCTGGATTCCCGGCACCTTCACCCCCGGCAGTCTTGGGCTGTCTGTGAATTCCCCCAGATCTATCTTCCTGTGGCACCTGAACCTCTCTGTGTTATGAATCTTCTCCTTGGTAACTGAGATTAAACGGCTGGCGTTGGCCTGCTGTACATAGAACTCTCAGTCACCATCTTGGGTTATTGCTTTTTCTCTCTTTCTTCCCCAGATCTGCATTCCATAAAGGAGTATATTCTCGATGGCTTTGCAGAGTTCTGACCTGCAGTGGGACTTCCATACCATCTCCTGCCTTTGCATCCCTTCTCTGGAAATGTTTTCTGACATACCACCTCTCCCTTTTCTTCTGAAAGTCTCTGGTCAGAACTTTTACACTTTGAAGCTTTGGTTATGGTTGTTTCCTTCTATCTTCCCGCCAAATATCACAATGAAATATTTGTAGCTTTTTGACCAGGGATTCCTACTTTAGGTGATATGAAAATTGGCAGAGATCATGTTGGTGATTTTAGGGTTTTGGGTTTTTTGTTTCTTCTCGGTTTTTATTTTACCTTTTAGCCAAGAAGTCCATAAATTGTCTTTGCATATGGCCTCCAAAATGCTCTAAATTGGTTAAAGAAACAGAAATGATACCCCTATTCCAGCCTGTGTTCAGAGATAATCCAAAGCAAAGAAAACAGGTTGCAGAATGGATTTTCACTTATTTCCACTGGGAATCAGATGCTGCCTTTCCCAGATTCAGAAGTGCTTTAATCCTGTGGCTCTGTTCTTTCTGACACCTCTGGGGTTGCATTGCGAGAAGCCAAATGTCAAAGGACAGTCATGTATTTATTAATTCCTATGGAGATGAAAGGGCTGGTGCCCAAGCACCGTCTCTCAGTCTCTCATATCCTGTTTTTGATTATTCTGCCTCACTACTCACTATATCTCAGTCGTCCTCATTGAGGAAGGATTTGACATGAGATCCCAAATTTACTTTGAGGAGTGCCTTTCTTCTCCCCACCAACTAATAGGGCTAAGGTTCCTTCTACCATTTACAGGTTATTTCTCTGAGACATCTTAATTGAGCCCACTCCTTTTGTTAACCTGCATTTTGTCCATGGATCCCCAGTGGCTCCACCAAGAGAGAAGAACTCGCCTGGATGGCCAAATTCTACGACAGAATCTAGAAATCTTCTCACAGCTCCTGTGCTTTCAGTACTATTACAGTGTACAGCTGTGTCCCACCTCTTAGATGTGCAAAACTGATGTCTGGTTTGTGTTAACTAATTGCTTGCCAGAACAGCAAATGTTAGCGTGGGAGGCTGGCTGGGCAGCCACCAGGGAACACATACATTCTTTTTTTCCTCTGACCTCCAATTATTAGGTGCTTCTGTTTTCCCTCAACCTGAAAATGCCCTTCTGTCTGCCTCTCCCTACCAGGAACCCAGTTTAGAATAGAAACCTGAGGTCAGATAATTAAGGATTTGCAATGATGGAATGAATTTTTGCCAACCTTCTGTAGTCTCCAGGGACTCCCACTTTTGTGCTGATGGTCCACAATGCTGAATTGTGGATTTACAGTTCTTCTTTAGAAGTGTTTCCAGAAAAAACCCAGGTATCAACAAATGCAGCTCAATGAATCCAATGTGATGGCCAGTCGCCATGGAGTAAGCTTAGTTTTTTTAACGCCAGAAGCTGAATCCTCTTGGGGA
This sequence comes from Hyaena hyaena, assembly GCF_003009895.1. NCBI lineage: Eukaryota > Metazoa > Chordata > Mammalia > Carnivora > Hyaenidae > Hyaena > Hyaena hyaena. The sequence goes on from NW_024080765.1 coordinate 318,159, forward strand.
AATGATAGTAAAGATTTCTCTTCCCAAGAGATTTCATTTAGCTGCCTCTGTCTTATTTTTGTGTAGGATTTCCCAGCATCAGGCATAGTACTTTTTCCTCTTACCACTCTCTATAGCCTAAAATAGTCTAATTAAAGAAATGGATCATTCACACAGCTCTTCAGAAAGACTACAGTGAACAGGGTGCAGCCATTTCAAAATGGGTTTTTATGCACAGCCTTCTAATTGTACATAAATACTGTACTATTATATTGAGACAGTTGTTGATATTTCTTTCTTTTCCTCCTCAAAGAAAGAGCAAACTTTTAGTGAGCCATGGCATGATTTGGGAGATAACCATTTTACATTAATTGGAAAAAAAATTCTCTAATAATGTGTACCATCCTTGTTCATCTGAACTTCCTTAATTTTCTGCAATGAGCATATACTATTCTGTTAAGAGATAAGAGATACAAAAATTGGCATAAAAATCTTTGTAGCTGCCTTTAAGCCATGAGTCTGCTGATTGAAATTAGCACTATAGTTCTTTAGTTATTGATAGAAAAGATTAGAGGGGCGCCTGGGTGGCTTAGTCGGTTAAGCGTCCAACTTTCGCTTCGGTCATGATCTCGCGGTTCGTGGGTTCGAGCCCCGCGTCAGGCTCTGTGCTGACTGCCAGCTCAGAGCCTGGAGCCGGTCAGAGTCTGTGACTTCCTCTCTCTCTGACCCTCCCCTGCTCACGCTGTCTCTCTCTCTCTCTCCTAGAAATAAATTAAAAAAAAAAACATTAAAAAAAGAGAAAAGATTAGAAATATTTTAGTGAGAGAAATAGTGCATTATAGTTTTGAACCTTGAAACATGGAGACAACCTGGAGTGCTAAGAAAAGGGATCTGAATTCTGAGATACATACTATAGTGGGAATGAATATAAGTCTTGGAAAAAGATTCTGATTATGTACCCCAGTTATTAATGCAGACATGCTTTAGGTAAGCTTTTTCACTGAAGTCATTTTCAACAAGATAGCTGGATTAAAAAAGAAAAACCAAAACGACTTACTTTTACCATAAAAGCACTGTAAAAAGTAGCTGCATATCTATATCATTAAAAGAGTTATTTTACTTGTTATAGTTAACATTCTGGAACTTCCAGCAGGCACTATGATTCTGAGTACCCCTCAGCTGGGACATGGGAGAGAAGACATCAATTGGGAAGACAGAATGAGAGGACATCACATGCTGGACCCACAATTGGCACATTGTGAGTGCAGGCCAAGTTCAGGCAGCCTACACAGACCTCTTTCATCACTAGCCATCTCTGGGTGGAGATGCTGGGAAACTCTCTCATCTCTCACTGTTCAGTTGTTCCTTCAGTAGAATGAAGAGCAGGGATACATGAGCTAGGTTTTAATGCTGTTCTGTCTTTAAGTGTGATTCTATTCTGTGGCACTCAGGAATACTTCCAAGTGGCCAGTATTCTACAAACATCCAAAGCCTGTTTTTCAAGGCCAGGGTCCTCCAGAGTTCTCAGACCTTGGCTGGGCCCCATCACACACACACACACACACACACACACACACACACACACACACTGTCTTCAGCATCCCCTGCATGCTTTGAGTTCTGATCACACTCACTGGGTAGCTTAAACTCTCTGACATGAATTTAACTGATAAGGGGTGCAATAGAAAAATGGAGGAATTGGGGAAAGGGGTTCTGAAAGGGGATACGAAGCCCAGATGGAAGATCTGTCTTCCTCTTCACCCCTTTCCCAGAGCCCCTGCATAATGATCTACTCCCCAGGGAGCTGATATCACCACAGAATTTGGTCATTTCCTGATTTTGCCTTGTGAGAATCAAATAAATGTCATAAATAACGTCTACGATCTTACAGTTGGCCAAATGGACACTGGGTAAAAATCTGAGGCTACAAGGATGAATCCTTAGACTTTCTCCTCAAGGTATTAATCAGGTGCAGGAAAAGAAATACACCAGACCAACCCGAACCCAGTATTGATGGTGCCAAGATCAAGATGGGGAAGTTCAGCATGCAGCCTGTGAGCTGAGAAATGAAGGCCAGTGGGGCCCTGCCCTGAGTAGGAATGCATGGAAACACATCTGAGTGTGGCACATGCCGGGAAGACAGGCTGCTGTGTGTGCCTGGTTGTAAGGCATTTGTGGGAAGGGACCAGAGAGATAAACCTAAGAAGACAGGCAGAACTCTGGAAATAAAGGGCTTTGGATGAGCTGAGAAGTCTGGAATTCATCCTAGACAGCAGTGATTCTCAGCCCTGTCAAATCCAGTGACCCTTTTTATAGCAAATACTGTGTAATGCCTCCTATATAGAGCATTCTGAAGTGAAATTTGTATTACAATAACTTATCCAAATACATAATTACATAAAAAATGAAAATCACTGTAATGTGCTAGCTATGACATTAAGGAGAATATAAAAGGAAAATGCATTTCAATATGTAAATGCCTGAAAGTCACTAAAATAGAAGTCATAATGCAGTGGCTAGACATTGTACCTATACATGGTATCACCAAGGACATGGCAGCTACAAATATACATGATACAGGGGTGGGTTACAGTGACTCAAGGACCACGCTGTCATCAGGGCTGGATCTTCTGAAATGTCAAACAACCCATGGAGGAGTGCTGAACGCAATGTCCAATATTCTCTTGATTTCCTTAGGATTTTAGGTTCTAGATAATCAGAGTATATGAAAACCATGCAAGAATATTTTGTGTGTCTTTGTCAATTGGAGTTAGTCCCGAGTCCCTATAATTATAAACAGCCTTTTCAATTATGGGAATGTTCAGTGAGGCCTTCAAAAATCACACTGCAGATGAGACCATTACTTCTCTGTGTCTGGGGGACCCAGACATGCATCTTTGGGGGCCGAGACGGGTGGCTGTGAAGGTGAGTGGCTGTGAAGGATGGCTGAGGCACAACCAGGGGAGTTTCTGAGGGGCACACTGGTGCCCTAGAGAAAGAGTCAGTTTGAAACTGCAGCCCCTGGGAGCACCTGGGTGGCTCAGTCAGTTAAGCGTCTGACTTCAGCTCAGGTCATGATCTCATGGTTTGTGAATTCTGTATTGAAGTCTGTAGAATTCATAGGTTATTGACATATTTTTGGTTAAGAAAGAGGCAGAAGTACTGCTGGTGGGAATGCAAACTAGTGCAGCCACTCTGGAAAACAGTATGGAGTTTCGTCAAAAAATTAGAAATCGAACTACCCTATGATGTAGCAATTATACTACCAGGTGTTTATCCAATGGAAACAAAAATGCTGATCAACGGGGCACATGTACCCCAATATTTATAACAGCACTATCAACAATAGCTAAATTATGGAAAGAACCCAAATGTCCATTGACTGATAAATGGATAAAGAAGATGTGGTTTGTTTATATATATATATATATATGGAATATTTTATTTTATTTTTTTAATGTTTTATTTCTAGGAGAGAGAGAGAGAGAGACAGCATGAGCAGGGGAGGGTCAGAGAGAGAGAGAGTCACAGACTGAAACAGGCTCCAGGCTCTGAGCTGGCAGTCAGCACAGAGCCCGACACAGGGCTCGAACCCACGAACCACGAGATCTTGACCTAAGCGAAAGTCGGACGCTCAACCGACTAAGCCACACAGGCACCCATATATATATGGAATATTACTCAACAATCAAAAAGAATGAACTCTTGCCATTTGCAACAACATGGATGGAACTAGAGGGTATTATGCTTAGCGAAATAAGTCAGTCAGAGAAAGACAAGTATCTTATGATTTCACGCATGTGGAATTTAAGAAACAAAACAAAGGAACATAAGGGAAGGGAAGGAAAGACAAGATAAAAAGAGGGAGGCAACGGTGAACAAACGGGATTGCTGGAGGGGAGATGGGGGGATGGGCTAAATGGGCAACGGGCATTAAAGAGGGCACTTGTTGGGATGAGCACCGGGTGTTGTATGTAAGTGATGAGCTAAATTCTACTCCTGAAATCATTGTCACACTATATGTTAACTAACTTAGATTTAAATAAAATTAAAAAAAAAATAGAGACAATGCTTCATTGTAACAGTTCAGGTTAAGAAAATATTATTGTCTCAGCACTGATTTTACGTCAAGCCATCATAATCGTGGATCACACAAAAAGAGGTAGTGATTACATTGGCTTCTATCATGTGTGTTTGTTTACTCTGCAAGGAGCTCCTGACGTGAAACCCTGTGCTGTATATAAATATATATATTCTGCTCCAGTCTGGACTACTTGCCCTCCTTGCCTGTGCACAGCTGTTATTCTAGGATTACCATTATCAGCCCATTATCACCATCCTGGGGATTCTCTTTAGTTCCTTGATATTGAATCTTGTGTTTCTTGTCTCCAATGAAGTCCTCTTTTTTAGTTACTTCCTCATTTTGGTGGAGCACATCATCTTGTAGCTTCCTCAGAAAGGATGGGCATGAATTAAATTTTTTTGAGATTCAGCTTGTCTGAAAGCATCTTTATTCTTCATTCTATTTGTTCCAAGGATGTTGGTTTAACAAACTGTAGAGCTCCAAGTTGGGAACAAATGTTCCTGGAAGAATCCCACTGGACCCTTCCTTTGTCTTCTAACTTCTAGTGTTGTTGTCGGAACAACCAAAGTCATTCTGATTCTTATTCCTTTATTTATGAATTTATGACTTGTGTTCTCTCTCTCTCTTTCTCTCTCCCTGTTGCTGTCTCTCTCTGTCTCTGTCTGTCCATCTCTCTGTCTAGAATGTCCTTCTATCACTCAGAGCATCTATCTCTGTTTCTCTCTGAAGGATGCTCTCAATGTCCACTGGACTCAGAAGTTTCGCACTGATGTTCTTGTTTGGATCTAATTTCATCTATTCGACTTCACCTCTTATCCTGTATCCTGGAGAAATTGTGAGCTATTTCATTGAAAATTTCTTCTCCTTTTCCATTTTGTCTCTCTCCCTTTTCATGATTTCAATTACTTAGACATTGGATACTATACACTGCCTATTTTCTCATCATTTCTTTCCATTTTTGAGTTTTTTCCCTTTATTTTCTAGATATTCTCTCAACGTTCTTTTTTAACACTTTTGTGTTTTTCATTTCTACTAGCATACTTTAATTTCCTCAACTTCTTATTTTTTTTAAGTTTATTTGTTTTTGAGAGAGAGAGACAGAGAGCAAGTGGGGAAAGGGCAGAAAGAGGGAAACACAGAATCTGAAGTAGGATGAGCTGTCAGTACAGAGCCTGACACGGGACTCAAACCCATGAACTGGGATATCATGACCTGAGCCGAAGTCAGATGCTTAACAGACTGAGCCACTCAGGTGCCACCTCAATTTCTTATATTTTTAAGTAGAATCTCATTCTCTCTTCATTGACTTTGTTTATTTTACCACTGAGAATAATAACTTCTTTTTAAGGTTCTTTTCTCTGGGTAGTTTCTGTTTCTCTATCTTCCTTCATACACATGGTCCTTCCTTTGTACAAATGGTAGTTCTTGGTGGTACGCTCAAAAGTGAAGGAGGGAGAAACAAAGTCAAATGGAAGCTCTAAACCTGTGCTGATCGGGTGGTTTGTCAACTTTGGGCTTCACTTTACGGTATTTGGGTGATGGTTGCCTGGACAACCCTAATGTCAGTATTTTCAGGTCTGTTCATCTCTCCTGGAAAAGTAAAGATTTAGCTGCCAGATCTCTGCAGGCTGGGAGGAGAATGTGGCCCAGGAGTCAGCACTCTGTAGACATGCAGTCATTCACCACCCTGGTTTGGGTAAGGTCCAAGACTCTCACCAGTACTCCCAGTACAAAGTCCCTCTTTTACATTTGCTAGCGTTTTCACCCCCAGATAGATGTTGGTTGGGGTGAGGTGAGCAGGAGGGGCAGCTGCCCAGTAAATGGGGTGGAGAGCTACAGATGTGTTTCCCAAGTAACTTATGTGACCCACCTCATTTTATCAGTCCCCTCTGTCCCGTGAACCAGAGATTTAGTTCTGGTAGTTCTCAAGCACTTGGAGGACTCTGCAGTGTGCGGCAGGGTGGGCTGTCAGCAGGACCCCCAACAAAATATGTGCATATGTAGAAGAGTGCCCTTCTGGACAGAGGCAGTTACACACATCTGGGCAGACATATCCACATGCTACAGTCCATTGTTTGGCTGGAGGGATGTGGCCAGGATTTCACTTACACAGATCGGTACATGTACACAGTGAATAAGCCACACTCGGTTACCCTGCTTCTCAGCTTCCTCTAAGACTCTTTTGTGGCCAACTTGCACAAGTTTTCCAAAAATATGTTGCTGTTGTCTTCTCCTTGTTCCTGTGGATTTATGTGTTCTTGGTAAATGTCCGTGTTAATGTGATGTTAGCAGGGTTTGGGGAAGGAATACAATTTGAAGAATATAGTTAATCCATTACTTAACCAAAAACCTTACTCTTTCTTTTGAACTTCTATATTTTTCCAGGTCTTTATATTTCCTGCTTGTTCATCATCATGTAGGAGGCATTTGTGTTTGTTTCATACTGGAAATTGATATGGAAACTGCCAAAATAATGTCAAAAGTATTTAGTATTTGCCAAAATGATGTCAAAAAGATAAGGACAGGAGATAGAAGTGTATGCTTCTTGCTATTAAAATGAATGCCCTACATATTTTGGGATGAGCACTGGGTGTCATATGGAAGAGATGAATCCCTGGGTTCTCTGGAAGCCAGGACTACACTGTATGTTAACTAACTTGAATTTAAGTTAAATGATTAGATAGATAGATAGATAGATAGATAGATAGATAGATAGATAAAATGAATGCCCTTATGACCATGTTTGAAGGTGTCTCTTTTGTTTACTTTTAGGCTTCATCTTGCCTTTTTAAAAACATTTATTTATTTTTGAGAGACAGAGAGAGACAGAGCATGAGCAGGGGAGAGGCACAGAGAGAGAGAGAGAGGGAGATACAGGATCCAAAGCAGACTCCGGGCTCTGAGCTGTCAGCACAGAGCCCGATGCGGGGCTCGAACTCACGAGCCGTGAGATCGTGACCTGAGCTGAAGTCGGCCGCTTAACCAACTGAGCCACCCAGGAGCCCCGCATCTTGCTTTTTAAGAAGAGTATCCAATACATTTATACTTCTTGGTCATAATTGTATGTATAACTTCATGCTGTTTCCATGGTTTTGCTTTCTCTTTTTTATTTTCCTTCTCCATAGTATTTTGGTCTCCATCTTCTGTTATATATTCTCTATATTTTCTTTTTTTGTTTTTACATATAAGAATGATTTTGATATATACATTAGTTTTAAATTCTATATTTAGTTGTCAATGTTCCACATGCAACAGTTCTATAAACCTGCCATTTATTTACACCACAATTCCCATTTTTTATTGGTTTCCCAATTAACTGGAATATTTTTGATAAATTTTTTTATAGCAAGGTTACATATGAGGTTTATTTCAGAATTAATTCGTATGTGACTATTTTTCTGTTGCTATCTCTTGGCTCCTCTTCTGTGAAGAGGAAATCTAAAGCCAGCTTGATTTTCCTTCATTGAATGAGTTAGGTGGCATTTTTTTCTGTACTGAAGTGGGATTTTTAATTTATATGTGGGGTTGTTTTTGTATATGCATATGTGAATATCTAAGTGATTTGTCAAATTCTTTCTTTAACTTTGAAAATCAACATTTGACTGTGATTTGTTGAGATGTCTTTTGATCAATGCATGGAATGGACATACGGATGACCAATAGAACTTTAAAAGTGCTCAGTCTTGGGGTATTTGGGGGAAACAAAGTTAAAATTATAATAAGATACTTTAGATTGCCAGCATTTTTTAAACTTTCTGATTGAAGTATGATATATGTATATATCTTAATTGTGCAGCCTGATACATTGCCACAAACTAGAATCACAGCAGCAGATAATGAGCAGACCCTTGCCAGCCTCCTGGAATCCCCCCTTGAGCCCCATCTACCTACTCTCCTCACAAAGCAACTGACTCTAACAGCCTAGATGAATTCTGAGTTTGCAAACAATGTTAGATTTGGTGACATCAAGCAATTGCAAAATTGGAAGGGAAGTCCTCTCCTTCAATACTGGGGGGAATGTAAGGTTATGCAGACATTTACAGAGGAGTTAGATAACACCCATGTTCTTAATTTCTCAGTCTTCCTTTTCCATCATTCATTTCTGACCCTCCCTGTCCTTTCTAATACAGGTTCATTTGTATTTCCTCTTACCCAATTATGATTCAGCCAACCAACAACTGCTATTACACTTCCTGAGAGAACAAGCTTGCTCTTAGAGACGACTGTTAATGTTGACCTACGGTGCCTCTCATGTTCATCAATTCTGAGCTGCTGCCAAATGTACCTGCCTCAAAATAACTTTCCCAATGTTGCCTTGTCCTTCCGATCATCCCCAATTCCATTATTTCCCTGATGAAAACTGAAATTTCTGCCAATTGCAAGTGTACTTAAAGCACTCTACAAATGGGATAAAATGGAAATGATATCTAGAAGCATCTCTCACAGCATCTAGCACAGAGTGTGTGGTCCAAAATGATTCCTTCCTTTTCCCTTTTGTTTAAAAAGCCTCACTTGCCCTCAGAACAGCTCTGAACATCATGAAAAGCCACCCTAGGGCACTTGCACAGAGCAGAAAAAATCCTTTTCTCTTTCAGAGAAATGTTTGTTGGTGGGCCAAAGTTTTTAAATAATATTTGTGCTTATTCTTTGACAGTGATACATACAATCTGTGAAGTTGAAATTTCCTACAGATTAATTTAATTAACCCATATCTGATCAGCAACATTCTTATGGTGTTTCATACTCAGATAAGCAAAGTGATAGGGACAGAGAACAAGCAACCTGAAGCCAGGAGACATGGTACTTGGTGTGTGTCACCTACAAAGGCAGGGGAACAAATGTCCAGAGCAGATGTCAGCACCACTTCCGCTCCAGGACCTGATGGGCTCGACTACGTATTTCAGTGTGGTGGCATTTAGCCAAATTCTCCCCACTGTCATATTTCTGTGATATGGCTTCCTGTAGCTTGGTGTGGCTTCATTTGTCTGACTTACCCCAAATTACATCACAATGCCCCAGAAAATATTTATTCTGATAGTGGCCTAATTTTCTTGGTCTAGATAAATAGGCAAGAAAACTGAGAAATTGACACATTCCTTCAAAAATGAGCTGCTGCAAGATTTAAAGAGATAGTTGTAAATTCCCTGAAATCCATATCGGTAGCTTATAGACACTAAAATGCTATCCTGTGTTCAGAGAAGGCTCTTTTCTTTCTACAGTTTAAACGAACACTCTAAACACTCATGAAGGGATATATACGTGAGGTATCTTTTATTCTCTGATTGAAATAGATTTGCACTAAACTCCTTCATCTGCCTCTTGCTCCCACATGACCAACGGCCCAGAGCTTTTGATTTATCTAACGTGTTTATTTACTTATTATCAAAAACGCCAAGAATATTCTGGAAATAGCCCTTTCAGGACTGTATCTTTAACTGTGGTCTCATTAATACTCACTCTCTTGGAGACGACCAAAAATTTGAAAAGATGCAAAGCTGTTTATGAATTATTTAGTAACTGACGAACCCCTAGTCTTTGAGTTTCCCCATCATCACAAATGTTAATTGAATAACTTTTTGGCCCTTGATCTTCTGAACCTCTCAAACACTGTTTGCCTAACTATGGAGACAGTAGCAGGAGTTCTATGACTAATTCTAACTTGAGGGAGATGGGGAGCTCAATTTGGAAACAACTATTCTTTTTCTAACTTTTCTTCCTTGTTTCCCAACTATAGTCATGCATAGTGTAGTTTGCCTGCAGCTGTAAGTGAAGACATCTGCTTGTCTCTCACTGTACTTGGATCTATAAGGACCTTGTTCACTTTCTTGTTTCCTTTGGAAGGCTTTCAGGGCATGCCACCCCAAAATGTGCCACTTTGGTATATTGATTACTTTGAACTGAAGACACGTGAAAAAGAGTAAGTGCAGAGAGAGGTTTTCTCTCTTTGAGCTCCCCTTATCTGCCTAAATATTGGTCTTCCAAAAGGAACTCAATTGTCATGAATCCCCTTCTGGGAAGTTTTGTCAACCAGGGAGGATGGACTCATCACAGGAGAAGAGGCTTGAAGTCGACACGCTACCTCGATGCTCTTGGTCACCCACTATCACATTGCCCGTCTCTTCATTTAAGGCCCATTAATTTCTCCTAAAAATCACTTACTGTCCAAATGGTCTACATACCCTCTCCCCTTCTCCTATGAAGATGGGTATATAAACTCAAATCTCACTGCTTTTTGGGGTATTCACTTTTTCCCTTGATGCCCCAAGCATGTAATATTAAAAAGTAATAAGTTTGTATGGCTTTCCTCCTGGTAACCTGCCCTTTGTCAGTTTATTTCGTAGAGCCAGAAAAGCCAAGAAAAGTAGAGACAGTCTTTCTTCTGCTGTAATGTGATTCCTCTATCCTGATTAGTACAAATACCCTTGTGATCTCCATTCTTCTGTTTTTAATTTTTTTTAATGTTTATTTATCTTTTTGAGAGAGAGAGCGCGTGAGAGAGAGCAGGGGAGGGGCAGAGAGAGAGGGAGACACCAAATCTGAAGCAGGCTCCAGGCTCCGAGCTGTCAGCATACAGCCCAATGTGGGACTCAAACCCATGACCCACAAGATCATGACCTGATCTGAACTCGGTCACTTAACTGACTGTGCTACCCAGGTGCCCCACAAGAGTCATTCTTTGTGGTTTTTATTTACTATAGTGTCTAGTGAAGCATCTCAATGAATATCTATTAATTATTGACTGGTTGATTGCAATACTGTGTAAAATGAGACAAACTATTCTACTTCCCAAATGTAATAACCATTAGCTAAGAAATGGTTAGAAAATGTAAATATATCAGAGCCTATCTATTTCTGTTACTATCAAAACAATAGTGTTACTAATGGCAAGTGGGTGGCAGAGACTCTGGCGTCCGTGAACTTTGGCCTGTTTAACCAAACGTGTGGGGTGGAAAGAGATGAAAATGAATTATACTTTACTAATCTCATTTTAACTGGCCTTTTACCTACAAAAAATAATAAATTAACCCCAAAGGGTGAAACCCTACAACTATCTTCAATCATGGCGTAATTATTATAGTACCTGAAACAACAAAAGAAAAACAAAATGAAACCCAACGACCCTCATTCCAAAAATATTCAAACTTTTCTTCTAACTGTAATGATTCTATGTATGTACTTACTTTGTGCAACACACCATTACTGTGACTGGGTACAGCCTACATTCTTCAAAGGCATTTTATTCTACGAACGAATAGGTCTTCAGAGACTCTACCCTATAGTAATACATGAACTCTTTACTTTGATGCAAGAAAAACATCAGCAGAGGCTTACCAAGAGGTTCATGAGATTAACATACCCCCTTTAAGAACCACCCTTGGGTCCTAGATAATTAGTCAACTACATAAGATTTTCTTCTAGCTTTCCGAAGTAACTATATTGCCACACAGGATTGGAAGATGGGTTGCAGGATTAAGGGCTTTGCTATTGGACAACAATGGCTTGAATACTTAGGATGACTTTGTGAGAAAGGCACCGCAATTCCCTGATGTGACATCTTTAATGGAAGTGATAAAATGTGAACTGCTTTGGAAAATGACTCCCTTTTCAAATGATGGTTGTGAAACCTATTTATGATATTCTTTATTTAATATCTTTCTGCTCATTGTGTTTTCTTCTCCTTAGCCTGGAATTAACAATTAAATGTGTTTTGTTGGTTTTCATTTAACATTTTTTTTCCCACTAAAACATGTCCCATCTCTGACAATAATGAAAACTCCATGAATAAGTGTACTTTATGAATATAGCACATTAAGGCTATTTTTTCCCTGACAGTTCTGGGTAGATCTAGGTTATTCATTCATTTAATTAACCATTTGCTGCCACCATTATTATGATTATTATTAATTTATTATTGAGCACTCATAGTGCAAGAAACAATGCTTGTGTTAAGGGGAAATGAAAGATAAATAAGAATGTATACAAGGAGTTTAGATTCTAACAACAGTGTAGAACATGTAGTCTAAATAGCCACAATAAAAGCAGAAAATTGGAAATGTCACCTGCTTGCCTGCTCACTTTGTAGTGTTGCACTTCCATACTTTAATCCCAGCATGACTCCATCTATTTTAGCCACCACCGCTTTGCACATGAGAGAAGTTTTCCCCCTCCGCCAGGCTCCCCAGCACCTGAATCTAGATCTCATTTCCTGTCCAGAAGAGTGGGTGCCCAGAGTCTTTGTCTCCAAGGACGTTCTCATTGTTCTGTGTTTTATCCCCTTGGCCCACGCATGCATCATAGAGGTGGGTCATTTCTAAAGAAAGGCTTCTATTGCTGCCCATCCAAAAGGCTCTATAAGCAGACGACTCTCCCCTCCATTTCAGCACTGAGGTGGCAATTTACTGCACATTCTACCCAGAACACTCCATTCCACCGCAACCGTACCCCACCCCACTTCTTCCTTCCTTCTTTTACCTTCATTTATTTTTGAGAGAGTGAGACAGAGCACGAGCAGGAGAGAGGCAGACACAGAATCCAAGGCAGGCTCCAGGCTCTGAGCAAGCGTTCAGCACAGAGCCCGACATGGGGGCTCCAACCTACGAACCCTGAGATCATGACCTGAACCAAACTCGGAGGCTCAACCAACTAAGCTACCTAGGTACCCCACCCCCACCCCTTTCACCTGTCTCACTTCTTCTTGCATCCTGGATCACCACCATGACATCCTCAGATAGGCCAACACAAAACAAATGCAAACAGGCAAAGAATTCAGGGGAGACAGTCTGGCTACCTATCAGCATCACAGCATTCAACTCCTGTTCCCACAGCTTCCTCCAGAACCCCTCCCCAAAATAATTGGGCACATGGGGGAGGAAGATGACACTCTGGTCAGCATTGCACTCAATTTGACTGTCAGTGGTGATAGAAAAGATGTGGGCTGCTGTTACTGAATCTTTCCACCGTCTCAAAAACGTCCTAAGAGGCACCAAAGCAGTCCAGTGGATAATCCCCAGCACTGACATTTGTGAGGGCATGGGGTGGTGGTTGTATTTGCTCTGAGGACCATTATTGAGGACATAACAAATTGTTCACTTCTTACTTTCCCCACCCTACGCCTTTCCTAGATCTGCCAGCTTTGATTCTCCTGCCCTTAGTAGCTTCAACAGCTTTTTTCTAAACTCTTGGTTCCTTGCTCCACATAAGGCCTGGGTGCTTACAGTTTAATTGCTCTTTCTGTATCTCCTCCAGCACCAGTGTCTTTGAACTCATGATGTCTCAGAGGAAGATTCCCAGCCTGGTTCTTGCTTCCCCAAAGATTCTTGCCCCTTTTGGGTTATGATATTCAGACAAAGAGCAGGCAATGAGGAGCTTGCTAATTGAAAGTATTAGAACAGAATTGTTGAGTCAAGGCAGGGCTAGAGAAGATGAACTAAGCTGTGTTAGCTTTTGCAAACCATGACAAACAACCTCAAGAAATCTGGTGGCTTACAAAAAAACCCAAAATATTTCTTGCTTGAGTTACAAAAGGAGGGCTATAGATCTGCTTCAGTTCTGCTGATATAGGTAAGCTTTTCTGAGCTCTGCTTAGTTCTGACCCCAGAGAAGGAGAAGTTTCTATATGACATTTGTTACTCTCACAGCAGAGAACATGAATGCAATAGAGCCTGGGCCAATCCACGTAATATAAAGCTTCCAGGTAAGTAAAGCTAATGTCATGGAAATTTGTAAGCCATTGGCTAAAGCACAGTGGGCCAAATCTTGATCACATATCTTCTTTCCCTGGTATGTGGGGCAGATCACTTAACACAGGGTAGGGATGCAGAGTCGTATTTTGAAGAAAAAGCAAATATTTGGAAAGAATATTATAGGGAATATAGCTTAAGGGAGGGGAGAAGAAGTGAGGGTCACAGTTACTAGAATAGGGTACAAAGCAGAGTTTTGTCCACAAGAGATAGGCAATAACTCAATTACTAATTTCCATAGTGTGTGTGTGTGTGTGTGTGTGTGTGTGTGTGTTTTATTATTACAAGCAACAGATACCTAAATCAAATTACCTTAATTGAAAAAGAAACCTAATAGGTTGACAAGTCCAGATGGAGTTAAGGGATGCCAGCTCTATGCTCACAGATAATGTCTCCAGGAATCACTTTTTCTCTGTTTTAGCCTCTTTTATAGTTTCCAAATGGCCCCTAGAAGCCCTAGGCTTATAGTTTATCAACTTAACAACCCCATTGGGAAGAAAAATGTCCATTTGCCAATAGTTCTAGAATAGTCTTGAGGTTGACACTCATTGGTTTTTAATGTCACCCTTGTTTCATACTCCTAACTCTAGCTCACGTGTCAAGAGGAATGTGATAGGTACTTAGACCTGGGTCTAGAAGTGGAAGTGAAGTCAGCTGCACCTCAAATACTTGAGTGAAGATTGGGGCGGAGTTCTTCAAGGAAATTTGAGATGCTCTTACCAGATGGGCATGCTGAGGGTCCCACAGACTAGGGAGAGCTGTTGGTTAAGTTAAATTTATTCTTGGTAGGCAAGGGAAAACAAAGTCCCACCAACATGGAAAGTTATGGCAAGATTTTTATAAGAGGAGGGCTAAAAAGGTCAAGTGAAACTGGTGATGTTGGGCTTTTGGATTTTGGGAGTGAGGAGTGAGTAGGACAAGTGGATGACGCTACAATAGGTTGGTAGACATAAAGTGAGGATTTTCCAGTAAATTAATGTAATATCTCATTCCTCCTCTAAGACTGGTTTTTCCAGCGCAGTTACCACTCACTTGGCTCTTGACTGGCTCCAGGCTGCATTCTTGGTAAATATCCACTTCATGGGAGGATAGGTGCCTGGCTGGTAAAAAGGGCAGACGTCCACAAGATGGGTCATGTGCCAGCCTGAGGACAGCCACTGGGCTGACTTGATGTATGGTTGCTTGAATGACTAATCCAAGGCCCCTTATATCCCTCTTGCCTGGGTTAGATCAAGAGCTAGGTAAACGTCAAGAATTTCAAGCTGTGGTTATTGGCCTTCCAATATCGGTTGAGGGGCAGTGATGGAGCACAAGTGACATTTCTCAGAGTTGCCTCACTGGTCAGTAGAATATCGTCACAACCTTTAACTTCTCTTCTAATTTAAGTTTCATTGTCAGGGTCGCCTGGGTGGCTCAGTCAATTGAGCGTCCGGCTTCAGCTCAGGTCATGATTTCATGGTTTGTGGGTTCAAGCCCTGCGCTGGGCTCTGTGCTGATAGCTAGCTCAGAGCCTGGAGCCTATTTCAGATTTTGTGTCTCCCTCTCTCTCTGACCCTCCCCTGTTCATGCTGTCTCTCTCAGAAATAAATAAATAAATAAATAAATAAATAAATAATAAATAAATAAATAAATAAAAAGTTTCATTTTCATTCTGAGCTATTGGAAGCATTTCATTTCAGCAGAACAAGGAAGAAGGTTTAGGATATTGGAAAACAAGACAGAGAGTGGATAGTGGTGGACACGAAAGGAAAGAGAATGTGTGATCAAGGAGAAAGTCAAAGTTTTCTTTTTAAAATGACATGGGGGTCACTATATGCAGAAAGCTTAAGAGTCAAACTATTTAAATAAAATACCACATCCACTTTTCCACCAACAAGCACCACATAATTTCTTCTCTCTCACTCACACAAAAGACTCTTTTTCCCCAAGGAGACTCACAAATGGGTTTTAAAAATGTGAAAAGGGTTCATTAATTCCTATGGGTTCAGCAAAATTCCCAATTTCAATGTTCAGTGTTGCATCCCCTAATAATTTTTGTCTAATAAAAAAACATCATTTTTCTTTCTTCTCTGACTGCCAGAGAATCCTAACAAAGGGTATTAAAGAAGTAGGACTCAGGCCACCCCTGTGAGGTAGAAAGGACTTTGACAGTCACCATGTTGTGTGAACAGTCTCTCAGAGGTGCCCTTCTCTGTTGTGCAGCATCTTGGACCTCCGTTCCAAACCCCTTTGTTTCCTAAATTGTTCCTTTCTTTCCCATGCTTTTCAGAAACAATGAACGCAATCAATTTCAGGGGCTAATGGCAGAACCAGAGGCTCTTTTCTCCATTTTCCCAATATATGTCCAAGAAAAGGCCCTCATGTAGGGCAATCAACATGCCTTGATTTTTGACAGTAATCATCAACTGGTGAATTATGCCAGAAAGGCCAATCCAGAATTAAAAGCATTCTTCTAAAGAAGGTTGAAGTTTTAAAAGGCGTTTTCCTGGTGCTTAATGATAGTGTTACATATATGTGAGTAAATTAGCTTCAAATTGCAAAACTACATATATATGTGTATATATGTACTATATGTATGTATATACGTATATATACACTCCTTTATACTATATGCATATAGTGTGTGTGTGTGTGTGTGTGTGTGTGTGTGTGTACTGCTTTACAGTTCTCATCTTTGAATATAGGACCCATTGTAATGGCCTTGTCCTTACTTTGCTGCACTCAGCACAATAGATTGAGCCAGCAACCTGTGTTTATTGTATTCTGCTAATGTGTGTATAGCTTGGCTTCTGCTCCCTTCTAATAAGGGCACAATGAGAACTTTAATTCCTCCCCGTGCATTGTGCACAGCATATCCCACATGAGAGGCAGAGAGGGGGCTGCTGTTTCTTTCCCCGTCCACAACTGACCAAAGAAATCATACCCCTTTCTGCTGTGGTCATCAGTAAGACTCGTTGTTTTTCAAAGATAAAAAGTGAATAGGTGTCTGTTGAAAGAATTAACCAGATTTTCTTTTTCAGCAAAAACAGAGATGTAGATGTTGAAAAGCAAGACATATACTTGGTCTGGAATATCATTAGGATGGGCTTTTTGTCTTGTGCCCTTTCAACAGATATTTATTGTACATCCAATCTTTTAATTGTGGACATGTCTCTTCTGTAATTTTGAGGACACATTGGAACTCCCATTGCCTAGCCTCTGCTAGCCAAGGTAAATAGGAAAGGATAAGAGAAAATCAGTGAAAATAATAGACTTACCACATACTAGATATATTTTATATCCTATAAGTACTTCATAGTAAGTCCACTGTAAATATCAGAAACTGGTATTAGCTGCTTTGATTAGCTTTGGGTAGTATTAGGGAAGGTTTGCAAGAATGGTTTATAAAACGCTGAAGTTGATCCAATGTCTGTGACCACACAGGGAGTCATGATGCTTCTCTCTTCCCCTTTTAGATAGGAGGGAAGAATGCCCGAAGGTAAGTGATTGTGTGAAAAGAGTCACAAGAAAGCATGACCCTTGCTATCAGCCTAAACATGCCTTGCCTTAACCTAAGCCTCACCAGCAGAGAAGCCAACCACTGCTCAAATAACACTGTCAGAACATGGGCAAGAGATTTTTTTCTTGTAAGCCTGGGTTCCCTCCTCTATCGAATGAGAAAATTCTGCCAGTTGATCATTAAAGCCCCTTCTAGTTCTAAAAATTGATTATTCTTTTTATCTAGACTTGCCCTCTCAAATAGCTCATGAGATTATTATGTTTTAACACCCCATGAGGAACAAAAGACAATGATTGTTAACCCTCCTTAAGGATGATTAAAGAAGGAGGAATTAATTTCGTATTTTATACATAATAACATAACATCCATGAAATAACCAGAAATAGAATATAAATCTACAGGTGACTTGATTCAAGTCAGTTTAGCATCCAGCTTCCGTAAAGCACATGCTATAAAGAGGGAGAATAGACTTTGGAGTCAGGCAAACAGGAATCTGAATCCCTGTTCTGTCTCCACATGACCTCAACTTACTTTCCTCCTTGTTGAGGAAGGAGAAGACCCTGTACAGCTCAGAGTGGTTGCAAGACTGAACTGATTAAGCTGTGTGACTATTGGGACGTTTGGTTTACAGCAGTCCTCAATAACTCTTTGTTTCTCTCATAACCACCCTCTATTCTTTCCTTTTATCTCCATTTCATTAGCCTTTCTAGAAGCCTATTCAATAAAGCGTTTGAACCACAGTTCGGTTGTAATAACCCTTGCCCATAATTACATTCTCATTATGTGCCTGACACTATGTTGAATCTTTACCAGCATTCCCTTACTTAATATTTATAAAACTCCATGAGATAGACACTATTCTTACCGCCCACATTGCCTAAATAAGGAACCTCTGTGTTTAGAGATATATAATTCTCCAAGATCACATAACTAGTGGGCTCCAGGATTTGAACAAAGCTTAGTTAAGTACTAAAGTCCATGCAATCAGACACCATTCTATAATTTATTCTTTCCATCATAAGAGGCATAGAATAAGAGGCCATCATTATTTTTCCTAGTGTAAAAAATATCAAATTAATATTCAATCAACTTAACTGCCAACCTTGGTTTTACAACCTAACACCAACAAGATAAAGAGGAGCCTAAGTGGCCCAGTTGGTTAAGCATCTGACTTTAGCTCAGGTCATGATCTCACAGTTCTTGAGTTTGAGTCCATATTGGGCTCCCTGCTGTCAGCACATAGCCTGCTTTGGATCCTCTGTCCCCCTTACTCTCTGCCCCTCCCCTCCTCACATACTCTCTCTCTCTCTCTCATTCTCAAAAATAAATAAACATTAAAACAAAAACACCAAGAGGAGCACCTGGGTGGCTCAGTCAATTAAGTGTCTGAGTCTTGGTTTCGGCTCAGATCATGATGTCATGGTTTATAACATCAAGCCCCATGTCAGGCTCTATGCTGACAGCACAGAGCCTGCTTGGGATCTCTTCCTCCCTCCCCTGCTCACTCTCTCTTTCAAAATCAACCTTTAAAAAACCCTAGGAAGATAAAGTTTATACAATGGGTGTTCCTTTATAACAGACATTGAGATAATCTTCGGGTTCTTGACTTTTAGTTAATATTTCCAGGGGAAAATGTGCAAAATATTTTACTGGCAAAGTGCAGGGTTAATTGTTGCTATTTGGCCTCCTGAAATCATATTGACTAGAAGAAATATACATCAGAGAGGCAGAGAAATATTACAATATAATAATTATTATGCCAGATATACACTTTTAAAAAATATTTATTTCTGAGAGACAGAGAGAGGCAGCATGAGCAGGAGAGGGTCAGAGAGAGAGGGGGACACAGAATCTGAAGCAGCTCCAGGCTCCGAGCTAGCTGTCAATACAGAGCCCGACATGGGGCCCGATCCCACAAACCGTGAGATTATGACCTGAGCTGAAGTCGGACGCTTAACCGACTGAGCCACCCAGGCGCCCCAGATATACACTTTTTGAAAACGGATGCATATTGGGGTGCCTGGAGGGCTTAGTTCGTTAAGTGTCTGACTCAATTTTGGCTCAGGTCATGGTCAATGATCATGAGATAGAGCCCTGAATCAGGTTCCACACTGGATGTGATGTGGAGACTGCTTGGGATTCTGTTTGGTCTTATCCCTCTGTCCCTCCCCTCCCCTCAAAAAAAAAAAAAAAAAAAAAAGAAAAGAAAAGAAAGAAAAAAAATTGGATGCATATTGAGTTACTAAACAGAAACATACTTTCCAGTATTGCTACTATGTTGAGTACTAAATTCTTACACGCAGCAATGAAGATGTGCAATAAATGTAATCTGAAAGATTTTTCTTAAGATGTGAATTATTACTTGAAGACTTTGGAGTAAGTTTAAACCTTTTGTTTTCTTGGAGACTGTTCTGCATTAAATTCATGAATGTATTTTCTTTAATTAGATGCAAACTTTAATTAGAGGAGAAGGTATTTCATAAGGGCAAGAATGTTATGGTATAGCATGGTGGCATATGCTTCAGAATAAGACAGATCTGTGTTCCAAACATAGCTTTACTCCCTACTAATTGAGTGACCATGAAATTCCATATATAAAATTAGTATAATTATTCTTTGTGTTGTTGAGAAAACGATGAACTTCAGGTTAAACATAAGGGCTTAAACACATTACTCTCCTTGACCCAATCAAAATGAAAACAATAGGGCAAAATGCATATACACCCTTAAAGGAAAATAGAATAGGAAAGAAAAGGATAGTAGATGAAGGATATCAACACAGTTTTTGGAAAATGAAAAGTGGAAGAAAAACTGCAAACTTCCCTAACACAGAAAGTTAAATCCAAGTGTTTAAAGAAGGGGTGACTAGGGGCGCCTGGGTGGCTTAGTCGGTTAAGCGTCCGACTTTCGCTCAGGTCATGATCTCGCGGTTCGTGGGTTCGAGCCCCGCGTCGGGCTCTGTGCTGACTGCCAGCTCGNTGGATAGGGGCGTGGTGAGGCAACTTTCTGGAAATCTTGATCAAAGCCGTGGGTGGAGCCCCAACTTTGGTTAATCCACAGCCACAGCTTGAATGGTCAAGATTTCATCCAGGGATGCCACCTAATCTGCTTCCTGGACTCCTTGCTCTTTAGTCTTAGGTCATGATCTCGAGGTTCGTGGGTTCGTGCCCCGCGTCGGGCTCTGTGCTGACTGCCAGCTCGGAGCCTGGAGCCTGTTTCAGAGTCTGTGACTCCCTCTCTCTCTGACCCTCCCCTGCTCACGCTGTCTCTCTCTCTCTCCTAGAAATAAATAAAACATTAAAAAAAAATAAAGAAGGGGTGACTAATAAGAAGCAAGCAGACTGTTTTGCAGAATTCCAGAAACTGGAAGCATGGTGGAGAGTGGATGAAGCGTGGGAAGACTTACGAAAACCTTTTTAAGGAATACCTCGATCCATAAATCTACTCCTATCCTGACATAGCCAGGTGACTACCCCTCTCCTACTCCAGCATGAACAAGGAAGGGTATTCTCTGAAGGAACTGAGGACTGGAAGCACAGAACTCAGAGGCAATAGGTGCAAGAAAAGGGAAGTGTGAGGGGCACCTGAAGCAGGAAGATTAAATCAACATCTACTTACTGAATGGTGACACTAGCATAACTGATATGAAGACAGAGAGACTGTTAAATTTGATTAATGGAAAATATGAAAAATTATAGAGAAAATTACATGAGCAAAGGACAATATAGAATGAGCCCAGATGGAAACAAAAGCTTCTTGGGACTCCTAAGTGTTCTATTAAAAAGGTCACATGCAGCTGCCATTGTCATTCACCATGCATGAAATGACGATTCCACAAACTAAGGGTGACACCACTGGCCTTCGCCAGTTCCACTTCAGTGTTTTGCAAACTGCCTATAAGTCCACACGATCACCAAGTAAAAGCCAACACTGCAAATCAATCTAATGTATTCTTAAACTTTACTACAAACATGTAAGTACTGAAGGTCAGTTTCCAGTCACAATACACCTCAGAATCCAAGGTTCTTTATGAAGCCACACCCCATAAAGCTGCAAGTTTCCTTCTGGAATATTCTACTTAGAAACTCTCAGAGGACAAGATTTGAGTACATAAAAATATTGTAATAAATTTTCATGTCTTTCACTTTTAAACAGCAGTGTTCAGGAGAAACAGTCTTTGAAAAAATAACTTTAATTAAAAATAGGGACAGAAATCAAACAGAAAAAAGAAATAATGAAAACACAAAGAGCATGAGAAAATTATATATCTCTGTGTTTGTGAATGTACATATATATATATGGTGCAAATATATGTGTATGTTCTATAAAGAGCTTTAATAAAATGTTATGAAACACCAGTAAGGTGCTATATTAAAAAGGAAAACTTAGAGGTAATTCAGACAAATTCTTTTTTTTCTTAAATAGTTTATTGTCAAGGTGGTTTCCATATAACACCCAGTGATTATCCCAACAAGTGCCCTCCTCCATGCCCACCACCCCCTTCCCCTCTCCCCCTCCCCCAGCCCTCAGTTTGTTCTCAGCATTCAAGAGTCTCTCATGGTTTGCCTCCCTCCCTCTCGCCAACTATTTTTCCCCTTCTTCTCCCGCATCGTCATCCGTTAAGTCCCCCCTAATCCACCTATATGTGCAAAAATGTGGTATTTATCCTTCTCTGCCTGACTTATTTCGTTCAGCGTAACACCTTCTAGTTCCATCCATGTTGCTGCAAATGGCCAGATTTCATTCTTTCTCATTGCCATGTAGGATTCCATCATATAGATAGACCACATCTTCTTGATCCATTCATCAGTTGCTGGACACTTAGGTTCTTTCCATGATTTGCCTATTGTTGAGAGTGCTGCTATGAACATTGGGGTCCATGTGCCCCTATGCACCAGCACTCCTGTATCCCTTGGGTAAATTCCTAGCAGTGCTATTGCTGGGTCACAGGGGAGTTCTGTTGTTAATTTTTTGAGGAACCTCCACACTGTTTTCCAGAGGGGCTGCACCAGTTTACATTCCCACCAACAGTGTAGGAGGGTGCCCGTTTCTCCACTTCCTCGCCAGCATCTATATTCTCCTGATTTGTTCATTTTAGCCACTGTGACCGGGGTGAGGTGGTATCTCAGTGTGGTTTTGATTTGTATTTCCCTGATGGTGACGGATACTGAGCATCATTTCATGTGTCTGTTGGCCATCTGGATGTCCTCTTTGGAGAAGTGTCTGTTCATGTCTTCTGTCCATTTCTTCACTGGATTGTTTGTTTTTCGGGTGTGGAGTTTGATGAATTCCTTATAGATTTTGGATACTAGCCCTTTATCTGATATGTCATTTGCAACTATTTTTTCCCATTCTGTCAGTTGCCTATTAGTTTTATGGATTCTTTCCTTTGCTGTACAGAAGCTTTTTATCTTGATGAAGTCCCAGTAGTTCATTTTTGCTCTTGATTCCCTTGCCTTTGGGGGATGTGTCAAGTAAGAAATTGCTGCCGTGGAGGTCAAGGAGGTTGTTTCCTGTTTTCTTTTCTAGGGTTTTGATGGTGTCCTGACTCACTTTCAGGTCCTTTATCCATTTTCAGTTTATTTTTGTGTATGGTGTGAGGAAATGATCTAGTTTCATTCTTCTGCATGTTGCTGTCCAGTTCTCCCAGCCCCATCTGTTAAAGAGGCTGTCTTTTTTCCATTGGATACTCTTTCCGGCTTTGTCAAAGATTAGTTGGCCATACGTTTGTGGGTCCAATTCTGAGTTCTCTATTCTATTCCTTTGGTCTATGTGTCTGTTTTTGTGCCAATACAATACGATCTTGATGATGACAGCTTTGTAGTAGAGGCTAAAGTCTGGGATGGTGATACCTGCCGTTTTGGTTTTCTTCTTCAATTTTACTTTGGCTATTTGGGGTCTTTTGTGGTTCATACAAATTTTAGGAGAGTTTTTTCGAGCTTTAAGAAGAACGCTGGTGCAATTTTGATTGGGATTGCATTGAATGTGTAGATTGCTTTGGGTAGTAATGACATTTTAACAATATTTGTTCTTCCGACCCATGAGCATGGAATGTTTTTCCATTTCTTTGTGTCTTCTTCAATGTCCTTCATAAGTTTTCTATAGTTTTCATCATACAGATCTCTTATATCTTTGGTTAGATTTATTCCTAGGCATTTTGTGGTTTTTTTTGTGCAATTGTGAATGGGATCAGTTTCTTGATTTCTCTTTCTGTTGCTTCATTATCGGTGTATAAAAACACAACCAATTCCTGTACGTTGATTTTGTATCCTGCAAATTCATTGATGAATTCATGTATCAGTTCTAGTAGGCCTCTGGTGGAGTCTGTCAGGTTTTCTATGTAGAGTATCAAGTCATCTGCAAAAAGTGAAAGTTTGATTTCTTCTTTACCAATTCTGATGCCTTTGATTTCCTCTTGTTGTCTGATGGCTGATGCTAGGACTTCCAGCACTATGTTAAACAGCAGTGGTGAGAGTGGACATCCCTGTCGTGTTCCTGATCTCAGGGGGAAAGCTCTCAGTTTTTCCCCGTTGAGGATGATGTTAGCTGAGGGCTTCTCATAGATGGCTTTGATGATGTTTAAGTAGGTTCCTTCTATCCCGATGTTCTCGAGGGTCTTTCTTAAGAAGCGATGCTGTATTTTGTCAAATGCTTTTTCTGCATCTATTGACAGGACCATATGGTTTTTATCTTTCTCTTCTTAATGTGATGTGTCACACTGATTGATTTGCAAATATTAAACCAGCCCTGTAACCAGGAATGAATCCCACTTGATCATGGTGGATAATTCTTTTTATGGGCTGTTGGATTCGATTTGCAAGTATCTTGTTGAGGATTTTTGCATCCGTATTCATCAAGGATACTGGCCTGTAGTTGATACTGGCCTGTAGTTGTCTTTTTTTCCTGGATCTCTGTCTGGCTTGGGAATCAAAGTGATGCTGGCTTCATAAAATGAGTCTGGAAGTTTCCCTTTGATTTCTAGTTTTATGAATAGCTTGAGGAAAAATGGGTATTAACTCTGCCTTAAATGTCTGGTAGAATTCCCCAGGGAAGCCATTTGGCCCAGGGCTCTTATTTGTTGGGAGATTTTTGATAACTGATTCGATTTCCTCACTTGTTATGGGTCTGTTCATATTTTCTATCTCTTCCTGTGTAAATTTTGGTAGTGAGGATGTGTTTAGGAATTTGTCCATTTCTTTTAAGTTGTTTAGTTTGTTGGCATATAATTTTTCATAGTACTCCCTGATAATTGCCTGTATCTCTGAGGGGTTGGTTGTAATAAGTCCTTTTTCATTCATGATTTTGTCTATTTAAGCGCTCTCTCCTTTCTTTTTGAGAAGCCTGGCTAGAGGTTTGTCCATTTTGTTTATTTTTTCAAAAAACCAACTCTTGGTTTTGTTGATCTGTTCAATTGTTTTTTTTGGTTTTTATATTGTTTATTTATGCCTTGATTTTTATTATTTCTCTTCTCCTACTGGGTTTGGGGTGCTCCTGTTGCTCTCCCTTTAGTTCTTTTAGGTGTGCTGTTAGATTTTGTACTTGCGTCTTTTCTAATTTCTTGTAATAGGCCTCAAGTGCAATGTACTTTCCTCTTAGGACTGCCTTTGACACATTCCATAGAGTTTGGATTGTTGTATTTTCATTTTCATTTGTTTCCATATATTTTTTAATTTCTTCTCTAATTGCCTGATTGGCCCATTCATTCTTTGGTAGGGTATTCTTTAACCTCCATGTTTTTGGAGGTTTTCCAGACTTCTTCCTGTGATTGATTTCAAGTTTCATAGCATTGTGATCTGAAAGTGTAGATGGTATGGTCTCAATTATTTTATATTTATTGAGGGCTACTTTATGTCCCAGTATGTGATCTATCTTGGAGAATGTGCCATGCACACTTGAGAAGAAAGTGAGTTCCATGGCCTCAGGATATAGAGTTCTAAACATATCTTTCAAATCCATCTGGTCTAATGTGTCATTCAAGTCCATTGTTTCTTTAGTGATTTTCTGTCTAGTTGATCTATCCATTGGTGTAAGTAGAGTATTGAAGTCCCCTGCTACTAGCACATTCTTATCCATAAGAGTGTTTCTTTTTGTGACTAATTGTTTTATATATTTGGGTGGTCCCATATTCGGTGCATAGACATTTATAATTGTTAGTTCTTCCTGATGGATAGGCCCCTATAATTATTATGTAATGCCCTTCTTCATCCCTTGTTACTGTCTTTACTTTAAAGTCCAGTTTCAGACATATTCTTATACTAAATAGAATTAAAATGCTGGGGAAAATTATAAAATCCACTTGCGAACCAAAGAGGTGAAAAACGTATACATTGAAATGAAAGAAATGAAAAAAATAAATAAATGGAAAGCCATCCCATGTTCATGGATTGGAAAACTTAATGTTACTAAAATGTCAACACTGTCCAAAATAATCTATAGATTCAGAGCAATCTTTATCAAATTTCCAATGACTTTTTTTTTTTTTGCAGAAATAGGAAAATCCATCCTAAATTTATACGAAATTTCAAGGGGAACTAAATAGCAAAAACAGTCTTGAAAATGAAGACTAAGTTGGAAGATTCACACTTCCTGATTTCAAAGTTTACTACAAACCTTCAGGAATCAAATAGTGTGGTACTGGCATAAAGATCAATGGGATAATAGAGACCCTCAAAATAAACCCTCACATATATCGTTTTCTACATATATGCCAAGACCATTCAATGGGAAAAGGCTGTCTTTTCACCAAGTGGTATTGGGAAAACTTTATATCTAGATGCAAAAGAAAGAAGGTGGTCCTTTAAATTATACCATGTCCAGAATGGATCAAAGATCTATAGTAAGAGCCAAAATTATAAGACTCTTGGAAGAACACATAGGAAGAAAACGTCATCACATTCAATTTGGCAATGATTTTTGAATAGGACACCAAAAGCCCAGGCAACAAAAGGAAAAATAGAAACATTGGATTTGATCAAATTTGAAACCTTTTATGCATCAAAGGACACTATCAACAAAGTAAAAAGGCAACCCACAGAAGAAATGTAAACATTTACGAGTGACATATATAATGAGGAATTAATATCCAAAATATATAAGGAACTCCTAAAATTGAACAAAGAAACTAACAACCCACTTCAAAAAAGGACAAAAGACTTGAATAGACATTTATCCAAAGAAGATATACAAATGGCCAATAAGCATATGAAAAGATACTCAACATCACTAATCATTAGAGCAATGCAGATGAAAATCACAATGAGATGTAAACTTCATGCCCACTACGATGGCTATTATGAAAAATAAAACAAAACAGAATACAAGTGTTGGGAGCAGGTGGAGAAATTGGAATTCTTGTACAATGCTGGTGGGAATTCGAAATGGTGCAGCTGCTGTGGAATACAATGTGGGGGCTCTTCAAAAAACTAACATAAAACTACTATATGATCCAGTAATTCCACTTCTGGGTATATACTCCAAAGAAATAAAAGCAGGATCTCAAAGAGATATTTACACACTCATGTTCACAGCAGCATAATTCATAATAGCCAAAGGTAGAAGCAACCCAAATATCTATTGATGGATGAATAGATAAACAAATTGTGTTATACACATACAATGGTAAATTTTCAGCTCTAAAAAGGAATGAAATTCTTTTTTTCATATTTTATTTTATTATTATTTTTTACAAATAGTTTATTGTCAAGTTGGTTTCCATATAACACCCAGTGCTCATCTCCACAAGTGCCCTCCTCAATGCCCATCTCCCCCCTCACCCCCCCACCAATCAGTGTTCAGTTTGTTCTCAGCAGCAACATGGATAAACCTTGAAGATGTTATGCTAAGTGAAATAAGTCAAACATAAAAGGACAAATATTGTGTGATTCCACTTATGTGAAACATCAAGAATAGTTAAATTCATAGAGATAGAAAGTAGAATGGTGATTCCAAGGGGCTAGAGTGAGAGGAGGAAATGGAAGCTTATTTTTTAATGGTTACAGAGTTCCAGTTTGGGGTGATAGAAGAGTTTTGGGAATGAAATGATGATTGCACAACAATATGGATGTTCTCAATGTTACTAAACTGTACACTTAAAAGTGGTTAAAATAGGGGCACCTGAGTGGCTCAGTTGGTTGAGCGTCTGACTCTTGACTTTGGCTCAGGTCATGATCCCAGTGTCATAGGATCTAGCTTCGCATCAGGCTCTGTGTGGAGCCTGCTTAACATTATCTCTCTTTCTCCCTCTGCCCCTCTCCCCAGCTTGTATACACACTCTCTCTCTAAAAATTAAAAAATTAAAAATTAAATTTTAAAAAAGTGGTTTAAATCTGCTGGAACTTCACCAGAAGGTGAAGACTACTTGGTTAAGTCTGAGAGAAAGCAGCCAAAGTCAAAACCAAAAAAAACTGAAACCAAAAAACCAGATGACAACCCTATCACTTTGGACATCTTTCTTCCCAGGAGCAATTGCCAATCCAGAAAAGGTAGCTGAGAGTCTAGTCAGCGTTTCTCATAGTCCTGTGGAGTTTAAGGGGAGAAAGTTGAAAGTTCAAGACCATTAAAGATGAGGCCTCTGGGAAACTCAATGTACTCTCAGTTTTGGTCCTAAAGAACTGCACCTTAAGAGTAAGGGAACATTGGAAGTAAACTAGTGTTCATTCAAATTGAATCCTAACTTCAAATCACGTGAGTGGCCCAGGGGACGCCAAACTTTGAAAATGTAATAACATGAGCCTGTATTGTTAGGACCCCATAGAAATGTGGCAAGAGCAAATGAAAATCATCTCTGGAAGAAAAGACATGACTCTATGCCTCAAATTATTTCTACAAATTTCAAATACAATTCTTGGAATGCTCCCTCTCCATAAAAAGAAAGATATAAATCAGAGTAGGAGTCAGTCATGTCTAGTCAGTCATGTCGAGTCAGTCATGTCTCCTACAGGAAGGAGAATCAGCAGAAATAACACAGTTTTTACAGAGCTATAGACATTGGAATTATTAGACAGATTTTAAAATACCTCTTCTTAATATGGTCAAGGAGCTAAAACACAAGACTGAATATTTTTGTATAAAACTAGAAAACAATACATGTTAAAAATAACAAAATATGGTGTACCTGGCAGGCTCAGCTGTGATCTCAGGATCAAGAGTTTGAGCCTCACAATGGGTGTAGAGGTTAATTAAAAACAAAATGAAATGAAACAAAAAAACAGAATATAATTATAGAAATTAAAAAATATAATGACTAAAATTAAAAACTCAGTGTTAAGGCTTACAGAAGATTAGAAGAATATGAAGAGAAAATTAGTGAAGTGGATAAAATATTAGAAGAAAAATATCCAGAAGACAGCATAAAAAAGAAGGCTGAAAAACACAGAAGAGAGGGTAAGAAAAATGACTGCTACCGTTTTAAGTCCTAATGGCTTTGAACTTTACAAGACTAATGACAAGTATAGATTCACAGAGTCAAGAATTCCAAAGAAAACCCAAGCCAGAATATAAAAATAAATGGCACCTAAAAATATTCAAGTAAAATGGGAGTAAGAGGAGTGTGTAGGACAAAAGAAAAGAAATCATAAAAGCAGTCAAAGATTACTCTCAAAAGAGTAATGAAGCCTAAAATTAATGGGATGCTATCTTCAATATTCTGAATCCTACTTTGCAGCAAAAATGTCCTTCAAGAATGAAAGTGAATTAAATCTATTTTCAGACAAATGAAACCTGAAGCATTTTAGCAGGTCTGGCCTACGTGGAAATCTTAAGGATATTCTTCAGGCAGAAGAAAAATGATCCTAAATAGAAAGTTTGAGATGCAGGAGGAGTGAAAATGATAAATATAGTGATTAATAAAAATAAATATTGACTATTATTTTTTAATGTTTATTTATTTATGTTTGAGACAGAGTGGGTGGGAGAGGGACAGAGAGAGAGAAAGCGAGAGAATCCCAAGCAGGCACAGAGCCCGATGTGGGGCTCAAACTCAGAACCCCTGAGATCATGACTGAGCCACCCAAGCACCCTTGACTGTCTATTTTTATTTTCATAAGATTTTATTGTAGGAAGAGTTAAGATTGTATGACCTAAGAAGAATAAACTGAATTAAAGGGTTCTAATGTCCCTGCATTGCCCAGGAAGAAGATGAAAGTAATGTGTAGAGTAATGTTCAATCTAATGAGTCAGGATGCATGCTGTGATTTCAGGAATAATTGCTAGAAGAATCATAGCATGCATATCTTCCAAGAGAAGAGAGACTACAGAATATAGAAAAAGTAAGAAAAATAGGAATTTATACTAAGATTATATTCAATATAAAAGAATGATAACTCAAAAGACAAAGCTTATGAGACTGCTAGAAAACCTTTATGCAATTTAGGGGAGACACATCTAAAACACAGATACAGAGAGGGACACCTGGGTAGCTCAGTCAGTTAAATGTCTGACTTTGGCTCAGGTCATGATCTCGCAGTTTGTGGGTTTGAGCCCCATATTGATAGCTTGGAGCCTGAAGTCTTCTTTGGATTCTGTGTCTCCCTCTCTCTCTATCCCTCCCCTTCTCTCTCTCTCTCTCAAAAATAAAGAAAGCATTAAATTATTTTTAATTAAAAAATGGTACAGAGAGATTAGAAATGCATGAATAGAAAAATATTTCATATAAACAAAATAAAATTGAAATGGCAATGTTAACATCGAAGTAAACTTTAAGGCAAAAAATTACCAGATAGGAGGAGAGGTACCTCAAAATTTATTTATCAAAAATAAAATATTTGATTCACCTGGAACATTCTAACTTTGTACGCATATAAAAACAAGTCATAATATATACAAGAAAAAGTGGGAGAAGTACAAGTAGACAATTAGGAGTAAATGATAAAACAAATAGGCAAAATATCAGTAATGATTTGGGTTTAAATAGATCTGAAGGACATACATAGAATACTGCATTCAACATCTGCAGAATGAGCACTATTTTCAAAGGCAAATGGGCCACTTACAAATATTGATTATACATTGAGTCATAAAGCAAGTCCCTACAAATTACAAAATGATGAAAATCATATAGTATCTTCTCTGATTACAAGGCAATTAGGGTGGAAATGCATTTTAAAATGTACTTAGCAAAACATTACATGTTTGAAAAATAAAAAAACATAAATAATATAAAGGTAAAAAATAAATGCAGGAGAGGTGCCTGGGTGGCTCAGTAGGTTAAGCCTCTGACTTTGGCTCAGGTCATGATGTCATGGTCGAGTTCAAGCCCTGCGTCAGGCTCTGTGCTGACAGCTTAGAGCCTGGAGCCTATTCCAGATTCTGTTACTCCTCTCTCTCTCTCTCTCTCTCAAAAATAAACAAACATTTAAAAAATTTTTTTTCTAATGCAGCAGTAAATAAAAATTAAATAGAAATTGAAGACAAAAGAATAATGAAAACCTTTCAAGCTAGGGGCGCCTGGGTGGCTCAGGCAGTTAAGCATCTGACTTCGGCTCAGGTCATGATCTCCTGGTTCATGAGCTCGAGCCCTGCGTCGGGCTCTGTGCTGACGGCTCAGAGCCTGCAGCCTGCTTCAGGTTCTGTGTCTCCCTTTCTCTCTGCCCCTCCCCTGCTCACTCTCTGTCTCCCTGTCTCAAAAATAAATAAACATCTTAAAACATTTTTTAAAATCATTCTAGTTAAATGTCAATATTTCATATCAGAACTTATGGGAAAATTTTTTCTGTACATGAACTCATCTACCTTGCCACCACCTCATGAACTAGGTGCTATTACTATCCCTGTTTTTACAGATGAGGTGGTGCAGGGCTCTGGTGAAATCACACAGCTAGGCAATGGCAGTGCTGGGTTGGCCCCTGGGCCATTTGGCTGTGGCCCTCCCGTCCTGAGCCCCAAGACACAACCCCAATTCGCAAATATATCACTCACCTAGTTTCCAGCAGAACTCAGACAAGACACCCAGACTTTCTCACTAATTATCAAGAGCTTTGATATATTTTTAGTGAAATAAATTAATTGTCAAAATCTCAACAGGCTTTTTTTTTTTTTTTTGGTAGAGATTAACAAGATGATTCTAAAATGATTATGAAAGTGCAAAAGGCCTAGAATACCCAAAGCTATCTTGAAAAAGAAGGAAAGTGGAGGATTTACACTACCTATCAGGAATGACTATAAAGTTAGTCATGGAGACACTATGAATTAGGCATAGCTTAAATTACAAGTCAGAACAAAAGCCAAGAAATAACTGGTACTAACAGATTGTGGATTTTCCGTATTTTCCAAAAGCTCCCATTAAGGATGTTTTTCTCTTGGGGTGCCTGGGTGGCTCAGTTTGTTGAGCATCCAATTTCAGTATGGTTCATGAGTGCGAGCTCACTGCTGTCAGCCTGTCTGTGCAGAGCCTGCAAGGGATCCTCCGTCCACCTCTCTCTCTGCCCCTAGGCTGCTTATGCTCTCTCTCTCTCAAAATATAAATAAAACACTAAGGGAAAGAAAGAAAGGAAGAAAGAAAGAAGGAGAGAGAGAAAGAGGGAGAGAGAAGAAAGGAAGGAAGAGAGAGAAGAAAGAGAAGCAAGGAGGGGAGGGAGGTAGGGAGGGAGGAAGGAAGGAAGGAAGGAAGGAAGGAAGAAAAAAAAGAAAGGAAGAGAAGGAAGAAAGAGAAGGAAGCTCATCACCGGGACTTTTCACGCTGCTAATTCAGGTGCACGGGACCCAAGTCGCTCCCGAGCCGTGAGCGCAGCCCGCAGGGAACAGAAGTGCGGCCGCCAGAAGCGGCGATTTTCCCCGCAGCCCGGAGCTTGCTTGCAGTTCCATGTGGGTGGACAGTGAGAAAGCGGGGGCTTCAGCAAAAGCGTTTGCATTATTCAAGGATGTTTCAAGAAATTAATGAGTTTGCTCTTTGATTAATTTCATGAGCAGATATTGAAGAGCCATCGTGGCGAGACGCAAGCAGGCTGTATCAGTAAGGGTGAATCCATACAAAATAAAATCAAGATAGAAAATGAAGTTCTCTTCGTAGAATCCACCTTACACGGCAGGCCAGCTCTCACTCTTTTCCAGAAACCTGCGTCTAAAATAAATATGTCCTTTGGGTAACTTAGGCTGAGAATCACAGGGAAATATTTTAGAGCCTCAGAACTCCAGACTGGATGCTTCTCAGATCGCTCCCCGTGGTACAAATAAATTCAACAGAAGTGGAGGCAGTCAGGGTTCCAAAGCAATTACTCCTTCTGGTGGGGGAGGGAGAGGGGAGGGGCGAGGGGAGGGGATCCCTCCCTCACTGCGCGCCCTGTTCCACCGTCCCCAGGTCCCCAGGACTAGAAGAGAAAACCCTAGGAGACCACAGACACTTACCACCCTGACAGGTGATCTGCTCCTTCTTCAGTTGCCTAGGGGTAAACTAGCTGGTGGCTGAACCCTTAGCACAGACCAGAAATACTCCTTCTCTCCTTTTTTTTTTTCTTTAAAGTTTCTTTTCTAGAAAAATATTCCAGTAAGTCACAGAGTAATAGAATGTACAGGGGATTGATTAGATACACTAGAAAAAAAAAGACAGTCCAAGTCACTAATGTGAAACTGACAGTAATATTCACGATGGAGGGAATATAAAACAAAACAGAAGGAAAAAGGGCTTGGGATCCAGTTATAACATCTATATTGCCAAATCTATAGAACAGGGGAAATCTAAATATCAAGTTAAACAGCACTGTGTTTATTGATTTTAAAATAGAAGGAGGTTAAAGATAAATAAGAGGGGCGCCTGGATAACTCAGTTGGTTGAGCATCCGATGTAGGCTCATGTCATGATCTCCGGGCTTGTGAGTTCGAGCCCCCATCTGGCCCTGTTTCAGATTCTGTGTCCCTCTCTCAACCTGCTCCTCCTCCAGAGCTCTATCTCTCTCAATCTTTTTCAAGAATAAATACAACATTAAAAACATTTTTTAAGATAAATAAAAAAGTTTGTTAAGAGACTATATCCCACTTTACAGGTAAATTTTAATTTGGATGTAAAAATTAATAGTTGTATACACAGAAGTCACTGAACCACACCATTCTCTTTTTTAAAACTTTTGTTAATGTTCATTTATTTTTGAGAGAGAGAGAGGGAGAGCGCACAGGGGGAGGGGCAGAGAGAGGGAGACAGAATCTGAAACAGCTCCAGGCTCTGAGCTGTCAGCACAGAGCCCAATGTGGGGCTCGAACTCACAAACCCGACCCAGATCATGACTTGAGCTGAAGTTGGTTGCTTAACCGACTGAGCCACCCAGATGCCCCCAAATCATTCTTAATATTCCCTTGTTTCAGAATGTCACTCTGTAGCTTTCCTTTTGAGAGAAGGAGAATAAATTTTTCTTCTGGAAATAGCCTCTCTCTCTCTCTCTCTCTCTCTCTCTCTCTCTCACACACACACACACACACACACACACACACACACACACACACACAAATTGCTCAGTTGAATAACCGAGCTTCATTCTGGGCTTACTGAGTAAGAATTTCAAGGATGGGGTAAAAACATCCGTACATTCTTTTTATTCCAGAGGTGATTTACAAGGTTCTTCTGGTAGCATTATTTCAGACTTGGCTGAGAACAGCCTACTGACTGTATGTGATGTTCAAACTCCAAAAATCTACTTTTTGTTTTGTTTTGTTTTGTTTTGTTTTTAGTCAATACTTCCCTCCACTCTAAATTATAAAAGGGATTCAGATTTTATCTCTCAAATTTCATCTGGATGCTTCTCAAAAGCCAAAGAACCCAGAATCACAAGAGGAACCTGAGCCCAAGAAGGTTTGCTGAATGGGTTTTGTAAGACTAACAAATGTCAAAGTAAATCCAAAGTTAAGATTTCAGGAGGAGAATAAAAACACTTCCTGTTATGTTTAAGCACCTTGAGTATGTTTCCGCCCAGATCATTGTAAATTCTGGGTGCATCTTTTGGCGATTCTTTTAAAAATAACAAAGTAATAAAGAAAGAAGGAAAGACAAGGGAAGCTCTTCAAGTATCTCGACTCAGCCTGCTGTACGATAAAAGGTTGAACGTTGAAGGAAAGCACACTGAGGCTGGAAACCTATTACTAATTCAGGAGCAGATGCATTAGGAGGGCTTCTGAGCAGCAGCTCGTCAGATACCATTAAAGAGTTGCACATTGAGACAGGCTCTTCATAATTCATGGGGCAATGTCACTTTCTTTAGAGGGAGAAGGTTTTCCTATCAATAGAAATTTGTCCTTGTGAGTGAATTGGTAGGAATACCAATTACGGGTTTGACTATTGAATTCTGCAGCTACTCTTAGAGAATTGTGAATGTATGTGTAGTTGATCAAAATTGATTTTAGTATCTTTTAGAGTGTTATTTTTCAATAGCTCCAGTCTTGTTAAATGTGGATGGATACAAAATAAAGTTTATTAGGAATTTCTTCTTTGATGTTCAAAATACCCCTACGGCCAAAGAAAGAAAGAAAAATGAACTCATTCAAGTATCAATGCTCTAGTCATCCCTCCTCCTAAAATATTTCTAGCTTTAAAGTAAGTAAAGTAATATTTATTTTTTATTCAGTGTTTAATGTTCTTGATTTGTGATAAAGAAAAATGTCTAGGAACACTACAGAAGAAAATAAGTGGCTTCCCTTACAATCAATTCTTATGTATTTAAAGATGTTAAAAAGCAAAGGGAGTTGGAGTTTAGATTACGAGTTCTTATCCATATGAAATTGGGATTTCTTGTTCATAAGTGTATCTCAATGACTCCATCCAGCCTACTACCAAGAGTTACTGTGTTTTAAATGTATATTTGCTGGAATTCAGCCCAGTGCTTGCAGTATTTGAGTACATATTCTCACAAAACATTAGTCCAGTTCACAACTATATAGGGAAAAGAAAGTAAAAATTATGAACAGAAAACAATGAAAAGTATACTTAATGCCTGAGATTAGAAAAGCCCAAAATATTAGATCTTGTACCAACTATGACATAACGGGACCAATTCCTTTTCTCAATGTAGGGATAATCCTAGGAAACCAAAAGGGACTTTGAAGAGAAGATACTTATGGAGGGGTGCCTGAGTGGCTCAGTTGGTTGAGCACCCCACTTTGGCTCAGGTCATGATCTCATGGCTCATGAGATCAAGCCCTGCTTCGGGCTCTGTGCTGACAGCTTGTAGCCTGCTTTGGATTCTGTGTCTCCCTCTCTTTCTGCTCCTCCCCCATGCTCACACCCGCTTTCTCCCTTTCTCTCAAAACTAAACATTAAAAAAAAAAATTTTTTTTTAAAGAAGATACTTAGAGAAAAGTATTCTGTCTTCAAAAATTTTCTTTTTGGGAATATTTCACTGGAGCATTCCCAAACACCCTTACTTTTTTCCCCCCCTAAGAGTATATATTTTGGAATTCTGCTTTTGAAACAGACATGAAAATCAATGAATGTAACATATAGCAACTGGAAAGTTGAGCAATCTCTAAGATTTGCCTACACTCTGGAAATTTCAGCCAATGACTTCTCCCTGGGTGGGGGTGGGGGGGTCCAAGTGGTGTGACCTAGTATAACAATAGATCTATGGATTTACAGTAGAGAGGATCTCCTAAGTGCGCTAAAACAATTGCTAAAAGTGCCTCTGTTCTACCAAAAATGGTAAAGAAGTCAAGATTCCGGTATTCTGCAAGAGGGCAGATGTCAACATCCAAGAAGAAACAGTGGTGTTAGTAAGAGATCTCTATTGGTAACATGGAGTTTGGTGGTGTGCCAAACAAATTCAGGAGGGTGATTGATCTGAAGATGGAGCCATAGTAGTGGATTAGACCTTAGGTGGGGATGGTTTGGTGAGAGGAGCTGAGACTCAAGACTTAGATTTGGGATATATTCAGTTTGAGTTCCAGAGGCTTCTTCGTGGCTTTTAGTTCAATGTACATTTGATTCTCAGTATAGAGATTTATTTACAAAGTTGAATTGTTTTCATGATATTCAGTAGGGAGAACCCATAAGGGGTTATGTTAATCACTAAATTTTTCTAGGCTTAAAAAACACAACAGGGGTGCCTGGGTGGCTCGGTTAGTTAAGCATCTGACTCAGGCTCAGGTCATGATCTCACGGTTTGTGGGTTTGTGGCTCACATGATGGGCTCTGTGCTGACAGCTCAGAGCCTGGAGCCTGCTTTGGGTTTTGTGTCTCCCTCTCTCTCTGCTCCTCACCCTCTTCCACTCTGTTTCTCTCTCTTTAAAAAATAAACATTAAAAAAGCTTTTTTCAATTAAAAGAAGTGCACAACCAACATTTCACACATACTCCCAATGCATGCGCACAATAGTAAATTTAACACTGCTCAGCCAGATGGCGTTTTTTTCCCTCTATTCATGACCATATCCAGGGATAAACGGCAGTTTCTTACTCGCTATTTCTTTATCTTCCTCACAGGTCTTGAGAATAGAATTAATTTTTTAACTTGAAACAGTTGAAAGGTTGCTGACTTGCTACAGTTTTGCATGTTTGAGTTGTAATAATATTGGTTCCCCCAAAAGGCATTTTCTGTATCTGACTGAAGATTAGCTCATGCGTCAGCTAATGTTACCAGATTCCAATAGGATGCCTTTTAAATCCGAAGCACTCAAAGGACGAGGATGACTTCATATAATAGAAGTCTTAGTTATGGAAATGAAATGCATTCGAGTCTCTGATACAGTGTTTACACTCTAAGCTTCGCTCTATATGACCACAGCAGTGTGTACAAAGGCACATTCATGACTTGGGGATGGGACCCTGTCTTTCGCTCTGTTGTACCTGGTATTTCTACTTGCTTCTATCTAACCACTGGAAGAGATGACCCTGCAGGGAGTGTGGCAACGGGGCCAAGTGCCCAGAGGGAGGTGGGGTCCCTCGGACTGAGGACTGGGAGAGGGAAACTGCCGCCTCAGAGGAAGGGAGAAATCTGAGAATGGAGCAGTTGGATGATTTCCAAAGGAAATTTGAGGATCGAATGCTTGGAAAAGCCAAGATGGAATGGGATCAACGATGAAAGCTGAAGTCGAGTTTGAGAGGCAAAAGAACATGAATGTGAGGTCAGGCAGGGGTCCCTGAGCTGCACTCTGGAATACTATGTTCTGGAAGGCCCCTTTGATTTCTCCAGCTATTGTCTTCTCCTTTAAATCTCCCTATTAGTGATTTTTATGGCACAACTAGTAATGTGCTTTACAATCTATTGGGGGGTATATTCACTTTGCCAAATCCTTAAGGTCTTTCCTTCTGTATCCAAGTAAAGGTAACAAGGAGATAAGAAAACTGGCATTTACTGAGCACCAACTTAAGCATATTTATATATTATTTAATTGTGCACATTTGACGGATAAGGAAACTGAGGCTCATGATTCCACCTCAGCCCCCACAGTCTGCCTCCCACAGCACCATCAGCCTGCTGTCCGGGAATGAGAGAGTCAGTCTCGATTGCAGATCTTTTCAGTCTTTGCTCTATAACCAGAAGGAAACCCAGCGGCCTCAGCCACCTCCTGATTTCTCCCAAGTGGATGCCCCAGCTTGTGCTTTATTCAGCCTTGGTTTCTTCCTTTGCCTGTTCTGAGGGTTTGCATCATTGTACTTGCTCTTTAGTAGGACTGTTAGTCAGGGAAACTGAGGCAGGACCAAAGAGAACTCTGGTGTGGATTTCATTCTTCGTTGGGAGCTCTGGAGAAGCGTTGCAGGTAGAAATGATTTGCTTAAGTTAGTTTTATGGGTGTAACTCCTGACTTCATAAAAGCTTTAAATCTCCTATTTTGAAGGAACCTAAGAAATCACCCGTACTATCCATTTGCCTCCCATTTCTCATTACAGATATAAGGGACTTAGGAGGCCCTCGCTGGAGATCGCTGGAGTTGGAGGCCTGTTGTTAGATATTGTAGAGAATGTCCTGTGATTATTATTATTTTTTTTTAACATCTGTATCCTTTTAATAATGGAAGGCGGAAGGCTAAGTATCTAGTGTTTTCCTTTGGGCAGTAAAAGCTTGGGAGGTAGATATTTAGCAAGAAATCTCCTAACCTGGAGATTAATTCCCTCCAATTTTGGTTAAATTTCTGACCTTTCTGTCCAAACCTCCAAAAGGCACTGTCCTTAGGAAC
Organism: Hyaena hyaena; assembly: GCF_003009895.1. NCBI lineage: Eukaryota > Metazoa > Chordata > Mammalia > Carnivora > Hyaenidae > Hyaena > Hyaena hyaena. Next base: position 356,547 of record NW_024080765.1, read on the forward strand.
ATTCATTCCTTGGAGAGCTGGGGGTGTACTCCACGTGGCTGTGGTATGAATGCAAAGGGCTGTGCACAAGATTTACAGCATTACATAGAAGCCTTCTGAACTTCTTATTGTAAAAGACTCTTTCTGTGGTCACTTCTCAGCTTCCATTCTTATTATTTGACCACCGGTTCCGTCTCCCTTGTAACCTCACAGACAAGTATATAAACTGCACTGTTGTCTTTGAATGCCAGGAAACAAAATGAAAAGTAATGAGATGTCTCTGCCAGAGAGGTTTGTGTTGATGCATTCTTCAGTTTATGCACGTAACAGCTTTTATGATCTTGATTTAAAACCTTAGGTCACAATTAGGAGGTAAAACATAAAGGCATAGATTTAAATGGTACCAATCATGCCCTCTCCATTTCATTCTTTTCTCTGTTTGGCCAAAAATGAAATCCCTTTGATTTCCTTTCCTCATTCCTTATAATGGTGTATAGAGGTGTGTCAATGGTGTGCCATTGGCTCACTTGTTTTCCGTTAATATTACATTTTTGTGCATTAACTCCAACCCACCAGCTATACGTTTGTGTCATTATGTGCCTGGTTTGCACATATTCAGTTAGATGTACAATGTGCATCCCATAGTTTATTGAGTTGATTATGACAAGAATTGTGATAAATGGCATTTAGTAGCTTTAATTTATCATCCAGAAATTTTCATTTTCCAACATAAGTCAGGGAATTAAAGTAGGTGCTAAGCTGACCCAGGGTGAGCCTTCCTTCTCTCGCATCACTGCACATTCATTACGGTTCACGGTACAGAACAATGACATACATTCATTCAAACAAGTTTCACTGAGTGCCTGCTGGGTGCCAGGTACCAGCTGAGGCACAGGGGACACCAGTGAGATAACAGGCAAAACCCTTGTTCTCCATCGCTAGCAAGCAAGGAGCAGAGAGGACGGCAGACCAAGAAATAATATATAATATGGCTGGGGAAAGGAACTGAGGTCACAGTAGGCAGGGACGGCCTCTCTAAGAAGGAGATCTGGAACAGAGGCGTGAATGAAGCGGAACGAGCTTTGCAGCTACCGGGCAGCCTTCCAAATGTGAGCAACAGCACATGTCCAGGACCCCAGGATGGAGCAGGGGTGGCATGTGTGAGGGACAGAGAGGACACAGAATCTGGAGCACAAGGGGCGATGGGGAAAGTGGCTGAGAATAGGTAGCTGATAGACGGCTTCATGTAAGGCCTTGTGGGCCAAAAAACAGCAGCTTAAATTTCATCCTGATAAAGTTGGGATGCCATTGGAGGGTTTTGAGTAGGGGGGCGTCATCTGACCTTTGTTTTAAAAGAGTCGCTCCATGTGCCCCTGGGAGGCTCAGTAGGTTAAGTGTCCCCACTTTGGCCCAGGTCATGGTCTCGATGTTCGTGAGTTCGAGCTCCACACCTGGCTTTGTGCTGACAGCTCAGAGCCTGGAGCTGCTTCAGATTCTGTGTCTCCCTCTCTCTCTGCCCCTCTCATGCTCACGCTCTGTCTGTCTCTCTCTCAAGAATAATAAACATTAAAAAAATTTTTTAAACAGTCACTCAAGGGGTGCCTGGGCAACTTAGTCTGTTAAGCATCCAACTCTTGACTTAGGCTCAGGTCATGATCTCACGGTTCATGAGTTTGAGCCCCACATCAGGCTCTGGGGTGACACTGTGGAGCCTGCTTGGGATTCTCTGTCTCCCTCCCTCTCTGTTCCTCCGCTGCTCACGATCTCTCTCTCTTTCTCAAAGTAAATAAATAAACTTTTAAAAGAGTCTCTCCAGCTGTGATGAGGAGAATGGACTACAGGGGTAAGAGTAGAAGCCAGGAAGCCAGGAAGGAGTCACACAATAATCTCACAAAAGGACAAAAGGTAATGGGAGCTGGTCCAGGACAGGGTACGGAAGGGCGGGCAGACCAGGCTAGGTTCGTGCTGTGCTCTGAAGGTGAAGCCAACATGCTTTGCTGAAAGTCTAGGACACAGAACTCCAAGGACTGGGGGTGAGTAGCTATTAGAATACAGTTGGTGTTTACTGGAAGAGAGAAACTCAGAGAAAAGAAGGAAGAAATCGAGGGTTCTCCTTTGGACATATTAACTTAGCGAAAGTTGTTGGATGTGTGGGTAGAAATGAAGTTCAGAGGTGAGGTTGGGTGGAAATGTGAGCCAAGCCTCCGTTGGCATCTATAGATCTTGCTAACCTTAAGTTTGAGTCTGTGCATGTCTGAAGTTTTGTCTCTTTATTTCTCTTCTCTTATTCCCACATCCTCCCCTCCCCCCCTCAGGAATACACCTTCTGAACTCTCCTGCCGTAAACCCACAAACCAGGTATTCTCAGAGCACTGTGTGGGAACTAGAAAAACCCTTTGGAAAAGAGGAAATTCCTCCTCTCTAAAGTGTGTTTTGATTATACCTTCATATGCAGTATGACTGAGAACCTTTACATTTTAAGCAATGTGAGAGATTCTTTTTAAAAAATTTTTTTAATGTTTATTTTTGAGAATGAGAGAGAGACAGAGTGAAAGCAGGGAAAGGGGCAGAGAGAGAGAGAGAGGGAGACACAGAATCCAAAGCGGGCTCCAGGCTCCAAGCTGTCAGCGGAAAGCCTGATTCAGGGCTCAAACTCACAGATGGCGAGATCATGACCTGAGTCGATACCAGTTGCTTAACTGACTGAGCCACACAGGCGCCCAGAGAAGGATTCTTACTGAGAAAAATAAATGCTTTTAGAATAAAGGCTGAACTTGTCAGGCTAGCATTTAAGTTTCTGAATAATCTGACTCCAACCCACCTCTTCAAGGCTACATATGTTCAACTTCGGAGGGCAACTCTACAAATCCAAGAGTTGGTATAATCTTCATTCAGTGAGGGGAGGCCATTACTCCGGGCACCCTGGGAGAGCAAGTAGTGGCAGCATTGAAGGAGGAAACGTACGGACAGAAGCTCAGTCCTAGAGGGAAAGACTCTTGACTTGGAGAACACAGAGAGCGTAGCTTCTGGAAAGGGGATCTCGGTGCAGGGCAGAGCAATTTCACCACAGCCCAGGACCCAGCTTCCATACTCTTTGGTGTATCTGTGGTATCTTGTACCTGAGAAAAGGGGTGACTTAAATTGCAGAAGTATTTGTATCGCTTGAAATGAGGCTCCCTACCTCACAAAAATCACTAATTACTACACTGTCATTCTTTTTACAGATTATTAGTCTTGTTTGCTGCATAAAGCTGTGGTTGAGTGTTGTCTCTGGAGCCTGTCTGCCTGAACTCGGAACGCACTTGTGCTGGGTCTGTGACATGGAAGAAATTATTTAACTTTTTTTGTAGCTCAGTTTCTGCATCTGTAGAACCTACTTCAGAAGGTTGTGGTGAAGATTAAGTGACTTCAGATGAATAATGCACTTACAATAATGCTGAGCAAGGAGCAAATGCTTGGAACATCATCAGTCCACCAATACTGAGATCTTTAGAGCAGAGCATCTGATTGTCTTGCAGATAAGGAGGAAATGCCATCTAAGGAACTGGGAGGCTGCAGGGGAAACCCTGACTTAGAAGTGGACTCAGCCATGTGGTGTTCTGGGAGGTTCTGCCAGTGAAATGCCACCTCTCTATACCCCTCTCCTCTTTGACCTATCATGACCCCATCAGTATAGACCCACATTCTTTATGTCCCCCTAAAAAATACTTCTTCATTGGTATGTTAGTTACCAAATTACTTATTATACAAACTACTCCAAAGTTTTGTGGCAGAAAACAATATGCATTTAATATCTCACACGGTTTCTAGAATCTGGGAGCACTTAAGTGGGAGGTTCTGGCTCAGGGACTCTCCTGAGGGTGTAGTCAGGATGGCGACCAGTCATCTGAAGGGTTGGCTAGGGGACTCACCTCCAAAATGAATCTCCCATGTAGCTCTTGGCCAGAGGCCTTAGCTCTTTAACCACACAGACTTCTACACGGGGCTGCCTTAGGTGGCAGCTGGCTTCCCCCAGAGTGGGTGATTCAGGAAGCAAGGATGAAGCAAGCCATCATATCTTTTATGATTCGTTTCAGAAGTTATTTGCTGTCATGTCCCATTTGTTAGATGTAATTCTCTAAATTCTATTCATAAGCAAGGAAAAATTGAACTCCATCCTTTGAGGGGGAGATTGACAAAGAATTGTAGACATTGTAAAATGACTACAATTGGTGACTGAGACTCAGAGCCAGTAAGTTTTAATGTTTAGGACAGTACAAACTCTGCCTTCATTATCTTTTTAAAAAGTCTTTCTAACACTTATTTATTTATTTATTTATTTATTTATTTGAGACAGAGAGAGAGAGAGGGGAGAATAAGAAAGGGGAAGGGGCAGAGAGAGAGGGAGACACAGAACCTGAAGCAGGCTCCAGGCTCTCAGCTCTCAGCACAGGAACCATAAGATCAAGAAGCTGAGTCGGAAGCTTAAGGAACTGAGCCACCCAGGCGCCTACCTTCATTATCTTTCAACCTCATTGGTTCATGGAACCTTGGGCTACCTACCAGGATGTGCACTAAAAACTCTGAGAACCCCAAAACAGTGTTTTGTGATTGGCCCAAATCAGGCCCTGTTAAGAACCCTGAGCACATACGAGTCCCTGAAAGCATATATGACCACAGTACCTGCTGGGGACAGAGAGGAGGCAGCTGGGTCCCTATGGGTCCCTGATAACCTGATAACTATTCCTCGGTCAGCAATACAGTTAAGCCCACCTCTTGTCACTCTTAATATCAAAAAGTTATTTTCTTTTCAGTCATGAGACCAAACTCTGTTAAGATAAGTTTTGGCATCAGTGGAGAGTGGCCCTCGGGATTTTTAATCCCTTCAGCTGATCTCAAAAGTGTGTGATGGTAAGTGAGTCATAAGAAAATGATGGAACATACCTACCACAGAGACATCCACAGAAGTTGTAGAAAGATCTTTACTAACATGAAAAGGTGTTTATGTTATAACATTAGAAGTGAAACAAGCTAGTTATAAAATAATATATGAGCCAGATCCCTTGTTACTTTAAAATCTTCCTATGGATTTATATCTGTCTACAGAGCTATACCAACAGATTTACATTTACAACCATATATACCAAAATATTAACACTGGTTGTCTCTTTTTTATTAAAAAGTATTTGCTTGTTTATTTATTATTTTTAATTAATTTATTTAAATTCCAGTTAGTTAACATACAGTGTAGTATTGGTTTCAGGAGTAGAACTCAGTGATTCACTTATATATAAAGTGCTCATATGTATATATGGGCCCTCCTTAATGTCATTCACTCATTTAGCCCACCCCCCTCTCTCCTCCTCTCTGTCAATCCTCAGTTTGTTCTCTGTCTTTAAGAGTCTCTTATGGTTTGCCTCTCTCTCTGTTTTTATCTTATTTTTCCTTCCCTTCCCCTATGTTCATCTGTTTTGTATCTTAAATTCCACATATGAGTGAAATCATATGATATTTGTCTTTATGCTAAGAAAAATAAGTCAGAGAAAAACAAACAATGGTTATTTCTGATTGATAGGATTAGAGGGATTTATGCTTTTTTCCCCCTAATTTCTTAGTGATAAATACATATTGTTTATTTTAAATAGTTAATTTTCAAGGAAGAAGGTCAGGGGATAGCAGTATATTTCCAGAATATACACTGGAAAATACAGTTAGTTAAGTCATTGTGTTAGTGTACAGTGACAAAACTAAAACAATTCATAATGAGTTTGATGTTCTTTATTCAAGGGAAGACAGTCCATGGATTGGGGTAATACAGTGCCTCATAAGCAGTGGAACACTCTCCCCAGGGTATTTAGGGGGAGAAGGAGTTCTACACAGTTAAAGGAGGTAATGTGGAAGTAGTTGGTCAAGAGGTCCTATTTTCTAGGGTAGAGTAAGCTAGCTAAAGGTGAGTTGGAGACTTGTGACTGGTATAGTTTAGGTTTCCTTAACAATGAGGTATTTCCTGTAAGTAAGGCTGACTTAGGTTTTGATTTGTAACTTGAGCTGGCCAACTGGGATGGCCTCTAGTTTGAGGGTATTAATATACAAATTAACTTTATCATTAGAAACTTTAAAATCATTTAAAGACTGGATTCAAAACCTAGTTTGGATCCTGATGTGAGCTTAAAAACCAGTGTGATGTTGCAATTTATAACAAGAATTATGTGGCTTTCCTCTCTATTTGTAGCACAAAGCTCCTAAAACCATTGGAATTTCCTAAGCGATGAGAGCAATACAGATGTCTTTTGTTATGTTAATGAGGCAGCTTTTGGGAAGCCCCTGTACAACCCAAGGATGGGGATGGTTGCCAGGCAAGAGAACCACATGATTAGATGATGGGAACTTTCAGCTCCAACTCGTATCTCTGGGAAAGGAAAAGGGGCTGTAGACTAAATTCAGCAACAGATGGCCAAAGATTTAATCAATTGTGTCTATGTAATGAGCCCTCCATAAAAACCCAAAAGGACAGAGTTCAGAGAGCTTCCAGGTTGGTGAACACCTGGAAATTCACGGAGAATGGAGTACTCAGAGAGGGCATGGAAAGTTTTGTACCTTGCCTTATGCATCTCTTGCATCAGGCTGTTCCTGAGTTGTATAATAGACCAATAATCTAGTGAGTAAACTGGTTTTCCTGGGTTCTGTGAGCTGCTCTAGCAAAGGAATTGAGGGGAGTCATTGCAACCTGAGATCTAAAGCCAGTTGGTTAGAAGCAGAGGTTAACAAACTAGACCTGTAACTGATATCTAAAGTAGAGGACAGTCTTGTAGGCTTGAGCCTTTAGTTGTGGAATCTGACACTATCTCTGGGTAGAATGTGGGAAACTAAAGCATATGAAAAATTAAATTCCCTTACTGCCTTCAGCCCATTGACAAGTCCTTGAAACTGACAGAGTGACCTCCCTCTAGGAACTCAGCTGCCTCAAGGATGACACTTTGCTGGGGGCAAAAGAGAACCTTAGCTTAACATTATCCCAAACTCGAGGATACTGTATCTCAACTGCCTCAAGATACAGGCTGGCAATTCTACTCCAAGCTTATAGGCCCCCAATAAACATTTAAATGGTCTCATGACTGAGGTTTTATTAAATGGTAATAAATGGTGTTTCCCTACAAATCAAAACCACACCAAGATACCACCTCAAACCGGTCACAGTGGCTAAAATGAACAAATCAGGAGAATATAGATGCTGGCGAGGATGTGGAGAAATAGGTACCCTCCTTACACTGTTGGTGGGAATGTAAACTGGTGCAGCCCCTCTGGAAAACAGTGTGGAGGTTCCTCAAAAAATTAACAATAGAGCTCCCCTATGGCCCAGAAGTAGCACTGCTAGGAATTTACCCAAGGGATACAAGAGTGCTGATGCATAGGGGCACATGCACCCCAATGTTCATAGCAGCACTCTCAACAAGAGCCAAAACATGGAAAGAGCCCAAGTGTCCATCAACGGATGAATGGATCAAGAAGATGTGGTTCATCTATACAATGGAATACTACATGGCAATGAGAAAGAATGAAATATGGCCATTTGTAGCAACATGGGTGGAAGCTGAGGGTGTTATGCTGAGCAAAATAAGTCAGGCAGAGAAGGACAGATACCATATGTTTGCACGTATAGGAGGATTAGGAGGAATTTAATGGAGGACTCTGGGGGAGAAGAAGGGGAAAAATAGTTGGGGAGAGGGAGGGAGGCAAACCATGAGAGACTCTTGAATGCTGAGAACAAACTGAGGGCTGAGGGGAAGGGAGGTGATGGGCATGGGTGAGGACACTTGCTGGGATGAACACTGGTTGTTATATGGAAACCAACTTGACAATAAACTATTTAAGAAAAAAAATGGTGTTTCCCTAGCAACACCTGGCCCCTCAAGGTCCTGGAAACCTTGCTTCCAAAATTCTTTACAGACATACTCCATCCCTGACCACAACCCCTCAACCTGAGGGTATATAATGAGTTACCCATCATGACCCCACACAGCTCTTCCTGCCCATGGGTCCTGTCCCTGTGCTTTAATAAAATCACCTTTTTGCACCAAAGATGTCTTCAAGAGTTCTTTCTTGGCCATCAGCTCTGGACCCCACAAAGCCCCCATCACCCCAAACTTCATCAGTGTGGGAAAACCCCCATCAGAATTGGTGTCAGGGGACACCTGGATGGTTCAGTTGGTGGAGGATCTGACTCTTGATTTCGGCTCAGGTCATGATCCCAGGGTCATGAGATGGAGCCCCAAGTCAGGCTCTGTGCTGAACATGGGGCCTGCTTAAGATTCTCTCTCTTTCTCTCTCTCTCTTTCTCTCTCCTTCTGCCGCTCTTCCCCCCCCCACCCCAACACACACACACTCTCTCTAAAATCAAAATTAAAAAAAGAAAAAAGAATTGGTGTCATAACTGTTAAATAGTAAAAAGACAGTTTTGCAATCTGGGAAGTTTGATCATGGACTGGATATTAGATTGGGTTTGGCAAACTATGGCCTGATGCTTGTTTTTATAAATAAAGTTTAGTAGAACACAGTCACATTCCTTCATTTATATATCATTTAAGGCTGTTTTCTTTCCATAACAGTAGAGGTTGAATAATTACGATAAGGCTATAGAGCTCACAAAGTTTGGCCTTTTACAGAAAAAAATTTGCTCATTCATCAATGCTATTTGAAAAACATCCATAACGTTTGGAGATGCAAACCTACATCATTTACTATGCCCGTTCCCTATTTGCCTTAAAATACTTCAGCAAGGGGGTGGGGGGAGAGCAACATAGGTTAGATCAAACAAATCATAGTGACTGTTGAAGCTAAGTGAAGGCTATATGGGGAATAATTGTATTATTCTCTCTACATTTGTTTGAATTTTTTTGTACGAAGGATACAGAATTGTGTTTAATTTGAATCAATTAACATGTGTGATAGATTGTTTTCCAAAATGGCTTCCATGACTTTCCTCCTTGTTCCTCAACTGGGAGGTGTACGAACAAGTGCAGTACATCCATACAATGGCATAGTATTCAGCAATGGGAAGGAAGAAATACTGATATACTCTGTGAACAACACTGATGTTCACTGCATACTGCTAAGTGAAAATAGCCTAGATTCAAAAGACCACATATTGCATGATTCCTTTTATATGGCTTTCTGGAAAAGGCAAACTAGAGGGACAGAGAAGTGATAAGTGGCCGTCAGGGCTTAAGGGGTGAAGGAGGGGTTGACTGTAAAGGGGACATTTTGAGGGCATATGGAGACTTTGTAATATCCTCACCACAGTGTGACATGATTTTACACCTAGTCTCGGTTGGTTCTAGTTACTGTCAGCCCATTGCCAGTGATCTGATCAGTTCCATGTTAGAAAGAACATTCAATTTCTAAGAGGCTGACACTGTAATGCTCACTCTCTAATGAGGTGCTGCCCCGAGAAATTTCTTTTCTGGCTCTTTACTATATTTCTGTCCCATGAAACGGTCCATACAAGACTTTCCTCTGATAGATCCCTCTCATTAGAATGATCATTTGCTTTGCATTTGCCTGAAAACTTGTCCTAGAAATAGAGAACTTTGTACGCAGAACCTTAGGTTGTCACTCAGGTGTCTCCAGACCAGCTGCTGAGGGGTTTGGGTCTAGTTCTTAACGAAAAGGTGATTGAAATAAGCTGAACAAGTCAAGTGATACTTGAGATATCATATCATTCTGTCCCCTGACCTAGGTACGGTACTATCCCAACACAGAGCAACCAAGTGGAAATTCATCCACGTTCCTACACTGGATGGTTACCCAGAACTGCATAATGCCTGAGATCTTAAATTCCAGGAAACTATTCTCACTCTTGTTACCACCTGCTCTTCCAATTCATTGAGAACATCATTACTTACCTCTTTCTAGGCCACTTGACATCTAGTGGTCTTGTTCTTCTGAAGCAACTATCCCTATATGGCAAACCCAGGACCCAACAAACCATCCCTGGTCTATGTTCCTGTCTGTCTTTGCTCAGCACACCTAGGAATGATTGTACCATTATGCCAAGATGAAAGCACGGCCTCCATGAAAGATCAAGTGGTTCTTCAGTACCATTTGGAAATGTGCCATATTTCCTGCCTGGCACATTTTAAGTGCCCTTCTAGTAGCTGGAAAATTAAAAAATTTGCATCCTCCTTTTCCTGGCCTTCTTTACACCTAAACCATAGACCTATCACCTAGGTGCCCCCAGTCAATCTCATCCAGCTGACACCTTACTTCAGAAGTCAACAACGTAAAGAAACAGGTTCTTGTGAGGTATCAATTCAACTTATCAGAGCAGCAGGAAAAGCATCCAGATGTTGAAGTTGGCAACGGTCACAAAATTGAGGGTCCAGAAGTCCCTTCCACTGTGCACCAAGGTAGACACATCAGGGAATGGGAAAGCATCTCCCATACTGCAATGCAGAAAGTCCCTTGATTGTCCATAATTTACCTTTACAACCTCCATTCTTATGTACTTGGCTTACCATAGGTGCTTAATAAATTTTTAGAATTGATGACTAGCCCAAGGTCATTCAACAGGTAAAGGATCCCGATGTCAAATTCATTCTTTCAACCCTAAAGTCCCTAATCTTTCCCAGACATAACTGGCAGAGCTGTTTTCCTGTATATGACTCCACCACTAAGCCTGGGATAAATAGTGATGGTGGCTTACAATGAAGCCCTCCCATTCTCTGGCTTTTCTGCTTCTGGCTCAGCGGCAGAGATGGTAGGACATTTGCAGAGGGCATAGTGCATTCTTTATTTGCTGAAGGGGATGATTCACTGCGCCTTCTAAATTTTTTTTTTTAATGTTTTATTTATTTCTAGGAGAGAGAGAGAGACGGCGTGAGCAGGGGAGGGTCAGAGAGAGAGGGAGTCACAGACTGAAGCAGGCTCCAGGCTCAGAGCTGGCAGTCAGCACAGAGCCCGACGCGGGGCTCGAACCCACGAACCGCGAGATCATGACCCAAGCGAAAGACGGACGCTTAACAGACTGAGCCACCCGGGTGCCCCAGCGCCTTCTAAAAGCAATAGCTAAACTTGTGTCCTGTGAGATGCAAACCTTGAGGAAAGTGTGAAAAGCCCTGTGCGAAGTCTGACTGGTGAGAAACGACCAGGGGCTTGGAGGTCTTCCCAATGCCAGAGAAGGTTGCGGGGGAAATGTTCCGGGCTAAAGGAAAGCAGTGGTCTTCCATCTCTACGTGGGAGAACCCTAATAGCTTGAAATGCATGCAACTAACGCTTCAGTCGTCTCAAAAATATTGTTACAATAGTGTTTCTCAAAACCCTCTGCCCGTGTTACACTCTGAAACGTGGCACACAGTGCCGTGTGCTGGTCCGTCCATTTCCTTTTTCTGCTGGTTGGGAAAACCCGTACTTCCCAGGCGGTGGTTTTCTCTGCCCCAGGAGGTCTCCCTGCTGCCTCTGGGGCTGCTGGCCTGCCTCTGCTGAGCACACCAGCACTGAGTGGCAGGGGAAAACAGCCTTTGCCATCAGGGCAGTTGAGGGGACGGCCCGGATATGTGCACAAGTGCTGAGGGAAGCAGACGTCAACCTCACCAACAGGTCGGGACCGCTCTCTGAGGATGAGGTGGAACCTGTGATCACCACTATGCAGAATCCACACCAGTACAAGATCTACGACTGGTTCTTGAGCAGATTGGAGGGGAAGAATGGAAAGCACAGCCAGGTCAAGCCAATGGTCTGGACAACGAGCTCTGCGAAGACCTGGGTTGACTAAAGATTCGGGCTCATGAGGGCTGCACCACTTCCCATGTTGTAGTAAGTCTCTTAATTGTCCATAACTTACCTTTACAACCTCGGACTTGGTGTCAAAGGCCAGCCAGGCTGCTGTGGCTGCCAAGAAGAGACAAAACTGTAGGCCTTTTCTGTTAATATATATTTTATACACCTACAAAAAAAATGGGGTCATGTGACTTCTGGCCAGTGGAATGCAGACGAAAGTGATGTGACCACCTTCTCTGCCTCCAAAAACCTATGAGATCCTCCAATCCCTGTCTCTCTCTGCTCTGGAGTGAAGGTTTCAGAATCCAGAGCCACACAATAGAAGAGGCCAAAATGCCTGGGTTCGCCACTTGGAGAATCGCCTTGGAGACCTGACTGACTTAACTCTTTGTTAGGCTGTGATGTGCGTGAGATATAACCCTGTCATTGAGATATGTCAGACACATTATTAGTGATCGGCATTAATCATCCTGACTCATGTAGACCATGACCAAGATTCTCATCTACTGCTTAAAGGAGCCAGTGGAGAGTACTATTTAAAATAAAACTTACATTTGGGCAATTCAGTTTGGAAAATATTTATTGCTTACACTGTAACCTCCTTTTTACTTTGGGAAATTCCTATCTGCCCTCTGCATGGAATTTTCCTCTGCTCATGGCCCACCTCTCGCTCGCCCTTCAACTCTCACCATATGTCCCATGCCCACAGAGAAGCTTTTTTCTTTTCCACTTTCTTAAATATTTATTTTTGAAAGAGAGAGAGAGAACGAGCAGGGTAGGAGTAGAGAGAGAGGGAGACACAGAATTCAAAACAGGCTCCGGGCTCCAAGCTGTCAACACAGAACCAGATAGGGAGCTTGAACCCATGAACTGCAAGATCATGACCTGAGCTGAAATCGGATGCTTAACCAACTGAGCCACCTTTATTCTGAGAAGCCTTTTTTCTAAAGCAGTTTCCCCCACCATTTTCTCTCCTCACACCCATGTTGTTTTCCCTATATGGCACTAATTACAATTTCTATCTAGATAAACAGATTAGAGAAAGAGTCGGGGTAGGGAAACCAAAGAGATTATTGCTGGGTCCAAGGGAAGGTAAAGAGGGATCCAATATGGTGCCAACTGTGGAAACAGAAAGGAGCTAGTGGATTTGAGAGACACCAAGGAGTGAATCGATGGGATTCAGGAGCAGACTGGATATAATGAAAATCCAAATGATTTTAAAGGCTTTCAAGGGTATCAGCTTCAGAGGCTTGAAGAATGTTGGTGACCAAAGACAAGACCAAGAGCAGATTGAGAGAAGAACAAAATTTCACATTTGAATTATCCTCAGCCTATTCCGGGCAGGACAGGTGGAAGGCCTTGGGAAATACACATGTGGTATTTGGTAGGGTGCCTTTGGTTAGAGATAGAGGAATTGGAGTCCTTGTCAGACGTGGGAAATGGCTGGAGTCCTGGACACAGAAGACCCTGCTCATGGGATGGGGAAGGAGGAAAGGTAAAGACACAGCACTGGAGGACACCAATGGAGAAGGGGAAAGAACATAGAAACCAGAGGACTTTAGGAGGTCAGAGGAGAAGCAGTGATGTGAATGAAGCTCAGTATAACCTACCTTCCCCCTCCTTGCAGAAACAGAGTAAAAGAAAACCAACAGCCCTGTAAAGTATACTCCAATTGATGAAGCTAAACCAAAAAATCAGGAAAGTAGTTAAAACCTACTGGGAAGTCTTTTACTGCTAAGTGATAATGACCAATGAAGGTGTGGTTAACAAACTGAATGCAAGGCAAAAAAAGATTTGGGGGATGGGACAATTTTTGATATAAAAAAGAGGACATAACAATAATGACCTAGACCTGTAAGTCAGAGATGAAATAAAGATCGAATCATAGAATCAAAGGTACCTTTATATTTAAAGAATAAGCAAAATTTATTATCTTATCCTGATATAGAAGTTTGTTATTTATTTGATATTCTTAAGAGCAAATGGTATTGAACTAAAGGTTTAAAGCATGATTTCTACTATCTGTTACTTCAAGAGAGAAAAAATGACACATAGCCTATTATCAGATAGAAAACATATTGCAAAGCAAAGAAGAAAAAGGAGGAAACAATCATTAAAATGCTTTAATAGGCATCAGACATTGGGGCGCCTGGGTGGCTCCGTCAGTTAAGTGTCCAACTTCACCTCAGGTCATAATCTCATGGCTCGTGAGTTCAAGCCCCGTGTCGGGCTCTGTGCTGACAGCTCAGAGACTGGAGCCTGTTCGGGTCCTGTGTCTCCCTCTCTCTCTGTGTTTCTCAAAAAATAAGTAAACATTAAAGTTTTTAAAAAACAGACATCAGATATATAGAAAAGTTAATGCTTTGACTAAGTGTGAGTCAGTTAATCAACACCATTAAAATGCAAAAATATCAGATTAGGCGAACAATGCTAGTCCAAAGGAAAATGAAATATTGTAACACAGAAAAGTTAAAAAAATAAATACAGTAGCAAAACTGTAAACTGTGAAATTATTTGTACACAAGGTTGTTCATCATGACATTAATACCTAAGGAATACAAACACCCAATGTCTATGACACCTGTTGGGTGACCTTGGCACATCCACACAGAGGGGAACTGTGTGCCCTTTGGGCCTTTAACGGTATAAGGAAGGTCTCTCTCTCCTGCTGTGGAGACAATGCCAGGACACATGGCCGGAGTAGTCATTTAGGTTTTCTCTGTCTCTCTCCAGACAATGGCGGGAATGCACTTCCATGCCCACTTGGATTTTGCTTTTGCCAATTCAGCGTCAGTGGAAGCGTTGTGCCTCACCCCTGTGTGGAGCCGTTGCAGGGCAGGGTGTGACTGACTGGCCTTTTTTTCTTTTCCTGCTGCTGAGCCCACATAACGTTCCAGATAGCGGTTGCTCCTTTAGCTTGGGTCCCAGAGTCAGGGTGACAGTGACACAAAATAGGGTTTGTAGGTGACTGGCAAGGGGCATGTAACATGAATGAGATATAGATCTTTGCTGCATAAGGCCACTGAGATTTTTGTGTTAGTGTGTTGCTGCAGCTTAACACGGTATCTTGACAGATACACCACCTTGTAACCAGAAGTAGGGTGCTATGGGTAAAAAAAAAAAAAAAGTGGTACATGATACGGTTTTCAGGCCCAGCGGTAAAGAGTTTGGAAACTGAGTAGAAGCTGGAAGGAGGGGGATCCATACTAGGCAGTGATAAAATGCTGGGTCACATTTGGTCCAAGAAGATAATGGGTACAGAACAGTCTTCCAGAGGTTAAAGACAAAGAGTCATAAAAACAATGGACCCCAGGACAGTCCTATTCATGAAACAGCCCCAGGGTAGAGGGTCCTCAGGCGGCCGTCCCATGGGGTCTCAGAGTTGCTATAAAGATTGCTATGTTCCTCCCCTGCTCTGCTTCCCAAACGGGAATGTCCACCAGGACCATCTCACTCTATCCCGTCAGGGTATGTTGTTGGTGTATGACTGTGTGTGTAGGTAGATGGTCAGATAACTTGCCTTTTTGGCTCATAGTCTCTGGGCCTAGAAGACGCATCAAATGTGAATAGATAACAAGCACTTTAGAGAACTATTTATTTAATAAGTAAATATAAACATGATATGAATTATTAAAAATGAAATATATTCCTATCCCATAACCCAGCAATTTCACTACTATATAAAAAACATAAGAGAGCATATAACCACCGAAAGATATGTACAGAAATGTGTATAACATCTTTATCCTAAATAATCCAAAACAAGAAACAGTCCAAATGCCCATCAATAGAATGAATAAATAAATTGTGGTATTTATACAATAGGATAGTATTCAACAATATACTACCTAACAACAGACTGCTGAATGAAAGGAGCCAAACATAAAAGATTATATACTGTAGGATTCTATTTCTACAAAGTTCAAGAGCAGACAGACTATTTTGATAGAAATTAGAATAGTAGCTATCTCTGTGTTGGGAAAGGGGCACAAAGAAAGCTTCTGGGTTCTGGAAGTGTTCTATTATATCTCAACAACAAAATTTCAAATAAAATAGAAACACTATCTCAAAAATAAACAAACATTAAAAACAATTTTTAAAGGGGTGCCTGGGTGGCTCAGTTGGTTAAGCGATCAACCTTGGTTCATGTCATGATCCTACAGTTCATGGGTTCAAGCCCCATGTTGGGCTCTGTGCTGACAGCCCGGAGCCTGGAGGTGCTTCGGATTCTCTGTCTCCCTCTCTCTCTGACCATCTCCTGCTCATGCTCTGTTTCTCTCTCTCTCAAAAATAAACATTTATATATACATATACATACATACATATACAAACACACACATATATATACATACATACCCCCCATATATATATACATACATACATACATATAGACAAAATAAGAAGAGCCACATCTGGATCCAGTGTACAGACACACACCTGACCCTCAGTGTAGAGCTACCACCATCCAAAGAGTCTGGACTTGGAGACGAATGCAAGAAATGTGTCATCCTTAGGTTAGACAAGCATATTTGTATGTAGGAAAGAATTTGAACCAAGTACTTACTGCCAAGAAAAATGGACTGTGATAGTTACTATGGCTGTTCACAGGGGTGCTGCCTTTCTCTCTTCCCAAGCATACAAGAAAACCGCACTTCTCTGAAATTAGCTATGGCCACAATTTCGACAGTCAGTGTGGTGGTGAGTCCCTTGGAGACCAATGTGGGCTCTGCTAAGTTCATTTCCTCCGCAATAGTGCAGGGAGCACTGCTCCCTCAGCTCAGGCCAGAGGGAGCACACGATGGCAGCAGAGCCCCAGCCACCGTAGGGGGACGCGGTGAGACGTGAAGTGGACTGTGTTTCAAACCACTGAGGTGTCAGCGCGGTATGCAGATCTACACATAGACTCCAGCCCATCCAGGTAGACAACAGCTGTTAGGTACAAAAGGCAAGTGGTAGGCAAACTGTATTTCTTATGTATCGCTAGATGAAAGAAAGGACAGGAATAGGAATAGATGCATATATTTGCTGATACTTTCAGAAAGAAAACAGTGGAAGAATACCATAAGAACTAATTTTTAAAAAATCACTGATAATGAAAAGGAGGAAATGGACATGGAGAGAAGCCAGACTCCTTTGACTGTACCTTAGTATACAGTTCTCATTCTCACTTTTGATTCATGTAATTATCTTCTGTATTAAAAATGTAAAAGTAAATCATGAGAAGGGGCCCTTGTGGTGATGGAACTGTTCAGTATCTTGATGGTGACAAAATTACCTAGAGCTAAACACACACACACACACACACACATACACACACACGTGCAAGGAAAACTGGCAGAAGCTGCACAAGATCAGTGGATTGGATCAATGACGACATTCTGGCTGTGGTGTTACACTACTGCTTCACAGATGATATTGTTGGGGGACACTGAGTAAAGTGTATGCAGGCTCTCTCTACACTATTTCTTACAACTGCATGCAAATCTATGAATGTTTCCTTAAATATCAAAATACATCAAGAAAGATAAAAAACTCCCTAAATATGAAATTGTATCAAATGATTCAAGTGTATTTCAAGTTATTGATATAATCATATAAGGAACAATATTATTTCAAATAACTTTAGAACAAATATTTTGATTGCCTATCATTAGTGAAGCATATCATAAGGGCAAATTGAGCTATGAAGAAATTTTTTTTAAAGACTTTATTTTTAAGCAATATCTACACCCAATGTGGGGCTAAACTCATAACCCTGAGATCAAGAGTCACATGCTCTACGGATTGAGCCAGCCAGATGCTCCAGCTATGCAGAAATCGTAACTTCATTCAGTAATGTTACTATCATTATACTAGTCGTATGGCTATGGCTAAATTGGAAGCTAAAGCAAAAAGTAACTATGTTAATACTGTTAGGAACTAAGATTCTTAGCATTCTGCAACAGAGCTGCAAGTATAAAATCAAAGAAATAAAAGTCCTGTTAACACAGCATTTAAAATGAAAGTAACATTAGGAAGTCATTATTATTTTCCCTGAAAACAATACATTTCTTAGTTTTTATTTTTCTATTTAAAAATCCTGAAGGCAGTGACAACCTGGCAGCAATGAGCACCCCAGGTAAACAGATCAGAACCTCTAAACACCATTCACTCTGGAGATAGGCTACAGTAATCGTCACAGCTTCCCCTGGTATTCACAAGCTTGAGTGTTTTCCTCTGAGTCTAGGCTTGGCCGTGTGACTTGCTTTGGTCAATGGGACATTGGCAAATGTGACGCAGCGAGGCTGGAAAGCACGTTCTCCTTGAGATTTACTCTCTTGCTGCTCTTGAGAGCTCTGTGACCACCAGCGTATGAAGAAGCCCCCACAAACTGACTGGGTGAAAGAAATATGGCTGATTTGCTCCTGGTGTCTTAGTCTACTGCCTGCCAAAGGCCTGGCATGGTAGCAGGACCAGCTACATCAATTTCAGGGTTAGAAAAAAAAGTGAAAATGTGAGGCCTTTTCTTTAAAACATACTAATTTCAAAACTGAAACAGCAGATCTCTGGGGTCAAGTATGAGGCCCTTCAGAGCATAGGGCTTTGTGTACCTGAATAGGCATAAACCTGCCCTACGTGTGAATAAGGTCATCCTACGTCATCTAGTTACCTGCCTCGTTTATGACAGATGTAGGAGAGGGCCGAGCAAGACAAGAGGAGCAGTCCCACACAACCCACAGAATCACGAGCTAAAAACTGGTTGTTTTCACACTTGGTTTTGGAATGGCTAGTTGCACAGCAGAAGCGACATGAGCTAAGCACCAAAGTCTAAAATATTATGACCTAATGTCTAAAGAAAATCAGGAACAACTATAATTAATACTGAAATCTAGTTGACAATATCCACAGTGAAGTGTTTAAGGGGAAGTGTACTGATGTCTGCAACTTACTTGGAAGTCCATTAGAAAAATAGCAAGGATTGATGGGTAGATGGATATGTGAGAAAAAACAAGTATACTGAAATGTTAATAACTGGTTGAATCCAGTAGGTGGGTATAGATGTTCACTGTACAATTCTTCCAAACTGTCTTTATGTTTAAAAATTCTCAAAACAGGGGTGCCTGAGTGGCTCAGTTGGTTAAGTGTCCGACTCTTCATTTCAGCTCAGGTCATGATCTCAAGGTTCGTGAGCTCGAGCCCTGTGTGGAGCTCTGCACTGATAGCGAGGGGCCTGCTTGGGATTGTGTCTCTCTCCCTCCGTCTGCCTCTCCCCTGCTCATGGGCATGACATGCATTTTCTATCTTTCTCTCAAAATAAATACTGAAAAAACAAAATCCTGAATAAGAAAGGACTCAAGAGCCGAACAATAATTGAAAAACAATTAAACATTTACAACCCTGTGTAGTTATCCTGATATTCAAAAAAAGATTTAAGACTGGTCACCATTATTGATAACTAGGGCACCAACTCCATGTTCTAAAAATTGGCCAATAAAGGGAGGGAATTCCACATCTCCCTTGCTTTTCCCGTATGACCAATATTTATCATCATTGATAAGGGAAAGTTTGTTTATTTACAGGATAATTCCAACTACTAAAAATAAGTAGATGATAGTTAGAAACCCAACATTTTGCAAGTCTTAACGTAATAATTGATTCAGGCGAAGATCCACCAATAGATGAAATCCTTAGATGAAAAGTTAATGGGGAACTTGGCAGGGGAAAAATCAGACTGTTGCTACCTGAATCCACTGATCGGACTTCACATCACTGAGAGTGGGTCAACCACACATCACGTGACTTCTGATGTACTATGTTAAGGACAGAGAACTACCTATGTATTAACTGTGCCAAGTACAATTGAGTCTGCATCTAATCAAGCATTAAGGCTAACTTCCTGCTTCCTGCATACATGGAGGGTGGGACAAGCTAAATAACAGAAGGAAGTAAAACATAAAAATTCAAAATGTGACGGGCTTCTGGATGGCTCAGTCTGTTAAGCCTCCTACTTCGGCTCAGGTCATGATCTCATGGTTCCAGAGTTTGAGCCCTGCATGGCGCTGTCTGCTGTCAGCACAGAGACCACTTCGGATCCTGTCTGCCCCGCTCCGCACCTCCCACACACATGTGTGCACAGACAACCCCCCCAATAAATAAATAAGCATTTTTAAAAAATTCAAAATGTGAGACATTCCACAGAACAACCAACCAAGGCATGACAGAGACGGGGGTGGGGACCACACTAGATTAACAATATGTAAGAGACCTAATGATTAAATATAGTGTTTATTTGTGAGGCACCTGGGTGGATCAGTCGGTTAAGCATTCGACTTTGGCTCAGGTCATGATCTCACGGTTCGTGGGTTCAAGCCCCACGTCGGGGTCAGTGCTGACAGCTCAGAGCCTTGAGCATGCTTCAGATTCTCTATCTCCCTCCCTCTCTGACCCTTCCCTGTTCATGCTGTCTCTGTCTCTCTCTCAGAAATAAATAAATACCCAAAAAATATATATATAGTGTTTATTTGCTTCCTAATTCAAACCACGCAACTATAAAATGACATTTTTAAGGTGAAAACCTTTAATTTGCATTGGGTATTTGAGGACAACAAGGAATCGGTATGTTTTGTTAAGTGTGCTAATATTGTAACCTTCAATAAAAATATCCATGTTTGTAAAGGTAAAATGATAAAATGTTTGGGATTTGCTTGAAATACTCTAAGAAAAAAAGGAAATTTAAAAAAGGAAAGATGAGGTAAGTATAGCAAAATCTAGACACTTGCAGGCATATGGGGGAGTTGTTAAATTCTTTTCTGAAAAATTTTTATTCATGTTTGAAAAACTTTGTCAATATATAAATATTAGTCTCCTAGACATTGGGTGAAAAAGACCATATCATCCATTTTAGAATATTCAAACTACAAAGAGAAACTCAATTCATATCTTCACAAACTTCAGAAACTCAAGGTGCCCTGGGTGGCTCAGCCAGTTAAGCCTCCGACTTCTGCTCAGGTCATGATCTCATGTTTTATGGGTTTGAGCCCTGTGTCAGGCTCTGTACTGACAATTCAGAGCCTTGAGCCTATTTCAGATTCTGTCTCTGTCTCTCTCTGCCCCTATCCTGCTCATGCTCTGTCTCTGTCTCTCAAAAATAAATGAAATGTTAAAAAAATTTTTTTAACCTAAAAAAAATTCAGAAACTCAATTGTCATGGAAAGCTTAATACGTTACTCCTTGTCTGTGAGAACAGATTAAAAAACATATTTAGATTTGACTCATTTTACTATGGTTTAAATCAATGGGTATTTGTGAAATAATGAAGGCAAAATTCTGATTAAAGATTTGGACAACCAAAGAGGGTAAAATTTATAAATAAGTACAGAAATTTTCATTAAAACTCATAATAAAACACACTTATACTCAAGGTCGGTGATGTTACTGTGAGTTGGTTTCACATGTTATTCTGGGGAATTGTTAATTAAGTTAATCATTCATTTAATTACTATTGTCTTATGTCTTATGTATAAAACAGAGAAATGGGGGAGCCTGGGTGGCTCAGCTGGTAGAACGTCTGACTCTTGATTTTAGCTTAGGTCATGATCTCAGGTTCTTGGGTTCGAGGCCCATATTGGGCTCTGCGTTGGCAGTGAGAAGCCTGTTTGCAATTCCGTCTCTCTCTCCCTGCTTGCTCTCTAACGCTCTCTCAATAAAAGAAATAAACCTAAAAAATAATAAAAATAAAACAAAATAAAATAGAGAAATGGGTACAAGATGCTTTGACGCCAATTATTTTGACACTATGAATATTTTGAAGATACTTGATAGTATTTGGAGTAAATCTCATTAAGTCCATTTAATTCCTTGATCGATTTCCTACCAAGCAGTGCTGTCTAACAGAACTTACTGGATGATGTAAGTATTCTACACCTGCAGTATTTAATATGGTAGCCTTTGGCCACACATGGCTACTGAAGACTTGGAATGTCGTTATTGCAACTGGGAAAGTGAACTGTTAATCTAATTTTATTTTGGTTTATTATTATTAATTATTAATCATTATTTATTTATATTTAAACAGATGCCTGTGGCTCATTGCTACCACATTGGATAGCAGCTAAAGACCAGTCAAACCATACCCAACTACTTGAATGTTTATTTTTATTTTACTGAAATCGTTGTCACAGAGATGAACTATTTTCCATTAGTATTTAACAATAAGTGTTTGATTCATTAGGCTTTGTTTGTTTCTACCTAACTTTACAAATTATAGCTTCTGTCCCTGTGTGTTTTTGTTTTTGTATTCTTTCTTCCAAGTCTACTTTTCTCCAGTAAAAATGCTAAGATCTATATTTTATCAAGATGATTTAATTCTTCAATTAATTTCTATTCAAAAACAAAATTTACTTTTGTAGTTTTAATTTTTATTTTAATGATAATCTTTAGGCAGTCACTATAAATTGAATACAAGACTACTTGCTTACAATTATGTCTTAGACACTTAGAAAATTGTGAAAATTTTTGTGAGAGATATACAAAAAATGAGATAAGTAAAAAGGTACAGAATCTGAGATATAGATGGGCATAGTGTGACGGGTGACAGAGAAAGACACAATAACATGGACTGACAGGTACAGAAATGGAAGAAAGGATGAATTATAGTATTCTAGGCCTTACATCTGCAAACAACGTGGGAGAGGAAAGAGAGATCTCTCTTCCAAGATATCCCAAAGGTCCAGCACTTCTTTCCAAGTGTCTTCTGGAAACTTATCCTTACACCTCACTGGGTGTCATGCAGAATGTCTGTAACCAGGAGAATGCCATGATCTGACAGGCTTTCCTGAATCACTTTTGCCTTTAAGGATGAGGAGGTAATCTTCAAGTGCTTAAACCAATCAGAGCACAGCCCTGGCATCTATGCGAACTGAATGGCTGCTCCATCATGGGGTCTGGGTGCAATGGTGTTTAGAAAGTAGAGTGATAGGTAGTGTTGGTCTTGGACAGTCCCTGTTTATACCTGTTGTCCTAGAATAATTATTCATATATCCTTCCATTTCACTTTCAAAAGCAACCTGAGGGGTGCCTGGGTGGCTCAGTCAGTTAAATATCTTACTTTTGATTTTGGCTCAGGTTATGATCTCATGGTTCGTGAGATTGAGCCCCTGTGTCCGGCTTTGAGCGGACAGTGCAGAGCCTGCTTTGGGATTCTCTCTCCCTCTCTCTGCCCCTCCCCTGCTCATGCTCTCTCTCTCTCTCTCTCTCAAAATACACAATAACAATAAGATAACAACAAAAAAAAGCAGCTTGGTGTAGATGACAAATTATATGGTAATCCTATTAGTAGGAGAAAATCACAAGGTCTATTATTATACTTCTACTCTTTGTATAAAGTGGTATTAACTATGGGAAAAATATTGTTACACTTCCAGAAGTTACAATGAGAATGTGTGATTAACCTCAATTTTCAGTGAATCTTAGTATTTATATAATTAAAGAATTAACATTTAAGAAGTTAAGTATGCTGGGAGTATGGTCCGAATAGACAGTCCTAGACCCACCTCTAACATTCACTAGCTTTGTGATCGTGGTTAAGTCTAGGGTTAAATTTCCCAAGCTCCAAAATGAAGCTATTGGACTACATCATTTGCTTTCAAGCTCTAACAACCTATTCTACTATAAATATCCATATACCATCTGGGAGGCTCGCCAGCATTTGTTCCATAGAATTAAAAAGTGCAGCTTTACGATTAGCACGTGCCAACACCATGGAGGCAATGAGGCACACGGGAGAGCCCAGGCTGGCTTCAGACACCAGCTCCCTTCCAGAAGCTCTGGGCTGTGGGCGAGTGTCTATCATGTTCCCCATCTATAAACCTCAAGGCTGTCTGCCATAGTAATAAAGCCACTAGGATTCAGGATTTAGAATTGGTTTAATCTCAATTCTTACTTAGCCTCTTTGCTGGTTTGACAATGGCAAGGCTTTGCTCGTGTGCCTAAGTTTACCTCATGGTGTTAATTTCTATTGTGAGGCTCCATTCTACCAGGTGACAGACATGACCGCCAATTCAAGTCAACAGATCCCTCTTTGCCCCAGCACACACACACCTGGGGAGTCATCCTTGGTCCCTGTCTGCAAGAGCGTGTCAGGCCCAGACATTCTGTGGTTCTTCACCTCTCCATGATACTGCAGAAGGTGCTGCCTGCCTAAAACCACGCAGACACTTCTTCCCTGCAGTCTTTCTGCTTCCCTGAGGCTATCCCCAAAAAACGCCTCCAGTTCTCCTTCCAGAATTAGAGTTTGACTGGGGACTGGGTGGGGTGGGCAGGACACAGAAAACTTCCTCAGACTCCTGCCTTCCTCTTCTCTTACCCAGGGTCTTTTCACCTGGTCCCTGGGGCAGGGAAACTAACACAGTAAATAAATGTGCGCCTTCCCCAGTCATTTTCCTTAATTCTTTGCTTTTTCCCCCTAAAGGCTAAGATTTTGAAAAGTCTTTTTTTCCCCTCTCTTTCTGCCTTTCCTTCCTTGAGAAAGTAAATAAGATGTTCCAGTTCCCTGATTCAGATAAAAGCCAAAAGATACAAGTATCACAGAAAAAAAAAACCCATTATATTTTTACAGCATATATTTAATTAGTAGTCTATATAAAACACTCAGCACTGTGCTTCATGCATTATATACATTCAGCTGTAATTATTAGTAACTGCTTTACAATATTATTTTAAAGGTTATTTATAACATGTAAAATGCCTGACATGTTCAATAAACATCACTCACATTGAAGAAAAATGATTTTGAGCTTAATACAGACAATTTAGAATGAGGACATTAACTGGAAATAATAATTTTTTAAAAGCTTTGAGAATTTGTCTTTTCTGTAGCTCGTTTTTGCCTCCTATAAACCATATCCTGTGCTAACTCAAAGTGTACAATTCGATGTCCCTGGCCTTCATATTCTGGAAAATAAGATCAGCAAAAATAACCATTAAGCCTCCCAAATGATACATGACTTATAACACCAGCCATTAAATCATCAATACATTGGACTGAATGGAATTATTTGCTTTACCTAAATCTAATGGCAGGAAAATAGGAAAAGCAAAATTATAGATTGGGCTGTGGTGAGGACAGATTCAGAGACCTAGGTGTCTTAGGCATATTCCAGAAAAGGATAAAGATGAATCAGGCTTCTCAGATTTCTTCCAGCTTCTGAGACTACTTTAGTAAATACTGATGTCTGATCACTATTTACTCCATGCCTGATGGAAGTGGAAGTTACTCTGGTTAACTAGCAGGACAGAGTCTCCTCTCCACTGCCAGTGGTTTTTGGGTCAAGGGCATTGGGGGCCTTGCAATGAATGTGTGGGACCTATGTGAGGAAAGCCAAAGAATTAATTAAGGTTGGAAAGTAAGATAGGAATAAATATAGAAAAAAGCCACGTTACTATGTAGAAAGACTATACCAAATCCATTAAAGTTTAGGGTTAACGTCTTGAGCAAAGTCTCAATAAATACAGAACTAGATTCTGTCCATCCTTCGTCATTTCATCAAGTCTCCTCTTTTACTGGACAATTCTCATAAGCATAATAAACACATGTCTGAGCTATAAGTTCACAGCACACACGTGTGTGCCACACTGGCCTCTTCATTCCGTCTTCCTGTAGCTTTCCCTCATTTCTCTATTCCCTTGCAGAGGAAAATTTTGGGAAGAACTATCTAGGAACACTGCTTCACTCCTCGGTCCATCTACTCTTCAGTCCACTTCAATCTGGCTCCTGCCGGCAACACTCAGATACCAGTTTTGCCAGGTCACAAATGAGATTCGTCCTGATCACTGGGCCCCCCTTCGATACTCACCCCAGCCACATTTGACAGAATGGGTAACTCCTTCTTCTTCATATGCTTTCCTCTCTTGGAATCTGTGGCTGGACAATCTTCCTGATTTCCTCCTCCGTGTAGAGTTCTTTTGTCCCTCTCTTACGTACTTCTGGATAATCTCATTCATTTCCATGGCTTTAAATGTATGGCTTTGGTAGAATCAGAAAAAAATGTCCCCCCGCATTGCAGGACCTGACAGGCCATTATTTCTCTGGAGAAGAGGCAATGCGGTTCACCTGCTGCCCCCTAGCGAGGCAGCTCGGGATGGCTGGTACATTGTGGCACTTCCAGGGTTTGGCTTCAAGGATGAGAACTGTCAAGCTGTTTCAGAGCTTGAGAAACAGGGTCCAGGAGACCAGATCATGCTGGCCTCCTAGCTTTCCTTCTGTGCTGGCTCCAGACTGCATCCCTAACACTCACTAGCCGCTTAACAAACACTGAGAAGGGGGAAGGCAAAGGAGGTCAATGGGACAAGAGAGGAGCAGGGTGAGGCAAGGGCATGGCCATTACAGAAAGCGTTTCCAGTAAGGTAAAAATAGCCTCTGGTACCAGAACACACTCTCTGTTGCCCTCTGCTGCAGACGCGAGTGAAGACAGCAGCTGGAAGAGACACCATTCCGTTAGAGGCACAAGTTAAAACGCTGTGCACCAATATAGGCCACAGGATGACACTGCTCCTTGTGAGCTGTGGCCAAAGGCAGAGCATCTATTTTGGTGCGCGTGCCGGGAAAAGAAACACTAATCATAGACGATAGAGCCCCTGAGCACAGATTTAGACATTCTGAGGGATGGGAGGGTAGGAGCTGGGATGGAAATGTTCTCCAGTTAGAAGAGTGTAAAGTGATCCATCCCCCTACCGAGGATGGCTGAAAGCCCTCTACTTTTTGTACTTCTAAAAAGAAATTTTGAAATTGAAAGTCATTCCTCACAAATTATGAAAAATGATTCATATTTTTAAGAGATTTATCATAATTTCTTTTTTTAATTTTTTAATATTTATTTTTAAGAGAGAGACAGTGTGATTGGGGGAGAGGCAGACATGCATATGAAGCAAGCTCCAGGCTCTGAGCTGTCAGCACAGAGCCTGATGCAGGGCTTAAACTCACAAACCATGAGATCATGACCTGAGCCTAAGTCAGACGCTTAACGGACTGAGCCATCCAGGCGCCCTCCCCACAATTTCTTTAAGTGGGGGTCATCCACAGTACAACTAAATCTCAAAACTCACTTTATCCATAAAAGGTATAGATATTATGTAATGCAAAAGTCCTCATGTACGTATCTGCATGTTTCATCTGAGGCAACATTTTGAATAAAGGAATTTGAAGAGAGGAGAGCCATGGCTTGCCCAGTTTTGAAAAGATTTTGGCTGCTGTGTTGGGGACAAACTATAGGAGACCAAGTGGCAACAGGGACACCAGTGAGAAGGATACTTTGGTATTCCAGGCAAGATGATGGGGACTCTGGGGTGACAGGTGGTGGTGACCGGTCAGATTCTAAGTATAGTTTTAAATGTAGAACCAGTGGATTTGTGGATTTGCTCAGACTGAATATGAGAGAGGAAGACAGAAATGGCCAAGTTAAGGATGACTGGAGTAGGCCGTGGGACTGAGCAACTAGAATGGAGTTGCCATTTGCTGGGATGGAAAGGTCTAGGGAGTAGCAGAAAAGTAGACTGGGGAGAGAAGGGATTTGGAGTCAGAGATACCGAGTTTAAGACATCCTTCAGACATTTGACTGGAGATGTTACGTGGGCAGTTGCGCATGGGTGTGGAGTTCAAGGGAGAGGCCCATGCCAGAAACACCAAACTGGAAGGTGTCAACATAGAGTTAGTTAAGGCCATCAACTGGATGAGATCACCAAGGAGGGAGCCTTGGGCACTCGAAGGTGAAAGGGCTACGGACAAGAGATGCAATGAGTGAGTCCGAAGGATGCTGAGGTTGGACAGGCAGTGAAGCCCAGTGAACACAGCGGGAGAGGAGTGAAGCCTGCTGAGAAGGTGGTCAACTAGCGGCTGCAGATGGGTGACTCTGATGACCTGAGGGAGGGGTGGCGCACTACGCTGTGGCAGGAGGCAGGCATGAAGACTTAGACAGACTCTGAAGACGCGGGAGGGTTTAAGTAGGAGCCTGGTTCTGACCAGGGGAGTGATACAATCAGACATGTGTTTTAGAAAGCACCTGGTGGCAGTGTGACATTTAGAAGCATAGACACCAGGTGGTGTGGTAGAAGGTGTAGTAGAAGAGAAAGGATCCTTTTGCTTACATACTTTGCATTGTTTCATTAACCCCAATGATGTGTCACTTTTGTAATTTAAAAACTACTGAAGAAAAGTATTTAGAAATATGAGAAGACTAGAAACTAATAATTGTAAAGCACATGGTAACAACAGCTCGGTAAAAAGGGCACGGTCAGAATGAGGACACTGACAGGGAGATGGAATGAAGTCAGGACACCAGATTTTCAGAACCCGGTGATATGCTAGGACCAGGTTAAACACGAGTCAGGAAGGTGGAGGGGAGCGCCTCAAGCTCAGAGGGGGCATGCACCTCGGCCCTAGCCTCTCCCAACCACAACCTGAACCCCTGTGGAGTCGTCTTCTCCAGAAGTGCCTAGCAAAATGTCTTAGCGTCTTGAGGGCAGGGGACAGGCAGGGAGGGAGGTCATTTCTAATGTTCAGAACAGTAACACATCAATTACATGAATAACTTAATTCAAACTCATGATGTTCTTTTTCTTCTAATACAATAAGCTGGAGGAATGAAGTAGTAAGATGTACTACAATAACTTTGAGAGGACTTCAACAAAAATGATAATCTTTTATGACACCATTTCCTAACATTAACAACTGGTTTTGCTATCAAATTTGGGGATCTATTTTATAACATTTATCTATCCATGAGTAGTAAAGTGACCTGCCCACATATGCTCACTAGGTCTCCCTGCGTGTGGAGCATGCTGCTAAGTCAAGGACAGCATGTCACCTAGAGGCACACTACACAACGTGTAGTACACGGAGAGGCTGAGTCGGCAGCAGAAGATTCAGGTAGGTACTTCACTGGCCTCCGCTTTCACGAATTGCCAATTCCACCTTAAGTTTGACACATATCACTTTTAAGCTTATCAACGTTTACGAAATAGTGATTCGCAGAGGATTGCCTTAATATGAATATCCATATAATTAATCCCTCCACAATCTGAATTTCATGCTTAGATAGAGCCAAGAGTTGTTTATTGGGATTGCAATATTTTGGAAGTTTTAAGGATTTGCTTTTACTAAATTGTACTTCAACACAGTATTGGTGAATACTGTTCCTCAGGATTTTGGTTCATTTCACTTCTAGGGATGCTAACATGGATACTCCATCACAGAATCCTCATTATGAAATCCCACAGGAGAAACAGCCCTCAGGTTGAGTACCAAGAACGCAGTGCATTTCTGGATCATGTGTCTTACCATGTGAAGGTTGATACACGTAGGTTCTTTCAAGGAAAAAGTTCCTAGTTGAATTCACTGCCTATTTCCAAAAAATATTCAGGCTACTACTGTGCCATGCATTTTACTTAAATATATTTCTACGCTTTATATTATTTTTCCCACTGATTTTCCATTTAACTGTAATTCCTTTATTTATCTCAGTGTGTTTTTTATGTTTTAATAAGTTACCTCACTTTTTTTTTTTTTGGACTAAGGCAGGAGACACATAAAATAGCAAACTTCAGGCTCACGATGGACACAAGAATGGGGCAGAAAAAGGGAAATTTGAAATGAATTAAAAAGGCCATGGCTGCAAGAGATAAAGTGAAAAATAAACTAAAGGAAATTCTAGGAGAAAAACACAAAAGATAACATTCTTAGTACATTTTCTGTGGACTAGAGAATTTACTCACATCTCCTTTTTAAAACTCTCTTCCAGGGCACCTGAGTGGCCTAGTCGGGAGTGTCTGACTTCAGCTCGCGCCATGATCTCACAGTCTGTGAGATCTCAAAAATAAAAACAGAAAAATTTTAAAACCTCTTAGAAAACTATAAAGTACAAACCTCATGAGCCATCCAATAAATTTTTAAAGTCATTTTGGCTTCATGTAAAATGTGAAGAGCTTTCTATCTAAATTAACAATAATGCATCCATATAAAGTGAGTTCCACCAAAGGCAATTCTAATTCGCTAAAACACAACCAAACAGAACAAACTTTCTCTTACTGCCACAACCACCATGTGAAGAAACAACACCCAGAATTTAAATAACTTATTTCCAGGTGTTACTTAAATAAAAGCATCTGTGTATTTTTGTGTAAGAAAAATCACTGGCAAACAAAACCAAAACACATTTTTAAAGTTTATTTTTATTTATTTTGAGAGATTGAGATTGAGCAGGGGAGGGGCCAAGAGCAAGGGAGACAGAATCCCAAGCAGGCTCCCTGACGTCAGCACAGAGTCTCTGTGAGATCATGACCTGAGCTGAAACCAAGAGTCAGATGCTTAACCTACTGAGCCACCCAGGCGCCCCCAAAACACTTAATTGTAGCTAAGAATTTTACGTTATTTTTCTGTACTGGAAATTTTAGGTTTACTCAAAATCTTACAGTGTAATAGAAACAGACATACTAATCCTCTGTGCCTCTGCATAAACAAGCATTTTCAGGGTTTACTCCTGGTATATTCTTCAAATCACCCACACAAAACTAACTGCTTCAAGAGCATGTTTTAAACTATATTGGTGATTTTAGAACAAGCAGAAAACCAACATAAAAACAAAGCATCTTCCTCTCTTCCAGGACAAGTGTCTTCTATGCAGTTTTCCTCTTCGAACACCTTTGGTCAATGCTGGGTGAACCAGGAAGGTCGCTTCCTGTCTCGTTCAATGATTCTCTTACCCCGATCTTGTTCGGATGCTGCCTCTCCTGCGTACAGCACCACAGTCTCCACGGGAGGAGCCTTGAAAGGTCCCCCCTCTTGTTTCCCTATCTGTCTTCTGATTTCTGCTGTCTCCTTGCACACCTTCTCATAGCAATAGCCACAAAGGACGTGCTTCAGTTTCAGGTGACCACATTCAGGACACATGTCAATATTGTTCTTAAAAAAAAAAAGAAACAAAAAGCCAACAAAACATATTTTAACAAGAAGCATAAGAATGCACATCAGTCAGACAGAAATGATGTTCACACTCGAACTTTCTTGGACTGTTCATGTTGCATAAGGTCATGCACCGTCTCATTCAACCTCACTTTAATAGGGAAACAGAGAACAAATGACTTTGAATTAATAGAAAAAATGGCACTAGAACTCAGGTGTACCAACTGTGAACCTGGTACATTTTTACATGTACATACATGTACATACAGCAGTCATATTACGTAAAAGGATACTCTATTACCCCGCTTTCAAATTCTAAACATCTGATAAGAAGTCTTTCAACCCAAGGGGAAGATCCACATGGCCAGCATCTTAATGAGACCAAGGGATAGGAACTCAGTTTTTCTTTCAATCTACCCTTGTGAAAACGAGGGGACAAACATTACAATTGGCTTCCCCTGATTTATTGGTGTTAACGGTATGAAACACATGGTATAAAAGTATATGCATCATATATGGTATAATAGTTGGCATATGGTATAAATTTTTTTTAAGAATGAACACTGATTATTCCTTAACACGAAACTCCCTCATTAGGCTACAATATGAAATTTAATGAGTTTTTATACACGTCTACCCAACTTTCTTAGACAATTATAACCTCTAAAGAAATCTTTTCAACAATGTTCTAAAGGTAGATTTGAAATAGAAAAGAAAAATTGTAAATAGGAACATCAAAGAAATCCCAACCATTTCATGAGATTAATATATAAAAGTCTGTGAGGCAAGATAAAAAAAATTTCATTTTCTGAAAGGAGCAAAGAACCCTGCAAACGACTCGCCTCACCAACTTCTAATTTTCCTCCTGACACTGGATTGCACATCTACCGGAGCTCTGGGAGCTGTACCTCCAGTCGGTGGTCTCTTCCTGACCACAGCAGCCACAGAATGTGCCATGTGGCAGGAACCAATTCAGTGAGGAAAATACACAGGGTGCTATTCTTTTCCCTCAGAATAAAATCGCATCGCAAACTGGTATAAGTTTTCATTCCGAAAATCTTAAGTTCTCGAAACCAAATTGTATAAATTATTGTTGCTTTAATTAAGGACATACTTTTCAGCTCCAGACTCTAAGTCCAAGTTCCGAGTTGCAAATGTGACTCGGTAATACTTTTTGGCTTAAGTTCTAAGGGTGTGGTTTACTACTGAATGTGGAAGTTTATGAGAGTCGATTCTCAGTTCCTGAGTTTCATTTGAAGTGTGCTGCCGTGAATGTCACAGAGCAAAACTACTCAAATCATGGCTGTTAAAGCCTTAAGTCAACAAAGCAAAGGTAGTAAACACTCTAATTTCTGTCTACCAGATCAATGAAGAGTGTATCCATGGGGGAAGGGAGCAGGTGTGGAGATCTGGAACTGTCTGGGGACAGGAACACACCAGAAAGTTTCAAGAGAAGAATGTGAGTTCAAGAATCAGACTGCCTAGGCTCAAATCCTGGTTCTATCGCTTAACAGTTTGTGAATACAGTCAAATTCTTTTTGCAGTACTATCTTCATCCTAAAAGTGAGCAAAGTTATATTTACTTTGAAGGGTTGTTGTGAGGATTTGATAATTCACATAAAGCACTTAGATACATTGTCGGCATCTAACAGATGTTAGCCATTTTTTATTACCTACCTAAGCGTTTTCCTTCACAGTATGATCACAGTGAAGAAGAGAATAAGTATGTAAGGGCTAGTTAAACAAATCCAATATACCTACTGCTTCTGACTTTAATTTTAGGCTCTGCTGTAATTAAGATGTTTACCCACATGATTCCAAATCACCAGCTCATAACAAAAGTCACACAGGTTTGTCACAACCCAATCCTCTGTCCAGGTTCCAAACTCTCCTTGACTGTGGTCCTAATATTTAGGCTACATAATGAGAATGCTGTTATTTTATGTAGGTCAGAGAAAAGTACACAGATAAGCTCTAAGAATGATTTACACATAGGCCATATAAGTACCAAGAAGACATGCAGTGGTGGATGTGAGAGAAAGCATACCTACAAAAATCAGCATATTACCTTAATTTTAATAAGCTTCTGAGGGTTTCTTCTCCTACAGCGGTTAACTTCAATGCTACGTCTGTTTTTAGGAGCTGCCATCCAAAAGATACTATCCCAAAGGCTGGAGATCTCCTTACTTCCATTGGTATCATCTGTTGGTTCTGTAAATACAGCTGGACCTTGGATTGCCAATGCTGGTCCTATAAAAACAAAACACAGACACACAGAATGGATTTCTAGCTTTGAAATGACTGTTTACGGGTATCATTCATTCTCCTTAACAATCACCAGTGATGTAAGTAGACACATATAAAGTTTAGAATATTACATTCAATAGATATTTAACAGAAGCCTTGGCTATTAAAATACACTAAAACTTATACAGAAAGTAATTTTTTTTTTAAATGTTTTATTTATTCCTGAGAAAGAGAGACAGTGTGAGCAGGGGAGGGTCAGAGAGAGAGGGAGACACAGAATCTGAAACAGGCTCCAGGCTCTGAGCTAGTTGTCAGCACAGAGCCTGATGCGGGGCTCGAACCCACAAACTGTGAGATCCTGACCTGAGCAGAAGTCGGACGCTTAACCGACTGAACCACCCAGGCGCCCCCAGAAAGCAATTTTAAACAACACAAATAGAAGTTTTTCTTAGAGGCACCTGCTGAAATGAATCCCTGAAATTCTACCAAGAGTTTCTCACCTTCTGAAATACAGAACTCAGGGCTCTGGTAGTAAACATGAATAAACCACTCCAACTTCACATCTACTTCGCAGGCAGTTCCTATTTACTTTACACGTCAATCTAAGCTTGAGATTCCCAAAATGTATTTCCAACCTGCACTCAGGTTGGCCTTGCTCCCCATTTCTTATATTCCATCCTTTGTCATATAACATGGTAGGCCCTTTAAATCACTTAATTCTTCATAATACCTGATTACTATCTGTTCTCTAAAGAACTCACCACTCTGTATTTACTTACAGGACGATCAATGTTTCAGTTTTTGTTTTTTTTTTTTTAAAACGGTTGATAAAAAGATTCCTTTATCCTTTCCCTGCTGTTCTCCAGACCTGGAATACTACTTTTGGTTTTAAGAGCTCTTAAGAATATACAAAACTGGGGCGCCTGGGTGGCTTAGTCGGTTAAGCGTCCGACTTTCGCTCAGGTCATGATCTCGCGGTTCTGGGTTCTAGCCCCGCGTCGGGCTCTGTGCTGACTGCCAGCTCAGAGCCTGGAGCCTGTTTCAGTCTGTGACTCCCTCTCTCTCTGACCCTCCCCTGCTCACGCTGTCTCTCTCTCTCTCTCCTAGAAATAAATAAAACATTAAAAAAATATATATACAAAGCTGTCTGACATTTAACAACTGGCATCCCTTTTCAACACATCTGTACAAGTATTGTTAGGCATAGCTCAGTGGTTAACAGCAGGCCTGCGTGACCTTGGGATCCTCACGAGCCTACTTCTGCGCCTGAACGTGGTGATACCTAGTGTGGGCGGAGATTTCCCAGGAAGCGCAAGCAGGCCTGGGCATATCGGGGACTCTCGGTTCAGACTCGCGGGGTATGATGTTCGGAATACCTTAGAATTAAGGATAGATGTAAATGTCAAAGCAATGACAATTTTTAACTGAATTCAGGATACTTCTAACTAAAATAACACAGAGATATCAGCAGGATGCACCTGCAGGGCTCGAACACCAAAAACAAGGGGCGCCTGGCTGGCTTAGTCGGTTAAGCGTCCGACTTTCGCTTAGGTCATGATCTCGCAGTTCGTGGGTTCGAGCCCCGTGTCGGGCTCTGTGCTGACTGCCAGCTCAGAGCCTGGAGCCTGTTTCAGTCTGTGACTCCCTCTTTCTCTGACCCTCCCCTGCTCATGCTGTCTCTCTCTCTCTCTCTCTCTCCTAGAAATAAATAAATAAATAAAAAGAACACCAGAAAGGAGGGTACACTGCTTCAGGGAGTGGGAGGCAGAGAAGGAAACAGGATGCACACAGCGGCGCCCGGGTCTAAGAGAAGCTTCGGTTTTCAGTTACGTTTTCTGTGCGAAGGGGACATAGGACGTTTTCTGTCTTCCGGGGCTACGGGAAGCAAACCCAGCGGTTTTTAGCTTCTCAGTATAGAACGGACCCGGGCGACGTCCCCAGCGGCGGGAGGAGGGCGGCGTTGGAGCAGCGACCGCCACGCGGCCTGGGGTCCTCTCGTCCGGCTCCTCCTCCACGGTCCCCCACTTTACGTACCCCACGGCGACCTGGGGAAGCCTCGCCAGCTCTGCCGAAGTTTCAGCCGCAGTCGTTCCCAACGGTTCCAGAGGAGTCCGCGGGCTGCCGGCCACGGAGCACGCACCAGCACCAGCATGGCGGGCGCCATTCTCGTCGCCGGAAGCCCGCCCCCTGGGTGTTAGGTCCCGCCCTCACCTCGAGCATGCGCACAGATGCAGAGTCGGGCAAACCTGGCTCCCGGAACTACAACGCCCAGCGGACCCCTGGAGCGGCTCTGCCTCTCCTCCAATCAGAGAGAGAAGAAGGAAGGAGCGGGGAGGGGAAATGGAAAGAAAGCGGCCGCAGTGCGCATGTGTGCGGATGTGCTTCGGCACTCCAGGGAAAGATGGCGGAGCGCGGTTACAGCTTTTCGCTGACAACTTTCAGGTACGGAAGGGGCACCCAAGCCCTGCGCGTGGTCGAGGTTGCGGGAGCTCCCCCGCCCCGAGTTTTGTTTTCCGGCCTAGACTCTGGCTCAGTGCTTCCGGGGGGCCCAGGAGGAAATAGAGATGGAAACGCGACTTTGCAAAGTCATTTGCTCGGCCCGCCTGCGGCCTGAAAGCCCCGATGCCGGGAAGCCGCGGGACGCGGGTTGGGGGATCCAGGGCGACCTTGGGGCTGCGGGAGGGTAAGGCCTTCGACCAGGGATTTGCTTTCTGTTTGGAAACTAGAGAATGAGGCAGTTTCGGATTAGCTGTCTCCGGGTGTCCCGTTCGGAACTCAGGATTTCCTTCCTGACCCTAGAAGGCCTGATTGGGGAGCTTCTGGAGCTTAGAATCGTGGTCACGTCTCTTGAGGTCCCCTTTTCTCTTCGGAAAACCTCACCGTTACACTTTGGTCTGAGTCTTAGCCTCCATTTGGTGCTTAGAATCCCCTTCCCGCTTTCGGTTTCTTCCATGCCCCTGTAGAAGTTGAAGGACTAAAAGCGAAAGCGCTAATCTCTCTGTGTCACCTAGTGTTTGTGGGCCCCAAACTTCTAGACTACATTTACGTTTGGGGGGGAAGGGAGTGTCTTTACTTTGCAAACGATTGTAGGCTTTTCTATTCTAGAACAAAGGATTAAGATAATACGTATATTTTTCGAAATAACAGTGGAGATAAACTATTCACAATGTAAGAAAACCATCAGCGAAGGGTTTAATAAATCGACCAGGTAATGATTCAGTTTGATCACTTTCTTACGGATCGGTAATTTCCCATTTAGCTGAAATGTTTGGCAGCTGAAGGCAAGCAGAATCCAACTTGTTGCGAGTACTTTTCTGTGTGGGTGCAACTTCACTTACACCATTTCTTTTCTACCGTGTGAGATAAATGTTATCTGAACATCTTAACAGATGAACCAACCACGGGTTGGTCAAATTAAGTAATTTGGCCAAGGTCATAGGTGAGTAGCTGAGGTCACATTCAAAGTGGGTTCTTTCTCATGACAAAATTAATACATTTTCTATTACTGTATGGTCTTCTTAAAATAGTAAAATATTTTCCTTACACTTGGCAGTTTTAGTGATAAGATTTTTTAACCTTGAGTGAAATTAAATGTTGTAATAAAAGGTCTCATAGAGAACAATATTTGCTAAATAGTCACTGTTCATATTTGTGAGCAAAGCAAAGTTGGTTCTTTAAGAGAGTGTAATCCTTTCTTTAGAATAAGTGGCGCTGAAAGAATGATGTATCATCAGGAGCTACATCCTTCTGTAATAATAAGCTTTAGTAAAATAAGCTTTTTTTTTTTAACATGATAGTTCAACTCTGTTTTAGATTTTAAAAATGTGTTTCTAGCCTGTTATCAGAATTAAACTCTTAATGATGGAAGTGATGAGGCTATGTTATAGGATGAAAAGTGTTCTTGCGAATTACATTCAGTTGAGGATATTGACAAATGAGTAAACAAATTGGTGTCTACTAATACATTCTGGAAAATGTTTTACTCAGGAATTGTATTAAAAGATCCTGAAAGAAGAAGCATAACTGTAGATTGGATACTCAGAAAAAGCCAGTGCTTCGGGGTGATTTTTGAGACCAGAAGGTGAAAAAGAGGGACCTATTTGAAAATTTAGGGGTAGAGAGACTTGTGGACAGAAGAAAGAATATATGACAGTCCTGACGTTGGAAAGAGCTTGAACTCTTACGGGAATTGATAATAAGGCCAGTGTGCTAGAGTATAGTGAGCAAAGATTTAGCGTTGGTAGGACCGACCGTAGGCTAGAATAAGTTTCTATGTTAAGTGAGCTGGGAAGTTATTATGGGATATGAGTGACAGTGACCTGGTACACAGGTAACTGACTAGGGAGATAAAAGTTAAGGGTGGGAAAGAGGAAAACTAGTTAGAAGACTACATCAGTCATCCCACGTGGAGGTGCTAGTGCTTTGGAATGGGCTCGTCCCTAACTGAGTACAAAGATGGTTGATTGCTCTGTGGGCTCAGAGATGGGTGAGCTTTTTCATATAGGAAGATGCAACAGTAGATGTTTATGTAGGTCATTGTGGGAACAGTGAGAAGGTAGGTTTAAGTTTACCTGAGCCTTTACAATGTTCCCCAGGTCTACTTGAGCTTTACGTTGAATGAGAATTGAAAGCTGAATAGACTTAGTGAGTCATGATATGATTACTGAAATAGTGACTAACACCTACAGCCTGATTTTAAAAATTTAAAAATTTAAGTACCTATTACTGTTATTCCACTCAGGTTAACTGATTTTGTCACTTAAGAGTCTCTAAACTCTTTAAACTGCCACACTTAGGCTTATCCTTTTTTTTTTTTTTTAATTTTTTTTTTTTTTTATTTCTAGGAGAGAGAGAGAGACCGCGTGAGCAGGGGAGGGTCAGAGAGAGAGGGAGTCACAGACTGAATCAGGCTCCAGGCTCTGAGCCGACAGTCAGCACAGAGCCCGACGCGGGGCTCGAACCCACGAACTGCGAGATCATGACCCAAGCGAAAGTCGGACGCTTAACCGACTAAGCCACCCAGGCGCCCCGGCTTATCCTTTAAATAGGTCTCCTTGTGTCTTTGTCAGATAAATGATTGTGGACTCCTGGTTACTAGGTTATATGTTAGGATACTGACCAAACAGCTTATTTAGACTTCGTTGAGGAAGACGAACATTGTAAGAATAATTTAAGTGTGATGAATATTAGCCAGAGAGGAAGTATGGGGCATCACAGGCATGAGTGTGGGGGATTCAGCCTAGTCCATGTGGTCAGGACAGCTTCCTTACAGACATGAAAGGCATTTCTCCTAAACACTGAAGGATCACCAGGAAAGTTTACCAGACAAGGGTGAAATGCATTGCATGACAGAGGGGTTAGCTTGTCAGAGGGGTTTTTGAATTCTAAGAGTCAGTGTGTCTGGAACCAAGCTGAGGCTTGAGTGACAAAGGGTGTATCCATAATTTTATGAAGATAAATGACCGAAACTCAAGTTTTATTTTCACTAGTAGATGAGAGATACAAACCAAGCTGTGTCATTCTGGACAAATTACTTTCAATCAGAAACTTTATCTGTGAAATTAGTTGATGATTTTAACTCAATAACTGGTTCCAAATAAAGGATCATAAAAGCCAGGTAAGGGCTAGAATCTGGCTACAAACCCATGAAATCAGATATGGTAGGTATCACCAGCTCTCAGCTTCTAGAAATAAGTTTATATAGGAGATATTTTGTTGTGGCTGATAAGTATCTAGGTCTTACATCTCGGGCCATGCCTACTTTCTAAAATGTGGAACTCCATCAATATGAAATCTATGCTGTTGCTTGATATTTAACAGTCACTTACATGTTCTCAGTAACACTACTTAGTATTTACTTGCTGCTGATTTTGTGCCAGGAACAAATGGCATGCCTTTATTTAATCTTCACCACAATCCTCTGAAATAGGTATAGTACTATTACCCCCTTTTACGGATGTGAAAACTGAGACACAACAGGATTAAGTACCTTGCCTGAAGTCACAAGGTTGGTGAATGGTAAAAGGCGACAGTAGTAATGATGCTGCTTAAAGAGTCAGACAAAAAGGAGGAAGAAATTAAAAAAAGGAAAGCTAAGTGCTTTACTCTGTATGTGTTCAAATTGCCTGGTATCCTCAATTTCTGTACAGCTTTATAATGTGAACACTCAGCTGTTCCTTGGTGTTTAGTTAATGGATTTGACCTATATATCTGCTCTCAGAGATACTCCTATTATGCGTATTTGAGAATATGTGAATTTAGCAAATACCTTTGTTTCTTTTTAAGCCCATCTGGTAAACTTGTCCAGATTGAATATGCTTTGGCTGCTGTAGCTGGAGGAGCCCCTTCAGTGGGAATTAAAGGTAATTAAAAGTTTCATTCGTTTCAGATTCCTGTTAATAGTTATCCTAAAGTGCTCTTGGAATTAATTAGTGACTAGTGTAAATAAATAGGGCAGCCAAGTTTTAATAGTTCTTTCTTTTTATTTACAGTATTTTGAAGTTTAAAGAAAAGTAATAAGCCAATGGGTACAAGAAGATTAAAAAAAATTTTTTTTTTTTCAAAATAAATGCAACTCCTTTATCTTTTAGTTGTAATAACCCACAAATAGCCTTTCCCATTGAAAAAAATGAGCATTCTTTTGTTTTTCCACTGATAATATATCACTGTTCTGTGGCAGTTTTTATTCTTTCTATAATTTAGAAGAAGTTAATTATAAAACTTAAGCTAAAGATACCCTTTAAAAAAAAAAAGAAAGCCTGTATCATTGGATTTTAAATTTCAGATTACAAGAACAGTAGTCAAGTAGGCAGAAGTCTAAAAGGTACAGACTCTTAGGTGTCCTGGAATACTTTAAGAGATATTGGGTAATGCATTTTCCTATACGGATTCCTTAGTGTAATAGAGATAACCAGTAAGGGAGGAAATGGATTTACCATTTAAAAAAAATTTTTTTTAATGTTTATTTATTTTTGAGAGAGAGAGAAAGAGAGCACGCGTGCACAAGCTGGGGAAGAGGAGACACAGAATCCAAAGCAGGCTCCAGGCTCTGAGCTGTCAACACTCAGCCTGATGTGGGGCTTGAACCTACAAACCACAAAAGTCATGACCTGAGCCAAAGTAGGACACTTAACCAAGTGACTGAGCCACCCAGGAGCCCCATGGTTTACCTTTTTTTTAGGTTTTTATTTAATTTGAGAGAGAGAGAGAGAGCAGAAGAGGAGCAGAAAAAGAGGGAGAGCGAGAATCCCAAGCAGTCTCTGAGCTGTCAGCACAGAGCCAGATGCAAGGGTTGATCCGACAAACCTGATCGTGACCTGAGCTGAAATCAAGAGTCAGACACTTAACTGACTGAGGACCCAGGTGTCCTGGATCTATCATTTCTTGAGTGATCTTAATATAGAAAAGGTTTTAAGAAATAAAAGAATTTGGATAAAATGCATTCATACTTAGAAAACTATTGAAGCAGAGTCTTTAAGTGACTAAACATTTAGCACTTTTGTTTTTCAGCTGCAAATGGTGTGGTATTAGCAACCGAGAAGAAACAGAAATCCATTCTGTATGACGAGCGAAGTGTACACAAAGTGGAACCAATCACCAAGCATATAGGCTTGGTGTATAGCGGCATGGGCCCAGATTACAGGTACTTTGTCCTGTTTGCTTTTCTCACCGTTTTGTGAACCGATTGCAGTCTGTACTTTGAGGAGAAAAATGAAGGGATGTTTTTCCTTTAATCCCCAACTTTTCCTTTTTCTTTGCTTAACAGCAGCAGCAGCATCACTGGCAGCTGAATTTAGTCTGTCTGCATGGAACAGCCCAAGGGTTGCTTTAAGGATAACTCAGTGCCACTCCGTTGTAAAAGAGAAGATCCAGTACTTATTGCTGTTTAGTGAACTTTCCTTTCTGATCACAGCCCCTTTTTTTCCATCCAAGGGCTGGGCTTTCAGAGGCTTTGCTGTTCTCTAATGCTTTTTAATAACCAAAGCAGTACAAGTTATAATAGACTATATTTGAAAAAAGTTACAAGGCAGCAAAAGAAAGCATTACCATTCAGAGTTCTCCCCATTACATTTTTGTTCTTAGCAAAAAGACAGAATTTTCAAAAGCCACTGAAACATCAGGGCCTTTGTTATATCAGGGTTATACCAGCAACTTGAAAGAGATTGGCAACTTTATATGTTTGCCATTTAGCAAGTAAAAGGAGTATTACTAACTTCATTCCTGATTTGGGGGGAACAAGACAAAGCCAAAGTTTCACTTTCAGGAGTCAGAAAAAGCCACAGTTGCTGGAATGTGGTCAGGCCTCACTACGGTGGATCCTGTTGCCATTGTATAGAAGGGGTGCTGCAGTGCATGATGGGGTAAAGTGTGAGGACAGGACAGCCGAGAGGAATGGAGTATTACATGAGGTGATGTGCGTGGTTCACGTCAGTAGTACAGGGGCATGTAAAGGTACATCTGTTTGTCTTGCTAATTTGATTATTTAGAATATTCTTACTGTTTTTTAATACATTTTTTTCTTTTTTACGTTACAAGTAGTTTCTTGATGTTCCTTAATCTCTTAAGAGTACTCCTTGAAGTGCAGGGTAGCAAAAAGATTGAAGCAGAGTGAGAAAAATATGCCCCAAATGGTGTGTGTGTGTGTGTGTGTGTGTGTGTGTGTGTGTGTGTGTGTGTGAGAGAGAGAGAGAGAGAGAGAGAGAGAGATCACGTGGGCATTTGTGTGTGTTGGCTTGACTGAGATATAAAGACAGGGTGACTGCCCTCAGGAAAGGGGCACAATCTTGAAGAAGCCATGGATGGAGATAAGCCTCCCAATATGTACCCTAAATCTGTTACTACTGAGCTGACTGGTACCCCTTGTCCCTAATTTTGTTCCTTTGCCTTGTCCTGTCCCATCTCCTGTGGCTCAGTTCCTCTGTGTTGCTCTGATGCTTTCGTGTAAGTTAACTGTAATCAGATGTAAGAGCAAGACTGGCTTTGAGCTGATCGTTACTATTCGTAAATGCATATAAGACTTGTGCTATAGGTATATGCCTGTAGAAGAAGAGTCCTTAAGGAGCAGAGTGTCAAGATTTTCATGAAGTCTTATTTCTTCCTTGTTAGAGTGCTTGTGCACAGAGCTCGAAAACTAGCTCAGCAATACTATCTCGTGTACCAAGAACCCATTCCCACAGCTCAGCTGGTACAGAGAGTAGCTTCTGTGATGCAAGAATATACTCAGTCAGGGTAAGTTGATCTTATTACATGAAATGCATCATGAATTAGAAAAAAGAAACCATTTTAGAAGAGTTGGTGTATTTAAAAAGAGGACTTTTTATTCCTGTATTTTTTGAACAGGTAGGGAAAATTACTATGATGAATATTTCTGATCTTATTTGGAGCTAGGATTTTTTTTTTTAAGGTAGAGATTGGGGTGTTTTCTTGCTGTTGATGTACTAGAAGAAAGCAGCTTTTAGATAAAGCCCTTTTGTCAGTGATTGAAACACTTCCCTATGGGCAGGCAGTTATTTCTGCTTCCAGATTTATCTTTCTAACTAGAAATTATTATAAGCACATAATGAAAGCAATAGCTCTTTGATACATCCATATGCATTGTAATTCTCTTGAATCTGGGTATACACGTGGATGAAGTAGTATAAAATTACTTGCTGATGTCTAAAGCTAGTGGGGAAAAAAGCTGCATTTGTTGGAAGTTGTCCTTTGTTAGGACACAAAATGTTACTCCATGCTTATTAAGTTCAAAATTTGTGTCACTCCATTTACCAAAATGATTTGACTAGTGTTCCTTAGTACCATAAAGAGAATTTGTTTTTGAATTGATTTGTTCAGAAAAGTATTCAGTACTGTTTAAGGAACTTACAAGTCTGATTTTACCTGATGATTTGCTTTATTAAGACTTGAAAGTATTAATAAATTCTTACCTTAGGTTGATTTTTAACACCATGAAGATGCCAAGTAATTTTTTTTTCATTTCTTTAGTGGTGTTCGTCCATTTGGAGTTTCTTTACTAATTTGTGGTTGGAATGAGGGGCGACCGTATTTATTTCAGTCAGATCCATCTGTAAGTATCATCAGACATAGTGGAAGGATTTGTTAAAGAATTTTTTGAACAACTAATAAAAAATAACCATAAAAAGTTTAAAACTTAGCAGTATTTTCTTTTTTTTCTTTTTCATTTGGGCTTTAGAACCTATGAAGTAGTGCATTTGCACATTTAGAATGTTGGTAATTCAGTCTTCTGATGAAGAGGGTGCATTAGGTCTGCCCTCACTGCTCTTCTTCCATCTCTACTCATTAAGTTCACAGAGTGGAATGGTTCCTTGGAATAGTTATCAAATCTCTTTAAGTCTGAGGAGTCTTGTTACTTTGAGAAATATTTGAGAAATATTTTGATGACAGATTTGTATCTAGAAGACAGTGCTGCACTCTGCCATCTGTTTAATCCTGGGGATGACTTGGAGCATGACTCTAATTGCACAAACAGACATAACTCTTGAAGCCAGTGTTTTGCAAAGTGGGTGAGTCTGTCTCCTCTAATTGGTATCTGAATTAGAAGCCGTTCATAGAGGCTGCTGCTGCTCTGCAACTGTCTGAGGAAAGCTGGGAGCTCTGACAGTGTCTCTTACGCCATCTGAGCCTCTGAAACTAAACGATAAGCCCTCTTAGCTTCCTTCCCAGTGGGAAGCAGAAGCCACCATCACTGGAATCCAGGCTTCGTCTTTTGCCCTTTTCTTCCCTGTTCTGTTTCGAAGGCAGTTGTTTCTTTTAAAAAATGTTTGGTGTATTTCAGTATTTTTCTTATGCGTGTGCATATGTATTTTTTTTTCAACAGATGAGGCCGTGTTATATACAA
Source organism: Hyaena hyaena (assembly GCF_003009895.1). Lineage (NCBI taxonomy): Eukaryota > Metazoa > Chordata > Mammalia > Carnivora > Hyaenidae > Hyaena > Hyaena hyaena. The sequence goes on from NW_024080765.1 coordinate 400,313, forward strand.
CATATTGCTGTTTTCATTAAACATTAGATTATAAAATATTAAAACTTTGAAATATTAAAAATTTTTTTTTTAACTTACATTTATCTATTTTTGAGAGAGGGGGAGAAAGAGAATCCTGAGCAGGCTCCGCACTGTCACTGCAGAGCCTGACACAGGGCTTGAACTCACAAAACCATGAGATCATGATCTGAGCTGAAACTGAGAGTTGTACATTCAACCGACTGAGCCATCCAGGCACCCAAAACTTCAAAATGTTTTTAATGAAATACTGTCTCTGTTTACTTCATTCAGCAATGATGATAAAGACTTAATCACCACTTTTTCCACACACATATATATATATGACAGATTTTTAGAGCCCTTCAATCCTAATAAGCTGAAATACTGCTTTTGATTATCTGTCGTAAGTTAACCTGTTTCCCTTAACGGACTTATTCACAAAAATTGTAACCATATATCACATATAAACAAAGTGTACAATTTGATAAGTTTTGATGGATATAAATAGCTGAGAAAGCTGTCACCACAATCAAGTTACTGAACTTCTCCATAACCTCCAGAAGTATCTTTGTTCCTCTGTTGTTTAGCTCTCTTTTTAAAAATAGCCTCTTGGGGCACCTGGGTGGCTCAGTCGGTTAAGCATCCAACTTCGGCTCAGGTCACGATCTCACAGCTCACAGGTTCAAGCCCCACGTCGGGCTCTGTGCTGACAGCTCAGAGCCTGGAGCCTCCTTTTGATTCTGTGTCTCCCTCTCTCTGCTCTTCTCCCACTCGTGATATCTCTTTCTCTCTCTCAAAAATAAATAAAACATAAAAAAAATTTTTTTTAAATAGCCTCTTGTGACCTACTTCATTGTATTCCAATAAATACTCTGTATAAATTTATAGACCTAAAAGAAATGGCAGAGTGATATAACTAGATTAATGATTTAAAATATGTTTCCTCTTGTCTTCCTGATTAGGGAGCTTACTTTGCGTGGAAAGCCACAGCAATGGGAAAGAACTATGTGAATGGGAAGACTTTCTTGGAAAAAAGGTAGGCTTACTGTAACACGACTTCCTAGCAAGCTCACTGTATGCTTCTCAGTGTTTTTAAACAATTAATATCGTGGGTCTAAATACATTTATTACTTTGTATTCAAATACTCTTTTGGTTAGCCTAGTTACAAATAAAACCTTCTCTTCACCCCCTGCTCCCTAGTCTTCAGTACATGAAGTGGTAATATTATTTATTTCTTAAGAACTTTTATTTCTACATTCTTAGGGGTTTTTTTTAAGTTCAGTTCTTATTTTTTTACTTCGTTTTTATTCTTACAGTCTCAGAAAAAATTGTTGGAATTGGAGTAAAAATTTGGGCGGAAAATTTAAGTGACTTAAGTGACAACAGTTTGCCTTATGACAGTTACAGAAAAAAATGGTGAATCTGACTTCCTGGTATTGACCATAGATTATCGTATGGGCTAGATGAAAAGTGGAGTACTGTGTGAAAATCTGCTGTCACGCTCTTGTTTCCAGCTATATCCTCAGCATTGGCCCACCAAAAATGCTCTACATTCATTTTGAATGGCAAGAGTTTATAATGAACTATTACCAGCAGATGAACCTTTCAGTACATATTTCACATAATGCTAAATGATTATTAAAAATCTTAGACCTGAGATTAATCAGTAAACATAATTTTATGATCTTTCCTAAAGCACCTTCCTTTTCCTTTCACGCATTAATAGTGAGTCTAAATATTTCACATGAAGTTAAACCTTATAAGAATGAACAAAAATTTTAACAAAGGTCTGATTTCTTTATTTAAAAAAAAATTATAATACTGCCACCACATTCTGATTATATTAAAATATTTATGCTCCTGTTAGGGTTACAAGCATCAATTTGTTACTGGCAGACAGCTATCGCAATGAGTGGACTAAAATAATTAATCTGTATGGGGCGCCTGGGTGGCTTAGTCGGTTAGGCGTCCGACTTTCGCTTAGGTCATGATCTTGCAGTTTGTGGGTTCGAGCCCCGCGTCGGGCTCTGTGCTGACTGCCAGCTCAGAGCCTGGAGCCTGTTTCAGCCTGTGACTCCCTCTCTCTCTGACCCTCCCCTGCTCACGCTGTCTCTCTCTCTCTCTCTCTCCTAAAAATAAATAAAAAAACATTAAAAAAAAAAAAAGAATTAATCTGTAGCTTAGTATTTTTAGGAATGTTGTTGTTTTTTAAAAATTCTTAGGTTGCTGCTGTCTTGTGTAAATAACCATAAATAATGTAAGTCATGCCATAAATCATTGCTTTTTCAAAAAATTCTTTAGATATAATGAAGACCTGGAACTTGAAGATGCCATTCATACAGCCATATTAACCCTAAAGGTTAGCACAATTTCTAACAATGGGATTTACGGTGAGTTTATAATTAAGTGCTTGAAAACTGACCTCTTTCCCTCCCTCTTCAATAGGAAAGCTTTGAAGGGCAGATGACAGAAGACAACATTGAGGTTGGAATCTGCAATGAAGCCGGATTCAGGAGGCTTACTCCAACTGAAGTTAAGGATTACTTGGCTGCAATAGCATGATAAAGAAGGGACTGAAAAATCCGAAATTTCAAATAATCCCTCTACTTAAACATGTTTAAAGTATGTTTTGTTTTGCAGACTTTTTGCATACTTATTTCTACATGGTTTAATGGACAGATGTTTTTAAAATGACACTTATAAATCATAATAAACTGTTAAATCCAACTTCAGCTTCTTAGGAGTTAGTAAAATTTTAAAATAGTTATTTCCTGCTTTTTGTCACAGTTGACTTCTGGAAACTACATTGCTGAGCAGAATGGCGAAACACTCTAACCTTCGTGCAATTTTGGTTAAGTCAAATCTTGTTAATCTCTTTACTGTCAGATATTGTCCATGTTTCAGGAAAGCAAAATGCTGATTTTGGTAAACATCACTGCTTTCAGAGCTGAGAGAATCTGCAGGCTTTCATGGATTCATGAGACAAGATGGGAGGCACCGTTAGGCATGGTTCAGTGAAATCGTAGCACACTGAGATTGCACTGGAGCTGTGAAGGGCGCCAGGCCAGTCTCCTATAGGAGATAGTAATGCAAGTGGATAAAAATGATGTACTGGTTCCTATCGGTTTCTCCATCACAAGCAGGTAACTGTATTTAAAAGGAGTCCCTTAGGTTCTACTAGACTTTTTAAACTCAAGGATAAACATGAGTATGGAAATAAAATCCTAATACCTAAACATCAAAACTATGGCTTAAGGGTCTCCCTCATTCACATAATCTCAGTACAATCAGAACCTTGGCTTCAAATTAAGGCCCATACAAACAGGCAAATAATGTGAACTCTATGTTTTCATTAGACGTGAAGACATTGCTTAGTTTTTGTTTTTTAAGGCTTCTTAGGATAAGAGAAATCATCCATTAGTTTGGTACAGAACAGAGTTTAAGAACATCATTCTTAACAACAAAGATAAGGGTAGGTAGTTCCATGATTTAAATGTGGCTCAGGAGATCTTGATTAAGATTTAGGTGAGTGTAGGAGAAAAAGTCTTACCTGGGACTTTTTCTTTCCTCAGTCAGGATTCCCAGTTCTGCTCCCACATCACAAAAGCACCATATCTTAGCCTAGGTGGCAGCCGGATTCTTGTGAAAAGTGGAAAATGGCAACTTGATACCCAACGTCAAGATGCCTGTCTTGAAGGCCTTATCCAACCATCTGTCCTCGTGGGCTCTCGGCACATACAGACGCTAGCACCCTAGAAAGAGAACACAGTGGTAAAAAGCGATGGTTTTGGGGTCAGGTCTTAACTCTCACTGGCTAAGTGACTGCACATGTTAATTATCTCAGAGGGTTTTCTAAGGACAAATTTGATGATGCCAATGAACGGCCAGGCAAGGTTCATAGTCAAGTACTCTGTAAAGTTTAGCTGCCTTTGAATCTGCTTAAGCCCTCCCTTCTATCCACTATTCAAAAGCCAGATGAATGCCAAAATTCTACAAATCAAAGAAGGGTAAAGTAAAGGCAGACATTAAGGACAAAAGGGACATGTGTGTAAGATTTATAATGGGGGCTAACAGTAAGTCCACAGAATAAAGGGAGGAAAAACTGACGCAGATTTGTGCCCATATTCTGTTCTCGCCTCTTGCCCCATTAAATACAAAGCCTAGTTCAATTGAAGCTGCCTAGAACACTTTTACCTTTGTTCTCAGTTTATTCTTTTCATTAACCTTAAAATTAGGCCATTCCTTTTCATCCCAGTTTTTGGGTAACAGTTCTTTGGTCTTCTGACCCACTGTATCCCAGAATGCCCCATAGCCCTTCAGTCATCTCTAGCTTGTGGAGTAGAGCTGCTTTTAATACACTTCTGTGTCCCAACGCTCCTAATGTGCACAGCCTCTCTCCATTCTCAGTTCATTTTGTATCTACCCAGTCTTAAAAAGTTTGCCTCCATCTGCTCTGTCCTTCCTCTTTACTAGTTCCTCACTGAAGTTTGCAGAATAATGATTAGCTATGAAGCATGGCAGTGTTTAAAATCCACATGTGGGGGCAGGAGGGAGTTGGAAAGGGGGGTTAAGGAAGAAGAGTAATACTGACCTTTTTTAGTTATCGAGTGCCGGTTCACTGGGCACTGACTGGGAGATGAGGATCAAGAGAGCTTTTATGTGTTCATGGGCTGAAACTGCCCACTCAGCCCTTAACCCCACCTCTCACGTACCTCCACTTGAGCAATACCTTGCTAAGCATGAGCGTATTTAAGAAGTTAGATAATACTTCATCAAAGGCCCTGACCCTGAGTTTCATCACTTTGAACTTTTATAGGTATTCCAGTAGGCACTCCTCCATATTGCAGATAGTAGGCTTATCCGGTTACCTCTGGGTTCCTGAATTTGAGCCACTGTATAAACTTTATATCCTGCAAGATAGGAATTTAGAACTCTGCTACCACCCTCCCTTCTCTCTGCCTCAGTTTAATTAAATCATATTCAGTGTAAAAGTTTTTGTTATGGGGCATGTGGGTGGCTCAGTCGGTTAAGCGTCCGACTTTCGCTTAGGTCATGATCTCACAGTTCGTGGGTTCGAGCCCCGCGTCGGGCTCTGTGCTGACTGCCAGCTCGGAGCCTGGAGCCTATTTCAGAGTCTGTGTCTCCCTCTCTCTCTGACCCTCCCCTGCTCACGCTCTCTCTCTCTCTCAGAAGAAAAAAAAAAGCATTAAAAAAAAAGTTTTTGTTATGGCTATGGATGTATACTATTACTACATCTCCTAAATAATCTTCCTGGAGGCGATACTGCTTCACTTCTTTCTGTTCTCTGTAGCTGTCACCAATTCCCAGATTCCCCCGACAGGATTGTAAAGCCTGCATATTGTTTTCCTCAATATATCATGTCAAGTGATCTTAACAGTTCTCTCCTCAGTCCTCTAGTCCCCCACTCCGCTCCCCAAACACCTTCAGAAGTTTCTGGCTTGGAACCTTCCGTCTTTTTGCCCTAATCCAGGCTAGTTGCAGGTTTGAAACTATATTCTCTCTCCATTGGCTGGTATAACTTTTTTCCCCCTTGCAGTTCTTAGGACTTTTTCTTTTATCTGCAGCATTTTGAAATTTCACAATGACATGCCTGTCTTTGGATTTCTTAACTCAGTAGGCCTTTTCACTGTAGAAACTAAGATCTTTCAGTTTTGGTAAATTTCCTAGTGTTTTTTGCTAAATTTTTCACCTATCTTTTTATTGTACATTCTAGTACAGTTTTACCCATTCTTCCTGCTCTTGTTGGTATTTTAACATTGGGGATAACAGTTTTAATTTTGGAAAAACTCCTTGGGGGTGCCTGGGTAACTTAGTTGACTTGTGCTTAGGTAATGACCTCATGGTGGGGTTCATGAGCACTGCAAAGGGTTCTCTGTTGTCATTGTGGAGCCACCTTCTGATCCTCTAGTCTCCCTCTCTGCCCTTCCCCCTGCTTGTACGTATGCTCTTTCTCAAAAAAATAAACATTAAAAAAACCCACATTCTTTGTCAGCTCCCTTTAAAAAAGTCCTCAGGTCTTATGAATGCAATACCTTTCATCTGAGGATGCTAAGTTATAGAATACTTTAAAAAACCATTTTGTTCTGCTTTCTGTTTAATTCAAATTCCAAACAAGAATGTTTGGAAGCGCTGTGTTTGTGAGCCCCACACCTGCTTACTGGGGGGATCCTGCTATAAGCCATTACTTTATGGTCTTTCATTTGCTCAGTTTCTCCAGAGAAAAGTAGGGAGACGATGGCAGGGGGGTGGAAGGGGAGGAGCTAATAGTATTTCACATTCCGTAGAAGACTGTCACTTCGTAATGTGTCTGGAATCCTTCGGACTCCCTGCCTCCGACATCGTAAACTCGAGTTTTCGGCGTGGGGATGGGTGGCTAACTGTCCAGCTGCACTGCAACAGAGAGCACTTGGCTGTTTGGTCTCAGGCTTGAGCAGTGCCCATTTTCAGTCCTGCCTCCCTGCCCCTCCCTTCGGTGTTCCGGGCACCTGGGTTCTGCTTCGTGAGTCGCTTGCTGTAGACACTTTTCTCCACTGCCCACTGCTCCATTCACAGAGAGGCGGACTGCCTGTAAAATAGATTTACCTTTCCGTTTGCAAAGAGGACCGAATAAGTTAACACGTGAAAAGCACTCAGAATAACGCCTGCAACATACTAAGCATTGCATGATGTTATTGCCCTTGGTCTTCCAAGAACGCGTTGACACGTCTCATGTGCAGTCTCCATTTCCTGCTCTTTTTATTTTCGCGGGTCTATTGCTTTTTTCCCCTAAGACTGCCATTCAAGGACGGCTTGGGGAAGGAGCAGGCACACGTGCGGTTAATATTAACTTGAAGTCCTTTTAAATTTTTGAAATTAGCTTTATCTAGAGTCCTAACCTTTTGGTTGACTTTGGACACTCCTGTTAGGCTAATAGAAGTTTCTCCCTCAGAAGCCATCCGATTATTTATCCTCTTTTCAGAAAGGCACATCTCTGATCCCACACTTTCGATGGAGACGCTTCCGGCCTATTTCCTCCTCTGTTAAAATGAGCTGGAAATCTTTCTGGAACCACCCTGCCACTTGGTAGGCGTTTGAGCTGGGCAGCGGGAGTAGGGTAGCTGGGCACGGCGGGGCGTTTTCTCCACCAAGATGCATGGCTCCCGCCCCAGGGAATGTCCAGCCGAGCCTGTGACCTAGAGCGCGGGCTCGGCCTCCTACAGTGACCGCAGACCCACTGGGAACGAAGCGCAGCCCCCGGAGCTTCACCCCTGCTCCTTCCCGGGCCCGCGCGGCCGCGAAGCCCCGGCCTCTCCCTGCGGCGTGCGTGCCGGAAGCCGGGTGCCCTCAACAAACATGGCCGCCGCGTGAGCGTCAGCCACGCTCGGGAGACCGCGCTGCCGCCTGGGACTCGCGGGCTCGGCGTCACCCGGCGCGAGGCCACGTGACGCGGGAGGCTGGCGAGTCGGCGGCGCTCGCGAGGGCTGAGCAGCCGCGGCGACTAGCGTGGGGTGGGGTCCGCCAGGCGAGGGCTCCCGGCGGGTCCCGGCCTCGCGCGCGCACGTGCCGCCCGCTCGCGCTCGCGGTCCTGGCGCTGCCGGTGAGGAGCCGGGGAGGCGGAGGGAGGGAGCGGGGCTCCCCTTCCGAGGCCGCGAGGGGGGGGCTGGGCCGGGGGGGGGAGGGGGGCCGGCTCCGGGCCGCCGCGCGCCTCCCCCCACCCCGCCCGCGCCCTGGCCGCCCCGCCCGGCGCCGGTCCGCTCCCGGGGACCCGAACTTGCCCGAGTGTGCGTGGCGGGGTCCGGCTGTGCGGGCGCCCCCGCCAGGGCTCCGGGGCCCAGCGCCCCCCCCCCCGGAAGGCTCCTCAGACCTGCGGGGCGTCACGGGCTGCGCTCCTGGGTCTAGTTCATCTTCGGGCTTGTCCTTCCTGCTGCGAGCTGGCGCCGGGGTGGGGGGTCCTTAGCCCTTTGGAAATGTGCTGTGTTGACGCCAGACGCAGGAGCGGGGCAGCCTGGACCTTGGCGGGCGCCCCGTGAGCCGGTGGCAGGGCACGAGGCAGCCGGGCGAAGGAGACCGGCTCACCCCGGAGGAGGAGGTTGGAAAGGCTTACAGTGTCGGTTTGGACAGTTTGCGAACCTGCGAGTCACTTTTAATTTATTCACGTTCTCTTCACTTTCCAAGCCTTTTATTAAAATTGCTCTACCCCCCAACAGTAAAGCTGCTGCTGAGGGAACCCCTCATGTAGTAGATTGTGGGACAGCTACGCTTCATTCTGACCTGGGACGTCCTGAATATGACGAATGAGTATGACCTTCAAACTGAAGAAATAAAGGTCTAAAAAGTGTGTCAGAATCCAGCCTAGAAAAGAAGAGTTCAGTAATACATGTATCATCCTTAGTTGTCAGAGGAGGGAGTCACTCCCAAATCAGTCATCCCCAAATCCATCCCCAAATGAGGTTCAAAGACTCAGCCTCCGTGAGCTTTGTTGCTAGAGTGAACTTCTATAATCCTCAGTGAAGAATTGATTGCCGTGATTTTTGAGGACTATTTCAATTTGTCTTGTTCTGTTTCTTTTTCATAGGAAAGGAATAATGCTGTCAGCATGTCTGCACACTCCATGCTCTGTGAACGAATCGCCATAGCCAAGGAACTGAACAAGAGAGCAGAATCACTTTCTCGATCAAGGAAAGGTGGCATAGAAGGTGGTGCAAAGCTGTGCAGCAAATTGAAGGCAGAATTAAAATTCTTGCAGAAAGTAGAAGCTGGGAAAGTAGCTATTAAGGAATCCCATTTACAGAGCACTAATCTAACGCACCTAAGAGCCATTGTGGAATCAGCAGAAAACTTGGAAGAAGTTGTCAGTGTTCTTCATGTCTTTGGTTACACAGATACCTTGGGAGAAAAGCAGACCCTTGTGGTGGATGTAGTTGCAAATGGCGGTCATACATGGGTGAAAGCCATTGGCCGCAAGGCTGAAGCTCTACATAACATTTGGCTGGGCAGGGGCCAGTATGGTGACAAAAGCATCATTGAGCAGGCTGAAGACTTCCTCCAGGCCAGTCACCAGCAGCCAGTGCAGTATAGCAACCCTCACATCATCTTTGCGTTTTACAACAGTGTCTCCAGCACCATGGCGGAGAAGCTCCAAGAAATGGGCATATCGGTGAGAGGAGACATAGAAGCAGTTAACTCTCTGTTAGATCATCCTGAAGAGCTCCAGCCAAGCGAAAGTGAGTCTAATGATGAAGGCCCTGAACTTTTGCAAGTGACCAGAGTAGACCGAGAAAATATACTAGCAAGTGTTGCGTTTCCAACGGAAATTAAGGTTGATGTGTGCAAAAGGGTAAATCTGAACATTACTACTTTAATCACATATGTATCTGCTCTCAGCTATGGAGGCTGCCACTTTATCTTCAAAGAAAAAGTGCTCACAGAACAAGCAGAGCAAGAGAAGAAGGAGCAGGTTTTACCGCAGCTGGAGGCATTTATGAAGGACAAGGAGTTGTTTGCTTGTGAATCTGCTGTCAAGGACTTTCAGTCTATTCTAGATACCTTAGGAGGACCTGGGGAGAGAGAGAGGGCCACGATGCTAATTAAAAAAATTAATGTGGTACCAGACCAGCCTTCGGAGCGTGCCTTGAGACTAGTGGCCAGTTCAAAAATCAATAGCCGCTCGTTAACAATTTTTGGGACAGGAGACACTCTAAAAGCCATCACGATGACTGCCAATAGTGGTTTTGTCAGAGCCGCCAACAACCAGGGTGTTAAATTTAGTGTGTTTATCCATCAGCCCCGAGCACTTACTGAGAGCAAAGAGGCTCTGGCCACCCCCTTACCAAAAGACTACACAACTGACAGTGAACACTAATGATATCATTTCAATATTGCCATGGAAATTATAAGTTACTTATACCAAAGGCTGGGTCTTCCCATCTTAAATGGGGAAGAAAAAAAGGTCTATAGTAAACATAACATTTAGAACTCTTAAACCAGTAGAGTTGATTGTGAGTGTCATCTATAAAATATATATCCTCCCACAGTAGAAAAAGCACAAGAGACAACCTTATTTATCAGACTGTCTACATTATAGCGGTTAAGAACAGAAATACATCTCTCTTAAAGCTTTTAGCTGTATTGCAGTACTTTTATTTGATTCAGTAGGGCAACAGCCCCCTAGTGGTAATCAGCATTTCATGGAATATGGCTACATTGCATATTGCATTAAATACCTGGAGAAAACTCTGAAGCTTGTTTTTCATTATAGTGATTTATCAGTTGATGTGGGTTAAGGCTGGGAAGTAATCGTTTATGATTAGTTTTAGATTGTAAAGATAGGGCCATTATTAATGAAAAGGAACTTCTTGGTTGCTCTATGTCAGGTGTACTCTGGTGGGTAAAGAGTACATTAATACAGAAGAAAATAAAGTAAATACTGGTCACTTGAGTCCCGTGAGCCTCTGGATACACCTTTGTGAAAAGAAAGGTCGTCAGCAGCCTCACTGCTGTAAAGCTGGGACGTTTAGGGCAAAATGTTAATCTGATTAAGTTGTAAAAGAATTAAGCATTTAAATCAAATTTTACCTTTAAGTACAAATAGTTCCGACAGTGCAAGTATTTGACTTACAAATACTGCCTTTACTGTTTCTTTTGCAAGTGGCAAGCGACAGCTGCATTACTTCACTCTTGTGTAATGGTGATAGGGGAGATTCCATGCTTGTTGCATGACACAATTTGTAATTAAAAATAAATTTTTATGTCCACATTGCCACAGGTGCTTTATTTGCAGCAAAACAAAACAAAATTAGCAAAGTAGACCGGTATTGACAACATTTTAAAAAATGGGACATTAAGTCTCAGAGCTTAAGTGTTAATCTAAGGTAAGTGTATGAGACAGTATTAGAACACATTGCCACAGCCTAACCTCTTGTGTTGCGCCAACTTTACTGTTTTGTGAGAAGGGAAATGCAATTTCCAGCCACACTGTTTGTTGGACGGGGGTGGAATTTGATTACAGGATGTCCGTGAACACTGAGATGAAATGCAAAAGAAAACTTGGGGGTGTCTCTCTTGGGAGAGATTACATTATTAACTAGGAACACATTTTCTAGGGGAAAAGCCTGGGATTGGGGTTCCCATTTATTGTAGAGAGGTGGATTTAACTTGTGTTGCAACTGAAAGTGTATAGTGTTAGAGATTTGGCTTAGGCATTTTTGAGCACCTATTAAGGTACTAAAGTGCTTGGTACTAATAAGTATGGAGTATTATTATAACAGCTTAGTCTAAAAAAATGAATTATTGGTCTTTGCTCTAAGGAATTCTTAGTCTGAAATGGAGCTGAACAACTGAAGTGTGATTAACTTAGTGTTGTCATGTGTCAGGCACAGTAAGAAGGGCTGAGCTTTCAAGAAGTAGAAGGAAGAAAGTAGATTTTTATCCCTTTCTGCTATGAGTTGATACCAAAGAACCTGAATCTTTGCCAGCCACGATGTGTACAACCAGAGTACTCTTTGAAGAAATTGATCTCTGAAGTGGCCATACCTGTGCTTCTCTCATGATCATTAACCTTTTCTAGACATCCAGTCGTTACAATTCCCAACAATCTAGTCAATAATGCAAGCACTAGATATGGACACATGGTGAGGCACTGGATCCTAAAATACAAAGTAAGGAGAATTGCCTTCTCTAGAAAGACACACATACACACACCACCTACATATATCCTAGACCTGTTACAGCTGACCAAAGGGGGGAAAATTAGCAAAGGTAAAAAATTAATAAAAGAATGAGGAAAGTTAAGATAATGTTGTTAAGTACCAGTTAAAAGCTCTAGCCCAAGGAATCCTGTGATTATAAGGCAAAGCAAATGTCCAAAATATGAAGAGTGAATATATGTAATGTAAAAACTCTGGTTACAACCAAGAATTAGAAGTGGTGGGAGAAAGTAAAAGCTTGTTAAGGCCTCATCTTATTTACAAGGGAGTCAAGAGCAACTTTGTGATTTTTGCCATTGAAAAATAGAACAATATAGTTTGAGGTGTCAAACAGGAAATGTGACTGATGGTATAACTTTAAACCAAGCTGATTTGCTTTCAAGTGAGGATGGAGGATAAATATAGTCCATATAGGAAAAGACAAGTCAAAAGAACTCTCAAAGGAGCAGAAAAACCAGAAAGCATAAAATAAGACCTGTAAGACCAAGAAGAATATAAAATAGCTGGGGAGAAGATGAATTAGTATAGGGAAATACACTGTATTTGTATATTGTTTGGAAGTCTCAATGAAATAGACTTGAAATAGAAGATCTAAATAACCAATAGCTGTTGAAAAAATTACAGAGTTATTAAATAATGACCTCCAAAAAATGTCCAGGTCCAGTTAGCTCCATTAGATAAGTTTTGGCTTACTTTTAAATGTCAAATAATGCTCTTGCTCTAAAAAGCAATATGGAGCACAACACTACAAGCCACATGGAAAGTATGCAACATGGTAGCTGTGGTCTCTACTGCTCCTCCGCTGTCTGAAGAGGAGAACTCTGGCCTGCTCCTGCTTGAGGGCAGGGCCTCTGGGGGTGCTGGAGCCCATGCGGAGGGTTGGAGCCCTTTGGCTGTGTCGGATTTTGTGAGATGGTAGGCTGGTCATCTCACATCATTACTGTATCGGGAATGTTTTCAAATTCATGTTATGGAACATAAGCATAATTCTGGTACTGAAACCTGACATGGTATCCTGGAAAAGAAAGTTACAGCAAAATTTCAGTTTAAGAATATATGTGCAAACATCTCAGTTTAAATGGAGCCCAGGCAGAGAACACCTCACCCTGTGGGAACATTGTTCCCCAGAGGATGACAGAGATGAGTCCCCAACCTTAATACTGGAGATTTGGGGATTAGGCTCCTTGCTGGGGTAGAATCAGAGACATAAAATTCACTTGAGATGAGCTAATCCCAAGACCCCTGCGTGAAGCCAGAACCTTTGAAAATCTGTGGCCCCCGTGAAAGAAGATCTTGCGAACATTGCCTAGGAAGACAGCAAGGAAATTTGACTCTAGTGGCTCTGAGCAGAAGAAAATGAATCTGAGACATCAAGCCCAGCCCATGCTATACATGGGTTTAGAGTCCCATGTAGTAAATTCTATGAGTAGCTTCCTGGGGGTGTAAAATTAGTATGAAAGTTGTCCCAGGCAAGTACTACTCCTCAGACACCGGACAAATAAATGTACGTGGTGCCATTCTGGGCGTGGAGACCCTTCAGTTTCCCAAGGCTCCTCTAAGCCTCACAGAGTCCAATGGAAAAACAGAACTTTGTGTGGATGAGCTTTCACTGTGACATAGTGAAAACATAAGAGGAAAACCACCATCAGTGAATCAGCAACACAAAGAGTACCTCAGTATGGGGTCTTTGATGTGTTCCACATGTATGTTCTAGGGAAAAAAAGAAATAATCCAGAGTGGCAAATGGAGACTATTAATTAACGGTATTAATTCCTTTTTAAATGTTTGATAGAAGTCACCAGTGAAGCCATCTGGTCCTGGACTTTGTTGGAAGGTTTTTGATTACTAACTCAATTTCCTTATTAGTAATTGATCGGTCCAGATTTTCTATTCATGAATTGGTCTTGGTAGGTTATATGTTTCTAGGAATTTTCCATTTTTTTCTAGATTGTTCAATTTGTTGGTGTATAATCGTAATAGTAGTCTTTATGATTATATGTATTTCTGTAGTATCAGTTGTAATGTCTCCTCTTTCTAATTTTATTTATTTGAGTCCTGTCATTTTGTTTTTCGTGGCAAGTCTAGCTAAAGGTATGTATATTTTGTTTATCTTTTCAAAAGTCCAGCTTAGGCTCATTATTCTTTTCATTTATTTTCACTCTGATCTTTGTTATTTCCTTCTTTCTACTAAGTTTGGGCTTAGTTGGTTCTTCTTTTTCTAGTTCCTTGAGGTGTAAAGATAGGTTGTCTATTTCTGGTTTCACAATTCAAGGGTTATCTCTTCTGGTGCTATATAGGTAGATGCAGTTTCTTTAATACACTGTGACGTGTGTGTGTGTGTGCGCGCGCGCGCTCTTGTTCTGGATCCCTATAATTCTTCAGTGTTAACGTATTTTAGTAGGGCCATTTTCATCACTTCTCCCTCTCTTCCTTCATCATCAGATTCTCTTTCCAGGGGATTCCACAGCCTTGCTCTCTTCCAAACTCAATGCCTACTCAGTACTGCCACATCTAGTAAGGAGTACTTTCCAAGTCTTTTCTTTTAGATTCTGGTATTCCCAGCCCTCAGACCCTCCCGGTCTCAGATTGACTATGGAGATAGTTCCCGCCTCTAGTGCAGCCCTCGACTTTTGAAAATGGAACATTTTTGTTTTCTTTCCAGTCTATTTCCCCCAGGAAACTTTCACCTCTCTGCTTTTCCATGAAGTTTCTGCCAAGTCTGTTGATCTTAGGTATGCATTTCCCCACTTATTTGTAAAGTAGGAGTTTCTTTTCTTCTCTTTTATTGTAGTTATGCTATAGGAGTAGGTTGTGGGTGTTTTATTTACTCTCCTTTTTGTTTAGAGGAGAGCAGTAGTGAAAATGACTCTTGATGGCGGTCACTAATTGTTTAATAGCTCTCCATTAAATAGATATATCATAATTTTCATCAACTGCTATACAGTCTATTGATAGATTTTTAGGAGGCTTTAATACTTTGCTATTATAAGCAGTTCTGGAAAAAAATCTATCCATCACTAGGGCTCTTGTGTAATTTGTTGTCTAAACCATGAAACTTGAAAATAAAACAAGATGCTAAGACAACAGGGCTATCTTCTTGAACCGGCTGTCCTGGGCAAATTGGACACTCTACCTCGCAAAATACATACATTCTTAACAATAGAATTAAAGTGTTAAATGTTATGTGCCTGTACCAATTTAGTGACAAATTGCCCTCCAATAAATGGACCAATTTACAATTGCAGAAACGGCTTGTGAAGGTATTTTTAACCCATATACTCAGGAATACTGAATATCGTACAAACTTTAGAAAATTTTAATAAAGAGAATAAAAAAGATTTCAAAATCTAAAAGAGCAGATTGTGAGTCAGGTTGTTGATTGATTTGTCATTTAAATTTCCCTTTCTCCAAATTACTTTATATTTTTTAAATTAAAAACATGGTTACTTAGTTTTGAGAGAGAGAAAGAGCGTGAATGGGAGAGGGGCAGAGAGAGAGAGAAACACAGAATTTGAAGCAGGCTCCAGACTCTGAGCTGTCAGTACAGAGCCACAGAGCCTGGCATGGGGCTCAAACCCATGAACCATGAGATCATGACCTAAGCTGAAGTTGGATGCTTAATGAACTGAGCCATCCAGGTGCAGCTAAATTTCTTTATATTTTTTGGAGCATTCCTATTATATTTTTCTATGCCTTTACTGGTTTATAGGTGCTCTTTTTATAAGAAGATTATTTTTTTATGTGCTACATTTACTAAAATCTTCTAGTTTGTCTTTTTTTTTTTTTTTTTTTTTTTTNTTTTTTTTTTTTTTTTTTTTTTTTTTTTTTGGTCACTGAGAAAATGCTGCTATGTTTATCAAACCCCATTGCCCTTTTTCTCCTGAGCACACAGCTGAACCGCATTTATCAGCCTCCTCTGAAGTGAGATGTGACCATGGAATATGGGTAGAAGTGAAGTACACTACTTCCAGGCTTGTCTTTAAATCTTCTTGCATCATCTTTCACACTCTGTTTCTCTTCTGTGGCCGCATACAAAAGAACTAGTGGAGGACTCCGAGGCTGTGCGTTGGTGGAGGTACCAAATAAAGGGAACTGAGTTAATGATGTCTATGGTGTTAAAAAAGAAACAACAGGCCCTATATGGAGTCACTTGTGCTAAGCCTCATGTCAGCAAACCAAGACCTAATACCTAACCTAATTGTAGTTTCAACCTCTTCCAGGGCGTATGCTTTAAACAGTGAACCTGGAATTACGCATTCAGCACTAGTGACATAATCCACACCAAATAGACCCCTTCCATTCCCCTCAGAAGGGTGGCCTTGCCTGAAACAATGCATTTTTTTTTTTGCTAATAATTTCCTTTTTCTGCCCCTTTCTGCCTTTAAACACATTTCCCTTTCTACAGCTCAGCAGAGCTCCTTCCTGTTGCTAGACGGGATGCTTGCCAATTCATGAATCATTGAATAAAGCCAATTTGAGCTTTAAAGTTACTCAGGTGAATTTTTAGTTTTTAACAATGGTGAACAGAGTGTGCCTACATGAGCAGAGTCTAACATTGTCAATAGTCCACTGATAAATATATACTTTGCCTTAATTAATGGTATTTCTTTTGTCTTGGAGATGTTTTGTATTTCATACCATCAATTTATTAGTCTCTCTTCCTGGGTTCTGCATCACTCTTGAAGAGGCTTTCTGAAAGTTCTCTTGTAAGATTGCTAGTTTCCATTTCCATAAATAATATACGGCAGTGCTTAGCTCCCTATAGCCTTACCAGAATTGGGCTTTTGTAATTTTTTCAGTTGGTAAAAAAAAAACCCTGAAATCTCACTTATTTGATTACTAGTGAGTCTGAGACTATTTATATATGTTTAATGATCACTGTATTTCTGTCATAATTTGCTTGTTAATATCTCCTCTCTCTCAACTGAGATGTTTTACTTTTCAATGATTTATAAAACCTGTTTATACAAATTAAGGATTATATTGGTTATCTATTGTTATATAACAAGCCATTCGACAATTTAGTGGTTAACATAATCATCATTTTATTGTATCTCATGATTTTGTTGGTTACGAATTCAAGCAGGGCTTCCTGTGTGATTCTTCTGCTCTAAGTAGCATTGCCTGGGGTCACTCAGTGGTACCTAACTGGAAGCTGGCATGACCTAGAGGTTCCACAGTGGCTCTGCTCACATGGCTTTCACCTTGGCAGGGATGACTGGAAGGGTGTGCTCGGCGGGTCCCTCTCCCTCTTCATGTGTTCTCTGCAGCAGCCTCTTGTGTCAACTGCCCATGTAGCACAACTGATAGTGCCCCCTCCGTGCAGCCAATAGAAAGATTCCAAGTACCCGGAAGCTAGCCAAGTATAAAAAAAGGCCAGCGCCAGGGCTCAGGGCTCAGCCTTTGGAGGTGACTCTGCTGGGCTGCCACTGATGTGAAATAGTCTTTTCTGATTCCCTGAGTGCATGTGGCTTGTCTCTTCTTGGGCACGGAGTATTTGCTGTAACACCAGGAGACAAGAAGGGAAAGCCTGCACTCTCTTAAGGCCCAGCTGGGCCCAAAAATTAGTATGCATCTTTCCTACTCTAGTGGTTAAAGCAGGCTCAGGGGCTCACTTCAGTGGGAGGGGACATAGGGCCCAGAACTTGATGGAAAGCCTGTTCTAGAATTTGTGACCATTTTAAATCCATCATGAGGATTAATGCTACATACATTGCAGATTCCTGATTTTTTTTTTGTTTTTGAATATTGTGTTTTTTTCTTACACAGATGTGTTAAATTTTTATGTATTAAAATATGTTGGTTTTTATTCTTCATTATGGCTTCTGGATTTTGTGTCAAGTTGAAAAAAGCCTTCATCCAAAATTACTTTAAAAAATTCCCTTATACATTTTTCTGGTGTCTCTATGGTTTGATTTTAGTCTGCATATGTTCAATATGTATGTATTACATAAACAGAACCTTTAAAATATTTTCCAAAATAAGAAAATGAATGTCAGTCTTTTAGTTCTTTTTATTTAATTATGTTATTGCTCCATGGACAAAAATCTATTCTGGACTTCCATATTATACTAATAAAGTAGCATTTTAGATGTACCTCAACATAACTTTGAGAACTAGTCCAATATAAATGAGCTCTTTTCATAGAGGTTGAAAGTTGATATTCTGCTGAACTGTTGAAAACTATTTAAAGAGCATTCCAACTGGATCTGACAGAAATGTGCTTACATTTTTTTCTTCATAACTGGACTCCATGCAGTTTTTTGGGGTATTATCTTCACCCTTCAATGCAGTTTGAAAGGAATTCTTTGGATGTGATCTGTTCTCTTCTCTCTTCCCAGAGTTTTGGCTGACTGTTTGGATCATCCTGACCAGAAAGCACTACAGATATGACTATAGAAGGTTTTCCACCTTGGATGTTAGGATTAGCCCAGGAGACAAATATTTTTTCCACAAAACATTTCATTTTAAGAAAGCTTTTTTTGCACCTCCAACCAGGGATGTATAACAGAAGGCTCATACAAAATGACTACAGACCCAAACTAAAATTAATTTCAAAATGACTATTTTTATCCTTTTTTTTTTTTTTTTTGATGGACAACTGCATCTACCAGTGAACTATAGAGCAAAAACAGCACACACCTACAACACGGACATATGCACCTACGCACAAGCACACATGTATGTGTACATGGTGCGCAGTTTTCTTCCTTTAAATATAGAAGCAAAACAAAACTTTTCTACAAAATTTTCTTCAAAAACCCACTGCAAAAGAAAACTGTCCATCATTTAAGAATTAAGGGTGGAATTTATTTTGAGTGGTGTGTGTGTGTGTGTGTGTGTGTGTGTGTGTGTAGGGGGTGGGTCAAGACGGCCAGAGGGTTGTGGTTCCTAATCTCTAGCTCAGAAGAAAAAAAGCAGAGAGCTTTTGAGGGCTCTTTTCTTAGGATACTTGGCAGTGGATGAAAAAGGAATTCTTAGCCAGTCGGAGCCCCTTAAAAGTTGAAGATGGTGATAATAGCTACATATTATTAATAATAGCAATATAGTGATAAAAAGAATGTTATCTCAGGGCCTAATTTAGTCACGTATAAAACAAAAAGAGTGAACTACATAAATTACCTTTAAATTCAATTCTAGCTCCATGCTTTCCACTTTTTCTTTTCTTTTTCCAAAAAAGAAGTGAGTTAAAGCTGGTTTAATAATCTTACATTCACCTCTGAGGAGGAACTAGTCATCTGGGAGGCCCTCTGGTGTGAAAGACAGTTTCCAGTGTGAGGAATGCAAAGGCAGATGAAGTCTTGGATCTGGTCCTCATGGAGATTTATGTGTATCCCAATAATTATATTGTCAGGACTAAAGTGCAAGACACTCCGATTAGCCTTAATATGTAATTTATAAATCCAGGCTGAATGAATTACTATCACTTTGGCCATAAAGTCAGCATACTTAAGAATCAATTTGCTATTTGAACATATTTTCCTATCTCTGGCGTAATTAGGCATGCTGGAAGTAAAAAGGACTTTGGGGATCATGTTTGCCCAGCCCATCTCTGAGGTGAAAACAGAGTTGTGGAGAAATGAAGAGAAGAGCCAGAATTCCGGTTTGCTAATTACCAGCTCTTCCCACTGGGGGGCAGCACCACGGAATGGTCAATCCAGTAGACTGATTCCTCAGCTGCACTCCGCGTGGACCCGGGGCAAAGGACTTACCCTCAGCGAGCTGTGGTTTCCTTATCTGTAGAATAAGAATAGTACTTATTTTATAGGATTGTTACGAGGATTTAAATGAAATAAGATACTGTATGCACAGCATTTAAAGCAGAATCTGGCGCAAAGACGGGGCCTAGTAACCATCAATTGCTACTAGTTACCATACTTCCTTTACCTTTTTATATGTAATTGCTCTGAATTTGTGCTAATTACAGGTGGTCTGAACCTTTATGTGGCCAGTGGAAGACCCTGGTGAGGCTTGGCATTGGCACTCCGTGACTGTGCACTTCCCAGAGCAGGGACCTAACAAGTTTTAATGAGAGTTATTTTCATTTTCTGTGATGAAGAGCATCCTGGCTTGGGATACCTTTCCTGTATGCCTTTGTGAATTGGGCGGTACAGGGTATGGAGCGTGGGGAAGGATGGGGCTTTGGGGGCAGGTAACTTTTATGTGGAGAGAAGCTTCAGTGCGGATGGCAAACTATTCAAAGACTCCAAGATATACAAACTAGATCTTTCTGCCCAGATTCAAGACTGTTTATTTACACGTGGGCTGCTTGGTACCTGTCCAACCAATTCTGAGTTTTACCTCTACCCACCACCATTCAGGTGCCCCTGGCAGGCAGCGGTGGGGAAGCCGCTTCTCAGCTGTGCACACTGACGCCACTGGGGGAAGCATGGAGAGCTTCGGAGGCGTCAAGTTCCTTAGTTCTAGCTAAAGTTCTGGGCTTTGTTTGTCACAACTGGGCTTTGTTTCCTTCTCAACTTATAAACCACCTTAAATCTGTTTTTGAATCAAAGTGGTGATACAAGTCAAATAAGCTCCTACTAAATATTTTTGGGATTTTAATACCCATCAATCTATTATTAAAGACACGTATGACAAAAAGAGTGAATAACAGTGTCACCAGCAGAACATTTTTACTACACGTGATCTTAGCCAAAAGGCCGAGAAGCGATCCCAGCAGAACATTTTTAGATGTAATGCGTGATTCTATGTTCCGTATTTTTTCATGAATGTTACAAGGGGAATGAAAATATTTGGCAAATAGACTCATTTGGGATGGAGGGAGCCATCTCACCATATTTATATTCTTTGTGTCGTTTTCCGACTTTGTCATCAGTTCTTTTTGCTCCATTATTAAACACCACCATCTGGTGAGATTCTAGCCCTCCTGGCCTTTCTTCTGTTGAAGATTCTTGTGATCTTAGTCTATAAAAGCAAAACAAATGGGTAATGTGTGACTTGGGACCAGAAAGTTAATTTAGCTCTGCCTGCTTAAGAGGGTGCCTTCTCTGTACATTCTCCACTGAGCCCTGTTCTTTTTTTTCAATTTTGCACAATGTGTATTGAACTAAGAAGACTTAGTCTTCATGCATAATTTCTAGAATAGAGAATATTGGTTCCAAAGGAAAAAAATGTGACAGTAGGACATGGTTATAACCCTGAGGAAAATCCTGCTGCAAGAAAATCAAATGGGAGATGCTAATAGATCCTATTCATTTCTGAATTCCTGAGCACTGAGTCAGGCTATGGCTTACTACCACAGAGAAGTAGTTTTTATTTCCACATTTATCCAGGGTGATAGGATGAAAGCCAAGCAGAGTGGTGGATTCTAAAAGGTGCAGAAGTGGGGCGCCTGGGTGGCTCAGTCGGATGAGTGCCCGACTCTTGATTTTGGCTCAGGTCATGATCTCATGGCTCATGAGATCAAGTCCTGCACGGGGCTCCAGAGCTGACAGCACAGAGCCTGCTTGGGATTCCCTCTCTCCGGCCCTCCCCATGCATGCACATTCTCTTTGTCTCAAAAAAAATAAATAAACTTTATTTTTTTATTATTATTTTTTTTAAATGCAGATCTAAGACTATTTATTTATTTATTTATTTATTTATTTTATTTCTAGGAGAGAGAGAGAGAGAGACAGCAAGAGCAGGGGAGGGTCAGAGAAAGAGGGAGTCACAGACTGAAACAGGCTCCAGGCTCTGAGCTGGCAGTCAGCAAAGAGCCCGACACGGGGCCCGAACCCACTAACCGCGAGATCATGACCTAAGAGAAAGTCGGACGCTTAACCGACTGAGCCACCCAGGCGCCCCTAAATAAACAAACTTTAAACGGTGCAGGAGTGAAGAAGGGACACCAACAAAAACAGATTCTCATCGGAACAAAAGCAAAATTCAAACTGGAAAGTCAACCGAGAGTCTGAGTGTCAAGTCAGGGAGCAGAGTGCACTTACAGGCAGTGGGATCCCCAAGCAGGTGTGTTGCTGGTGCCACAGGATTCTGAGGGGCCCTCACCCAAGTCAGTAGCATTGCTTGTATCTGGTTCCTAGTTGGCTCTTGGCTGGTCACCTCAGTAGACATGACAGACGTTCCCTCTGGGGTTGCTTTGTTTTCCACCGGCTCTGTAACCACAAGCTCATCACCCATTGAGCCTTGACTAGGTGGAATCTTTATTTCTTCTGGGAGCATTGGGCTTACGGTCTCAGGTGGCAAAGTTTAAGATAACTCTGAGGAATAACAATGACTACCACTATAAGGACAGCTAATGAAATGTGGCTCTATATTAGAGCGTTTTCTTCACGCTGCTGAATTTATCGTATTTTTAACGAAGGCTATTGGATAATAGAAAGGAGACAATGACAACAATTTTAGGAAAAATTTGCTTGCATTTCAAAATCATGCCTACGTCACAATGGTCCAGGTAATGTGAGCCCACCTCCACTCTCTTTTACAAGGATTGTTCTTGGCCTCTAACTGTTGATACAAGGGATCAGATCACTAGGTCTGGAAAGTAATGAATTTACCAGATTTGCACCTTCTAAGGCATTTTATATGTTAAATCAGGCACTGTCTTTTTTACAAAATCAGACTTGTATTTGAATGTGTCCTGGGAAGGGAAGTAATCTTTTCTATATCAGAAATCAATAGAAATATACAACAATCAACCAAATACAGTTAATTTCCCAAATAATTTCCCTTAACACCCTTGCTTTTCCTGGTTCAAATCTATTCAGACAGTGATTTAGGTGACTGGAGTGTTCTGAGCTTAGCCATCGACAGGACTGTTGCAATCCAGCAACATGGAGAATAAACTTTTAATTCAAGAAGAAACAAAGCCATATTATCTTATTAATGAGCTCCTAAACCAAAAAGTATAGAACAACAAAATTTTTTTGACTTTAGGGGTGCCTGGGTGGCTCAGTTGGTTAAGCATCCAACTTCGGCTCAGCTCATAATCTGGAGGTTCGTGAGTTCGAGTCCTACGTCAGGCTCTGTGCTGACAGCTCAGAGCCTGGAGCCTGCTTTGAATTCTGTGTCTGTCTCTCTTTCTGCTCCTCCCCTACTCACGCTCTGTCTCTTTCTCTCTCAAAAATAAATTAAAAAATTTTTTTTAATTAAAAAAAGTTACAACTTCAGAATTGACAAAGCAAAATACAACCCAGTAAAGAGCAATAACGGTTACATCTACTTTGCCCCTTCTATTGATTCCATCCAAATCAGAACAGTTAAACCCGAAAGGTTCAAAGATGCTTCAGCATTTGTGCAAGTATTTGAAAGCGTGAATAGTAGAAGGAAACTGAGGCACGTTGGCAGCTAGTTGAGTCGAATTAGGTATATTTAGAGACCCTTGTTCTTTGCTATTAGTTTCTCCACCCACTTTGTCTAAAAATTTTCAATGTTTTTAAAAAAATTGTTTTTAATTTCTGAGAGAGAGACATAGCATGAGCAGGGGAGGGTCAGAGAGAGAGGAAGACACAGAATCCGAAACAGGCTCCAGGCTCTGAGCTGGCTGTCAGCACAGAGCCTGACATGGGCTCGAATCCACTAACCATGAGATCATGATTTGAGCCGAAGTCAGACGCTTAATTGAGCCACCCAGGCGCCCCCTCTACCCACTTTGAAATGTTGCTGCAAACATGAAAACACTTTGTAAATAAAAGTGCAGATTCCTCCAGTCCCATCACCACAGAAAAATCTGGAAGTTTCATTGCATTTCCATTTGGAAGGGCTCAAGCATGAGGTATGAAGGTCTAAGAGGAGAGAGCAGGCATGACTGCAGTTATGGAAGAGGCCAGCAGGTGGGGCTGGCCAGAGGCCAGGGCATCCTGGTGGGTCCTATGCTGGAGGCTGGTGGTGGAGGCTGATGAGGGAGGCTGACCTTCCGGAAAGTTGTCACCAGCTTGTTGAGAAATGGACCTGTCTTGGCATTTTGCTTCTGCCTCTGGGAGCTGGGTGGCCTCTGCCTGGTTGTTGAATGTCTGCTTTCCAAATTCTGTCCCCTTAGGCTTTGGACCTCACCAATGATGGGTGGGACATGATTCAAATATAGAAGGACCAGTTTTAAACTATGTGTTTGTTCCTATAACTTATGGAATCTCCATGATGTGGAAAACTCAGGCATACAACCTTTAATGGCCATAGTACCACAGTCCTGATTTCAGCTAACATTTTGAAACGTAAAGAAAAATTACTTGTAAATGATACAGACAGAAATAATTTCATTCAACATGACAACCAATGCCCTAATCCCACAGGCTTCCTTTCCCAAGATTTTCCTGGGGGTGGCCTCTCAGGGCAGAGAGGGCGAGTTACCATGACTGTCCCCTGAGCTCTACCAACTTCAGATTCTCCTCCTGTCGCTTCTACACATTTTAAACTTGAGAAGGAAGTGTCACATATGACAAGCCTGCATTGCTCATCTCAGGAAGGTGCGGTCTACATACAGGTCGAAAGGCAGGTGTGGGACAGAGGTCCGCCCCAGGGTAGAGAATCACGTGTTACGCTATTACAGGTCCAGGACAGACACTCGGAAAAATTATGGTCACACCAGGGACTGAGAGCAGCCTGTTGAATAGAAGCATCTGATTTTACGTATGAGTATTAAAGAGGAGGTAGTAATTGTTATCATGCAATTTAATATTGATTGCAATAAGGAGTTATAATAACTAAGTCTAATTAATACATGCCTCAACAATTTAAAATTACCTGTAATTCTAAAAGGCTCATGTAGCATTTATTGCACCGTGGAGGAGGGTGAAAATAGGTTTTTAAAGCAAATTAATCATGGAAAAGGGAAGAAAACTAACGGGATGTGCTGGACACGGTGCCGGACACGGATCTCTTATTTACTCCTGAAGAAAGCTCTTTGAATCGTTATCCTTACCTGATTTTTACAGACGAAGAAACTGATGCTTAAACAGGCAGCTCGCTCGCCCAACAGTGAATGGAGCCTGAAACCCAGGTCTTCTAAGTACAGAGCCTATGCCTCTAATATTTTAAGAAGTACGGGCAGCCACAAACTTTCTGTCACTGAGAAACCAAGTGATCTCCACTTGATAACACAGGAGATGCTCATTACAATACTTTAGAATATGGTTGAGGGGCGCCTGAGTGGCTCAGTCAGTTAAGCATCTGACTTGGGCTCAGGTCATCATCTTGCAGTTCATGGGTTCGAGGCCCGCATGGGACTCTGCTGACAGCTCAGAACCTGGAGCCTCCTTTAGATTCTATGTCTCCCTCTCTCTCTACCCCTCCCCCGCTCATGCTCTGTCTCTGTCTCTCAAAAAATAAACATTAAAAAAAATGTTTAAATATGGTTGAAAGAAAGCTAAGGCATCTGGCAGCCCAAAGTCAGCTAGAGGGCGGAAAGCACTACATTTGTTTAAGGACTCAGACAATGTCTCACTAAAGGAAAGAAAAAAATTCAGATTCAATTTTGGGACCAACCGAAGTCAGGTGCTGGGCTAGAGGAATCATTAAGGCCACCAAATGTAGGCCTGGGGGACGGCTGTCTGAGTTACCAGGCCCTGCAGCTCATTAACACTGCGCTGGAATCACAATGTCGGTGACTTCCGTCAGCCCAGGCAGTGATTAATCACCCACTTTCCCCTCCACCTTTCCTTGGCGGTGCTCAGGGGAACCACCTCCAAATGCATCCCAGAAGGAAGTGTCCAGAAGGCGGAGGTGTGAGGGAGACAGATGAGATGTATCTTCTGAGCTCTCCATTCCCGCTGCTTCTCTGCGTTGCATATTTCTTCTCAGATCTAGTTATTAATTTCTCCTGCCTCACTACCATTCCCGAGGCCGCCTGGGGCCCTTTCCAGTGCTCGGAGCATTTTCTCATCTGCAACGGGCCGGCCCTCCCAGGACCTGGGCTCCCCCTCCTGTGTGCCTCACCCCTGTGCCCTTCCTAGGTCCTTGTTAAACTTGTCGCCTCTGTCACCTGAGTGGCCCAATGACCCAGGCTCAGAGGACCACCGTGCTTTCAGAAGCACAGGCCAATGGGCAGGAGCCATGACTGCAGATGTTGAGGGGGTTCAGTGTTTCAACCCCAGAAGCACTTTGGCCGTCTCCTTAGGACCCTTCCCATTTTATGCGCACTCCCCCTCCCCAAACTATAGAGTCTTTCATTCTCCATGCACCACGCTCATCTTCCACTTCCACCCTTTCTCCACACCCCCCCCATTCTTTCTCGGTCTCAGCCCCCCCAGCCCCCTTTCTCTATGTACTTTTCTTCTTCCTGTGACCTTCCCCAGGAACTGGTCTTGTGGGGCGGACCCTCCCTGGTCAGCCGAGGGGCATCTGGTGAGAGTGGATGCAGTGCTTGGTAAGGGCATGGAATGGGGACCGACCAGAGGCTGACCAGCACAAGACTCTCTGAGGCAGGCAAGAGCTGGGCTGACCGTGGGCACCCCCCTGGTTAAAGAGTTCATTAACAAAGGCCTGCTGGGTGAACTGTGGTCCCAGCAGGTGGGACACACGGCCTCACCCCCTCTGTTTCTCCACACAGTACCAAGCCTTTCCTAGCATAAGTGGTTATTGGACAGCCTTTCTCTGCTAGTTTTGTTTGCACGGGCAAATCCGTACTTTGAAATGAAATTATAAAAATAACCTGTTTCCAATATCCATAGCATAGAGCACCTCACAGGAAAGCCAACTTAAAAGTCTTTATGTCTCCTTTTCTGTTCTGATGACGAAAGCTTAAAAATGGAAGCTTCACAGAAATATGTAAAGTAAGACCTTGAAAGGCTTCTGTCAACCTTCTGGTGACAAGTCGACCCAGAGACATTCATCTCATGTGCTACGCTATCGTTATGAATCCGGGGAACGCTATAGATATGGCTTAGGAATTTGCTTCCCTCCAAGCCTCCAATTAAAATGCAATTAATTAAAATGAAAATTAAAATCTTGGGGATTCGTCACATCCGTTCCAAATACCTGTCTTCAGCCCTCCCAGGGCAAAGGGCCAATTTTTCCACACACACAAAATGTTTGTTTTGTTTCTATACAAATGTACCTTTTCTCTAGAATTCTAGAGCATGTTTTTGCATTACGTAAATAGACTAGTTTTTGGAAGAACTCACCCTTGTGTGATGCTAACTGAAGACCCAATGTGTCTCTTTTCTCTCTAAGATACAGAGGCCTGAGGAAGGATGAAGCCCAAGATCCTCTCTAAAGACAGATTCACGTTCCCCAGAACCAGTGTGTTTCTGAAAGTGTTTTTAGTTGTCTTTCCTTGAAATTCTAGGATGTCATTAAGGATCTAGAAACATTGTGGTCCAACCTTAAGGTAGCAATATATTTTCCATAAAATTTACAATAGTAATCGGTAGACATTAGGCGTGAAGCTGAAGGCCCAGCCTCTCTGCTGTGAGACAGACAGGAAAGGAGATTCATGAGAATTCTCAACTGAGAAAGAAATCAATCCATAATTTTGGGTTTCCTTGCTGAGTTGTGATCTGTTCCAGTCCGTGTTTCTGTCCCTTAGCCGGTGAGATTGTTACTGATTTGTTTGTTCTGCCAGAGAAACCTCCGAGGGGCCTGAAGACAGGCAATGTGAAATGGCTCCCAATTAGCCATCTGCGTTAGATATTCAGGAAATGTGTGAGGGCACTTGGTTCATGAGCATTTTATTTTGCCTTTGAAAGATTACTGTTGAGGGGCGCCTGGGGGGCTCAGCCGGTTAAGCACCCAACTTTGGCTCAGGTCATGATCTTGCGGTTCGTGGGTTCGAGCCCCGCGTCGGGCTCTGTGCTGACTGCCAGCTCAGAGCCTGGAGCCTGTTTCAGATTCTGTGTCTCCCTCTCTCTCTGCCCCTCCCCCACTCGTGCTCTCTGTCTCAGAACTATAAAAAAAAAAAAAAAAAAGAAAAGAAAAGAAAGAACGATTACTGATGACATCCCCAGGCCCTCCTGTGCATGGGGTCCCTCTATAAGGTCTCCGTGGTCTTGCTCTGTAGACATAATAGCAACCTTTTAACCCTTTGGTTGGAGATGTCCCTGCTGTGACCAGTCCGGTGGCTCTGATGAAAGGGTTCACATTTGTCTTTGGTCTAAGCCCGTTCTGCACCTGGGAAAATACACACGATCTACATCCCGGAGCGTCCTGCCAGCAGCTTTATCACAATATTTTAGTAGGGAGCCCGAGGAACCAGGCACAGCAGCTACAGATGCTCGCCTACAGGTGAGCCGGACACTCACTGCGTCCCATGGCCCCTCTGGCTCCCTTCCGTCCGAGTCACAGACAGGAGCTGGGCCAGACATCTGAGTGGCCTCTTTAAGAACTTCACCAGGAAGCCTACTGGCCACTGTCTGTCCTCATTGTCCCAGACACAATGGCCCTGCTCCAATGCACCGCTGGCCTTAACGAGGACTGCTTTGGAAAATGCTGTCACTTTGCAATGGGAAAGGAGACAAACAAATGTCCCTCCCAGGGCATCTTCCCTTTCTCCATTCTCTCCTTTGCATCCCTTCTAAGGCTCTTCTTTTTATGTGCTCTGAAGCATCCCCCAAGCTCCTTGAGAGTACTGTCTGCCCCCCACACCCCCAGGCCATACACTTTCCCCTAGAGCTGGTTCACTTCTCAGCAAGAGGGACGCAGAAGGAGAGCCGCACCAGAGGTTACGGATGGTGCCCATTAACAGGCGTGGGGCCCTCAACGGCCAAGTGCTGGGGTGCTCAGTACTGTTGACCCCAGTCTTCAGGTGAGGAGGCTGAGGCTCTGGGCTGCTGAGTAACAAGCTGCGGGAACCAAAGACCAACTCTCCTAATTCCTGTTCATTTCCGTTCCCACTGTCAACAAACACAACAAACATACCAGGCAGGATGGAAACATTTGTGTTACAGAGAATACTTTTTTCTTTTTCAAATTTTCACTTATATTCTAGTTAGTTAACATATAGTGTAATATTGGCTTCAGGGGTAGAACTTAGTGACTCATCTCCTACATGTAACACCCAGGGCTCGTCCCAAGAAGTGTCCTTCTTAATGCCCATCACCAATCTAGCCCACCCCCCCTGCCTCCCTCCATCCATCAGCCCTCAGTTTGTTCTCCATCACGAAGAGTCTCTTATAGTTTGTTTCCCTCTCTCTCTCTCTCTTTTTTCCTCTTCCCATATGTTTATCTGTTTTGTTTCTTAAATTCCAATTTTGAGTGAAACCACATGGTATCTGTCTTTCTCTGACTGACTTGCTTCACTTAGCATAATACACTCTAGCTCCATCCACATTGCTGCAAATGGCAAGATACCAATCTTTTTTTTTTTTTTTATATTTTTATTTATTTCTAGGAGAGAGAGAGAGACAGCATGAACAGGGGAGGGTCAGAGAGAGAGGGAGTCACAGACTGAAACAGGCTCCAGGCTCTGAGCTGGCAGTCAGCACAGAGCCCGACGCGGGGCTCGAACCCACGAACCGCGAGATCATGACCTAAGCGAAAGTCGGACGCTTAACCAACTAAGCCACCCAGGCGCCCCAAGATACCAATCTTTTTGATGGCTGAGTAATATCCCATTCTCCATATGTAGCACATCTTCTTTATTCATTCATCTGTCGATGGACATTTGGGCTGTCTCCATAGTTTAGCTATTGTTGATAAACATTGGGGCGTATGTACCCCTTTGAATCTGTATTTTTGCATCCTTTGGATAAACGCCTAATACTGCAGTTGCTGGGTTGTAGGGTAGTTCTATTTTTAACTTTTTAAGGAAACTCCATGCTGTTCTCCAGAGTGGCTGCACCAGTTTGCAGTCCCATCAATAACGTTAGAGGGTTCACTTTCTCGGCATCCTCGCCAAATTCTGTTGTTTCCTGTGTTGTTAATTTTAGTCATTCTGACAGGTGTGAGGTGGTATCTCATCATGGTTTTGATTTTGAGTTAAAAACACATTTATATTTTAGAAATGATGAAAATAGACATGTGCCTTTAAATCAGAAAATCCACCAAGAATTAAGACTTCATGAAGTGAAATGATTTTCTATTACTTGAAATATGTATCCTGACAAGGGTTTGTTTTTCCAAGAATTAGCTAGATTTTGTTTCTACCACAGATAATCCCTGGGAAGATAATTTTTCTTTAGTCTCTTAATTATAGGTTTCTACTACTCTCACAATTTCCAAATTCCTGTCATATTTTGTTTAAAAAGTTTTTAAAGTCTACTTATTTTGAGAGAGAGAGGGAGCTCGAGAGAGAGAGAGAGTGAGCAAGAGTGGGGGAGGAGCAGAGAAGGAGAGAGAGAATTCCAAGTAGGCTCTGTGCCAATGGCATGGCTCTAGCCGATGCCAGGCTAGAATTCATGAACTGTGAGATCATGACCTGAGCCACCCATGCACCCCTACTGTCATATTTTAAAGCATTGTAGTATGTATTCTTGTTTTTGAAAATCCAAATTTGGAAGATTGACTCTAAAAGTATACTTGTATTAGCCAGGTTTCATAGTTAATAGGAATTAACATATTAAGATGTAGAGTTATGTTTATTTTTATTTTTCTAGTTATAAAAGTAATATATGTTAGGAGAACAAATTTGAGAGCCAAAGAAAGTAGAAAGAATTCTACAATATCCCATAATTCTAGTCTCATTGTTAAAATTTTAGTACTTTCTTCAGTCTTTTTGTCTTTTAAATTGTATATATATGTAAAATCTATACTGTATGTAATATGTTATAAGTAATTTCTTATAAGTAAGTTCATATATGAACACCACTGCGTCTGTAAATATATGTATGCTAATTTGTACATTTATAGTAGTAACATTAATAAAAATTATTCAACTGTTATTATAGAACATAAATAGTAAATAGAATTGATTTTTAAAGTAAGGAATAGGGTTAAAATGATGGAACTTGTCTTCGGATGTTACTAATTACACTGATAGGCTAAAATAGCTACATTTAATATATCCTGGAAAACAGTTCTACTTAGTATGAAGTATAAATATATACATACCAGAACTTAAGGTGGAATTTAAATAGTATCTATTCACAAAACACTGCGTTCCAAAACATCACTTGTAGATTGTGCTGGGAGGCGGGAATTGGGAGCCAGAGGCTAACTTCCCCCTAGAAGGGCTGGTTCTTCCGTGTCCACAGTCTGGTTGAGGGTCGTGGGCTGGGCTGGGCGGGCTCTGCAGGCAAAAGCGAGCAGCAGGCAGATGGGGGGAATAGAATGGACATCCAGGGAGGGTTTTCTCTGTGGGAGCTTCTCTCTTTCCTTTCCCTTCCTCCTCCCCTCCCATCTCCTCCAGGCCATTTTTGCAGGCAGTACTAAAGTAGTGGGGGGTCAGGGAAGGGGGATTCCCTTCCCTTTCTTTCACTGTCTTCTCTCTTTCTTCTTCTTCTTCCCTTTTTCCGACCGGGTCTGTCTTTAGGAGACCAGGAGTGCTGGGTCCCCAGACCAGGGATGATGGGCAAAGACGAGTAATAAGTAAGACGAGAGTGGGCGTGGGTCTGCACAGGGTAGCAGCGTACGGCACAGGCAGGAGACCTTCTTTAGCTTCTGAGAGAGAAAGGAGTTATTTAAACAGTTGCATATTTGTAAACAGCCACTGGTATGTAAGGGGAATGTGCGGTTTGTGGCAGACGATCTAACTGGATCACTTTGATTCAAAATCCCGATCATATTAGTCGGTAGCGACACATTCAGCTCTAGGTGGTGGAAAGAAAAACGCTGAATTCTACAAAGTACAGGGCATTGAGATATTCTTTTGTTAAATTGAAGAAAAGTTAACATACGGTGTTATATTAGTTTCAGATGTGTGATATAATGATTCAACAATTCTAGACTTAGTCCTCATCATGATCAGTTTACTCTTAATGCCTTCACCTATTTCACCCAATCCCCCTTCCTCCTCTCCTGCAACCACCAGTTTGTTCTCTGTATTTGAGAATCTGGTTTTGTGCTTGTTTCTTTTTCTCTTCGCTCATTTGTTTTGTTTCTTAAATTCCACATATGTGTGAAATCAAACAGTATTTGTCTTTTTCTGGCTGACTTATTTCACTTAACATTATGCCCCCTAAATCCATCCATGTTGTTACAAAAGGAACAACTTACTCTTTTTTATGGCTGAGTAATATCCCACTGTGTGTATATATACCACATCTTCTTTATCTACTCATCTTTCAATATCCATTATTGGACACTTGGTGGCTTTCATATCTTGGCTATTGTAAATAATGCTGCAATAATCATAGGGGTGCATAAATCTTTTCAAACTAGTGTTTTTATTTTCTGTAGGTAAATATCCAATAGTGGAAGTACTGGACCATATGGTAATTCTAGTTTTAACTTTTTGAGGACCCTCCATACTGTTTTCTGCAATGGCTGCACCAATTTGCATTCCCACCAACAGCGCACAAGGGTTCCCTTTTCTCCACATTCTTATCAACACTTGTTTTTTGTCTTTTTGATGTTAGCCATTCCGACAGGTGTAAGGTGTTAAGTCGATGTGGTTTTGATTTGCATTTCTCTGATGACAGGTGATGTTGAGCATCTTTTCATGTGTCTGTTGGCCATCTGGATGTCCTCTTTGGAGAAATGTCTATTCATGTCCTCTGCCCATTTTAGTTAGATTACTTGAATTTTTGGGGTTGAGCTGTATAAGTAAGTTCTTTATATGCTTTGGATACTAACCCCATATTGATATGTAATTTGCAAATATCTTTTACCATTCAGTAGGTTGCCTTTTCATTTTGTTGAAGATCTCCTTCACTGTGCAGAAGGTTTTTATTTTGATGTAGTGTCAATTATTTTTATTTTGTTCCATCTCTTGCCTCAAGGAGACACGTGTAGAAAAATGTTGCGACAGCTGATGTCAAAGAAATTTCTGCTTTCGTTTTCTTCTAGGAGTTCTACGGTTTCATGTCTCACATTTAGGTCCTTAATCCACTTTTGAGTTTATTTTTGTGTATGGTGTAAGAAAGTGGTCTAGTTTCATTCTTCTACATGCAGCTGCCCAGTTTTCCCAGCATGATCTGCTGAGGAGATCCATACATGTTGCCCATACATGTTGACTTGGGAAGATTTAACATTGGTTCTTTTTCAATGGTTCTTAGACTTCCAACCTGCGCATCATTTTCTTTTAAGAGATTCTGGTGTGTGTCACCTCCTTATTCATAGATGCTCCTTGTTGTATTTGGCCAGGTGACATCAAGTAATTAAATGGATAGAGATTAAGTCTCCAACACCATTCAGGGCTCAGGTGGTCAAGGCTTCAGTTGTGTTACCAACCATGAGAAAAAAATTATAGTGGTATAGTTGGGGGGAAGAGTTATACAAAATGCTATATTACTTCCAGATTGTCTTTAAAAAAATATTTTAATGTTTTTTTAAAATTTATTTCTGAGAGAAAGAGACAGCGTGAGCAGGGGAGGGTCAGAGAGAGAGGGAGACACAGAATTGGAAACAGACTCCAGGCTCTGAGCTAGCTGTCAGCACAGAGCCCGACGCAGGGATCAAACCCACAAACTGTGAGATCATGACCTGAGCTGAAGTTGGACTCAACCGACTGAGCCACCTAGGCGCCCCTATTTCCAGATTATCTTGAGGATGGAAGGAAGGTGGGGACCAAGTGATGATGTGACTGAGCAGTAAAAATTACAGAGCTTTTGGGGAAGAGGTCCACTTGCAAAGTTAAATTGGGACAGATGTAGAAAATGTGAAAATAATCAAAATCAGGCATAAGCAGCCAATAACTCTTTACTAAGTGCCTACAATGTGTTTAATATTGTTCCAAAGATATGATATAAAGTGTGAAGAAACTGTCCTAACTAAATCTTTCTAAATGACTTGGTTGGTTTCACAGTGTGAGGAAGAAACAAGGTCTGGCATCTTTATGGGGTCTTAACCCTGAGGCAAGCAGATTTTGTTCTTGGCTGGGAACTGGGAGTGAGTAAGTCAAGTTCAGAAACAGGAAGACCTTGAGAAAACCCTGGCAACTTCATGAAGAGATGGGCTGTCCCTGATGTGAGTGGAGGAGGCAGCCTAGCCCCAGGGAGCGGTTGCCACAGCAAACCATTAAGTTTGGGTTTCAACCTCCTAAGTCTGTAAATTGAGTCTCATCTGTGTCAGGGGCCAGAGCAAAGGCAGAGTTGCCAAAACAAAACTCCCGGGAAAATGATGACAGCCAGGGACGCTCATGTGTGAGTCCTTCTGGAAGACTGTGACTGTCAAGCAGACCAGAATGTTCTCATTAGCTGATCACATGGATCAGGGAGGTAATGACACCCACATGCCCAAGTTCCCCTGGAAGCGACCTGACAGCAAGAACAGCCTAGTTAAGCGGACACTTGTAACAGCTCATGCCATTCCTCAAGGGGCACAGGGGACCATCCTGACATGCTGACTTGATTTCTACTTTTCATCCCTTTAGTTCATACTGCTTTTCTTCAGATGAAGAAGAGTCTTTTTTCTTTTCTTCTTGCTCATTTCTTTCACTTCTTAGCCTGGTTTCCCCTGATTCTGCACGGTAGGTGTTGCCCTTCTCAGGAGTCCAGATGACACTTTTGAACAGACGTGCACTGTTTTACTAGTGAACTCTCAGATCGGGGGCCGGGCGTGCCTCCTCACCAGACCTGGGTACTGGCGAGAAGGAGCACAGTCATAGAAGAATGTGCCCGCTCTAAGGACGGAGAGGCCGACTGAGCGGATGCACACCTGCTGCCTCATAGCCCAGGGCTCTTTGCGCCACGTGAGGTCCGAGAGTCTGAGTGGAGGGCAGTGGGAGCATCTTCTCCCGGTTCCATAGAAAGAGGTTCTGGTGAAGAATATTGGAAGGCTCTGGGACAATGCAAGGAGAGCCCTCGCAGGCTAGTTTCTCTCAGGCGAGTCAGCAGGAAAAAGTGAACAAACAGGGATCACTGACACACATGCAAACCAGGTTCAGGCAATCCACATACTACGAGGTAGCTGGACTGCAGGCGCTCCTCAAGGCGCAGCTCCAGGTGGATGTTTCCAGAGATTAGTAGAGCTGTAAAAAAGAACAGTTGATACTCAAGAAGAAAGTATATAGGGGCGCCTGGGTGGCTTAGTCGGTTAAGCGTCCGACTTTCGCTTAGGTCATGATCTCGCGGTTCGTGGGCTCGAGCCCCGCGTCGGGCTCTGTGCTGACTGCCAGCTCGGAGCCTGGAGCCTGTTTCAGAGTCTGTATCTCCCTCTCCCTCTGACCCTCCCCTGCTCACGCTGTCTCTCTCTCTCTCTCCTAGAAATAAAAAAAAAAAAAAGTATATAGTTAGACGCGTTATTGTCTTGCTAGAACAGTCCGAGATCCCATACCTCAAATCTTTGCAGTGTTTTGGATTTCAGAATATTTTGGATTAAAAAAAATTTTTTTAATAGTTTATTTTTGAGACTAGAGGGAGGCAGAGCATGAGTGGGGGAGGGTCATAGAGAGAGGGAGACACAGAATCTGAAACAGGCTCCAGGCTCTTAGCTGTATGCACAGAGCCTGATGCAGGACTCGAACCTACAAACCTCGAGATCATGACCTGAGCCAAAGCTGGATGCCTAACCGACTGAGCCACCAGGCGCCCCAGAATATTTTGGATTTTAAGAAAAGAAATTAGGACGTGTATTATGTATCCCCTAGTAGCATTTGGAGCAGCACTCTGTGAAAGAACCACATTAATATTTCAGAAGTGAAATATGTGTGTGTATGTATATACATCTATACATATATAGATATGAATAGTCACATTAAATGGGACATGTAAAGAATAGAAATATTTTCTCCTCAAGTCCAGGCCAGGTTTTGTTTTTATGTAGCTTTAAGTGCTTTGTGGGTCTCAGAATTTTGGATAAGGGCCTGTGGATCAGAGTTACTGTTTATGTGCCGGTTGAATCCTGGACGGATTTCTTTTCGATAATGAGCTCACGAAGTGCAATCTGAAGCCTTGGAGCGAAGGGCCGTGCTGTAGGAGTCTCTCCATTTCAGCGACAGTAGACGTCATTGTGCAGCTCGAATCCCACCCACTTCCTGGCCATCGACCCGTGCCTGCAGGACCTCAACCCAAGTCTTCCTGAGTAGGTTAGCGAGGCAGGAGCCCGGGGACCAGGGGCATGGGGCGGAGACCTTGTCTCAGAAGAGGAGACAAAGGAACCGACAGTAGACCCCTCCCATGTGCCAGGGGCCCCTCAGAGGCTGAGTCGTTGAACAAGCACAACAGTGACGCACAGGAGACCGTCTCCACTCCCGCCAGGCAGCGGGATGAGAGGGCCCGAGCGCGATGCCGCCGCGCGGGGGCGGGGCCCGAGCGTGTTGGTGTCTAACACCCCTGCCCTTGCTTCCCTCCTCCCTCTCTTCCCTTCCTTCCAACTGCAAGCGCAGAGTCCTGTGTTCACTACACTCCTCAATTCGTTCTCATCTTTGGTCCACGTGGGACCAAGGTTTTATTTCAATGAATTGTCTTCATTTTTTTCCCCCTCCTCAATTTCTTCCATTGGCTCTCTGGATGATTCTGAAATACTATATCGTTTGAGAACCAAACGTTATAGGGTGGGAAGGAGAGAAACACACTAGAATTATAAACCTTGGGGTTTTTTCATGAAAATGTTTGAAAACATTAAGGGTGCAGCTCCTTTTTGATAACAAATGTTCTTCCCATGTAATTACTCTGGTGGCCTTATATGTCCTTGTACTCTGTCTATTGTGCTCTGTATGTGTATGAATTTCTAGAAAATATGGACAAACCTGTGCTATAAAGGTCTTGTTTTGGTTTGTACTGTTTCCATTCAGTCCTCATTTCATCAACTATCCACTCAGCTTTATTCACTTTTATTTCTTCTAATTGCATCAGTCATATTTATTTATCTGTTCCTGCAATGGACCTCTAGATTGCCTCCAACTTCCCATGACTTCAGATAACCCCGGGATGAAAATCCTGGTGTGAGTCAGGACCTGTGTATAAGGGTTTCTTGGGGTGCATCCCAGGGAGTGGGATTTCTGGGTCCCGGAGAAGAAGCATACTTAAACTCCAGACTGACTGTTCCCCTTTACAGTCCCAAGTCATGCTTACCTTGGTTCTCAACAGCCACATTTTCTCTTCATTGTATCCTGCAATCTTCTGGAATAATGTGGAAACCCCCTTTCTAGAATGGAGCTCAACATTATCTTTTGATCCCTTCAGATTAGGGTCAGGATTAGATCCCAGAGCCAGCTGAGCCTGTAGGGTGGGCCCTCAGCTGCAGGAGGTCATGTGCTAGAGGCAGTCTTCTCACAGTCCAGTCCAGGGATCACTGCTTCACCTGGGGCTGTCCTAAGCCACTAAAAGATTCTCTGCTCATCCCTCTTCACCTCTCCAGAGACCCTGCTTTGCATCCAACCTTGGGAACCACAAGATTAGGTCAAGTTTTGAAAGAACAGAAATAGTTAACATGATGGGTGGGGCACTGAGCCACTAACTTTCATTCTTCATCACCACCATCATCATTATGTCATCATCATCATCACCATCATCATCATATCATCATCACCGTTACCATCCTCAGACTCACCACCGTCATCATCATCACCATCATCATCATCACCGTCATCACATTCACCATCATCATCATATTATCATCATCACCACCATCATCAGAATTACCACTATCATGACCATCATGACCATCATGACCATCATGATCATCATCATCATGATCATCATCATCATCATCATCATTGTCAGCATCAACACTATAATGGTAATAGTAGAAGAATAAAAATGTTGGAGGCACCTGGGTGGCTTAGTTGGTTAAGCATCCAACATCAGCTCAGGTCATGATCTTACAGTTCATGAATTCAAGCCCTCCATTGGGCTCTGTGCTGACAGCTCAGAGCCTGGAGCCTGCTTTGGATTCCTTGTCTCCCTCTCTCTCTGCCCCTCCCCTGCTCATGCTCATGCTCATGCTCTGTCTCTCTCTCTCAAAAATAAATAAACATAAAAAAAAGAACAAAAAAGTTACTGACCTGTCTGTACTATGGTCCTATTTAAATCCCATGAGAAGCCTATATCTGAGGTTCACTCCCACGTTGGAGATGCAGACCCCTGCCCAAAGATCTGAAGGTCTCGAGCATACAACCATTACATCAGGCTCCTGGGACCCCAGAAGCTGACTTTTATTCCCTTCATTCTGTCTTTAACCAGCTCCTTCCAAGGTGGAGGTTTATGTGCCTAAGGAGGAAGGTCTATTGGGGTATGCCCTTGACCCCAAGCCGTGACTTCCCCACTGTGGGGAGTAAAGGAGGTAAGACTGGGCAGAGGGACTAGTTGAAATTTGGTACAGCCATAACTGAGGCCTGGGGAGCCTTGGAGCAGGGGCAGACCTTCAGAACTGCCCTGTATGGGGCACAGGGCCTGGTCTCTGTCCCCCACCCTTGAGTCACTGGGGTTGGGTTGCCTCTCCTCAGGAGCATCCTTCTGGACAAGGAGGCTCCCCTTGGCCCAGAGCAATTTGAGGGAGGGGCTCATGTCAGAGAAAAGCCAGAGATGGACAGTAGTTAAAGTAGTAAAAACAGACTTTATTCAGGACTATAACAATCAGGGAAAAGACACCTCAGTTTAGAACTGGGCTGGATTCCAAATTATTGCACAGGCAAGTGGGGATTTATGGCCAAAGAACAGGGTGGGGGTCTATGGATGGAAAATCTCTAAGAGGAAACATCAGAGGTTGGGGGGATTCTGGCTAACAGGTGCTGAAGATAGGCTGGGGTGATCCATCCTGGGGAATGGTGAGGGGTGAGGACCTATCAGATGCTAAGGGAGGAGGGGTTTCTTGCTGAAGTACAAGAAAGCTCAGGAGCCTGACTAAACTTTGGTCAAGCGAAGAATCTTGGGCTCCATAAACATTAGAAAAATGAAAAGGGCTTAGCTTTCGAACAGAATGATTGTCTAGCCCAATGCCGTCATTTTGCAGAGAAGGAAGTGGAGGCTGAAGGCAGCCCTGAGCTCCCTGAGGCCTCATGCAGAAAGGGGAGTCCCATCCGTGTAGCGCTGGGGGAGGGGCACGCCTGGGGGGAGGGAGGCTCTGCTGTGTGTTCCAGGGGCGGGTCACAGCCCTGGCGTCACCAGGACAGACACAGCATCCTTCTGGAGCTGCCCTGAGGACGAGTCCAGAGTGGTTACTCCCTCTTTCTTGTTCTAATTCCCAGGCAATCGCAGAAAGTCAGTGCCGTCAGAGAAAGTCAGATTTTTCATATTGCTCGTTTTTAGGGTTATTCTTTCTCCGTTTGGACACATTAATAATTTGTTATGAAGTAGAACAAAATGTCTACACCCTTTTTACATGCCAGAGTTCAGTGGAAATCACCTAAAACATTTGCAAAAGCTGACACATGAAACCTTAAACACATAAACTATTTAAACCTTTCAGGAATATTAGTATTGAAGATTTTTTATTGTTGTTCTCTGACTAAGGAAACTTATTTCTTTGGAAAGTTTGTTTCATTACTATTAGGATGGGAAAGGTAGATTAACATTCAAGAATGTATCAGGCCTGGGGGTCCCCAGGTGGCTCAGTCTGTTAAGGATCTGACTTTGGCTCAGGTCATGATCTCAAGGTTTATGAGTTCAAGCCCCACATCAGTCTCTCTGTTATCAGTACAGAGCCTGCTTCATGTCCTCTGTCACCATCTCTCTGCCTCTCCCCTGCTTACACTCAAGAGACTGCTTTTAGGAGATCTCTGCATGTCAGGACCGAAGGGGTCAGGAGGCTTCTGCTGCTTTTCTGCCTTAAGAAAGGCATAGCCTGTTTTAACCTGTACCGGCCACATGGGGGAGCTGTAGGCCTTTTCTGCACAGCCCAGCCGCCCTTCGGATGCTAATGGTGGCGGCACCAGAGACACAACCACCTTTCCACCAAACGGATAATCCCTCTTCTGACAAGACCACCAAATCTGGTCATCCGAGGTGGCCTTGTCACTAGAAATTAGTGTCAATTTAAAGTGATGTAGGAACACAATGAAGACATTGCACAAGATTCCCTTGTGGGAATGGTTTGTAATTATTAATGTCTGGGCAACCTTGTTTCAAAGGTAATACTCTTTTCAATGTTATTTTGAACCAAACCTCAGACCAAATCTAATTTTATCTGAACATTTCCTTCTGCACCTCTAAAAACAGAATACTCAGAATACTATTATCCCACTCAATTAATTAACATTAATACTTTAATATAACCAAACAACCAGCTTGTGTTCACAGTTTCCGATTTGTCTTAACTTTTTAATAGTTTGTTGTAATCACAAACAAAATATAGTCCATGCATTTTGATATATTGGTGTTCCTTTTGTGTGTCTTATGATGCATATGCTCTTTTTGCCATTGGATGAACTGAGTCTTTCGTCCTGGAGGATTGCCCACAGGTTTGATTATGCTAATGACTTCCTGAGGTGTAGTTTCACGTTTTCCTCTCCGCTGTAATTCCTATAAATTGGGAGTTTAGAGTTACAGGCTTGGTAACAGGCAGATTATCCATCGGATTCATTAACTGAGAAGCTGCAAAATAGAGGGACTCATTCTTCTTCTGTTTATTAGCTAGAATAAAGAGACTTTGTCCCTCATCAACTACAGGGATAGCTCAGGTTCAGATTATATGAAACAAGACATAGGATTTCTCTTTTTTCATTCGCCAATTTTCTCAACAATATGTTGATTCCCCAATGTCCACTAAAGGTGACCAACAAGGTGTTTATTAT
This sequence comes from Hyaena hyaena, assembly GCF_003009895.1. Classification (NCBI taxonomy): domain Eukaryota; kingdom Metazoa; phylum Chordata; class Mammalia; order Carnivora; family Hyaenidae; genus Hyaena; species Hyaena hyaena. Next base: position 440,679 of record NW_024080765.1, read on the forward strand.
TGCATTATTGCGAGTTCACAGATTTGAACACATCTGATGTGTTCCAACCCATTGCAGTTACGGTGTTATTTTTGCTGGGTGGAGGCTTATTCACGTGGACTTCTGAGCCCCGGTGTCACAATGCCAGTAGGCACCAAGAGCTTTGTTGCTGTTTGGTGAGGCAAGATGTCCAGGGTCATCTTAGACTCCTGGTTCTTTGGGAGGGATAGTATTTATAGAGCACAAGCAGGGCATGCCAGTCATTTTGTGAAGAGAAGTCGTTTTTCAGCTCCTGGGAGTCATCAGGGGAGAAGGGAACCAGGCATCACCAACTCATTTACGGATTTACTGGTAAGATCAAGTGGCAACGTGTCTTGTGCTGTCCTTCTATTTCTTTCTTTGTACAGCCAGCCAATGCCACTGAGACAAGTGCGGTCAGCAAGGGACTGAGGGCTGCTGGCGGTCAGCTCGGCCCAAGACATTAGGTGCACTTGTGTCCTTCTGGAATCCAAGGGGAGGCCAAGTCAGCCGCAGTGGTAATATGATGAGAAGGGGGAGGGGCAGTGGGCTCACTAATACTTAATCCAGGTCATGGCCAGCCACCCTCTAGCTGTGTGCCATGGCCAACTTCTGTAGGCTCTCAGGGCCTCAGTCTCTCAATCTAGAAAATGGAATTAGGTGTTATTACACATCTACCTAATATGTTTTTTTATGAGGATTAAAAGATGACCTTTTTGGGGTGCTTGGGTGGCTCAGTCAGTTAAATGTTTGACTCTTGGTTTCGGCTCAGGCCGTGCTGTCATGATTCATGAGTTTGAGCCCTGTGTTAAGTTCTGAGCTGAAAGCATGGAGCCTGCTTGGGATTCTCTCTCTCTCTCCCTCTTTCTCTGCCCTTCTCTCGTTCATGCTCTTTCTCAAAATAATTTAAAATAATAGGTGATTTTTTTTTCTAGCTTAATGAATTTAACCTATAAGGAGCCTAGCACAAAACTGGACACACATTAATATAGGCTATTACCTCACACCCCCAAATAGTACATTAGGAATGATTACTTTAACTGTAAATAGTAATTAGGTACCCTACTCTAAATTAAATCAAGCATAGTGTGGTTGTGAAAGCAAACAAACAAACAATGAGGAAGAAGTCTGGAAAAGGAAACAGGTGAGCTATTGGCTGGTCTGGTGTCAACCATTAGATTAAGGTCTAAAACATTTTCTGTTTTTAGATAAATTTGTTAACATAAGTACCTGCCCATTTCTCATCTTCCAAAAAAGTTAGTGTCACCTACATCTTCAATTTATGAAGTCAGGTAGAAGTCCATTTCATAAATATTAAGCTAGAAAGACCATGTCCAGAGGGAAGAGCACCAGAGAATACCATGTCTCCTAGATTTTCTAACATGGCTCCATCTTTGTTCCTGTTTGGTGATCTGGGAAGTCACCTTCTTCCATCCCTGCTTTACCTCTGCCCCGTGACAGTGATTCCTTACTTTCCAAAGTCCTATTCTTTGACCCTATTTCTCACATTTAGAAAAATTCCCCAGAAGTTGGTCTGAGACCATTGCCCAAGTAAATATCTCTGTATGAAATCAAGCCAGCACTCATGCCTTCAGGGTAAAAAAAAAAAAAATCACAGAAATGAATGCAGGTAGAAGTATTCGTATGTGTTGCATCATTAACATGCAGATAATGTGTTTTGAGGCTCACATATTATATTATATGTATAACTGACAGAAGTACTTCCCTTGGGGCGCCTGGGTGGCTCAGTTGATTAAGCATCCGACTTCAGTTCAGGTGATGATCTCATGGCTTGTGGGTTTGAGCCCCATGGTGGGCCCTGTGCTGACAGTACAGAACCTGCTTGGGATTCTCTCTCTCTCTCCCTCTTTCTCTGCCCCTTCACCCACGTGTGCACGTGCACATGCATGTTCTCTCTCTCTCTCTCAAAATAAATAAATAAACTTAAAAATAAAGAAGTACTTCCTTTAATGATTGGGTCCCCACATATGTATACACATCCAGTACACTGTATTCTTTGTTTAGTTGACAGAGGGCAAAGATAATTTTTAAAAATGTTAAGTGCCTAGGGCAGTGGCTATTACATAAAAGCTTAGCGATACTTATTTAATGGTGATCGCTGAAGTCTGAATTAAGGAATCTTAATTCCTTCAAAAAGACTTGTCATTTTATTAAAATTTTTTTTTTAGTGTTTATTTATTTTGAGAGAAAGAGAGAGCAGACATGCAAGTGTGGGAGGGGTAGGAAGAGAGGGAGAAAGAATCCAAGGGGGGCTCTGCACGGTCAGCACAGAGCCCAGTGCGGGGCTTGAACCCACGAACTGTGAGATCAGGACCTGAGCCAACACCAAGAGTCGGCCGCTTAACCGACTGAGCCACCCAGGCTCCCTGTGGACTTGTTTTCATTTTAAAGTACCATTCAAATTGTGCAAAATTTAGAAAATAGTGACAAGAAAAAAAGAAAATGATAATCTCATCACCTATAAAACTATTGTGAGCATTTTGCTCTCTCTCTCCATGATGACATTGTAGAAAGAATAGTTTACAAGTTTTCTATATTGTATTTTTCTTTTCTTTAATGCTCATTTTTTTATTTTTGAGAGAGAGAGATGTGGGCATGAGTGGGGGGTGGGGGCAGAGCGAGAAGGAGACAAAGGGTCTGAAGCAGGCTCTGCACTGTCAGCACAGAGCCCAACATGGGGCTTGAACTCACAAACCATGAGATCACAACCAACTGATCCACCTATGTGCCCCTATATTGTATTTCTCTTAATGTAATGTGATGTCATAAGCATTATGTTATTCCATAATATTATAATCATGTTTTTAATGTTTAGATTGTTACCCACTTTTCTGATACAATAAATAGAACTTTAATAACTATGTTGGCCCATAGAGTCGTTCAATGAATTCTGAATTGTTTCTCTATTACAAAGTTAAAGATGGGATATCTATATTAAAAGATACGAATATTTTTATGGATTGTGACATCTGTTATCCACCTCCTTCCCAAAACATTACATCCTCTTACAACCCTATAACACATATGTATGAGCATCTGTTTCATCACACCTTAATGAGATGTGGGCATTTAAAAAATACTTTTTGTAATAATCTTATGAGAAAACCAGAATTGTGTATGTTGTTGAGGGTCAGCATATTTTCATGTTTTAGTACTATTTGTGTTTCTTTAAGTGATACATAGAATGATGGATCTTGACCAGATCTTAGCAGTCATCTGCTCCAGTGTTCTTTATTTTTTTTTTTATAAACGATATATGCACTTTTCAAATGCAAGTTTACACACTCAAATCTCTAGAACAGAGACAAGTGTCAGGTTGGTGTGGGAAGGAGGGTCCCTTGAGCCCTATGACTCAACTTTTCCTCAGTCCATGAGACTGCTCTACAAAACCCTAGCCTTCTGTGAAAGAGTTTGCAAACCACCCATTTGCCTCTAGTGTGGTCTTGGCCCCTTGGCAGATAGCCCTGCTGAGTCCCTGCAGAGGTAATTTAGCGATGTGTGGAGCCACAGCCTGTGTGTGATCTGGGAGAGAGCAAAGTGCTGTGCTGATGGCCAAGGACGATCTACAAAAATCCCTGTGAATGCGCATGCAGGGGTGGGGAGTGTGCTGGGAATATTTCTGCTGAGAAGGTGTGACTTTCTCTAATAGGATATCCTTTTACATTACCTAACAGGGTGCCTAACGTTGGCATCTGAGCATCCATCTCACAAGCAAAACAATAAAGTGTGTAATGACTCACATTATAAAAGGACCATAGGGTCTCTTTATGTGGCATCTTCTCCAGAGCTTATTTGTAGATCATTAGATACTTAATAGAGGGATAAAGAAATAATTGATGTGCTCTGGGCCACTGGTGTTTAAGTGGCAATCAGATATAAAAACAAAGCAGATCCGAAGTTGCATTGATTTATGGGTCTGGTTTGGAGATTTTGTCTTTTACTGGCCAGGGAGCCAAAGAAGGAAACCATGGAATTCAATACCTAGGTACTTGCCAATTAAAAGTTGTATCTCCAATCTTGTGCTTGTTTTGCCTCCGCAGTGCATTGTCAGTGTGCACACCTGTCTCCCGGGGGTGTTGTTGATTTCAAAGTCTCTGGAATGAGAGTAGGGTATCCTCACTTGCAGCAAACTCCCAGTGCTGCTCTTTCTGTTGGTTTCTGAACCACACTGTGAGTAGCGAGGGTCGAGGGAAACTTTCAAAAATTAGTAAGAGAGCCACAATGTCTTCCATCTCTCCTCTTTTAGGACAGAAGAGGAAAGGAGCGCCTGGGTGGCTCAGTCACTTAAGTGTCCGACTTCAGCTCAGGTCATGATCTCACAGTTTGTGAGTTCGAGCCCCGCATCAGGCTCTGTGCTGACAGCTCAGAGTCTAGAGCGTGCTTTGGATTCTGTCTCTGTCTTTCTCTGTCCCTCCCCTGCTTGTGCTGTCTCTCTCTCCCTCTCTCTCAAAAAGAAACAAACATTAAAAGAATAATTAAAATAAAAAGAACAGATGAGGACCATTTTTTCCCCATACAGAGACTAGTATTCCAAAATCAAAATCACTCATTCAGGTTAAACGAACACATACCACTGTGCAACTAATCAATAAACTAAGCACACATAGACATCCCAGGAAGTTTTCCTGCTCATTATAATGCTCTCGTGCTCTTTGCCCATGTCCCTTCCATAGTTGTTATCTCTTTACCTCAAGGCTGAATACAAGCAACTCACCGAGTTAAAGAGCCACTTAACAAGCAGTTATTGGGCACATTATAGGGTTGTTGGGTTTCTCAACCTTGGCACTATTGGCATTTTGGATTGGACAAATCTTTGCTGTGGAGGGCCGTCTTATAGGATGTTGAAGAGCCTCCTGACCTCTACTCACCAGACGGCAGTAATATTCCAACTGCACCTCTACCTCCCGTGCAGCACGCTGGTTCCTGACAATCAAAAATGTCTGCACATAAGAACAACTATCCCCAGTTGAGAACGACTGCTTCATACTGTGCATGGCTTGGGAAACAAATAGAAGTTTTTGAGTAGAGCAAGGAAAAGGCAGCATTATTTGCTGGCTGATTCTCAACATGGGCAAAGTCGGGGACGGAGCACTGAGATCTAAAGGCAACTACACTTCAAGATCTTCATGACGGTGATCCAAACTTTGTATGTGTGCGTCTCACTGATGGATCCCAGATGACTTCCTGAACCCTAGTTACAAGGGTGTTTAGGTAATGTGGGGGTTCCATTTTCCCCTCTGCAGTGAAGGAACGCTTGCTAGACACATTTGGAATGGACACAGTCTATAGGTCCTCCCCTCTCCCAAGCCTCAGACTCCCCAATAGCATCTAAACATGGAGACACTGAACTTTGACTAAGCAAAAAGCCTCATTGAAGCTTTTGAGAAAAAGCAGGGCAATTCTTCTGGAAAACTTTAGGATGATTATTTTCTTCTCTACAAAAGTAATTACAGATTATTAAGATTAGAATTAGTAGAGAAATATTCAAGGCCTATACTAGGCATCGCTCACCTGGCCCATCTTATGGCTGATACTATGGGATTACAAAATGGGTAGACTTTCCATCAATAAAATAACCTTCCTTATGAAAGATTAATGATCACTGGTAATGCTTATAGAATGCTTCCTATGTGCCAGAAGCTTTTTGTTTTTATTTTATTTTTAAAAATTTTTTAAATGTTTTATTTATTTCTGAGAGAGACAGAGACAGAGAGAGAGAGAGACAGAGAGAGAGAGACAGTGTGAGCAGGGGACGGTCAGAGAGAGAGGGAGACACAGAATCTGAAACAGGCTCCAGTTTCTGAACTGGCTGTTAGCACAGAGCCCAACGCAGGGCTCAAATCCATGAACCTCAAGATCATGACCTGAGCTGAAGTTGGACGCTTAACTGACTGAGCCACCCAGGCGCCCCTGTTTTTATTTTTTTTTACATTTATTTATTTTTAGAGAAGCAGAGAGTGGCAAAGCATGAGCAAAGGAGGGGGAGTGAGAGAGGGAGACACAGAATCTGAAGCAGGCTCCAGGCTCTGAGCTGTTTGTTAGCACAAAGCCTGATGTGAGGCTCAAACTCATAAACTGTGAGATCATGATCCAAGTTGAAATTGGATGCTTAACCGACTGAGCCACCCAGGGGCCCCAGAGCTTTTTCTAGATTAACTTATTTAAACCTCACAACAACCCCCAAATTATAGATTTTATAGATGAGAAAACTGAGGCCCTGAGACCTTAACTGTCTTAACCCAGGTCACCCAATTATGAAATGACAGGGCTGGAGTTCCAATTCATGGAAATCTGGTTGTAAACTCTGTTTTACCTAACTAGGGTTCAATTCAACATCATCTTACTATTTATAAAGGTTACGTGGTCATTAACAGGGAGAATGTGAAAAAAGCATAAATCTGCCAATTTCAAGGTCTTTAAATTTGTGAAAAGACATTTAAATATTTGTATGAAGGAAATAAATGGAAAATCCAGCTAAGTGATATGGCAGCATGAATAGGGGCATAGTAGATTTTCATACAGAATTCAGTTAGATGTAACTTGAACCTAAAGGAGGTAGGCTTCTTTGGTGCCTACCAATCCTTTGGTGATGCCAATCCATTCATCATGTTATGCAACCCCTGTTATAATCTGTATATATGGTTGAAGGGGGACTATTGGTGTCATTAACTAGAATTTAGTCAGCGTCTTGCCTGATAACTCTAGCTGTTAAGAACTGCTAGTGTGGCACCTGGATGGTTCAGTGGGTTGAGCATTGGACTCTTGATTTTGGCTCAGGTCATGGTCTCATGGTTCATGAGTTTGAGCCCTGCGTCGGGCTATGTCCCTCCCCCTACCGCAAGATAAAGAAATAAACTTTAAAAAAAAGTTAAAAAAAAGGTATTAAAAAAAAACACCCTTCTAGTTATCCCTTGATTTTAGAGAGTGATGTAATTATGTTTTGGTTGGTTAGCATATTTTAACTTCAAAAAGATTTGAAATGAAAAATATCAACAGAATTAAGACCATTATATTAATATTTTTGTAATAAGGAATCTGAATATGTTTATAAGATTTGGTCTATTAGAATAGCATTCAGCTTTTGTTAATAAATTAAAAATGTGTAATTGAGTAGTTGATTTAGGCTTATCATTTCTAGGTTGAAATTGTTCTAAGATTGTAAATGATATTAAATCATTTAAGAAAACCTAAAGTTCTTGCTTAGAAGTTTAATTTATTAAGTCCATAGTCTAATGTTTATATATTTAGGAAAAGGTTGTTTGTTCCATCAGACAGTTGATTTCAAAGTGAATCACTTGTCTGAAATTTATAAGTGCCATTATATATATTTGAAGTTTAAAAATTAAGTTTGCAAATAGAACCAAACAGGAACCAAAGACCCTTTAAAAGTTATTGTTAAAGGGTTAGTAAGGACATGGAGAAAAAGGAACCCTTGTGCACTGTTGGTGGGAATGCAAACTGGTGCAGCCACTGTGGAAAAACAGTATGGAGGTTCCTCAGAAATTAAAAATAAAAATTGCCAGTATGGCCCAGCAATTCCACTATGGGTACTTACCCAAAGAAAATGAGAATACGAATTCAAAAAGACATATGTACCTCTGTTTGTTGCAGCATTATTTACAATAGCCAAGGTATAGAAGAAACCCAAATGTCCGCCAATAAATGAATAGATAAAGAAGATGTGCTGTATATATATACAATGGAATAATAGTCAGCCATAAAAATAACGAGATCTTGCCATTTTAAAAACATGGATGGACCCAGAGGGTATAATGCTAAGTAAAATAAGTCAGACTGGGAAAGAGACAAATACCATTTGGTGGCACTTGTACGTGGAATCTAAAAAGCAAAATAAGTGAACAAACAAGAAAATGAAACAGACTCTTAATCCAGAGAACAAACTGGTGGTTGCCAGAGGGCAGGTGGGTAGGAGGCGATGGGTGAAATAGATGAGGGGGATTAAGAGGTACAACTTCTGATAAAATAAACAAGCCACAGAGATGAAAGGTACAGCATAAGAAATATAGTCAATGACATCATAATAACATTATGCGGTGACAGATGGTGATGACACTTAGGTGGTAAACACTAAGTAACATAAGTAATGTATATAACTGTTGAATCAGTTCAAATGTTGTACACCTGAAACTAATATAACATTCTATGTCAATTACCCTTCAATAATTTGAAACTTTTTAGACCCACATAGTGAATAAGATATATAGGTTAAACTTCACATTTTAAGAAAGAACTATGTTTTGAATTTATGACTTTAAAAACAAGTTGAATATTGATTTTTAAATACCAAAATAAACCTCTGATTAATCTTTTCTGTCTCAGGCACTCTCCTTGAAGACGTCATACCTCCCCTCCCCTCCCCATCTGCAAAGCCTGAAATATAAGGTCATTGCAGAAAACAGCAGAAAGCTTCTCTGGGTAAGCAACAGGAAGGCAGATTGAATCTGGGAAAACACAAGACAACCTTTCTCTAAATCAGGAGTCCAAGATTTCAGACAGGAAAGAGAAAAATCGGATGGAATATTTTGATTAATAATGTATATCAACACGTTTGCATTTCTTATTCTTTTCCCTTCTTTTAGAAACATCTGGATGAGCTTCACCATTCAAAGATCAAAACAGTGAAGCAAGTCTTCATAGCAATTATGAAGCCGATGTATTTCACAATAGACTCTTTAGTGCTGGCTGTAAATGCTTTTCAGAATATTTCCTAATTGACTCATACAAAGGAAGGCCTCAACTTTGAAATCTTCAGTCTTGAGGACAGGGCTAAATCAATATATTGCTCATGAAAAATTCAGAGTAAGATTTGGTCTATTTGGCTTAGAATGGCATTATTGTTTAATTATAATTGACTCCTATCTATTTTATAGATTCTGTAAACTTCTAACTGCAAAACTGGCTGTTGTTAGCAAAATAAGCAGATGTCTTTGATGGAAGAACTAAACAATATAATGAAAGTGTTAACGTAAAGATATTCTTCAGTTTCCCAAATTAATGTAATAGAGTCATACACACAAACGTGTACCTATTTCCTCATGAAATTGTGAAAACACATGTCTTCTGTGCATGTGCATTTTGGTTTCTTTTGTAGAATCAGGATTGGCTCCTGGACTGGATTTCATAAGGGTGGGGCGGGGTGGTGCACCAGATGAGGTATACTGCTTCATGCCTTAAGTCCCATCTGGGCTTCAGATTCTTCATCCTGGAAGGGAGAGGATTAAAGATGACCCTAGAAGGATATTCAGCACTCAGGCTATTGTTCTGGGGTTTAAAATCTGGTTTGCTATTCAGAAATAATTTGGTGGCAAAAGCAGTGGAAAAATTGTAATGCTTCCATTCCCGGTCATCTGAGCAGCCCCTATTAAGGGCATTCAGATGGCACGCGCTTTTTCCCAGAACAAAGCTACTTCACCCTGGGGAAGATGCCAAACCTTGGTTTTCTGTGTGTGAGAAGGCAAGGTTCGCAGCTCCGCACAGGATTCAGTGATGGGGAACTCAGCACACTGGCTGACTCACAGCACAGTGCTTCACAAGATAAGAAAGAGTCGCCACTAATCATTAATAACAGAGCACCATGTCCCTGCTCAGCAAGACTACAAGGTGGCTCTCGTTAGCCATGTCAAGACTCTCCTGTCCAGAAATCTCCCACCTGGTCTTGTCACCCCTCCCCCATAGTCTCTTTTCATTACATGCCCAACATCTTAGGGCTCATTCCCCCTCCCTCCTCTCTCTCAAGAGAGAGTCTCATAGTTTTAGTTTCTTACTCTAAGCCTTTGTTTTGGACGACAGCCCATGGGTCTCCTGTAACAGATTCATCCAGGGCGCTTATGAAATTGAGGTTCCTCGGCCTCAGCTAAGACTTGGGCCAGGTTCTTATTTTTAACAAACGCTTGGGCTTTTTCCTTGAGTCCCAGACTTTGAGATTCCATGCTCTAGGTATGAATGACATCGCCACTTAAAATATAAATATATACTTAAGAGAGATACACGGGTTTAGGCTGAAAAAATGGAGACTAAATTCTGCGTTTCGGGTATTAGGAAGAAAGTAGGGCAGGCAGTGGAGTGTTTGAGACACGTGTCCAGACTCTGGAAATTGCACCCAAGTCGTTATTTGCCTCTGCCATCTGACAAAACCGGCTTCACTAGACCAAGTGATTCCTGGCAACTTCCTGTCCCCACAAGCTGTTTCTGAGGTTAGGGTGACCTCTCAGTAGATGAGTTATTCAGAAACAACTACCTTTCAGAAGGCATAATTCAAAATCATCAGGCAAGGGTGTGGTGTGGAGTAATTATCAAACTGATCCTTTTTTTTTTTTTTTTAAAAAGCTTATTTATTTATTTTGAGAGAGAGAGGCAGAGGGAGAGAGAATCCCAAGAGGGTTCTGCACTGACAGAGCCCGATGCGGGTCTCGATCATAACCTGAGCTGAGATCAGGAGTCGGGCACTTAACCGACTGAACCATCCAGGAGCCCCACCGATCCTAGTTTTTAATTCGAGTATGCTAACTTTAGCACTTTGGAAAATGAAAAGGTGCTTGGTCATGTGTGTGTGTGTGTGTGTGTGTGTGTGTGCACGCATGAAGTGTGACTATGACTATGTGACGTGTGTGCAGGTGTGTATGTATGTGGTGTGTGGGTGTGCGTGGGCACATGTGGTATGTTTTGCCTTCTGCTGAAATAGCAGTTCAGGTGATGCAAGCCTCCTGTTCAAACACAAAACAGATTGTTTTCCTCCAAATACCTTGGACGTTGCTGGAGCTCCGAGCCAGAATCGCTATCTTTACCGTGGAGAGGGAGTTCATTCCAAATAAACACTGTCCGTAAGGCTGACAGATTCCTGAAATGAACTTTAGTTTGGGCTCCTATTCACTATAAATTCCTAAGAAAATGATCTGAGAACATAATACGTGCACAAAACGCATCAGCGGGAGTGAGCTGTAGGATGGAAGACGTGAGCTGGATAAGATGACTGAGTTAAATCTGTGAAACTACCATATCATGTGTTTTTATTTTTATTTTTTTTACGATAGTTTTTAGAAGCAGCTCAGTCTCTAGCAGCAGCAATTTTTTCCCTGGCCAAAGGCCATTTGTTCCTTCCCGTTTGGCTTCTCTTTTTCGAACCACCACCCATACTGCTAAGCCAGCACACGCTTGCAGCCCAGGGACCGCATGTGCTTAGACGGGGCCTGCGGGGTGGACTCTGTCGAACGCTCCCACAAATGAGGGGCTCTGGGCCAGCAGAGGGCGCTTTCCACCCGGCTTGGAAGGGCCTCCGACTTTGCGTGGATTCATAGCCTCCCTCCTTTTAGACTTTTAGAAGCAAATTGGAGGCAGCCGAACTTGAAATTCCTGCCTGGCTTTGTGGATCAAATGGCACGTGTAATTCCATATCGGAGGCATATACGTGATGCTGCTCATGAAGGCCGCGCACGCCGTCCTCTGCCACCGAGGGAGAAGGCCTGGAACGCCCCTGCGTGTCGACTTCGGGTCCACTTTTTGGATTTTGTCTCACCGTTCTGCCCTGGTCAGAAAACCATGGTGTGAGATTGGACTCCTGATGAGCTTTCTTGTTCTTTGTTCCTTCATTTATGACATGAGGCTGCTACAAACACGCGATAGAGTGAACAATGACTTCAGCAATATAATACAGCTCAGGCTGGAGCCGAAACCAGGATCAGAGAATCACAGCATCTCCGAGCTGGGAAGAGACCACGGGGGGGAGGGGCGGGGGGGTGGGGGGGGGAGGGGAGCACCTGGTCCAAGCCCCCGGGCGAGGGGCAGACCGCCTTCCAGGAGGCGAGGGTGGTGTGCCCTTGGCCGGAGCCCCAGGGCTTGACATTGCAGCCTATTGTTGTCCAGTGTATTGGGCTTCTGCAACCTTGTGTGTGTGACTTCAGGAACCACAGTTTTTGACTCCTGGGGAAGGGAAAATGAGCTCCGATGTGGCTTATGCGTGAGACCCAGTCCTTCCATGAAACAAAACCATTCCACGAGGCGATGGCCAGCCTTACTCTGTTTTTACTCCATCTGCAGAATTCTCTTGTTTATGGGCTTACTCATTCAGCAGACGCTTTTCAGGTTCTTCCGAGTATCGGTTTCTGGGCGACATAGTGGGGCTGCTGCCACAAGACAAGCACTGCTTTTGCACAGCTTGAAAGAACAGCGGGGCAATGCAGCCAGTCTGACTGTCTTCACGTCTGCCTCATGCCATTTCCCTGGGTAAAGCGTCCTGAGTCATCAGGCTGCATTCTGATGCCTCTGAAGTTACTGTTACATTTATTTTCAATGGTACCATTTTGCACAGTCCAGCCAACCTTCCCAGCAAGCCCACAGGAGGGTTGCACGTCCCTGCCCTTTGGGGTTGAGTGGGGCCATGTGGCTAGCTCTGGCTGGTGACCTGGGAGTGTGGTGTGCTTTGCTTCTAGGCCACAGCATTCGTTATGGGTTCCAGACCCTCCGAACAAGAGTTCTGGGGAAGGGAAGGCAGCTGCTCCTCGGCCTGGGGTGAGCAGAGTCACCTGCTGATCTCAGGGGCCAAGTCTCCTGAGTGAGAAATAGATCACGGGGCTGTTTCATACCAGGAGCCTATCCCAAATGATTATCCTTTTACGGGCCACCGCAGTGTGGTTCCTGCTTTCTCCGGGCTAATTACTAGGGTAAATTCATTTATCTCATCATTAATTAAAAACTAGGCAGTGAGTGCCTCCTGTGTGTCAGGCACTGTTACGGGGAGGCAGCATGAACACAGAATCAATAATTTGGCCTCTCACTGAGCAGACCTTCCAGTGGAGAAGAAGAGGCACAATGATAATAACCTCCAAATAAAAACAGAAACACAAAGCCCAGTGAGCTGCGCAGTTAGCGAGACTGTCCCTGATAAGCCCTGGCATTTCAGTATATTGTGCTCGAAGGAAGCCTCACAAAAGACGAAAAGACCGGAGCGTATGACCTTGTGGGGGATGCTAGTGAATGCTTCGAGGCGGCCAGTTGGGTGAGAGAGGCCACAGGCACCCCGGATCAGTACACAAATTCCAAGGCAGGAAATTCTCTCCATTCGCTGGCTTCCCCCATGCCTGCTCTCACTCAGCTCCATCTAAGCCATTCTCTGGCCACAAGGGAATTAGTGGGAAACAAAAAGCGAAATACTCTCAGAGGCAGTAGGGGGACCATCTGTAAAAGGTGAGGGGTGTCCCTCACTCATGTGAGTTCTGAATACCAAGTTCTGGGTTGTATTCAGAACTCATGAATTCAGAAATGCCTCTAATGATACTCGTTAGTTGGCACCTTGGGGAGCTAAACATCTAGCACAAGTAGTTAGTCCTGTCCCACCTGAGGTTGTGGGTCGCAGACTCCTAGAACTGCCATTGGCCTGGAGGTTGTGAAGTTGTCACTGCTCATCTGTGCTGAGCTCTGCGAGACCTGAGGGCTGCTCTTACTTGAGAACTCAAATCGGTTCTAAGTTTATTCTCAATGGGAGATCCCCTAGAATCCAAATCCTGAAACAAGCATCCATCTGATTAGCATTTATGGTGGTTGATGCATGAAAACAACCTCCACCACTTGCTTTTTCTTTCTGGGGTGTTGGTTAAGGAATGATGGCACCTTAGGCACGTTACACTGTAGAGGACCTATTGCTTTCTAGAAAACAGTTTCTCCTTTTCCACATGCCATGAGACCTTATGTAAGTGTCAGCATTTGGTATTTTAGGTGATAAAAGATACTAAATCAAGTCAATACTCTCTGTCATCACTCTACCAGAGTGCTGGACATTTTTGCTATAATGCCCTTAACGTAACAGAGTAAAAAATAACAAACCTTCCTTCTGTCCAACCACAGCCAGTTAACTTCCTGATATAAAAATGTAGGTGATTTTTTTTATTAGGCTACAAAATTATTTCAAGCAAATGAAAACCAAATGTATACAAAAATGGGCCATATGTATTTGCAAACATATATCTCAGTGGTCCACTCCTTCAGACTCTGGAGCAAAGAGGAGCCAAATCCCCCTTTTTGTGCTGTTAGAAAGAATACAATTCATATCTGTTGAGGGCATGCTTGTGTCATTGTATTAAGTAAATGATATATTATAAATAGCTCCAAGCATTTTGGACAGAACCATTCCAATGTTTGGTTAAAAACTACCCAGATAACAAATACCTGATCATTAAGCTCTAAATACTTACTATGGAAGAGATACTTTCTTTTGTTTTATTTCTGAGAGAGAGAGAGAGAGAGAGAGAGAGAGATTGAGAGACAGTGTGAGCAGGGGAGGGTCAGAGAGAGAGGGAGATACAGAATCTGAAGCAGCTCCAGGCTCTAGCAGTCAGCACAGAGCCTGACGCGGGGCTTGAACCCATGAACTGTGAGATGATGACCTGAATCGAAGTAGGGTGCTTAACCAACTGAGCCACCCAGGCGCCCTCAGATACTTTGTTTATAAATAGAAATTACTCTTATTATTTAATTGTCCTGAAATTTGAATATCTCTGAGTTTTTGAAGTCTGATGAGCAAGGGCCTATGAATCTCTTAACCAGCAATATGAATGACACTTAATGCTCTAAAATTAAAATTCCCCCTTTAAACCAATAGGAATGACTGCCATACCGCAAAGGTCTATGGGAAATGAGAAATGGATGTGAGGAAAGAAATGGATGAGAAGATGACCAGGACGGCAAGTAACCAAGGAAAAGAATTAGATGCTATGAAGGTGCACGCGTGCACGCGCACGCACACACACACACACACACACACACACACACACACCCTGCCCACATTCACATGAAGGTAAGCACATGAACAGACACCTAACTTGTGAGGTTAAATTCAGTTTGTGGCAAAGACTGGACCGTTTAAAATTTTTTATTTCCAAAACTGAGAACATAGTGTTCAAGGGCAAATACTTTGAAGAAAGTATCCTGGGTTTCTTTGCATGATATTTCGTAAGCCCTCCCTACTGTCTTTACCAGTCTGGACTCACGTAATGTTACCGTTTTGGCAGGCTGGGCCTCTGTGGCAGGCTCAGCATGATCAATAAACAAACAATTAAGTGCCGTATTATGAGGGAAGCAGGGCTGGCCGTTATCCAACAGGATCCTTCACTGTTCTCTGTATTTATTAGACTTCACATTACCCTTGTTCACCATTAAGCTTAATAAAGGCTAAAACAGGTACCAAAGAATAGATTTGTTGGATTCCTGCTTTTTTCACCATCAAAGCATCAGCTCTGAATAGGAGAAGCACTATATCTAGCAGGAGCCAGAGCTGGAAGTAGCATTCGGTGGGAGAGTTCAAGTACACAGATGTAATCTTTGAGCAACAGAAAGCAAATGAGCTAAAGTTGGACCAAATCAGACGTAGAGCCTCCAAGCCCAACCAAACGAGTTGTAAAGAGGTGGTTGTTCTGCTGAGCTACTGATGTGCTGATCCGTAAGTTATTCATCTGATGGTAAATTTAATAGGACTTACCCCACCCACACAATGCATCATCTTGATTTTAACATCTCCTTTTCCCCGAGATAAAGAAATCATCTCAGCCCAAGGGTTGTAATGGGTTGCACAGAGGATGACAATCCGTCATAGACCTAGAGATGTGACATCTTGCTGGGCCCTGGGTCTGGAAGGTATTCACGCCACAGGCTCATCCACTCCAATGATCGCTTCACCCGGAGATAGTACATGTCAAGGGAAGTGTTTGGTCATTCTAAGCCCAAATCTGTTTTCCCAGTGGAGGTCATACCTCCTTCTTGGTGTGAATGCATCTGCAGAACCGGCTTTGTTTTCAAGGGATTGCTTGTGAAGCCTTGAATTGGAACAGATGTTTTGAGGAATCTGTCATATAGAACCTTGTGAACTCTGCTTCATCCTGGTGTGCAACTTTCTGGAGAGCCTACTGTCAGGCCCAATGGCCTATCTCACTTGACCTGAACTGTAGAACAATTGACCCGCCTTTATGTGTCTTATCACACTGCCCATGAATAAGACCCCCAATCCTGTTTTTTTCCTCTGGATTTGCTTTTTTCAGTTCAGTTTACTTTCAGCCATGTTAGAAATCCCTCTGACTGCATGCTCTAGAAAAACTGAATTCTACCTGTTGAGTATGAATTCAGAGTGGCTTCTGCATCAGGGTGGCTCCTTCCCATATCCAGAGCCATATTACGCTCAGATCTGGCATCTCATCAAATGTCTGGAATCCTATTGGTCTTTGGATTTGCAGTCTGAATAAAGTGAACAAATATTTGGATAGTAAAAAGGAGAGTTAAAATGACGAAGTCAGGCTGTAACTCTATTTTGAATATGCTGTGTTAATTTAAAATTGTATGCTAAAATGTTCATTATGAGCAGGGTTTTGGACTCTTAAAGGAGAGATTTCTGCTGGAGAAGGATGGAAATATTGAAGCTTGAGGGACTTAATGAATGTGGGATTTCATTCCTGCTCCTAAGGAAGAGAGGAGAGGTGGAGCAGGGAGGAGGGGGAATGTGCTTGTGAACACGCAGGGAATAAGAATCACAAAGGAGTTGAACAGAAGTCAATAGAATGTGGGAAAAGGAAGGAAGCCAAACTTTTCCCTTTGTTTCCACTTCTGATCTGGCAAAGGATCTGATCCACGGTAAAGAAGAGGCAAGAAAAAGGGTACTTCCTGTTTTCCTTGAATCCAGCCATTTATTGATAAAGATGTACGATAGCATAATGACATTCACATGCATAATAATTGTACGCTTCAACGAAAGTATGACCTAACAATTCAAAAAATCAATTAGGGCAATGCAGAGACATTGTTTAATAAAACTATTCAGAGGAGGAGCTTATAATGAAAAGGAACTGCCTTCTTCCCCCAACTTACTCCCTCCAAGGCTTACCCTTCAGAGATCACTACTTTTGATCCTTATCATTTCGAAGCTGTTCATATTTCTAACTAATAAGATTTTATACTGATGATTATGCTGTTAATACGTTTATACAGATATTTCTTAATAATAGACTTTTGACATTGCTTTCCAATTACCTGTGGGATAGATGAGCTTTTAGCCTTCTATTTTTTATCCCCTAATGGATTTTTGATTGTTGGTTTCTCTTTTAGTACAGGCACACCTCATTTCACTGTGCTTTGCTTTATTATTGTGCCTTATACACAGTGTAGTTTTTACAAGTTGAGGGTTTATGGCAACCCTACACTGAGCAAGTCTATCAGCGACGTTTTTTCCCAACAGCATTTGCTCACTTCATGTCTCTGTGCCACATTTTGGTAATTCTTACAATATTTCAAGCTTTTCCATTATTATTATACTTGAATTGCTGCAACCTCATGGCAAAACTTCTAAGTGTTCCTTGAGTGGGATCCACTCCCGGTGAAGATGATCTGAAGATAGTTAAAATGACAATGAAGGATTTAGAATATCACATATAGTTGCTGAAACAGCAGGGTTTGAGAGGATTGATTCCAGTTTTGAAACAAAGCCTACTGTGAGTAAAATGCTACCAAACAGCATTGCCTGCCATAGAGAAATTGTTCATGAAAGGAAGTGAATCGAGGCAAACCTCATTCTTGTCTTATTTTAAGAAAACTGCCACAGCCACCCCAACTTTCAGCAGCCACCACCCCAATCAGTCAGCAGACATCAAAGTCAGGCAATACCCTCTACCAGCGAAAAGATTATGATTCACAGCAACTCAGATGATGGTTAACAATGTTTAGAAATCAAGTATTTTTTAAGGATTTTAAAAATATTGTTTATTTTGAGAGAGAGAGAGAGAGAGGGAGGGAGAGAGAGCGAGAATGTGAGTGGGGGAGGAGCAGAAAGACAGACAGAGAGAATCCCAAGCAGGCTCCATGCTGTCAACCGCAGAGCCTGACATGGGGCTCGATCTCACACACCATGAGATCATGACCTGTGCCTAAATCAAAAGTCAGACACTTAACTGATTGAACCATCCAGGCACTCTAGCAATGAAGTATTCTTTAACTAAGGTGTGCGCATTGCTTGTTTGGACGTACTGCCGTCACACACTTAATAGACTACAGTGTACCATAAACATAACTTTTCTATGCACTGGGAAACCAAAAAAATTCTTTGACTCGCTTTATTGTGATAACTTGCTTTATTGTGGTGGTCTGGAACAGAACCAGAAATATCTGTGAGGTATGCTTATATATATTTTTGTTTATCTTCTTTAGTTAAACTTTGAACTTTGAGATATTTGTAGATTCACATGTAGTTGTAAGAAGTAATTCAGAGATCCACTTATACTTTACTCAGTTTTCCCCTATGGTAATGTCTTGCAAAGGTGTAGTACAATGCCATAGCCAGGATATTGACTTTCATACAGTCAAGAGAACAGTTCCATTATCTCCAAAGCCCTCATGACTTTTTATAGCCATACCACATCCTTCTCATCCCCTCTCCTCTATGTCTGTAATTTTCATTTCAATGAAATGAAATTATAAGTATTTAGCCCTCTGGAATGGACTTTTATTTTTTTCATTTGGTATAATTCTGTGGGGACTCATTCAGTTTTTGGCATGTATCAATAGTTTGTTTTTTTTATTGCTGAATAGTATTCTAAGGACTTACCACTGTGCTTAGCATTCACTCATTGAAGCACATCTGGGTAGTTTTCAGTTTTTGACAATTATGAGTAATGTGTGAACATAAATTTTCATTTCTCTGGGATGAATGCCGAGGAATACAGTTTCTGGGAGGTACAGTTGTTTACATGCAATTTTTAAACTGCCCACGCTGTTCCAGAATGGCTGTACCACTTAACATTCTCCCAGCCTTATCTGAGTAGTCTACTTGGTCCACAGCCTCACCAACATTTGGAGTATCACTATTTTTTGTTTTAGCCATTTTGAAAAGTGTGTGTGACATCTCATTGTGGTTTTCATTTGTAGTTCTTTAATTGCTAAAGACGTAGAACATGTTTTCGTGTGCTTTTTTTTGGGCAATCTGTAGACCTTTTTATTGGTGAAATATCTCTTTGTATCTTTTTACAAATGTTTTAATAATATGGCTTTAGTTTTTACTGCCGAGTCTGAGAGTTCTTGATATATTCTAATCCATTGTCAGATAGGTTGTTGGTAAATATTTTCTCCCAATGTGTAGTTTTTCTTTTTGTCTCAAAAGGTTTTTTACAGAACAAAAAGTTTAATCTTGAAGTGCAATTCATCAACTTTCCCTTTTATGGATCATGTTTCTGATGTCAAGTCTATGAACTTTTCATCTAGCTTGAGATCCTGAAGATTTTCTCTTAGCTTTTTTCAAGTTTTATAGTTTCACATTTTGTTCTATGACCTGTTTCATGCTGCTTTTTGTATAAGATGTGAGGTTGAGGGCTTTTTTTCTTATTTGTTTGTTTGCTCTTCTTTGCCTATAGTTGTCCAATTTACTCCAGCAACATTTATTGAAAGGCTATTTTTCCTCTAGTGAATTGTTTTTGCACCTTTGTCAAAAATCAGTTGGGCATAACTGTACGGATCCTTTTCTGAGCTCTCTGCTCAAGTCCATTGATCAATGACTATGTTCCTCTGCCAATACTAAGCAGATTTGATTATTGTAGCTACATGGTGAGTCTGGAAAAGGGGGTAAGTGATTCCTCCCACTTTATTATTTTTTTAAAAAATTTTTTTACATGTTCGAGTTCTTTGCCTTTTCCTATAAATTTCAGAACATTATTGTCTATATTTACAAATATTTTGGCTGAAATTGCATTAAAACTATCAATATGAGGCTATTTGATTCCCTCACTCTGTTGTATTCCAATCCATGTCCATGCTATCTCTCCCCATTTCTTTAGCTCTCTTTTCTGACATACATAGTTTTTAGCTTACATGCCCTGTACATGTTCTATTAGATTTACCTAAGTATTTTATTTATTTTATTTCATTATTTTATTTTATTTTACCTGAGCTATAATTGACATACAACATTATATGTGTTTTACATGTACATACAACACAATAAGTTGAGATTTGTATATACCACAAAAGATCACAAGTTAGGTGTGCACGTAAGTCTAGTTAACTTCTATCAGCACACATAGTCACAAATGTTTTCTTGTGATGAGAACTTTTAAGATCTACCTTTCAAATATGTGATACAGTCTTACTAACTGCAGTCA
This sequence comes from Hyaena hyaena, assembly GCF_003009895.1. Classification (NCBI taxonomy): domain Eukaryota; kingdom Metazoa; phylum Chordata; class Mammalia; order Carnivora; family Hyaenidae; genus Hyaena; species Hyaena hyaena. The sequence continues at coordinate 460,835 of NW_024080765.1, forward strand.
CCATGTTGTGCACTATATCCCCAGGATTTATTTATTTTGTAACTGGAAATTTGTTCCTTTTGACTCCCTTCACCCATTTCACCCTCCCCCTCCACTCCCTACCTCTGACAACTACCAGTCTGTTCTCTGTATGTAGGAGCTTGTTTTGTTTGGTTTTGTTTTAGATTCCACATATAAGTGACATTATAAGGTATTTGTCTTTATTTTCCTTTTTCAGAGTTTATTTATTTATTTTTAGAGAGACAGAGAAAGAGGGTGGAGGGAGAGAGGCAGAGAGAGAGTCTCAAGCAGGCTCTGTGCTGTCAGCACAAAGCCCAACATGGGGCTCGAAATCACAAACTGTGAGATCATGACTTGAGCAGAAATCAAGAGACTGATGTTTAACTGACTGAGCCACCAGGCTCCCTGGGTATTTGTCTTTCCGTCTGACTTATTTCACTTAGCATAATGCCCTCAAGCTTCATCCATATTGTCACAAATTACACAATTTCCTTCTTCTTTTGTGGCTGAGTAATATTCCATTGTATACATATTATTTCACATTTTCCGTAGCTGGACACGTTGGTTGTTTTCCCATGTAAACTATTATAAATAATGCTGCAATAAACATGGGGGTGCGGATATATTTGCATGTTAGTGTTTTTGTGCCCTTTAGATAAATACCCAGGAATGTAATTGCTGGATCATACGGTGGTTCTATTTTTAATTTTTTGAGGATACTCCATACTCTTTTCTATAGTGACTGCACCTATTTACATTCCTATCAATAGTGCACAAGGGTTTCCTCTTCTCCACATCCTGGCCAACAAGGTTATTGTCTTTTTGATAATGGCCAATGTAACAAGTGTGAGGTAATGCCTCATTGTGTTTTGATTTGCATTCCCCTGATGATCAAAGATGTTGAACCCCTTCCTGTTGACCATCTATATGTCTTATTTGAAAAAATATCTAATTAGATTCACTGCCCCCCCCGACCCCCTTTTTTGCTGTTGAGTTGTATGAGTTCTTTATATATTAAAGAGAGGGATAGAAAGAGAGAATCTCAAGCTTGTTCTCATGAATGGTGAGTTCATGACCTGAGCCAAAATCAAGTCAGATAGATACTTAACTGACTGAGTCACTCAAGCACCCTTATTTTCTCCCATTTTTATGTTGCCTTTTCATTTGTTGATGGTTTCCTTTGTTTTGCAGAAGCATTTTTGTTTCATATAGTCCCACTTATTTTTGCTATTGTTTTTGTTTGTCTTAGCTTTTGTGTCAAATGTAAAAAAAACATTGTTGATACTGATGTCAAAGAGCTTACTGTCTATTTTTCTTCTAGGAGTTTTATGATTTCAGGTCTTACGTTCAGTCTTTAACCCATTTTGTTATTTTTTGTTCATGTTGCTGGTTCGTGTTTTGGCATGTGATTGTCCAGTTTTCCCAATACCATTTATTGAAGAGACTATACTTTCCTTGTTGTATATTTTTGGCTCCTTTGCTATAAATTAACTGACCACATATGCATGAGTTTATTTCTAGGTTCACTATTCTGTTCCACTGATCTATATCTGTTTATACACCAATTTCATACTGTTTTTGATTACTATAGCTTTGTATTATGGTTTGAAATCAGTAAGTGTTATGCCTTCCACTTTGTTCCTCTTAAGTTTGCTTTGGCTATTTGGAACTCTTTTGTGGTTTTATACAAACTGAGAATGATTTGTTCTCTTTCTGTGAAAAATGCCTTTGGAATTTTGATAGGGATTGCATTGGATCTGTAGATTGTTTGGGGTAGTATGGACATTTTAACAATATTAATTCTTCAATCCATGAGCAATAATTTTTTTCCATTTATTTGTATCTTCTTCAATTTATTTTATGAATGTTTTACCATTTTTAATGTATAGGTTTTTCTCTTCCTTGGTTAAATTTATTCCTAGGTATTGTATTCTTTTTGATGCTATTGTAAATGGAATTTTTAAAAATCTCTTTTAGATAGTTTGTTATTATTGCATCAAAATGCAAATGATTTTTGTATCTTGATTTTGTGTTCCACAATGTTATTAAATTCATTAGTTCTAACAGTTCTTTTGGTGGAGTCTTTTTAGGGTTTTCTTTATATAATATCATGCCATCTGCAAGTAGAGATAGTTTGATAGTTTTACTTTTTCCTTTCTGATTTGGATGCCTTATTTTTTTTTTTCTTGTCTGATTGCTGTGGCTAGGACTTCCTAGGCTTTCCAATATAATTCTACATTGAATAAAGTGGTGAGACCCTCATCTTGCTCCTGATCTGAGGGGAAAAGTTTGAGCATTTCACTCTTGAGTATGATGTTAGCTGTGGGCTTGTCATATAAGACCTTTATTATGTTAAAAGATGTTCCCTTTATACCATTTTTAAGAGTTTTTATAACAAATAAATGCTGATTTTTTTCAAACATTTTTTCTATACCTATTGAGATAATTATGTGGTTTTTTATCCTGGATTTTGTTAACATGGAGTATTACATTGCTTGATTTTGGATACAGAGCCGTCCTCACATCCTCAGGATAAATTCCACTTGATTATGGCAAATAAATCTTTAAATGTATTGTTGAATTCAGTTCACTAATATTTTGAGAATTTTTGTATGTATGTTCATCAGGGATATTGGCCTGTAATGTTCATTTCTTGTGGGGTCCCTCCTATTCTTTTTTTTTTTTTTTTTGGAAGAGTTTGAGGAGAATTGTTATTAATTATTCATTAAACATTTGGTAGAATTTACCATAGAAACTGTCTGGTCCTGGACTTCTGTCTGTTGGGGTATTTTTGATTACTGATTCAATTTCCTTGGTAGTAATATTTCTGTTCAGATTTTGTATTTCTTCATTATTCAGTCTTATAGGTTGTATGTTTCTAGGAATTATGTATTTTTTTCCTAGGTTGTCCAATTTGTTGGCATATAATGGTTCATAGCAGTCTTTTATGATCCATGGTATCATTAGTAATGCTTCTGCTTTCATTAATGGTTTTATTTGAGTCTTCTGTTTTTTTATGGGAGACTCTAGCTAAAGGTAGGCATATTTTGTTTATCTTTTAAAAAAAATCCAGCTGATGGGGCGCCTGGGTGGCTTAGTCGGTTAAGCGTCCGACTTTCGCTTAGGTCATGATCTCGCGGTTCGTGGGTTCGAGCCCCGCGTCGGGCTCTGTGCTGACTGCCAGCTCAGAGCCTGGAGCCTATTTCAGAGTCTGTGTCTCCCTCTCTCTGTGACCCTCCCCTGCTCGCTCTGTCGCTCTCTCTCTCTCCTAGAAATAAATAAAAATATTAAAAAAAAAAATCCAGCTGTTGGTTTCATTGATCTTTTTTATTGTATTTCTGTCTGGATGATCTATTTGTAGATGAAAGTGGGATAGTAAAGTCTACTACTATTATCGTACTGTTTTTTATTTATGTCTTTATATCTGTTAATGTTCTTAGGTTAGATGCATAAATATTTACAAATGTTATATCTCTTGTGGATTGACCCCTTTATTATTATATAATGACCTACTTTGTCTATTATTATGGTTTTTGTCTTAAAGTCCATTTTATCTGATATTAAGTATAGCTACTCCAGCTTTCTTTTCATTTTCATGAAATCTCTTTTTCCATTCCTTTACCTTCAATCTGTGTGTATCCTTAAATCTGAAGTGAGTCTCTTGTGGGCAGCTTATGATTGGGTCCTGGTTTTCTTATTTATTCAGCCATTTTATGTATTTTGATTGGAGAATTTAGTCCATTTATAAAGTAATTATTGAAAGGTATGTACTTACTGCAGTTTTCAGGCTATTTTGTAATTCTTTTGTTTCTATCTGTTTTTCTTGTTCCCTTCCTTTGTGACTTGGTGATTTTCTGTATGGTATGCTTAGATTCCTGTCTCTTTATCTTTTGTGTATCTGCTATAGGTTTTTGCTTTGTGATTACCATGCTTACTTACATAAAACAATTTGTATTTATGACAGTATATTTTAAGTTGATAACAACTTAAGTTCGAATGCATTCCAAAGCTCTACATTTTAATCCCCCCCGACTATATTTTCTGTGTTTTTTAGAAAAGTTTGTTTATATTGAGAGACAGAGAGAGTACAAATTGAGAAGGGGCAGAGAGAGAAGGAGAGAGAAACGGAGACAGAGAATCCCAATGTAGGGCTCAATTTCATGACCATGAGATCATGACCTGAGCCAAGATAAAGAGTTGGATGATCAACTGACTAAGCCACCCAGGCACCCCTATATTTTATGTTTTTGATGTTTCAATTTACATATTTTTATCGTGTATATCCATTAACAAATTATGTGCAGTTTTACTAATTTTGTCTTTAAACCCCTCTACTAACTTTAAGTGATTAACTCATCACTTTTACATTAGAGTATTCATAATTTTATATAATTCATATATACATATATGAATTCGTGTATATGCCTATATATATATATTACTAGTGAGACTTATACTTTCATGTTTTTCTTATACTTATTAGTGCCCTTTAGTTTCAAGTTAAAGAAGAACCTTTAACATTTCTTATAAGAGCTATCTCGTGGTGATGAACAGCTTTAGCTTTTGCTTGTTGGAAAACCTCTTTATCTCTGCTTCAATTCTGGATGATAGTTTTGCTGGCTAAAGTATTCTTGGTTGGCAGTTTTTTTTCTCCCTTTGAGCACTTTGAATATACCATGCTTCTCCCTCATGCTCTGAAAATTTTCTGCTAAATAATATGCTGATAGTTTTATGGGGGTTTCTTTGTACATAACAAGTTTTGTGTTTGTTTGTTTGTTTGTTTCCCTCTTGCTGCTCTTAAGATTCTCTTCTTGTTTTTTACTTTTGACATTTTAATTATAATATATCTTGGTATGTAGTTGTTTACGTTTCTCTTATTTGGAACTCTCTGTGCTTCTTGGATTTGAATGTTTGTTCCTTCCCCAGGTTAGGGAGACTTTTGGTCATTATTTCTTTAAATAAGTTTCAGGTCCTTTCTTCTCTCTCTCTTCTCCTTTTGGGAACCTTATGATGTGAATGTTGGTCTGCATGATATTCTATAAGTCCCTTAAAATATCTTCACATTTTGTATTCCTTTTTTCATTTTACTGTTCTGATTGTATAAGTTCCACTGTTTTCTCTTTTAGTACACTTATCCTTTCTTCTGTTTCATCTAGTCTGCTGTTGAAGCACTCTCTTGTATTTTTTTCAGTTCATTGTATTGTTCAACATTTTGACTTCTGTTTGGTACTTTCATATATACCTGCTGAGATTCTCACTTTATTCATGCATTGTTCTCCTGAGCGTGGTGAACATCTCTATGACTGTTATTTTGAACTCTTTATCAGGTAAGTCATTTATATCTGTTTCATTAAGGCCTTTTTCTGAGATTTTAACTTGTTCTTTGTTTAAGAACATATTTCTCTGTTTCTTTATTTTCCTTAATTATTGGTGTTGGTTTTTACTCATTAGGTAAAATATGCACTTCTCACAGTCTTCAAGGAGTGGCCTTTTTAGAAGATGAAACTTATTTTTTAAGCCTATTTTAGCTCTTGGTTGTCTCTCAAACCTTTGTGATTGTCCAAACAGCTTACTTTATTCTTAGTGGCTTCCAGTTGGTGAGGGTGTTTAAGACCTGTCAGTGTCTCAAAGGAGAGGGTATCAGTCAGCATTTAGATTCAGGTTAATTGGAAGCCAGATCCTCAGGCAGCACCTTTTAAAGTATGCAAATATGCTTCTTTCAGGGAAGACTCTCTGGTCCCTTTATACTGAGGGCTGGGGTGATAGTCAGTTAAAAACTATTTCTTTGTTTAATACTGTCTCAAACAACCCATGAACATAAACTTCACATGGGAACCAGAGCCAGGCTATCAAAGGTGATGTCATCTGGGCCACAGCTATAAAGGCAGGGTACCAGACATGTACACAAGCCCCTTTCTCGGAAACATCGGGGAGTAGAGATGGGACAGAGGGTGAATGTGAAGGTAACACTTCCTGGACTCCCTTGTCTCTGTACAGGATTGGAGTCTGCCCCTGGATGTGTATTTAATTAGAATTCTGTCCTTCAGTCTACAGATGTACAGATAAGCTAATGAGCCTCTTTCATGGAAAAACTAGACCCATGTTTCAGTCTGCTGTCTTTGGGTTGAAGCAAAGGGCAGCATAGCCAGTTAAGAACAATTTCTCCATTTGTTATAGTCCTATAGGACTTATGAATATAATCCCCATTGGCCACCAGAGCCAAGCAGGCAATCAAGGGACATTCTCTGGGCAACAAATACAAAAACTAGAGTATTAGATGTGTGCATAAACTCCTTTTCAGGAGATACTGATGACCTAGAATGATACAGAGAGGGATGCAATCTGAATCTGACATCAGGAGAGAGACTGGTCCTTAGACGGTTGTTCAGAAGTAGTATTAATTGTGTGAAGTGTTTTGATAGATGGACTTTTGCAAATGATTTATTGAACATCTCGTATAAGTGGTACCATGCAGTATTTGTTCTCTGTTACTGGCTTGTTTCACTTACCTTAATGTCCTCAAGGATTATCCATGTTGATGCATATGGCAGATTTTCTTTTTAATGTTGCTTAATATTCCATTGTATGTGTAAGCCACATTTTCCTTTTCCATTCATCCCATTGCAGACTAAATGCTGATGAAGTATAATAGTAACTAATGAGTGGAAATATTATTTTTGAGAATCCCCTGTAAATATATCACATATTTCTCTATTTGCTAATGATCTACAGCCCTATAACTATAAAATAAAGGTAAGTCATAACATGATTTATCTTTAATGGAGATAAATTGGCTAATTTGTATTTACACTATAAATGATACTTTATTATGTATTTTTATTGGTAGTTTGGTAGTTTGTAATTGATGAAAACACTTTATTATTTTTCATGCACATACTATTGGATATAAAGTCATATTTAAAAATAAAACAGAGGAAATTTTGTTATTTTAATCTGAAGGCTAATCCTTCCTCTAAATGCCACCACTGATAGACATTTAGGTGTTTCCACATCTTGGCTATTATGAATAATGTAGTAGTGAACACAGGAGTGCAAATATCTCTTTGAGATCCTTATTTCAGTTCTGCATAGATACCCAGAAGTAGGATTGCTGGATCATATGGTGTTCTGTTTTTCATTTTCGAGAAACCTCCCTACTGTTTTCTGTAGGCTGTGCCATGTTAAATTCTCACTCACAAAGTGCAGGGGGTCTGGTTTCTCCACATCCTTGCTAACGTTTGTTATCTTTTTTTTGTATATATATAATAACCATCCTCACAGTATGAGGTATTTATTTCATTGTGGTTTTGATTTGCATTTCTCTGATGATGAATGATATTGAGCATCTTTTCATGCATCTGTTGGCCATTTATATGTCTTCTTTGGAGAAGCTTGTCAACTTTAGGAATGGTGAATAGGTAGTGAGAGGTAAGGGTCAGGAATTTCCTCGTACTAAGATTCCATATAATGGGAGAGAGTTAAAGGTCTGTAAGAATATTGAGATCCATATAGGAAAGAAGTTGAGTGCTGGGCAATCCAACTTGACAAATCAAGTAACCACTGCATGGTTTATCCTTGATTGACTGACCTGAAGGCAGGGAATGACTTGTGGAAGGCATTGATCCATCATCTGCTGACATTCAATGTGTTCCTGAGAAGCCTGATATTTGTTCTTTTGTGGATGAGATTTTATTTTTTAAACTATCAGGGAGTTTATATATCCTTTTCTTTATCTTCAGTGTTCTGAAATTTCATGCCATGTGTTGAGGTAGGCACCTTTTCTCATTTACGGTCCTGAGCACTTGGGTATTTCAATCTAAAGACTTTTACTTCTGAGAAATTTTCTTCTCTTGTTATCTGATAGTTTCATTTCTCTCTTTTTCTTAATTCTTTCTGAAACATTTATCAGGAGGATGCTGGGCTTGCTGGATTGCTTCTCTAAGTCATTTGTTTTCTCCCCCTTTTTCCTGTTTCTGTGACTATTTTTAGTGGGTTTACTTTACTTTATTCTGCAGCTTATCTCTAAATTGTTTCTGCTTCATAATGTCCTGTACTTGTTTCACAGATAAATATATTTACATTCTTTTGAGAATACTAAGTAGACTCGTTTAAAATATGTATCATATAATTCCATGGATATCTCTTTTTTGGCCACTTTTCATATATAATGAGCAGTCATTCAAAAAGTCATTATTTTTGTCTTTTTATCAGCTTTATTGAGATATAATTCATATACCATTTAAAATGCACAATTCAGTGGTTTAAATATATTAACAAATGTGTGTAAACATCACCACAATCAATTTTAGGACATTTTCATCACCTGAGAAAAAGACTCTACATCATTTAGCTACCATCCCACTGCTTTCCATCTCCTTCAGCCCTGAGCAACCACTAATCTACTTTGTGTCTCTCTATATTTCCCTATTCTGGACATTTCATATGGGTGGAATCTTATAAGATGCAGTTTTTTGTGACTGGTTTCTTCCACTTAGCATAATGTTTTCAAGGCTCATCATGTTGTAGAATGTATTAATATTTCATTTCTTTTTACGGCTGAATAATGTCCCATTGTATGGATTTACCACACTTTGCTTATCCAAATATATAGTGGATGGGCATTTGGTTTTTTTCAGCCCTGATTATTATGAATAATGCTGCTATATACATTCATGTAAAGTTTTCTGGTAGGTGCATATTTTTATTTCTCTTGGGCATATACCTGGGAGTAGAATGTTTGCATTAAGTGTTTCAATATCTCTGTACCCTCCCTAACACTTGTTATAATCTGGTTCTTGATTCTAGTCATCCTTACTGGATGTGAAGTGATATCTCATTGTGGTTTTGACTTACATTTCTCTGATAACTAATAATGTATAACATCTTTTCATGTATCTATTACCAGCTGTAGATTTTCCCTGGAGAAATGTCTATTCAGACTCTTTTTTTTTAATTGAGTTATTTGTCTTTGTATTATTGAGCATAGGATTTCCTTATATATTCCATATGCAATTTCCTCCCCCTACCCACTCTCCTCCATATGCAATTTCTTTATCAGATATGTGATTTGTGAATATTTTTTCCATTCTTTGCACTATCTTTTCACTTTCTTGGTGGTGTCCTTTGGAGCACAGAGAATTTTAGTTTTGATGTGGTTCAAATTATATATATATATATATATATATATATATATATATATTAGTTGTCGTCATCATTGTTCTTGTTGTTGTTGCTATGGTTTTGATGTCATATCAAAAAATCTTATGTCGCATCCAAGGTCATGTGTTTTCTTTTAAAAGTTTAATAATTTTGGTTCTTAAATTTTGGTCTTTGATCTATTTTGAGTTAATTTTTTGTATACGGTGTAAGGTAAGCATCCAAATTCATCCTGTCCAGTTGTTTGAACATAGTTTGTTGAAAAGAGCATTATTTCCCCATGTTAGTGATTTGGCACTCTCAACTCTATTCCACCGACCCATATGTCTATCCTGGTCTCAGTAGCATACTGTTGGTAACTATTGCTTCATAACATGTTTTGATATCAGGAAGTATGAGTCCTCTTACTTTGTTCTTCTTTTTCTCTGTTTTCTCTTCTCGTCTTTCCTTTCCTTTCTTTTATTTCTCTCCTTTCCTTCCCATTTTCCACTTTCTTTCCTTTTTTCTAATGTTTGTTTATTTTTGAGAGAGAGAGAGACAGAGAAACAGAGAGAGAATGAGCAGGGGGAGGGGCAGAGAAAGAGGGAGCTACAGAATCTGAAGCAGGCTCCAGGCTCTGAGCTGTCAGTACAGCCAGGCTTGAACTCATGAACCGCGGGATCATGACCTGAGCCAACGCCAGACACTTAAACAACTGAGCCACCCAGGTGCCCTCCTCCCCCCCACCTTTTTAACCAATTTTTAAAATAATAAATTTATTCCCTATCCTCGTCCAAGGAAACCTATTGGATTATCTTAATATTATTGTAATAGTATTATGATAAACTTATGGATTTAAATGTATTCTGAGCTTCAATCAACTGTAATTGTCCTTTTTGAAATCATTCCATGTTTTGTTCTTCAAGCTGACTTCTAAGTACAGCTGGGGTTCCTAGTGATCTTAAATAATTTGTGTCTGTCTGGTATGACAAAGTGTTTCAGGGTTGTCCTGGGCATTTCTTACCCTAAACATGGACTCAGCCAAGAAGTTTTGCTCACTTTTAGTGGAAAATGTTATTTTAAGACAAAATGTGAATGCTATGGAGAATCATTGTTTTTTGGTTGGTCCGTGTTTTGAGTCCTCTTTGGTGGAAAGAGCTGAAAAGTTTCTATCCTGTGTGTGACTGTGTATCAAAGGTCAATTTAGAATTAGTTCTACAAAGAACTCTATATACAATGTTCACCACCAATCCTTACGTCAATGTCTTTCTAGTATTTGGTTTTCTGAAATGTATACTTTCTCAAAGGGATTTCTCAAAGGGATCTTGGGAACATTTTCCCTGAGTTCTTGCATTTTGATAAAAGTTTGTATGTGCCCTTTAAACTTGAAAGTGAGGTCTTGAGGCATAAAAATCCCTGAGTCATACATTTCCTTTTTGACTATTGTAAAAACATTACTTGATTTTCTTCTGCCATAAAATATTAGTTTTGAAAAATCTGATAATAGGAAACTACAGAGCAGTATATCTAATGAACATAGATAAAAGAATCCTTCATAAAATTAGCAAATTGAATATAAAGTAGTACTTGCACAAAATAGTACATGACCATATGGCATTTATGCCAGGAGTTCAAGGTTGCTTTAGTATTTGAAAATCAATTAATGCAATTCACCTTATTGACAGAAAAAAGGGAGAAGAAAACATAATCCCTTCAAAAGTGAAGAAAAATATTTGACAAAATTTAACATTCATTTATGATTTAAAGAAATCTCAACAAGTGATGAAAAGAAGGAAAATTTCTCAACCTGATTAAGACTATCTTCAAAAAATCTACTGCAGAGACGCCTGGGTGGCTCAGTCAGTTAAGCATCTGACTCTGGCTCAGGCCATAATCTCATGGTTCATGGGTTAGAGTCCTGCATCAGGCTCTGTGCTGACAGCTGGGAGCCTGGAGCCTGCTTCTGATTCTGTGTCTCTCTCTCTCTTTGTCCCTACACTACTTGTATTCTGTCTCTTTCTCAAAAATAAAAACATTTAAAAAATTTTAAAAATCTGGGACAAAGGAAAACGAGGCCGGAGCTACGGGCGCTTTTTCTGCCCGCGGTGTCTCAGATTCATTCTTAAGGAACTGAGAACTTAACCTTTCAAAATGTCAAAAAGACCATCTTATGCCTCACTTCCCACCCCAGCTACTGCAACACAAATGCCCAGCACACCAGGGTTTGTGGGATACAATCCATACAGTCATCTCGCCTACAACAACTACAAGCTGGGGGGGAACCCGGGCACCAACAGCCGGGTCACGGCATCCTCTGGTATTACGATTCCAAAACCCCCAAAGCCACCAGATAAGCCTCTGATGCCCTACATGAGGTACAGCAGAAAGGTCTGGGACCAAGTAAAAGCTTCCAACCCCGACCTAAAGTTGTGGGAGATTGGCAAGATTATTGGTGGCATGTGGCGAGATCTCACTGATGAAGAAAAACAAGAATATTTAAATGAATCCGAAGCAGAAAAGATAGCGTACAATGAATCTATGAAGGCCTATCATAATTCACCAGCATACCTTACTTACATAAATGCAAAAAGTAGTGCAGAAGCTGCTTTAGAGGAAGAAAGTCAACAGAGACAGTCACGCATGGAGAAAGGAGAACCTTACATGAGCATTCAGCCTGCTGAAGATCCAGATGATTATGATGATGGCTTTTCAGTGAAGCATACAGCCACCGCCCGTTTCCAGAGAAACCACCGCCTCATCAGTGAAATCCTTAGTGAGAGTGTGGTGCCAGACGTTTGGTCAGTTGTTACAACAGCTAGAATGCAGGTCCTCAAACGACAGGTCCAGTCCTTAATGGTTCACCAGCGAAAACTAGAAGCTGAACTTCTTCAAATAGAGGAAAGACACCAGGAAAAGAAGAGGAAATTCCTGGAAAGCACAGATTCATTTAACAATGAACTTAAAAGGTTGTGCGGTCTGAAAGTGGAAGTGGATATGGAAAAAATTGCCGCCGAAATTGCACAGGCAGAGGAACAGGCTCGCAAAAGGCAGGAGGAAAGAGAGAAAGAGGCAGCGGAGCAAGCCGAACACAGTCAGAGCAGCATGGTTCCTGAGGAAGAGCAAGCTGCCAGTAAGGCTGAGGACAAGAAGGACGACAAGAGCGTCCCGATGGAGACAGAGGAGACACACCTCGAGGAAGCGACGGAGAGCCAGAATGGTGAGGAAGGCACATCTACTCCTGAGGATAAGGAGAGCGGGCAAGAGGGGGTGGACAGTATGGCTGAGGAAGGGACCAGCGAGAGTAACACTGGCTCAGAGAGCAACAGTGCAACCGTAGAGGAAGCGCCAACAGACCCCACATCGGAAGACGAGAAGAAAGAATAAATGTTGCCTTGTTTTATGTGTTCTAAATACTTTTTTAAATGAAAAAAAATGTTTTTTGAGTTTAAAAAAATTTTAAAAAATCTGCTGCAAACATCATATGCAAAGATGAAAGTTTCAGTGCTTTCTACCTAAGTAAGATCAAGCTTAGGTAGAAACACTATTTCAATACTTCTGTGTATCACCAATTCCAATCATGTAAAATATATTCAATTCCTTTCCTTATTTAGATGGTGACTCATTTAGCTTTTCATCATTCATCAGCATGTGTTTATGGAGGACATAGTCTGTCAGGTGCTGGGTCAGGCAGAGAGGATACAAGTTTGAATAAGACATGAACTTGGCCCTCAAACAATCGCACACAGACCACTATGCAGTGGGATAAGACAAACACAGCGTTGTGTACACATTTCCTTGGTGGCACAGAGGAAGAGTGACTAGCCTGGTATGAGCGGAACATTGGGTTTACAAAGGGCTTGATCCTGAACCATGTTCTAGGTTCAAAGAACCTTGGGCATGAGGAAGACATGCCCCAAACGGGGGCTGGAATGTCCCAAAGCATGGAGCTGAGCCAGAAGCCTGGTTTGCTCTGTAATAGTGATACCTCATATGGCTGGGATAGAAGGTGTAGGTAGAAAATGGCGTGATACGCAACCAGAGCGTCAGCAAGAGGGTACTACTTGTGAAAGATTAGATATAATTTTCAAGGTAATGAGGATTTTAAAATAGGAAAGTGACAAGGTCAGATTTGTGTTTTATTAAGACAATTTAGGATATGGTGCTAAAGATGGATTTCAGCGGGAGAGAAATTGGAACCTTCTGCAAGAGCCTCAGGGAGATGAAGAGGGGCATATCTGGAAGAGTGAGGAAAGAGAGACGGGATACATTCATTTGGCAGGACCTTGGGAAATATGAAATTTAGCAAGCGAAGGAGAAAATGCATTAAAGGATGGTTCTTGGAGTTCTGACTTGGGTCACCAGATGGATAATAGACCCATTAACCAAAACTGGGTATACAGGAGAACATTTGTTTTGATGAGTGACAAAGACACTGAGTTAAGTTTTGGAAATGTTGAATTTGAGATGCCTGTGGGGGCACCCAGCAAGAAATATCCAGAATACCAATAAAAACACAGGCCTTTTACATAAACACAGAAGCATGAACTGGGGATTATCTATTATTGATGAAGTCATCATCACATATGCAGTGCTTAAAATTATTGGATCAGATGAATTTTCCCAGTGTGAGAATGAAGAGTGAGAAGTACAGTGCATAGGAATGGAATGTTGTGAATAGTAACATGCAGACTTGGTATGGAGCTTCTTTGCACAGTTGGGCAGGTTGTGCACAGCACATTTCCAGGCACTGATCGTATCAACGTCCATGGGAAGGGCAAACTCTGGAGTTGTGTAGTGCACAGCCTATGTGGCTATAAGTGGTGACTGGTTGAGGAAAAGACTGTGTAGAGCTAGGAAAGGATTAGAGATAGGAGCAGAATGAGGAAAGAATGTGACACAGAAACCATAGAAACAGAACATTTCTCTAAAGAGGAGGGAGCAAAAAACTATGTCTGAAAGCTCTGAAGAAATCTAGTAGTTTAATCTTAAAGGTTTGCCTGTTAGGAGCTCTTTGGTGACTTTTCGGAGAGAAGTTTCCATGCACTGGTGAGGACAAAAGTTCTAACTCCATGGGTGGCCACGTGGGTGAGGGTGAGACCCTGGAGACTAGAATGCAGACCAGTCAACGGTGCTGAGTGTGAGGAAGAGAAGGGAGAGAACCCAGAAAGCTGGGAGGCTTCGTTCGGTCCTGCTTGTACCTCGGTGTGTACCACAGAGAGGAGCCGGAGTGGAGAACTAGCTGGTAAGAAAGGAAGGACATGCCACAGAGAGTACTTTGGCAGGAAAAGTGAGAAAGATGGAGGAACACCGAGGTGCAAATAAAAAAATAATGGAAACGCAGTCTCCACCATCACCCCAAATGAGGTCTTTTCCCTCCAGCCCTGGGAAACTGGGGAAGGCTGGTTTATTTCAGGGGCATGTGGAGAGTGTGTGTGTTGGGGGATGGAGCCCTTCATCGTGTGGGCACGGCGGGGGGGGTGGGGGGAATGACCTTACATGGCAGCTTTGTCGAGCGACTGTCCCAGGAGAACACGGGCAACCACACATGAGAGGCAGGCCTCCCATCCGGTAATGGGAGGGTCTGGAGGGTTCTCTTGGGCTCGAGGACTTGTTTTCTCATAGGCCCACAGCAGCCTCCACTCAGCTTGTCTCCTCCCTCCACCGTGCCCCCTTGCCTGTGTGCAGGGGTCCTCTCTGGCCTGGGGTCCGCAGTTTGTCAAGAACTTATGAAGTTCCCATCAGGTGCCAGATGCCACTCTAGGCCCTGGAGTTGCAGCTGAAATATTCCTATATTATAGGGAGGGTTGGCTGTTGAAAACACCAAAATAAATGAGGGCAGATAGTGATCGGAGCTAGTGATAAGGGCACCCCCGGTCATGCTCTGTCTCTCTCTCTCTCTCTCTCAAATATAAACAAACATTTTTAAAAAAGCGTTTAGAATCACCTGGATAAACTTCAAAATACACTGAGGGTCCAGCCCAGAATTGACTATGTAATTTGTGGGGCTCTGTGCCAAAAAAAAAGTGGGGCCCCTGGTTCCAAAATTAATTAAGAATTTCAAAATGGAGGCAGCAGAGTGTTACACCAAGCACCGGCTATTCTGAACTTGGGATCCTGTAGACTGCACAGGTTGGATACTGTAGAGGAGACCCCTCATGTGCAAGCAGTGGTGCAGACTCCGTGGTTCTTCAGCTTGGTGCATCACAATAAATCAAGGAAGTTGTTAAAGCACAGAATTTAGAGTTTCTGACTGACTGGGTCTGGGGAGGAGCCCTAAAATTTGCAATTCTAACAAGATTCCAGGTGAGGTTGCACTGCCCTGTATGGTCTGCACTATCTTTATGTTCTGACCTCTGCCCAACTCCAGAAGATGGAGTCTTGAGCTCAAGCCATAGGGAACTCCTCGCCGCTGCTCACATTGCTCATGCTTTCTGTGTGCCTCCGTGCAAGAGCTGCAGATCTGTGTCTGCAGGAAAAGTTCTGATTCCTCCTTCAAGATTCCTTGCTTGCCAATCCCTCTCCTGCTGCCCTGAAGCAGAGAGGCTCCCATGCTCTGCTGTACATCAGCCACCGCTATGCTGACTGGCTGCCTGTCTGCATCTCAGAGAGCAGACTATCTTTCATCTGTGTCTACGCAGAGCCTAGCACACCGTGAACATCCAACAGTCTGTTGAGAGAATGCATTCATTATTCATTCGAAACAAATACGCGATTGTTCATCGCGAGTACTATTATCTGGATAGAATTTCAGAATGAGTGAAGTTTTTCTTCCAACCCCTGCAAGATGTCTTAAAAATGCATGCTGTTGGTCCCACAGAGAACCAGGGTAGAGACAGAGATAAATCATTGCGGATCAGTTCCTGCAGCTGGAAGAACAACTCAAAACAGTTCTCTACTGAGTCAGCATTTTGATTTTTTGCCTTTAATGAACAGCTCTTTAAGGACATCTTCGACTCTAAAGCTATTACCAGCATCTTTTCCACGGAATGAGGTAGCCTTTTGCAAACAGCAATGGTAGCTTAAGGAAAAGGTCTATCAGTGCTTGCTGTTTTCTTTTGACTGCAGAGGATCAAATATTGGTGGGGTTGGAAAATGATGTGAAAATAAGAATATCAACATATATGAATAGTTGAAAGACTAATTGACAAATATCCAAAGTTGTTGGTCCTTTGTTGGTCCACAGAGCTCTGCTTTGGAGTGTGTGTGGCAGTGGTGGTGGTGGTGTGTGTGTGTGTGTGGTACACGTGGGGGGTGTGGGGCTGTGTGTGTGGGGTGTGAGTTGGGGAGGGAGGGGGGTGGAGAGTACAGGTTCCTTGAGGTTTCTCCCTGGAGGGATCATGCACACCCACATAAAATCCAAATATAATAAATTTTGGAATGCAAGCACAGATTATCCATCTAACTGCAGAGGTGGAAGGCTGTCTTCAGACATGGAAAATGACAGATAATTATCCAGGCTTTTGACAGCATGTCTGCTACCTAATAATTCAAACTACTGGTATGAAGAAGAAAGCCAAGAATCTTGATGAAGTTGGAAGAGAAACCTAACAATCTGCCTCCACCTTCTGCCCTGAAGTCTATTCTTCTGCATTCACTTGCAGGAGGGGGTGTGACGTGGCCCAGCAGAGAATGGCTAAGACTCGGGGGAGCTCGGATTCATCTTTCAGTTCAAGTGCAGTCCCTTTTTCTGCAAATGCTAAGGCACAGTGTAACTCAAAAGGAAAATTGAATAATAATCCCTTACATTTGCAGAGTGCTTCTGAAGTTAAAAGAGATCTCATTTATTTTTTAGGACAATCTTGTAGGGGAGGCGGGATGGGCATCATTGTTCCTTCCTTATAGGTGAGGACTTACAGGCTGTGCAAAATGGTCACTGGCGTAGTGAGTAATAATCCACGTCTCTGGTTTCTCGTCCACATATTCCATTTTGAGATTAAAATGAAGTGCTACTTTTATATTCATGGGGTTAGATTTTTAATAAGGGGCACTTAAAACAGTGCCTGGGCAATTTTATTTGGAGTAATTTGATTAGTGTAGGTTGATATCACAAATTCCCTTTCATCAAAGGGAATATTTAAAGAGAGAATTACATGGATAGTTGTCTCAAAACTTCACTCGATTTTGCTTCCATTCAACTCACGCATTCTTTATTGCCTTACTTGCCTACATATGAGTTGCCTTAACTAAGTTTGAATGATACATGTCACTGGAATCCATCCAGGGACCACAGATGCACTGTCACATTCCTATCTCTTCAGTTACCTGATTTAGGTCTCAAGAAAGAAATGGATAAAAAGTGTTTAAATGCATTTTCTCTAATTGTTAAAGTGCTCTCTCTCTCTCATAGGCACACACGTGTGCACACACACGCACCTCCCCCCCATTCCTGAGTTACTTTAGGCATATTCAATAGGTGCCTATAACACAAGTTTCATATCACAGGAAAACTTTAAAAAATGTTTTCCTGGGTTCCTAATGAATTCACCTGAAGGGTGTGACATATAGTGAACTAAAACCCGGTGCCCTCTATTTTCTCTTACAGGAAAACTAAATAATTATTTAAGAAACCAGGAGGGATTTATTACAATTACTTAAAAACTAGTTTAAGTGATAAAAATAAAAACTATTTTTATTTTCATCTTTTATACTAAATGTTGAAACAGTGTGAACACTTCCTACCATAGTTTTGGTTGAAATGAAAATAAATAATAATTGTCAAGTGGATTTCACTTTTTCTCACATTTGATGATGCTGGCATCACTCTCTCTGGGGCAGATGAAAGAGAACACTTTCCTAAGTTCTTCTCCACGTTTGTTCCCTTCAGCCAGGTTGGAAGTAGCTCGCATGGTGTTCTGAAGCTTTGAGAAAAAGCCGGGAGACTTTTGGTAAAGCCATTAGGCTTCGCTGCTGGGGATTCAGTCTCTCTGGGCCCATCACTCTTTGGAGGTGAAACCAGCCAGGAAAGGGGACTCCGTTTTAGCCTTCCTTTCCCAGGGCACGGAGGGCAGACAGCTCTCAGAAACTCTGTGCGCTCAGACATTTCGGAGGAAATCGCCCTGCTGTGCCAGGCAAAATCAGTGATCCTAGAAAAAAAAAAGAACAAACGAAGGTTTCAGGAGGGCAAAGGCTGGCAGGATCTCGTACCCGCAATGGGAGGTGTGGTGGCCGTGGTCTATGTGCTCGGCTCCTTCGCTCATGCGTGCTTTTGCTCATCGTCTGAAATTCTGCTCTTCTCATCCCTCCTCTGAGAGCCAGCTTGTGAGGTTGCCTTCCAAGTCCTGAGGACTGACCATTATCTCCCCCTGTTCTCCTGAGAAACGGCTTTCCCAGGGACCAAAGTGGCTTCTTCCAGTTGGAACGCAGGCCGAGGCCAATCTGCTGTAACCATCTTTCAGTGACAAAACCAAGGCCCAACAGGGGCACCGACTTTTCTTAATCCCAATTCACGTTTGGAGCTGCAACTCCAGTTAATGCTGTGGACCCCAAATCCTGTCAGACTTGGCCTCTGGCTCCAAGACGCACTGGCCTGTTAGGTTCTCCTGCTGTTCTAGAGCCCCGTTTGTGCCCACCTCTCGTTCTCTCCTTCCCACCAGACTCTCCCTGTTGGCCTCATCTACTTCTTCCAAAAGAAACAAATTCCTTTGCTATCTGCTGACTCTTCTAGAACACCAACCCTTGTCCTCCTTGTGATCTTGCTCTCCCTGAGGACAGTCACGGTTGTGGACTTTGAGTAAAGCAGACTACCCTCCATAATGTGGGTGGGCCTCGCCCAATCAGTCGAAGATCTTAAGAGAAAAAGACTGAAGTCCCCAAAGGAAGAGGGAATTCTGCCTCCAGGTTGCCTTCAGACTCAAGGTACAATGTTAACTCTTCCCTGGGTCTACAGTCTTCTGATTTTTCCCTATAGGATTTGGACACTACGTATTCACATACGTACACACTATTGATTCTGTTTCTCGGGAGAAGCCTGACTAATATAAGCATATACTTCTATGTCTATTTGACTAAACGCGTCCTTTGGGATTCTAGGCTTCTGTCTCCGAGCTGCTGAACCTCAGGGACTGAGAACACCACGCATCACCTTCTTCAGTCCTGTGGGGATCTCGGTATTCTCCAGCCTTTCCTCTGTGTGTCTGTACATTCTGCAGTGCTGAGTTTCCCCAACTGCTTTCTCAAACCTCACCACTGTCCTCAGAGCTCCATTCCTAATCATCTCTGCTATAGAAATTGACCGAGGACCGAGCTCCTTTACAGAGAAAATAGAAGTCGCGGTAGGAACTTTCTCTATGTCTTACCCACCATAAAGTTTTCCACCGTACATCCGTCATTTAGTCTGTTTTTTGTGGACAAGGTGGGTCATTCCACCCTTTCACTCTGCCTGCAAGGCCTTATCTACTCTATGAATTGCCCACGCTTCTCGACTGGCACCATTTCTACGGCCCTGCTTTCCTTCTGTGCACTCAGTCCACGCCATCTTACACAAATTACAAAACCGTCTCCCCTCCATCCACGTCCTTTTCTACCTACTACCATTTCTCTCCAGTTTACACTGCCTCCTATCTTCTAGTCACAATCACATAATAGCACCTAAAACTTGACTACTGCTCCCACTATTTCACTGAAAATGCTCTTGTCAAAGTCGTCTTCCAGTTGCCAAATTCAGAGAAGTATTTTTCGTCCTTATCCGGCTCAGTATCTCCGCACTATTTTGCGCTACTGGTCAATCTCTTCATGAAACTCTATCCTTCCTCTTGATTTTCCCCCAAGACAAACCGTATTGATTTTCTCCTATCTGGGTGGTCCTTCCTTCTCTCTTAGTTTACTTTTTCCCTCCAAAACTCCCTGGCAGGTGAATTTTGGGAGAGGGGGTTGAGAATGCAGGTAACTTACTTGGGGAGTGATCCCAGGAAGCACAAAGAAATGGGAAGAGTGAAATAAGGAGGGGGAAGCAAGCCAATAAAGGGTGTGTTAAGGGCCAAGTTAATGTGGTGGGCACCTTGGAGACCCTCGATGAACCCTTTGAAACACACTTCAGAATTGACCCATGAAAAAGATGGGGAGCTGGATTATTTCTCCACCTGAACTCATCGAATCCTCTGTATCTGCGTGATGCTTGCTTGCTGAGTAGGTTCCTTTGGCACCAGAGCAGAGAGGAGGGAAGTTGTCAACTTACCGGGAAAGTCTCCAGGATGGTTGCCAATGAGCCCAGGTGTGGGCTAGGACAGGGGAGGAAGTGACATCGACAGTTGCTGAATCCTTAGTGAGCTATTGTCTCTTGCTTTCCTTTAAATGCCAGTTTCTCAGTGTTTTGTCCTTGCTCTGATTTCCCTCTCTTTACATAGTCTTTCCGGGTGTGCTTACCTATTTTCATGTCTTCAGTTACCTCTGGATTCTGAAGTATATATTTTCTATCCAGATCTGTTTCCTGAGCTCCAGGCACATGTATGCAGTCGGCCGTGTCACTCTGCTCCTGTGTGTCCCATGGGCATCTCAACTTACAGAAAGTTGAATCCATTAGGTCCACAGGCCGCTCCCTTTCTATCCCTAGACTCCAAATTCACTTCTGCTCCATGACTCTCTCTTGGAGAATGGCACAATCAGGTACCCAGTTGCCACAGTGGGGAAATCCAGAGAAAAGCTATCCAGGAAGTCACACTCTGTTAGCATCATATCAATTGCTGAGTTTGCATTAAGGTTGATTCTCTTTCACCTGACCCTTCATCTCTCCCAGAGCTCAGGCTCCTCTGCCCCCTCCTAGGGGCCCCTAGTGGCTCAGTCGGTGAAGTGTCCAACTCCTGATTTTTGGCTCAGGTCATGATCCTAGGGTTGTGGGATAGAGCCCCGTGTTGGGATCCATGCTTTTGGAGGCTGCTAAAGATTCTTTTTCTCCCTTTCTCTCTCTGTTTCTGTCTCTCTCTCCCTCTGCATCCATTACCCACTCGTATTCTCATGCTCTGTCTCTAAAATAAAATTACAAAAATAATGCACCCCTCCCCAAAAGGCTCCTTCCTGCTGGCTTACTCACTCCTTACATAAATATTACTTATTTTCCAGCCAGAGTATAATGTACTTAAAAGTAGACACCCAGTATTAAATGATCCCTCACCTACATACAATATTTTGCAAGTTAAAAATATTTTCATGTCCCCTTCTCTCTTCCTTTCCTCTGTGTTGCCAGTGACCAGGTCCAGAGTTATTTAGCAAAGACTGCACTAGTGATGTGTTCAGAACCCAGATTCCATTGTCTTATTACAAGCCCAGGTTATCTGGCCCCAAATATGGAAAGAGTACATTTACCAAATCCTCAAACAGTTTGAAAATTGTTTATTGCTACCTTGATTCCCAAAAGGGTTTGAGGAAAATTAAGGAATTATTTCTTTCATAGAAAAGACAATAAATAGCAAATATTAAAAGATAACATTCGACTGATCTCCCAAGATTAAATGAACAAGTAACATCAGCACTGCTGGCTATGGACAGAGTATGACTCTGCCCCCACTCCATGCTTTATCATCTGTGTTTCCTATTTTAATAACTAGCTTAACATTTATACAATGAAATGGAAAACAGACTAAGTCCATAAATCCAGGTGAACCAAATGAATTCTTCGAAGGGAGTGCAGTCCACTTGTAAATAATTCTCATTTACATCTTGTGACTTGGAAAGGCTGAAACCCACAATCATTAAAATGACATTTCCTGTATTTTTATCATTTTAGTAGGAATGTCAGTAATCACCATAATAAAGGTCTCTGGGGAAGAAAATTAGTAGGAGGATTGACAGATCCTAAAATACTCAGGAAGCATAAATCCAAGATGCAGCTTTATATCCTTGGATTTGCTAAGGAGAATACTTTTTGGAAAACTCAAAGTTTCATGTTGAGTTATTTTGAGAAATTTGACAAGCCTCTCACTACATTTATAAAATTTAACTAATGTTAAAAAAAAAATACTCTGAAGACATTGTTTGAGCAGGGCAAAACAATTCCATTGATCGTTAAGCACAGTTTTGCATTCAGTGAACAGTTACTCTCTTAATGTTCTTATTACTGGATATTAGGTAGTCAGTAAATGTCTGTTAACTGAATAAACAGTTTTTCCACACTAAAATTTCCAACGCACTTCCTTGATTGTATTGGTTTCTTGCTCAGAAATCTTACATGGCTCCCTCTTGTTCAGAGCTATATTGACCAAAAGCCACATGTGTTATAAACACTTGGAATGTGGCTGATCTAAACTGAGATGTGTTGTAAATATAAAACACACACTGGAAATTGAAGACTTAGTCTAAGAAAAAGAATCTAAAATAGTTTAGTATAACACACTTTGTTTTACCTGTTTTCTTTTTCAGTTATTGTTTTAAATATGCCTAAAAACTACTTTCATGGCTTGAATTTGTGGCTCACAATCTACTACCATTTGCTGGTATAAAGACCAGGCAGGTTTTTTGTTCTTTATACTTAACTTCCAAATCTTATCTCCTACTATGCTTTTCTTTTTGCTTTTCTCTTGATGCTCCCTCCTCTTAGAATGCTGTTCCTTGTAAAGAATTACCACTCTTTAGGATATAGCAAAAATCCTCCCTTCTCTAGGATATCTGTTTCTCCCAGCCAAAAGCACTTTATTCCCTTCTAAACTCCTAAACCCTGTTATTTACAGTTTTTTACGGCCCCAATCAAGGTCTGTCTGTATTATAAGTGTTGGTTCATGTATAGTAGTTCCCCACTAAGTCTTGAGCTTGATGGAAAGGGGCGTTTTTAGTTCTGCTTTGGATCCCTCAAACTGGGTGAAGATATCAGTGTATCCATCAGTCATAAACCACACTAGTTGTTTTAACAGAAATTGTTTAATGTAGGCAACTGTTGAAACAGGGAGGCCGGAGAAGTGAAAAAAGGAACACCTAGGTACTGCAGGGTTAGCAGCCGAAAGCACAGTGCCCGGCCCGAGGGCGGCAGGCTCCCAGGGAAATGGCACGATGATCGGGAGCCAGGGGCTGGGAGAAGGTTCTGGTGGAGCTGGAGCTCGGATCTCTGAAGAGGCTGCTTTCAGGCCGGAGCTTGGGTGAGTACCTCATAGAGCTGCCGCTGCTGCCTCTAATGAGGAGATGCTGCCTGCTGGCGTTGGTACCTCTGAGGAGGTATGACGAGATTGGCCCTGGGGGTGTGGAAATCTCTAGAGATGGTAACTGCTGCCCATTCCAACTTCTGCTTCTACATGAGGAGCCACTGCAGCAGTGACACTAATAAGAAGAGTGGGAAATACAAGCGTGCAAGATTCTTTCCCTCTTCTTGCCTTCCGACTTCCTCAAGGGCCCTGTGTTGATGGACCTGACTAGGTACCAACTGAGAATAAATAAATGTAGATTCCCAGCATCCTGGGTTTTGTCACCTTGAGTGTGGGCTGGACCTACTGACTTGCTAGAATATGGCAAAAGGTGAAAGATTTCATTTCTGCGCAACTTCCATCTTGCTGATATACTCCATGTATTGTCTTCCTGGTGCTTGCGCATTGATGTAGCAACTGCCACTGGGAGAAATCCAGATTTTAAGTTCCTGAGGGTGGTTTACAGCCAAGAGCAGGTGAGGACCTGAGGTCTGTTGTTCAAGAGCCAGTGAGGAACGGAATCCTGTCAGATAACACTGACTGAGCTTGGAAGTGGTTTCTTCCCCTGTTGAGCCTTAAGATGAGAGACCACAGACCCTGAGCTGACACGTTGTAGCTTCGTGAGAGGGTACAGAGCACGGGATACAGCTAAGCTATGTTTGGATTTTTGGTCCACAAAAATTGGGAGATAATGGATGTGTGTTGTTTAAAATGGCTAAATCTTGGAGTAATTTGTTACATGGCAATAGCTAGCTAATACATAGCTCTAAAATCATAGACCAAGATATAGGAAGATGGATTTAAGAATAAGAAATAATAGCTTACTAATTGGCAAAGCTATTATCTAGAATATGTATGTATATCTATGAAGATATCTATTTCTATCAATTAGTCAATCATTTATCTATATTTCCTATGAACTGATAAGGAGTAAGTACCAACAACTTAATAAGAAAATAGACAAAAGATTGAACAAGCACTTAACAAAAGAGGAAAGAAACATGACCAGTTAGTATATGGCAAGAAACCCAATATCATTAGTAATCAGACAAGTGAAAACTGAAACCAAATGACCATTATCAGAACACTGGATAAATTGTACTAATTCATATAATGAAATAATAAATGACACCAATATTGAATGCACTACAACTATCCATATAAGCACACATGAATCTTAGAAATATAAGACTGAGCAAAAGAAGCAAGCCACAGATAACTGTGGTATCATTCCTTGTATGTAATATTCAAATCAGGCAAACCAAAACAAATAATGTTTAGGGATGCTTCCATATATAGTAAAAAATGATTATTGCATAAGTAGTGGAGGCGAGGTAAACGTGATCTGGGAAGACTCACAGAGAACTTTTAATTTCCTAATCTGGGTGATACAATGTGGATATTTACATAAATATAATTCTTTTATTTACTTGTATTTTTAAAGTTTATTTATTTTGAGGGAGAGAATCCCAAGCAAGCTCCACTCTCAGTGCAGAGCCTGATGCACGGCTCAATCTCACAAACCATGAGATCATGACATGAGCTGAAATCAAGAGTTGGATGCTTAATCGACTGAGCCGCCCAGGTGCCCCAGTATAATTCTTTTAAATATAAGATTAATTTTATACATTTAATTTCCAAAAACTTCTCTGAGGACCAGTAATTGCTTGAGTATCATTTTAGTTCCCCCCTTCACTGTTAAATTTGAGGAAATTAAAGAAAACATTACATACACATGAAAATAGCCTGTGGTCTGGCTGTCATTCCTCCATCCACATATCTACCCATTTATCTCTGGATGATATCTAGAAGAATGCTCACCAACTTTTTCTGATTAGCACAAAATTATTTTAGGGGTGCCTGGGTGGCTCAGTTGGTTGAGGTCTTTGGCTCCGGTCATGATCTCATGGTTCGTGGGTTCGAGCTCCATGTCAGGCTCTGTGCTGACAGCTAGCTCAGAGCCTGGAGCCTGTTTCAGATTCTGTGTCTCCCTCTTTCTCTGACCCTCTCCTGCTCATACTGTCTCTCAGAAATAAATTTTAAAAAACATTAAAAAATTATTTTAGTACAATTAAAAACATGGTATGAGTACAATGATCAAGGGTAACAATAAACATAAAGCTAATATTTAGATATCATGATTGCAAGTTGTGGTCATAAAGTATTTTAATAATCACAGTTGAGGAGGCTAGAAAGCGTTGAGGAAATTTGAATTCACACACACTGGTAGTGGAAATTATACTTACTTTTCAACCACACACTCTCAGTGTCAGGGTGTTCTTTATGCAATGAGACAGTGATAGCAGAAATAACTTCACTCCTTAGTCTTTTGGAAAACTGAGTTAATTTACATACACGGGAACAGGTAGGCAAATCTTCAAGTTAGGTTTTTTAAATGACAGTTCTAAGAAAATTGAAAAGTGCTTTAAAAAAGTGGAAGTTGAGGGGCTCCTGGGTGGCTCAGTCAGTTAAGCATCCAACTTCAGCTCAGCTCATGATCTCACGATCTCTGAGTTCCAGCCCCACATCAGGCTCTCTGCTGTCAGAGCAGGTTCTGCTTTGGACCCTCTGTCCCTGTCTCTCTGCCCCTTCCTCCCCCCTCAAAGCTAAGCAAACATTTAAAAAAGTGGAATTTGAATCAAATATTTGTGGAACTACTCCTTTGGATCCCCAGAGTTGGCAGGGGGCACTCCTTGAAATCTATTTTACTGGGCATTGTGTCAGATTTTGCTCTCTATAATGTAAAAGAGTTGACTTAGCAATACTTTTGTGAAGTTTATCAATAAAGAACAGCACATTTAGATTAAAGTAGATGCACTGCATTTTTCTCTGGGCAATTAAATTAGTAATTAATAATTTAAACCACTTCGTGAAAAATTTAAGCTGTTAATATAGGCATGGAGTAGCCCCCAAATTTTAGCACCTATGATTTTTATATGATAGCAGTTTGGGTGATCTGTCGCTTTACCTTTCAAGTTTTCTACTTTGCTTGAAATGTATGTAGCAAGCATGCAGAATCTATAAGGAACTCACCAAACTCCACACCCGAAAAACAAACAACCCAGTGAAGAAATGGGCAGAAGATATGAACAGACACTTCTCCAAGAGGACATCCAGATGGCCAACACACACATGAAACGATGCTCAGCGTCCCTCCTCATCAGGGAAATACAAATCAAAACCACACTGAGATACCACCTCATGCCAGTCAGAGTGGCTAAAATGAGCAAATCAGAGAACTCTAGATGCTGGTGAGGATGTGGAGAAAAAGGAACCATCCTACAATGTTGGTGGGAATGTAAA
Organism: Hyaena hyaena; assembly: GCF_003009895.1. Taxonomy (NCBI): domain Eukaryota; kingdom Metazoa; phylum Chordata; class Mammalia; order Carnivora; family Hyaenidae; genus Hyaena; species Hyaena hyaena. The sequence continues at coordinate 487,375 of NW_024080765.1, forward strand.
CTGGTACAGCCCATCAGGAAAACAGTGTGGAGATTCCTCAAAAAAATAACAGTAGAACTCCCCTATGACCCAGCAATAGCACTGCTAGGAATTTACCCAAGGGACACAGGAGTGCTGATGCCTAGGGGCACATGGACCCCAATGTTCATAGCAGCGCTCTCAAAACATGGAAATAGCCAAAACATGGAAAGAGCCTAAGTGTCCATCAACGGACGAATGGATCAAGAAGATGTGGTTTATCTATACCATGGAATACTACATGGCAATGAGAAAGAATGAAATCTGGCCATGTGTAGCCACATGGATGGACCTTGAGGGTGTTATGCTGAGCGAAATAAGTCAGGCAGAGAAGGACAAATATCATATGTTTGCACGTATAGGAGGATTAGGAGGAACTTGACGGAGGAACAAGGGGGAGAAGAAGGGAGGGAAATGGTGGGGGAGAGGGAGGGAGGCAAACCATGAGAGACTCTTGAACGCTGACAAAAACTGAGGACTGATGGATGTGGGGGAGGGATGGGCACTGAGAGGGGCACTTGTGGGCATGAGCACTGAGTGTTATGTGGAAACTAATTTGACAATAAACTATTTGTAAAAATTAAAAAAAATTAATAAATAAATATAGGGAGGAAGGCTACAGCTATATACACTTAAATCTTAGTAAGACTAAACTCTCTGTAATAAAATTATTTACTCAAAAAAAAAAAGAAATGTATGTAGCAAGCATGCGTAATTTTTATACAAGCAACAATGTGAAAACAAGGAAGACAAAGTGTTTTCATTCACTGGCTCAGTGAAACCCCAGGACAATCATATGAAATTGGCGCTAGATAAGCTGACTTGCCCAAGGTCAAACATTTTGAAACTGGCAGAATTAGAGGGCAGATCTGGAATTTCTTTGGATATCTGAACTCTCATGCTAACATTATGTAGTTTGATGCCCTGCCCATAATCGTCACTCAGGAGAAGCTCAGAGCACTTCCACCCCCAAAAGTCCCGGATGTAAGGCAGCGGCTCTGTTAATGACGGCAGTGATTCTCTGTGACTACAATCATTTGCTTTTACCTTGATGTGTGCTGCACACTCCATGAACAGTTAGGGCTCTGGCCGAGCACACGTGCGCCAATTACTTCTCTGTCTGATCATTCCTTCCATTCCATCATGCGGTGACGGTGCCCTGTGGCGCCTGCAGCACAGGCCTCCCCCGATGAATGATGTAATGGAAGCAGGGCACATCAGCCTTCTCATTTGACTTGAATAAACTTCTCTTCCCTCCATCCCTTGCAGGTGTCTCAACTCTCACAAGTAAAATCAGATTTTCCATGTTTGGACCAAATGTCTCAAGTTTCCTACCAGCAGGGGGTAAAGCTCTAATTAGGTTCACGTGTGCCAGTTAATTATTTAAGAAATTATTTTGCCCAGAGTCGCATGCAAGCCTTCATTGGGGTCAACCCACTGTACTTGAATCAGAAGCTGCATGTTCATGCCCCTGCTCTCCAGACAAAGCGAGGAGATGATAATTTTCTTTAGAAAGAAGAAACAAATGGAGAATCTGATTTGCCCTATGATTCAAAGCACCCTCAGGCTAAACTGTGTAGAAGCCAGGTTTTGCCCAGGACACTACAGTACAGACGCCATGCCTTCCCCTGCGGACTTGTCTCTTACGTGGGAAGTTCTCTCGATTTTCCTTTTTTTTTTGCTCCAAAGCTTCTCTTAGAAAATGACTAGTAAACTTATTGACTCTAGGGATAAATGACTATTTCTAATGGTAATATCTTTCCTTCATAATGGACCAAATTCTTGAGCCAAATGATATTTATCTAATGATGATTTCAGATTTGAATGGCATTTATAAAACAAAGTTAATTTCTAAGTAATTGTCAATCTCATGTGTTTCTTTATTATCCATTTCTACATGAAGGACAACAAGAACATTCTACTTACTTTCGTACACAGGAAACATTTGGACAAATGTTTGTACAACTCTAAGATGGCTTAATTGACCATAGATTCGGTTAATTTTGTCTCTGTCCTTATTAAGAACTAATTAATCACATGTGCATACAGTGGTCTAAACAACCACAGACTATTAGTTCCGGAGGTGTTATTCATGATCATCTGGCTCTACCTCTTTAGCCAAAGGAGAGAATCCCCCTTCCAGAGGGGAGCTTGATGTCTTCAACAATTCAAAAGATTATTTTGTATCTTGTAGAAGTCTCACCCTTCTACTGAGCATCTAACACTAGAAAACGAAGTGATGCATGTATTTAAAATTTGCGGTGATGCTGTGCTCCAGCCAGTGTTGAAAGAAGCAGTGGTGACATTTATTCTGTTCAAAGGGTCATGTACCAGAGACAACTACTGTGTGTTTGTTTCCCCTTAGTGCACATAGAATTAATTCCACAGGATCTCAGGATCTGAGATCCCCTATCATTTAACTACACAATGAAGATTTTCAGAAAAACAGTGATTTTCCTTCTCTGCAAGAGAAATTCCTCCTTCCACTGGCCTCATGTTTTGGAGGCTGTTGAAAGAACAGAGAAGGGTGAACTTCTTTCACACAACTTTTATTTACATAGGTCTTTACTGTTTGGGAAGTATTATCACATGCTATCTTGTTTGGAGTATGAAAGAAAATCACGCCCAGTAAAGCTGTTGAGATGTGCTCTTTATTCCAAAATGGTTGGTAGATTCGAGTTCTCTACCTTTTTCCTAAAATCCGCAGGAATAAACTTGCGGCAGACTGATAGAATTCTCGCTTGTTTCTCTGATCTATGGCCATTTCTTACATTATTGAGGATAATACTCTGTGATTGGGAACGGGCTGTAAGTGGTGTTATGTGTAAGCCTTATTTTCCTATTGCAGGAAGCCTATTTCTGTGAGTTTCAGAACTTCTGATACTAAAAAAAAAAAATCTGCAGTGTCTCCCATCTATGTTATGTCAAGTGCACTAATAACAATTTTAGGAAGGCATAAACACTTTATTTTTTAATTTTTAAAATGTTTTATTTATTTCTGAGATTGAGAAACAGCATGAGCAGGGGAGGGTCAGAGAGAGAGGGAGGTACAGAATCTGAAACAGGCTCCAGGCTCTGAGCTGGCAGTCAGCACAGAGCCCGAAGCGGGGCTCGAACCCAGGAACCGTGAGATCATGACCTAAGCTGAAGTCGGACTCTTAACAGACTGAGCCACCCAGGCGCCCCAGAAAGGCATAAACATTTTAAAAGTTATTAATAAAATTGGAATCAGGAGCTAGCACTGATGTGTTAGTCGATGCCCATGCAGAAGTGCGCTTGAGATTTAAGCTCTTGGCAATGGAATGCAGCGAAGGTCTTTGCCTGGTCAGAGTTAACGACATGGGTTAAGGGTGCCAGGGATCCTGGCAGTTCCTCATACTGAGGGTGACAATTGTTATTAGCAAAAGTGATTTGCAGAAAGTTCTCTCCTCCACAGGAAGAACACAGAACGGATGTGGGTGGAGAGTGGGTCACAAGGACTGAGTTCTGGAATTCATTCTCCTTAAAAATAGGTCAATTCTGTTTTTCCTAGGAAGTCCCCTGGGCAAAGACCCCATCTCCTGCACTCTTTCGAATATAAATTGACCCTGACAGTGAAACAACCTCCAACTTTTGCAACTCCCTTTGGGGAAAAGCTTTAAATACAAGTTCAGAAATGACTTTGGTGCTCTGGGGAGCTTGGGCTCAAGGTTGTAACCTCTCTTAGGCCCTGGGGCTTAGAAATCCAGTGGCCCAAAGACCCAAGAAAGTAGGCTGACTGGCTTGCGTTTCCTTTCCTAAAAGGGTTGAAAGTAAACACTTTCCTGCATCCTGCAGAGCCTTTTCCTTCCCTGAGCCTAGTGTTTCATATACCTGATGATATCCAGACAGTGCTAACCTCTGGACTCCATGAAAAGCCTTTTAACTAATCATTCCACCCGTACTAGTCAAGCTGTCCCGAAGATGCGGATTGAACTGATGTGAATAACTTTGGTTTTGGTTTCTTTGAAAACTTTTTTTTGGGTTCCTTTGAGGAAAATGAGCTCTTTTTAAATAGATTTTCCTTTATTGTTGAGAATTATGGGCATGGGGAAGAAAAAGAAATAATTCATATGTACATTGATGAAGGAACATGCTAAGAATCTCAGAAACCAGAATGTACTGTTGGAAAATTTTACTTAATAGATGCAAATTGTCTTCTTATAACAGAAACTTGCCTCACTCCACACTTCACAGTTGTGGTTAAAAGACACACTATGTTCAAATTTGATTATTTACAGAATCAAAGGACACATGTCAAATGCAGATTGGTCAAAGGCCCTTCTGTTTGTGTTTTTAAACCAGATCAAAGGGGTCCTTTATTTAAAACAATGACTGTAATGCTCAGCTTGCATCCAGACCCCAGTGATCCAGCCTCTTGGGAAGGGAGAGAAATGGTCTCTAAACCCGCCGGTCTGCTTCTCAGGCTTTTTTTTTTTTTTCCAGATAAAGGGACACTCATTTACAAGGTTCTGACAGCCAGTGAGGTTAGGACTATTCTCTAGGGCTGGTTCAAAGGGGGACTTAGGGTGGGTGAGAGAATGTCTTCTAAACTCACCCTTTTTCTTTGGCTGGCCTGGGCTTATATATAGAAGAGAATCTGCATACGTATAAAAGCCAACAGAAATTGCTAAAATGCTTATTTTTTTAAAGTTTATTTATTTATTTTGAGAGAGAGCATGAGCCAGGGAGAGGCAGAGAGAGAAGGAGAGAGAGAATCCCAAGTAGGCTCTTACTATCAGCACAGAGCCCAAAGTGGGGATCAGTCTCATGAACCAAGAGATCATGACCTGAGCCGAAACCAAAAGTTGGACACTTAACTGACTGAGCCACGGAGGCACCCCAGTAAAATGCTTATTTTAAAGAAATTACCATCACTACTATCCAACGGATTGTATTAAGACCTTTTATATACTAATCAGGTTGAAAGCCATAATCCTTTCCTTAAACATCTTAACATCTAAATATACAATACTAGCAGAACCTGAAACAGAGGTTAAAAGAAAAAGAAAATATACAGAAACCTACAAAATGAGTTTAGCAATGTGATGCTCATGGATGAACTTCAGTGAAAATCATGGTAAAGATCTAACTAACATATCTAACTTAGGGATTCTTGGATTTAAGGGGAGATGGATTTACCTCTTCCACACCTTCTAGTAGAAATATTGAAAAGGATTCTGGGACTCACTTCTAGGAATTTCAGGTACCAAGATTCATTCACGTATTCAGTTTGACAATGTTGATTGAACACTTATTAGGTGCCCAGCTCAGTTCTAGGTACCTGTGAACCAAACAGACTTAACTCCCTACTCTCACGGAGCTTATAGTCGAGTGAATACGGTGGGCCAGATAATAAAATAAATGTGTAAGCTCTTTCATATGTTGGAAGAAGATAAGCACCACGAAGAAAATAGAGGGAGAAAATGGGAATGGGGAGTGTAAGAGTGTGGGGGGTGGGGTGTGCCTGGGCAGCCCTCATTGATAGGGTGACAATGGAGCAAAGACTTGAAGAAGTGGGGAAATTAGCCAGACAGATATCTGGGTATTTAAGGATGAAGGAGAAGCCAGTGCAAGGGTCCCCCAAATGGGAGCAAACTGAGATTTTTGGGGAGCAGAAGGGGAACAAAGAGAGGAGAAAGAATCCCTCTCTATCAGCGTGAAGCCCAGTGCTAGGCTCAAACCCACAAACCATGCGACCATGACTTGAGCAGAAGTCAAGAATCAGATGCTTAATCAACCGAGCCACCCAGGTGTCTTTCTTAGCACTAGACATTTTACTGGTTTCTCCAGTCACCTCTTAGTTGGAAGACGCTTATGTGTTAGTAGCTGTGTCAGGAAGGGGCTATGAGCAGTGTGTTCCTTAAGTTCTTGCAGATTAAAACCATTTGTCTGTACCATTGATGCTTGAAGGAAAGCTTGTGTAGATATAAGATCATTCCACTTAAGCTTTTTCTCACCTTGGGTTTCCAAAAATGTTGCTGCAGTCTCGTCTTGTATACCTGTGATGCCGAGGTCTGAGACCCACTGGTTTTTTGTCTTTTGTAGATAATGTGGCCTTTTTTGCCTGAAGATTGTTTTAAAGTCTTAAATATTTTACAAAAATGTGTTTTGTCATTGATAATAGTAGGCACATTGTAGCCATGTTCAATATGTAGATTCAAGTCTTTTAATTTTAGAAAGCTGTTTTGGATATGGTTTTATGTGTGATTAAATTAAGTACGTGTTGGATCTTTGTAATTTTCTCTCAGGGTTTTTTTTTTTTTTTTGGTCTTTATGCAATTTCTAAGCCATTCCTCTCTTCAATGTCTCTGTCTCTGACTACATTTTCATCCCAATGCCTTTTTCTTCGGGAATCTGGTAGTTTAGCTCTCCTTTCTGAGATGAATTTTTTAAAGTTTATTTTTTTATTTTGAGAGAGAGAACTTGCGTGCAGGCGAGGGCCAGAGAAAGAAGGAGAGAGGGAGACTCCCAAGCAGGCTCCACACTGTCAATGCAGAGCCCGATGTGAGGCTCAGACTCACAAACTGTGAGATCATGACCTGCCCTGAAATCAAGACTCTTAACCAACTGAGCCACCCAGGTGCCCCTGAGATGAATTAAAAAAAAAAAAATCAATTGTTTTACCAAGTTTGATTAACCAGTTTCACATCCCTCTGTTGTTTATTTCTTCAACTGAGTTTCAAATCTCTGATTTGAGATATTCCTTTATTAAACCTACTATTAAAAATAGTTGTTTTTTAATTAAACATTTTTAATGTTTATCTTTGAGAAAGAGAGATATACACAGCGTGAGTGGGGAGAGAGAGAGGGAGACACAGAATTTGAAGCAGGCTCCAGGTTCTGGAGCCTGACACAGGGCTTGAACGTACAAACCACAAACCTCGTGACATGAGCCAAAGTCGGACGCTTAACTGACTAAGCCCCCAAATAGTTGTTTAATATTTGTGTTGGGATGTAATGTTAATTTGTTAATATTTCTCCTGGTTAGCAAGTATACATGTTCATAGTGGGCAGGGTAGAAAAGAACCGGGTGGTTTACTAAGTTTCTTCATCTAAAAGCTTGTTAGTCCAGCAAGGTGGTAATTCTTTAATAAATATGCCTTTTCGGGTGAGGGAGTGGAATATTTGTTGTGTGTCTGTTTTTATTTTAATTTTTCTTTTCCAGCAATTGCTCCTTCTTGTCCTTGGCCAACATGTACCCAAGGGCTACCACGACCATCCAAGTCTTCCTGTCTCCCAGGATCTGTGCCTTTCCAAGACCACCCTGTCTCGTCATGCACTGTTGTTAAGGGCTCTCTTTTCAGATTCTTGGTAACCACAACTCTGCTTTGCTGCCAGTGATCAGTTCTGTTTTCACTATCTTTCCATTCCGGGTGACTCTTTGGAGCAATTAAATCTATCTTCTGTCATTGACAGCCTTTTTTTTTTTTTTTTTCGGTCTGTGTATGCACTGAATGTTTGTGTCAATCTGTATGCTGGAATCCTCCAAATCACCTCCAATGTGATGGTATTCGGAAGTAGGGCTTCTGGAAGGTAAAGGTGGAGACTCATGAATGGGGTGAGTGTCCTTTTGGGGGAGACATCTGGGAGCTCCCTTGCCCCTGTCTCCATGTGAGGACAGAGGCATCCTGAACCAGGAAGTTGGCCACATCAGATGCCAAGTCTGCTTCGATCTCGGACTTACCAGCCTCCAGAGCTGTGGAAAATAAACTTCTGCCACTATCAGCCACCTGGTCTATCGTGTTTTGTTACAACAGCCCACATGGACTCAGACCCTCCCTGCCCTTCTGGCCATGAGAATCCTTGCAGTCAGTCCCTGCCTGCCTCTCTCTTCCCGTGTGGGCTTCAGAAGCAAGCTCACAGGGCCCGGAGTGTCTGCTTCTCCAATTTTCAGGAAAATAAAGTTTGTAGTAGCCTTGGTATTAGCGCATGGCAGAGAAGTGAGTATAGGTAATTTGACTTGCCTCCTTTTTGATCTTTATGATTTTGTAGTGCCATCAGAATTGGTTTTAGAGAGACTCCATTATCCCATGGGAACTTGGCAGTCCAAGATGGCCTTGGTTCTGGAGGTCTTTATTAAACTGGGAAAAGGCAGGGGTGCCTGGGTGGCTCAGTCAGTTAAGCCTCTGACTTTGACTCAGGTCATGATCTCGTGGTCTGTTGGTTTGAGCTCTGGGTCAGGCTCTGTGCTGACAGCTCAGAGCCTGGAGCCTGCTTTGGATTCTGTGTCTCCTCTCTCTCTGCCTTCCCCTTCTTGTGTGCTCTTTCTCTCTCTCAAAAATAAATAAAAGACAGGGGCACCTGGGTGGCTCAGTCGGTTAAGTATCCGACTTCGGCTCAAGTCATGATCTCATAGTTTGTGAGTTTGAGCCCTACATTGGGCTCACTGCGGTCAACACAAAGCCTGCTTTGGATCCTCTGTCTCCCTCTCTCTCTGTCCCCTTCCCCACTTGTGTGAGCTTTTTTGCGGGTGCAAGCACACACACTCTCTCTATTTTAATAAACATTAAACAATAAACATTTACTATTTTAACAAACATTTAAAAGATAAATTGGGAAAAGGCAGAGAGTAATGGATACCTTTATTTAGCACCTACTATGCCTGTCACTTAACACCACATTGCCAAATGTCTTGAGTCCAATCTAGTCCATGGTAGATGCTTATTAAATACTGATGAATTGAAGTATAACATGCAATTTATATATGTATTATATCTGATCCCACATGGTGGGTACTATCATTTCCGGTTGATAGAGGAGGAAGCAAGGTTAAGGAAAAGTGAATAGTTACCCCTTGGTTACACAGCTAGTAAATAGCAGAGGCAGAATCAGAGCCCAGATCCATCTGACCCACACTACACATTCTTTCCTTGTTACTAGGCTGTCTTGGAGGCCTTAGGAAAAACATGCTGAATGAAGATTAGGAAGTGAAGCCTGGAAGTGCAGAGAAAGGAGCAGATGAAAAGGAGCAAGAGTTTTCCAGATAAAATTAATCAGGGGGCAATTTTCCTTTTCTTCATCTTCACATCCTGATTATGCCAGGAAGGGTCTTCTGAAGAGAAAATCTAAGGTAGAGCAAGAGCAAGAAGGAGAGGAACAAGGAACTATAGATGCAGAAAGTTATCAGAAGGCACTCAAACTTGAACCCAGAAGTTGTAACTGCACTGTCTTTTCTTTGCTACATGCTTTACAGTGTACAAAACACTTCCCCAGAAGTCATCTGCTATCAATCCATCTCTGATGGACACGGGGCAAATGTTATTAACATAATTTTAAATATAGGAAAACTGTGGGGTGCCAAGGTGGCTTGGGTGCCATGGGTAAATGCCTGGCTCTTGTTTTTGGCTCAGGTCATGATCTCACAGTTTGTGAGGTCGAAGCCTACGTGGGTCTCTGACAGCGAGGAGCCTGCTTGGGATTCTCTCTCTCTTTCTCTCTCTCTCTCTCCCTCTGCTCCTCCCCTTCTTGTGCTCTCCCTCTCTCTCTCAAAATAAATAAATAAACATTAAAAAAGAGCTAGGGAAACTAAAGCTTAGAGAAGTTAGGTGACTTACCTGAAGGTCACAGAGTAGAAGGTAATGATGGAGCTAGAATTTATATATTCTGATCCTTTGAGGGTTTTTCGCAGATATATACTCAAATGCAGACTGACATGAGCAATGAAGGATCTATCATCACTTTAGTAACAAACTTGATTTTTCAAAAACCTGATGGGTCTATCTGACCCTCTCCTTTGGAGGAACAATTTTCCTTCTTGCTCAAGACTCAATCTCTCTTTGTACTTTGTAAGATTAATCAGCTCCTCAAATAAGACAAAAAGTACTTTGTACAAGTTTAACAATAGATTAAACTAATTTTCACTCTTGAAGCTGATGTCAATTTGATTTGATTTGTTCATTTTATTATGAACATTGTGATCTCCAGGATAATGAAGAGAGCAAATCATAAAAGGTTTTCTCATTCATAGTGATCTGGGTATGAATCCAACTATTTGCCTCCAATATAGAGATCAGCCACTTTTCTAGAGCACATGAATCTGCAGGTTAAATAAGGGTTATAATAATAGCACTGAGTGGTGTACTTTTGTGACTTTCACCTACATCTGCTATTGTAGAACTTTCACATGCCCTTGTAAGTCCTCACTCCTGTATTCCATTTAGTTTTGAGAATATCTCTGATGTACCCACAAGTGCATCCTTTTACCTGTCGCATAGAAACCACCATTTTATTCTCGCATTTCTGAGAGCTACACTTAGGGTCTCTGAGACCTGTCAAGCAAGCAATGTCCACCAGGGGCGCTAGACTTTGGGTGCTAGACAATGGTGTCGCAACTCTTGGTGATACTTAATGGGAATTTGAATTTTGGCGACTGATACTTGCTGTCCAGTGCACTGGCGTCTGTCGGCCCAAAGGGGTTGCCAAGAGTCCAAAGAGTATAGACTCATGGTGGCTGAGTCTCTTTCTCTGAACTGCGTACTACAAGATTCCAAAGCGGACTTCCTGATGCTTCCAAAGTCTTCTAGACACGCAAGTGACAGTTCTTTCTTTTCTCACTTCTGGAAGGCCCAGAAATGAGTCCTTGGGGAGTGGGCCAGACACCTACCCCTGAGCGCTTTAATCACCCCTCCTCCCCCTGGGGAGACGCTGCTCTCACCCACGCCCTCTTTTCCTCCATGGTCGCCTCTCTGCCAGAAAGCTCCTCAGATCCTTGTGCGAATAGCCTCCTGGAGCCCCGCTTCCCCAGCCTGGCTTCTTTATCGAAACATTTTTAAAAAGTCAAATTTACACAACTGTCTGCTCCTTTGCAGTAACTTCCTATTAACCGTTATAACGCTATCAGCATTATCATGATTTATCCCCCTGTTAAAAAAATTAAGTTTTTTACTACCCCTGAAATTGCAGCCTAGGGAGTTCAGTGGTTAGTGTATGACTACACTCGGGGAACAAAAGGCTCCTTTCCAATTAAAGTTAATAGTGGGATAACTTCAGACACACAAAGGGAGAAAAAGGCACTTATGAGTCATGGTGAGTTCAAAAGGAAAGCGTTAAGGTGGAATCACAGAGCATCATGGGAAGGGCTATTCAAGCCACCATGTCCAAAAGGCTGATTAACAGCCGTTCCCAGTCGGCCTGATCACCAGGGAGTCTTACTGATAAAATTATTTCCCCTCCAGAGAGAATCTCCCTGAACCGAATAAATGTTTCACTTCTGAATAGGATTCATGAAAAGGCAGGGGGATGGTGGCGGCAAGAATAAAGAGCCACATTCATGGAGCGGATCAGCAATGTGTAACCTGATCTTGTTTATCAGTTCTCACCCCCTCAGGGAAGTAGAAATTTATACTTTGTTTTAAGTCATTCCAGTGCCAGCATTTCAAGTGACTTTTTTGCAGAAGCGTAGTTAATAAGGCTAAAATATAAGGGAAGGCCGCTCCAGATTATTTTAAGTATTATTTCATTGTCTCACAACTTTCGAGTTCATGTCTTTAATAACATGTTAATAAATCCTGTTGTGTATGAAGGTTTAAACAGCTTAATTTTTGTAGTAATTTAACAATATTTTGAAATTCTTACTGCGAATGTTTCTTCTTCCTTGGATCCGCTTGTTTTAATACGTATATATTGCCTAATTTCTTTTAAGCGAGCTTTCTTTTCGAGTCGCTGTAAGAAACAAGCAATGAGCATGCAGCCGACATAGGAAGTGAGGCAGACCACAAGGAAAAACTGTACAGTGAGGAAAAAGGGCATTTGTGTGCCACACAGGAGCACATTATTTAAAGGGGCACTCATATATATGAGTACTATAAATATGTTATCACTCTAGTGAAATGATAATCGAGTATTTGTGTCCACCTATTTGTTACCATGGCACCAAACCATGACATCATAAGCTCAAATGACTGACATAATTGTAGGCTGCAGCTGGACAATGAGGGAAGGCATCTCATATATATCCATTTCTGCCTGTCACAGCTGAAATAACATTTTATAAAACGAGCTGCAATAAAACGATGTAGAAGAAAATATGATAGTCAACGACTGCAGGTAAGACAAAGGACCTCCTCAAATCTTTACCGAATATGGAATTCCTTAACAGAGAAACGCCATCTTACATAAGCAGAGTTTTTGCCAAGGAAGTCCAATTAAAAACAAGCCAATGAACTTGTGGACATCTATATTTGGGACCTTCCAGAGAAAGAACTGGGAAATGTGGGCAGGAACCCGGAAGTCAGCTGTAAGAGACAACAGACCCTATGGCTCTCAAGTCAGCAGATCAAGGACAGCCGCAGGCACGGGGGTGGGGGAGGTGGGGGGTGGGGATAGCCAGGGTGGCCCCATCCTGCTGTGAGCAGTAAGTACAGTAAGACAGTAGAACTTGGCCTAACGGGGAGTTTGCAGCAGAAGGAGAGCTGGAAAAGAAGAACAAGAGGGTGGGGTGGATGTGGATATAGACCTCAGCTGGACCTCAGTGACCTTTGGTGCCCAAGAGTTCATTCTGAACACTGGTATTTGAATTTTTCAGATTGTTACTCTTCTTCCTAGTGCAATTTCTTTCTGCCTCTCCTCAAAATCTTTACCAGTTACTTCTCTGAGCTTCAGAAAGAGAGAGTGTGTCACTTGGGCTCAAAATAAATGTGCTCATGTTCTTCTTGAAACTCCAGATTGCTTGTACGGTTTGCTGTCTGCAAATCATTGAAGGGAAATACTCAGGCAGCAAGGTTGGCCGTGATCAGTGGGAACATGCCCTGCCTGCCTCCGCCAGTACACCCACTCTCCACAGGTGGGCGGGCACACAGGCTAGCCACTAGTGTTTCCCACAATGCTGAGCAGTGCCAATGCTGCATGGCAGAGTGATGTGGTGGGGAGGAAGATGGCCCCATGTATGCTCAGGAACGCATAAAATCTCTCAAGAAAACTGACTGATATCCATCTTACCTAAGTGTAAGTACTGTATTAAAAATACAGTAAAACCTTGGATTGTAAGTAACTTGTTCTATGACTGTTCCTCAAGATGGGCAAACATTTCTAATGAATTTTAACTTGATGAACAAGCGATGTCTTGCAATAGGAATAGCATGTGAAGCTGAATGTTCCTGTGTTCACAAGATCACAACTGAGCCAATTGTTCTTGAAATTCGCTTTGATATATGAGTGCTTTGGATTACAGGCATGTTCCTAGAATGAATTATGCTCGCAAACCAATGTTTTACTGTAGTACAAAGTAGGGACAGATATTATGCCAGCTCACGTTATCATTCTCTCCTCTACCTGTCTCTCTGGCACCACACATGGATCTCTTTACATGTATTCTAGGATAAAAAAACCCCATCCATCATATACATTGACTATGTGAAGGGCCCCAGGCCAGGGGGAGAGAGGACAGTGGTGGGGATTGGCCTTGGACCCATAAACTCAATCTCTGTTTAAGCACAGCTGTCTCCATGAACGCTTCAGCATTTCCTGCTTCAGCATCAAAGCAACTGATTCTTTCCCTATTTCCAAATCCTCATGTGCAATTTGCTATCAGATCTCTCTAATTCTATCCCTAGTTTACATCCAAAGTTACTATTGTTCATTCCTAGAAAGCATGACATTTTTTTTTCTTGATCCTTTCTTGGCCCCCTGGACTGTGACTTTGACGGCTGCTCCTCATGCTGCCTGCGTATATTGTGGTCAATAGCTTCCTTCTATTTGGAACACAGAGTAACCCTGTTACCTAGGCCAATCCCAGTGGTCTCACAGATTTCTTCATTCTCCCTCTGAGCTCCCAGCTAAGGATTGCTCAGCTTACCTCTTCATTTTTAAAAACCACCTACCTCAACCTTCATGTGAAGAATGTATGTCAGACTTCTAACGGGAGACTAACGTGTCCCTCCTCAGGGGGAAGCATACATTCTAGGTCCCACCCCATATTACACGTTTGTGTGACAGTGGGATGACTGACATGTAACAGTTGACCTACCCTTCTACCCTTCTACCTTCAAAGGGGTGCTGTTTGGCAATTTTTGCCCTATTCTCAAGTTCTTCCTAGGCTAGCACGTTTTTTTTTTTTTTTTATTGATTTCGTAGACTTAAAGTCATAGAATCTCTTGAGAATTACAAATTATCTCCTCTGAAAAATGTACATATTCTCATATTCATATTAATCTTGCATTTGGTTGTACAGTTCCCTGAAGTCCTTTCTTGGGCTATAGATTAATCATCCCTGCACTGGATCCTTTTCGGGATTTGGAGCTTAAATTAGCCTTCTCTAGTGTATGCTTATCAAAATCACTGCTGACCTAAAAACAGTGGTGAGTGCTGGGATAGACCTTCTTTTCCATTCATTAAGTAAATGAAGTAGAGGCCAGATATCTGTGACAAGAAGGAAAAATTAAGTTGATACATTGGGTTATCTTGACTCTACTGTTGCAAGTATTAACTTATTTTGCATAACAGAGCTTGCCTTGGGTAAAGGTTTCAGTGAGAATGAGTAAGACTGTGGCTACATTTCCATAAGTTTACATTTCAAACCCATGGCCAAAATGCAAGGTTCAAATACCATTTTCATATGCTGATGACTTAGCAAGGTCTTAGGCTCAGTATAAACATCACGGTAACTGTGGAGTTGTGATTTATGAATTTGCTTGCTCTTCCTTGCTGGGATACTTGGGTATCTTTTTTCATTTGGGATTTGGAGCCAACTAAGCATTCTTGTTGCAGAACCAGTGAACACGTGTATTCCATGGAGTCAAATCCTAGTAGGCACTGGATCTCCTCCTCTGAACCCTGCTGGGCTTACTTTGTGAATTCTGGCCCAGGCAGTAAAGCGTACTCAATCAGAGTGGAGGTGAAGTGCAGTTGGATATTCCTCCTTGCTGAATCATTTCTGGGAGCAAAGTCTAAAATTTGATTCAATGTCTATATCCTAGATAACAATTCAGAATGAATCTTTTAACCCTTTTATTTATTAAATAAATAAATTTGGGGGAGAAGACTACTCCTGTGTAAGTTTGAAATTTCTTTCTAAATGCATATATTAGAGGAACCATCTACAGACTTTCTCAGGGCCCCAGTAGATTCAAAAGTCAGTAGCGCAGCCATTGAATTCATCTTCAGAGCCCTCAGCTGAGGGCTGGCTTCTAGCTTGAGACTTTGGGGTGGAAATTTTAGGAGTTTCTTACCGTTTTCCCTGTTCCCTGTGTCTGATAGACCGGGTCTCCTGGAAGCTCAGTGTGTTGGGTGGATTCTGACAACATTGTCTAACACTCACCTCACAGCTGAGAAAACAGAGGCTCGGTGGAGTGAAATGATTTGTCTAAAATTACTTCGTTCAGACTGAATCTCCTCACTTCTCTTCTGTTCTTCCCTGGCTGTATTCATCACTCCCTGCAGCCCCCAACCAGCACACACAAAACAGATCAAAACCTGTTTTCCTTTTAATACTTCTTTCCTCCCCTAGCATGCACAGAGTATTTATAAAAAAAGAATTTACTCCATGTGTGCATAACAAAGATAGTCTCTGGTAATCTAAATTTATAGTTTATCTTTGACATTTTCGTTGTTATTCTTTTTTGTGCAAGTGTGAGAATAAATGGAATGGCCACTTTAAGGAGTGGAGTTAAGAACATTTAAAAAACAATCAAATAAAAAATTAAAAAAGTCTAGTTTTTCAGCCATCGACATTATTTTTAAAAATCCATATGCAGAGTCTTGTGAATAATTACATCGTGTCTTTGAGGTTAACTAAGTGTTGGATGACCAAAGTCACCAAAAAAATGCTTTCACAGGCTGCCAAAGTCAGCAGGGCACCAGCGGGCATGTGTGGCTCTCTCCTTTGGAAAATATGTTTCAGACAGTGATGAAAACGTAAACCACATAAACCGCTCGGTTTCTAAGAGAAAAAGTTTTGGGAAACCATGTTTTGGAATAAAGCCTCAATTTTCCATTTCACAACAAAGCTCTCCAAAGAAATGTTTTAAAATTATAAGGGATACCAAGGCTAGCATGCGTAAAGAAGGCTCAAAAAAAAGAGAATACAAGCCTTGTTTAATCACGGAAGACTGGATTGCCCAACCAGCAGAGCTGATGTTATAAAGTCCCTCTCTCATGCCTCACGAAACCCCAACCACCAGCCATACCTTTGAGGTCAAAGGTCCCTGAAATTTCACTCCTGAGATTAAACAACAGAAGTTTATCAAAAGTGAAATTCTGATGAAACAGAAAACACTAGGCTGTATACTAATATTGATTGATTTTAAGCATAGGTGTCACTAAGCAATTAGCATGGGAGCATGTGGACACCTACAGGAGTCAAAAGAGAAAAGTTACAGAGCAGATAGTTTGGAGTCATGGAAATATCGTGGCCATTTTACCATGTCACGGTGAGAATGATGAAGCCAGGACCCCCCGCCCCCCCCCAACCCCCGGTCCTTACTACTGCAGGGACAAGGTGGTCAACAGGGTGGGAATTGGAACTCTCTGAGCTCCCACTGAACAGTCCTGGGCAAATTACTAGCTTCTCTGAGCCTCAGTTTCATGTTGTATATAGTGAAATTATACATTTCTTCTAACTAAGAGCATTATTAGGACTCACAAATGTGATAACAAATCACTTAATAAGTTGCTAAGTGTTATTCAGTCATAAGGATAAGCTTCCACATAATTTTATTCTTTTCACTTTGTAATTAGATTTTTTTTTGAAAGATTAAAAAGGACAGAACAAACTGTAAATGGTTTGGATGTATTCTAGTGCAGCAGTGAATTTAAATGATTTTCTCTTTTGTCATAAAGAGACATTGAATCATTAAAAATGATTGAAAAATCAATGTCTATCCAGTTTTACTATATAAAAGCAATGTAGGGGAAAATCTGAAGGCTCACCTAGAAACGTGAAAATGTGCAACATGAAAGAAGAGGTCATTGCTTTAAAATTATTACAACTAAGCATAGTTAGAACTCTGCATGTGTGTTCACATTAACTTGATTACCATCAAATCTGGAAACAAACCACTCAGGCATACAACATATCCATTTCCTAGCACTTTTTCAACCTTTTTTCCTGTAAAGGTGAAAAATACTAAGAAAGACATAACTATGAATGCAGAGCTCCTGTGCAACTCATTAGAGGACACACACTCAGCTGTCACCTGGGCAGATAGGTAATATCCCCAAATCTTGTGGCGATGTTCCTTTAAATAGTATAGGTGTAATTAGCGGGGTCAAAAGGCAAATTTTGTCATGCTCTATGTCCAGGCCAACACTTCTCTAGGCAGAAAACAACTGATTGAGAAGGCTTTGGAGACATGTGCATGAACGACAGATAGAATATCATTGTTTAGCACGTGTATACCCAGAGCAAAGCCAAGGGACTGTGAATAGCAGCACCTGATTCTGTCTCACACCCATGCTTCTCCCCCTCCTCCTGTCATATTGTAGGGAAACTGTTCTGATTTCCCAGAGGTGAATGTTTATCTTGAACCGGAGTAATTTGCAAACTCAGAGTCTGTCTGAGCATTTTCAAATCAACCTCAAGGACTCCCAGGAAATTTTGTGTTGAGTCACATGTTTTCCTAAGGTCAGGAACTCATTCCCGAGGTCAAGAACATTTGCAGTCTGGCATACTTGATCAATTTTTCCAACTTCCCTGTGGTTGATTAAGGTCTGATTTAGTCCATTCTTGGTTTTCCCTGGTTAGCGTCCCAAGTCAATTGCAGGCAGCATTCATTATAATTATACCCTTCCATTAAATAATTCGTTTTTGTTTCCTGAGACTTTTCATAAGTGAACTGTGTGTTGACATTTAAAATTTGAGTTGGGGAAGAGTGGATATTTGCAGCTGCCTCCTGCTTTGGTGTGGATTTCTTTTATGAAATGTTTAAGAAAAAGTGAAGCCATCACCAGGGTACATGTCCTGAAAACTCATGAAAAGTAGTGTGTCTGAACTGGAGGAATTTTAGAGTTCATTTGGTCCAAATTCTCAGATTGGAAATGGGACTCAGACAAGTGTTTGACCCAAGAATTTGATGCCATGTGGTAGATAAAGGGCAAGAACCATGTTCTTGGTCCTATAATTCCATTGTACCACTCCTAACAGAAGGTGGGGAGAGATGATGAAGATTTCATCTATTGTTTCACATTGACTCTGAAATATTAAACTGTTTCTCTGTGTAGTAGGTGCTGTTGATACCTCACTCATGTTTCTTAGCCATCACGGTTTGTAAGACCACTGAACTGCCCCTTCCTCCTGGAAGTTTCTCTGACTCTTGACCTGAGGGCTTCTGGGAGATGCCCTCAAGAGTAGCTCTTAGCCAATGATGGAGTGATAAGTGGTCCTTTAAAATGGGAAAACTCTGAGGGGAGTTCTAAACCATCTCCCAGATGGCCCCAGTGAGGTAGAGCCCCAGTGACCTGCTCATTAATGCACTCTATGGGCTTCCTTCTCTGCTGTCTCACTTCTACTCTCCCCATGAGAGGTAGAATATATCTGCATCCTAATATCTGGAAACTGTGAGTACATTAACTTACAAGGAAGACTTTGTAGATGAGATTAAGGTTTTGGGACTTGAGACAAAGAGATCATGCCAGATTATCTAGGTAGGCTCCATGTAATGGCATGGGTCTTTGAAAGCTGAGAACCTTTCCCAGCTGTAGTGAGAGAGAGAGAGAGAGATGAGAGAGAGAGGGTCAGAGAGATGCAACACTGATGGCTTTGAAGATGGGGGCCACCATCTCCAAGTTGGGGAAGGGGACTAGGAGCCAAGGAACACAGGTGATGTCTAGAAGCTGCAAAAGGCAAGGGCTGCTGACACCTTGATTTTAGCCTAGTGAGATCCATGTCAGACTTCTGACTTACAGAACTAGGAAATAACAAATTTGTGTTCTGTTAAGTCACTATGTATATGATAATTTACTAGGGCAGCAATGGAAAACTAATTCATTCCAACAGTCATTCAAGAATTAAAAAGAAATTGTTTAATGTTTGTTTGTTTGTTTGTTTGTTTATTGGGAGAGAGAGAGAGAGCACCGGGAAGGGGCAGAAAGAGAGGGAGAGAGAGAATCCCAAGCAGGCTCCACACTGTCAACACAGAGACTGGTGTGGGGCTCAAACTCATGAACTGTGAGATCATGACCTGAGCTGAAACCAAGAGTCAGTCTTTTAAACAACTGAGCCACCCGCACACCCCTCTACTAATTCCAGAATACCTCGGAAATAAACCTCGTGCTTTTAAATGCTTGTCTCAGGGTTTGTTTCTTGGGTCAATCCACTTTGCAAGGTGCTATATAGAGTCCTCTATTGCTACCTATTCCTTATATATCTTAGTTCTTCAGTCAGGAATTAGACTTTTGTGTTTCTTAATGTGCCTCTTATGATTTAGTATAATGTCTAGCAGTTAACAAATATTCCATAAATATGTGTTCATTCAATTGAAAGAATAAAAACATCCATTAATGAAGTTCAGCAACCATATATGCAGTCATGCAATGGAGTTGAAGTGGATTCTTAGGGCAATTCCATTTTAAATACTCTAGTGGGGGCAATTGCATTTCTGTTCTGGACACGGCAACATTCAGAGTTTCTAGTACTAAGTCATGAACTTGTAGTAGTAAGTCTAGTACCAAGTACCAACCAAAGAGGCAACTTATTCTGAATCATACAACAAGGACTATCGAAATGAGCTTAAACATATATCTTGTACATTATGTTTGAATCCATGACTTTGTTTGAAATAATAGGCACACAGTAATTTTTCTTTTAGTGGAAATACACTAGTAAACAGTCTTGATTTTATTTGAAACCACAACTCCTGCAACTTTCAGAAGTTGGCACCGCAGAATCCAGCTGTGGCGTAGACCCTGCGTAGGCGTTACAAGTGCTCACCAATGCCTCATTCTCCTTTTCTGAGCTCATAGAAGGCGGTACTTCCCAATTCCTGTGGTTGGGCAGGGCTATAAGATTAGTTCTGAGTCAGTGTGCCCTGCTGGGTGGAAACACTTAATTGTCAATATGATACCTTCTCCTCACTTTCTTTTCTTAATGATAATCGAGGAGGCTGTGTGTGGCAGATGTTGTAGCTTCCAAGATATGGAACTGCTTTCGGTCTGGACAAAGTATGGAGAATTGTTCCTCTGAAGATTAGGCTGGGTTTGCAGTGGGCTTTACACCAAAGAGAAATACGCCATTTATGTGCTAAAGCACTGAGATTTTGAGGTTGATCCTTAGCATCACCTAGTTTAAAAAGTTAACCCCCTACTACGGGCAATGCCTCTTGAAAAGATTGGGGAAAGAAAGGTAGTCTGTGTGAATAATGTCCCCATGCCTGTGTCACCTTGGATGTGTATAAATTAGTAAGGATCACTCAAGTTGGATAAGTAAAACCTGGGTAGGAGACGTATATACATTTTGTGAACTATCACATATTTCACAAGAACAAAGATGGTGTACACCTACCTAATGTTTACAGTATCAAAATCAGATACTAGTGAGCCACATAGACTTTGCTAAGCTACAAACAGAATGTCACCATCAAGAGACCAGGATGTTACAATAGAGAAACGTTGACAAGGTTCACTTTTTCACAAAATGCGTGTGACGCACATCTATACAAGTAAGGAATAGTAACTCAGTGTGTGTGTCAGTCTGAATGAGAACATGCAGTTAATTGGAAACTGGAGTTATTAAATAAAATTTACCGCATCAGCTATTCTTTTTATCAATTCTACTCAGTGTCAGGGTGATTCTCTTCTGAGTGAAACCGTGATGGGTCACCAATATGGTATATTCAGCTGAAGCCAAGTCAGTCTTTGCCAAGCATTCATTTTGGGTTCCAAATTATGTTTGCTCCGAGAGGCCCTGAGGCAATGAACTTTCAATGCACTTAAGCACCTAGATCAGGCTTTCTCAACTTGGCACTGTTGACATTTGGGGCTAGATAATTCTTTGTTGCAGAGGAACGTCCTGTGAACTGTAGGATGTTTAGAAGCATCGCTGGCCTCTACCCACTAGATGCCAGTAGCTCCCTTAGTTGTAACAGTCAGGAAGTCTAGACATTGCCACATGTCTCCCAAGGAAGCAAAATCACCCCTGGTGGGAATCACTGGCTTAGAGAGATAACACTTGAGGGGTAAAGAATTACTTGATTCTAGTACGTGGTGTATCATAAACAAGATACACATTGAAATTAAATTCAAATCCGATGGTAGCAATATCTGTAATAGTGACAGGAAAGGTAACTGGAGCACTTCATGGAGGGGAGAGGGACGAACCTCTGCTCTACAGCAAACAGTACTTCCAGGGTTTAAATTAGTGTTCGTAAAGCTGGTGTGGCTAAAATATTTTATGGAATCAACTCAGGTTTCCATAAACATACACTGATATCATCATCATCTTTGGAGGTAAGTTGGGAGTATGGTATGATGGTTCCTCATTTCTCCTTTGGTTATGTATTTCAGTTTCCCTAATTCTCATGTTCTTCCAGATCTTTTACTCCCTTCTTCCTCCTCTTTTCTCTGGACCCTTTGCTTTCCTCCTGGAGCTCCAACTTTCTCCTTGCACTCAGTAGAATATAAGGGCAATGGCAGTGGTGGCAATAGTGGATGTCTGTTGGGTATTCATCTGTCATTCACATTCCTCTTCCCATTCCTAATGGCACCCAGATTTTCTTTTGGCAGCTTAGCAGCCATAATTTGGGGTAGGATTTACTCCAGTGGTCGGAGTATCACTAATTTCATTGTGATAGCTCCACTTATCAGTTCAGTGAGTGGTGTACAGCCCACAATAAGCCAAATAATGATCAACTTTCTCCTAGTCAAAGTGATTCATTCAGAAGTAGGTACGTGAATGGAGTAGAATCAAATAAAATGAAGGCCGGAAATTTTGACTGTTGGTTGGGAGAAGATAAGGTCTATCTTCTTGAAAATGTGGTATGAGGTGTTATAACTGCTATAGTTCTCTATGCTGACATGCAGGGACCCATGGATGGAATTTACACGTGGAAGTAGGAAAGAGCAGAGAGAATGGGAGAGAAATGGGGTGTTTTGCCTTCTTCCCTCTCCCTCAACTCTATTGACCAGTTGACTGAGGAAGAGAAATCGCAGCCCTGGCTATAGATGATTCTGGACAGTATGTTGCTATCAGCTGGAAGAAGGATGGATGACTACATCATATGGAGTGTCTATAGACACTGGAGAAGGGAAATAATTTCAAAGGGCAGAAGTCTGAACAATACATCCTGTTGTTCGCTTTGTCTAGATGACTAGATTGCCAGAGGGGATATTTATCTACACTGATTATGGTTGACTTGTAATCCATGCTGGCTTGTCTAAACGGTCAAGATCTTGGAGATAAAAAGGGTGAATGATGATGAGGAGGAAGTGTTTTGAAGAGACATATAGACAGACATCGTGGAATAGGTACAGTGCATGAGGAAATTTGTGTTCCGTGTAAGTGATTCCACAGAAAACACTTGCTGCAGAGGAGGCTCTCTGGAATCACATAAACAATACGTCCCAGGATCTGGATTGTCCTGTACTATTGTCACATAGTCACTTTGCAGTGGTGGTACCCAGATAAACCTTGACTGGAAGAGCCCTTGTCATTGGCCACTTCATAACCTCTACATCTGGACTGCAGCTTCAAGGCTACAACACCTCACTCCTGACACCAGCACTAAGAATCTTCCCACTGGAGAAAACTACCACTGTTTGAGTACCTACAAGCTATTATTTATTTAATCCTCCCGTCATTTCTATAAGGCAAATGTTTTTACAGTTCTTAGATAAGGAAACCCCAAACTTGAGAGATAAGTTACTCAAAACCACAAAGCTGGTGAGCATAAGAATCAGCACCTTAATCCACATCTGTCTCACTGCATGGCCTGTATTCCTTTCGTGGTACCTGTGATGTCTCAGCTGCATGGGCTAGGTGACTCTCAGGAGAGAGTTTGGGTCCACAAGAAGGCTTCTGTACCCCAGCTGGGACAGTCCCTTTGGAGCTGATCTGTGCTGCAATTGTGACGTGTTCGTTCCAGTATAACAGGATGATGTGCACTTCTCTCCACTCTGCTGCTATGACCTAGTCCAAGTCTTCATCACCTCTTGCCTCAATTATTGTAATTCCTCTTCCCTGCCTTATCCTTCTCCCTGTATATTTATTCTCAACAAGGCATCAGCACGATTCTCTTGAAAGTCAGAAGATGTCACTCCTTCACTCAAAACCTTGTGGAGGAAAATCATTGTATTGTAACAGCTACAAAAAGGTGAAGATCTCGCTTCATGCTTCCCTTTCCCCTTCGCTTCCTTGAGTTCATGCTGGTCCAGCCACAACAACCTACTTTCATTTCTTTCAACTCAACAGGCATTCCTAGAATTGTATTTTTCCAGATAGTCTTTGGTTTATTCCCTCACTTCTACGTGTTCAAATATCACCCTCCAAGTGAGCTCTCTCTTCATGGCTCTGATGAGCGTTACGTTGCCCCTTCCCGGAAGTGTGCTCCCTTTACCTCTTCTATGTCTTATTTTTCCTTATAGAGCTTCTTGCCTACCACCATATTATGTTATTCATTTACATTTTTTTTGTTGTTGTTCACTGGTTCCCTGCACCTGTTACCACTGGACTACAAGTTTCATGAAAGTAGGATGTTAAAAAAATTAATAGAATTTATATTTTAGAGTAGATTTAGGTTTATAAAAAATATTAGACAGCAAGTACAGAGTTCCCATATCCTCTATCACCTCCTTCCTCTCCCTCTCCACCTCCTCTCCAATCCAACCCCTGGCAACCACTGATCTTTTTACTGTCTATAATATTGCCCTTTATAGAATGTCATATTGTTGGAATCATACAATATATAGTTTTTTTTTTCAGATTAGCTTCTTTCACTTAGCAGTATGCATTTTAAGTTTTCTCTATGTCTATACATGACTTGCTAGTTCATTTTTTATTGCTGAATAATATTCCACTGTATGGTTGTATTATGGTTTGTAATTCATCTATTGAAGGAAATTTTGGTTGTTTCCAAGTCTAGGTCGTTATGAATAAGGCTGTTATAGCATTGCTGTACAGTTTTTGTGTGGGCATATGTTTGAACTCATCTGGGTAAATACCAAGTGGTGCAATTGTTGGATCAGATGGTAAGAATATATTTGTTTGTTTTTTTGATTTTTAAAAATGTTTTTATTTACTTTTGAGAGAGACAGAGACAGAGCACAAGTGGGAGAGGGGCAGAGAGAAAGGGAGACACAGAATCCAAAGCAGGCTCCAGGCTGTGAGCTGTTAGCACAGAACCCAATGCAGGGCTCAAGCTCATGTACTGCAAGATCATGACCTGAGCAGAAGTGAGAGACTCAGCTGACTGAGCCACCCAGGCACCCCTGAATATGTTTGGTTTTATAAGAAACACAAACTGGACTTCAAAGTGGCTGTATAATTTGGCATCCCACCAGCAATGAATGGGAGTTCCTGTTGCTCCACATCCTCATCAGCATTTGGTGGTGTCAGTATTTTGGATTTTGTACATTCTTATAGGTATGTAGGTATATCTTCCTATTGTTCTACTTTGCATTTCCCCAATGGTATATGATGTGGGATATCTTTTCATGTGCTTATTTGCCATCTGTATATCTCCTTTGGTGAGGTGTCTGTTCAGATATCTTGCCCATTTTTTAGTTCTGTTATTTGTTTTCTTGTTGTTGAATTTTAAGAATTCTTTGCATGTTTTGGATAACGGTCTTTAACAGGTTGCTTTTGCAAAATTTTCTACCAGTCTGTGGCTTGTTTTCTCATTCTTTTAACAATGTCTTTCACAGAGCAGGAGTTGTCAGTTGTAAGGAAGTCCAACTTATTCAATTTTTTTCTTTCATGAACTGTGAGTTTGGCATGAGAGTAGAGTGTTTCACCTGCTTTTTTCATGGCTTTATCCTTAGCTCGTAAAACATTTCTTGGTGCATAGTAAGGACCCAATAAATATTTGTGAATGACCAAATGCTGTTACCTTAGGGAATTACATGTTTTCTTTTTCTTCCAAGGGAAATATTCATTTACTGCATTACCCTTGAGAAGCAACTCCAGCCCAAAGCCCATCTAGTCTACTGAAGGATCCATAATGTGGGTGTGAACATTACCTACTGCATGATGGAATAGCAGCAGTTTAGGGTGTGTACATTTCTTTTTTTAGAATGATAAGGCTTTGGGTCTTCCTTTGTCTAAGCACCTTTGGTTAATGTGGATTTTCACTCTCTCAGGTTAGAATAAAAATGAAATAAGGGCGCCTGGGTGGCTCATTCTGTTAAGCATCTGACTTTGACTCAGGTCATGATCTCATCGCTTGTGGGTTCGAGCCCCACATCAGGATCTGTGCTGATGGCTCAGAGCCTGGACCCTGCTTTGGATTCTGTTCTCCATCTTTTGTCTGCCCCTTCCCTACTTGCGCTCTGTCTCTTTCTCTCTCAAAAAAAGTAAATAAAGAAAAAAATATTTAATGGAATAATAAGGCCAGATTTTACGATGACACATAATATACTAAGTACATAAAACTAAAACATGGATTTGCCTTTATGAAAGAGTAAGCTGTTCTTGTCTGTGGGTGAGATGGAGCATGATTTTGATTTCCTTAAAGAAGTATGTTTGTGAAAGTGAATTGCTGAGTAGTGTCAAGAGAATGTGACCCACCAATAATTGAGCCCCCATCTACTAAAAGCAAGACAATGGCCTTCCTTCCTCTCCCTCCCTTCCTCCCTCTCTTCCTTTTCTTTCTCTCTCTCTCTCTCTCTTCCTTCCTTCCTTCCTTCCTTCCTTCCTTCCTTCCTTCCTTCCTTCCCTCTCTGTCTTTCCTTATCTCTCTTTTCTTTCTTTCATTCCTTCTCTCTCTCTTTCTTTCTTTCCTTCCTTCTTTTTTCCAACTTTCATTTTTCCTTCTCTCTCTCTCTCTCTCTCTCTCTGGAGAAGAGAATTCAACAAACTTTGATTACATCATGTGGAGATAAAGGGGAAAAATATCAATCCATAAAAATGTGTAGATGGGTGAAATTCTATAGTATAAGTGGGAAGTGATAAGAATAAAAAATGGTCTTGAATTTGTTATTCATGACTAAGATGTGAAGGAGGGGAAATGCAACATAATCTTTGAGAGGGAGAGAGAGAGAGAGAAAGAGAGAGACTGAGGTCAAGAGGAGAAGCCTGATGGGCCTTTGTCACCATCACCATTATCCACCATCGGATTTTGGAAACACTAGGTGCATTGCACTGCACTGGTGCTAGAGTTTTAACTTATGATTTATAAGATTTTTTAAAGGGAAGAATCGTTTGCCTTAAGTATGAAAAAGACTTTGGCTTTTCACCATGTCTCCACCCCATCAATGAACAGAAACATGAATTCCTGGGAGGTACTAGGATAAGACACAGGAAAGGTGACATCCTTCCATTAACAGTTTTGATTTTGTCATTGTGAGGAGACAAAGCTGAAGCTGAAAGCAGCCCAGGGCAGTCTAACCTGCACTAACGCTCACCCTAGAGTATGGCGTTCTTAGATCCTGGCTCTGGGTGTCTGCCTGTGTGGGATGTGGCTCCTGACAGGGGGCTTCTAAGGAAACAACCTGTGTTTATGGCACCTCTGGAGGTGCATGGGTTGGGGCTCCTCATCAAAGAACTTGCAGTTCAGCTGCAAGTTAGGTGACATCCTCTACCTGCTGGCACCTTTGGGATCAACTCTGTTTCTCAGCCAAGGCCACCTCTTCCCAGACAGCCCCTAGACAGGCTGTGTCCCAGAATCCCCATTGGGTTGGCCATGGTGTTATCAGATCAGCATTGTGGCCTGAAGCCCCCTTGCCTAATCCTGCTTCCTCCTCCTTCCCTGGCACCTAGGAGGGATCTGCCTGGTTGTCTGAAGTCTTGCTGCCCCGTTCTGCTCTGTTCCTTTCTGATGGTATACCAGCCTTGCCTCCAGGACGCAGTTGCACTCATGATGTCTCCTTGTCTGCTTCTCAGAGAACCTTGCTGGCACAGGGTCTTATTCATTTCTAAACGTTCTTTAAAAAAGA
Source organism: Hyaena hyaena (assembly GCF_003009895.1). NCBI lineage: Eukaryota > Metazoa > Chordata > Mammalia > Carnivora > Hyaenidae > Hyaena > Hyaena hyaena. The sequence goes on from NW_024080765.1 coordinate 514,429, forward strand.
AAAGCCCCCCCCCCCCAAAAAAAAAAAAAACTGTCCGTATAAATCAAGTTTATTGTAAACAGTAGTCTAGAAGTATATGATAGAGAGGTAGGCACTGTATAGAGGTATTCACATCTAACAAGCAGCAGATAAATTCTCCTCACCAATTCTTTCCAATCTCCATTATAATCCTTGCAGGAGTGTTCGATTTGGGGTACATCTCACTCCCCACTTACCTAGGCATATACACATACTGACAATTTTGTATTACACATGTAACTCCAGACTATAGGTGTTGTTTTGCACCTGGATTATTATTATTATTATTTTACTTAGTAATATGTCTTGAGGATTTTTCAATGCCAGGACAATAAATCTGCATCCATCTTTTGGACAGCTGCATAATATTCTATTGTGTGGACATTCATGCAGGTTTCTTTTTCTTTCCATCCTTCTATTTCCTTGTTTTTCATTCTTCCTTTTTTTTTCCTCCTTACAAAAAAATATATAGAAATTGCAGACAGTAACACAAATTCAAACTAGGTATAGGCCACATTTTTTAATTTTATCTTAAATGAGGGCAAGAACCAGGGAGGGCTGGAGGAAGAGGGAGAGCGAGAATCTCAAGCAGGCTCCACGCTCAGTGCAGAGCTTGGCTCGGGCTCAATTTCACTAACTGTGAGATCATGACCTGAACTGAAATCAAGAGTTGGATGCTCAACCGATTGAGCAGCCCAGACCCCACAAGAGACCCCTCCTCTAACACTTCTTAATTTTTCCTCTTTTAATGGTTTCCATGATAGCTTTTGGTGCTATACTTCTATTTATTTTTTTAAGTTTCTATCAAAATAATAGTTACCATAACTAAGAAAGGAAACAGCAATAAAGACTTATAATGAGTAACATCATTTCTGAAGGGGCCCATAGAATGGAAGGAAGGCACAGACATGTGCTCAGTTCACCATCTTGAACCCAAAATCTGATGATGTGGGAAGACATCATGGCTAATACTCAGTGGGAAGTATCAGTTCTAATCCTGTTCTGTCACCTCCTGACTGTGCAGCCTTGGGTTCTTGTGCCTCATTTTTCTTGCCTCTAAAATTAGAATACAATAGTATCTAGTTTGTAGGATTTCCATGAATTGGAAAGAATGGCCTGCATTGTGTAATATATCAGGATTTGGGCTCCATCTTTAGCACACACTGACCACATGATGACCATATTATCCTGGACTTCTCAGATATCAGTAAAAATGGGACTGGTCAGAAATTCCCTCCTAAAGTTACATGAGGATTCAATTAATGAAATAACAACATAAAAGTATCTAGTATATCACAGGCACTCCATAAATGTTTGTTTCTCTCTTTCAATCCTGTTACGAACAGACGATTGCCCTAGACCTGAGGATCGTATGTAGTTTTCCCAAGTATCACTGACAGCTCATAAGGGTCTCAATTGCTTAAGGAATGTTTGTGGGGTCTACAATCATTGTATAATCCAAAACCTTTAGTCCATTTTCTTGGTGAAGTTTATTTTTGTTTATTTTGGGAGAGAGAGAAGGAGAAGAAATGGGGGAGGGACAGAGAGAGAGACCGAATCTCACAGAGTCTGATGCAGGGCTTGAACTCATGAACCATGAGATCATGATCTGAACTGAAATTAAGAGTTGGACGCTTAACCATCTGAGCTTCCCAGGCACCCCAAAACTTTGGTCTTTGATAAAGAAGAAAAACATTTCTGATTCTAACACTGACAGAGAAATATAATTTTATTTAATTTTCATGAACATTATTGTTTTCTTGGTGATTAACTCTTCCAAGTGTTAAAATTAATTATAGTTGACTTTCTTCAAGTCGTATATATTTATGATTTTGATGAATTTGAAGAAGCATTCTAAAAATGAAGAAACCTGAAGATTTAGTATAATATTTGCTTACTTACCAGTTTTCCTCACATGTTTATTAGGATTAATACTAAACTTAAAAAATTTCCAATTATACTACTGCAATAAAAGATCATCTGTTGCAGTTTCTAACACTTATGATGCAGTGCAAGAAGATATTCTAAATTTCTACTTGATTGTCCAAATAAATAGGTCAGTTGATTCTGGGCACATTGCCCATTTCATGGAAGGATCATAACTAAAAGAAATACCAGCATCAGTATCATAAAAAATGATCAATTTTGGGTATTTAGAAAAGTAACTACAGTGTAGAAAAAAGAGTCTTGAAGACAAAAGCATATTTGATGTTGGTACTATTTGAATTATTTTCTGCCTTTCATGTCTCTGGCTGGCTGAATTTGGATGAGTCTTGGCATACCAGGTATTTTAGGCTGGTTTTCCTAAAAGTCAACCCTCAATCAAGGATGCCAGTATAGCCAATTTATTAAGAACATGCTTCCAGGGAAACTAGTAAGGAAGTGGATGTTAGGACAGGAAGTAGGAGGGTGCCGAGCCAGGGTGTGCTTTTAGCCTGGTTCTCAGTGTGCTTCCACAGATGAATTCCCTAGAATGCACTCCTGAAAGAGTCCTGGCCTGAGTGTGAAGAGCTTTTAGATTTCCTCATCAGTCAGTCCCTGGATCTGTGATTGCCCAGACTTCCAGCTACAGAGACAGCAGATCTTGTGGTTTGAAGACTGTTCCCTCCAGAATGTTACAGACGTGAGCCATTGGATTCAAAGCACACAGCACCTAGGGGAGGGTGCACAGACCTGGTACCAAGAACTAGGGAATCTGGACCAGGGACAGTGTCCACACTGAGCAAGATTCTTAAAATTCGAACTTGAATTCTAAGCCAATGGAGGCTAATCAATGGTAGAGGGGCAGAAAGCTAGAGATGTTTCTGGTAATACATATATAGCAGGGGGGAAAATCTTGGAGATTTATTCAGATTCACTGTGAAAATTTTATCTATTTACATGTACTTCTAGAATACTCAAGTCTGGGGAAACAAAAGTCATTGTAACATGTTCTACTGTGGACAAAAAGGGAATAGAGAGGGAATAGCAAAGAATGAGAAAGGCCTTTCATAGACTACTTGATGCATTCAGTTAAAACTCTGAATTATGACAACATGAGTTAGGTCTACAATAAACACAAATTCTATCAGTCTGTTAATGTGCATCCTCTGTCACCCACGAAGGACACAGCTTCTCAAACCGATGCATGGAGAGCTTGCTAAAACATCAATTTCCCAGATCTCACACTCAGGGATTTTGATTCAGGATGTCTTGGAATGACTAAAATGAACAACTCAGGAAACAACAGATGTTGGTGAGGATGTGGTGAAAGGGGAACACTCTTATACTGTTGGTGGGAGTACAAACTGGTGCAGCCACTCTGGAAAACAGTATGGAGTTTTCTCAAAAAATTAAAAATGGAACTACCCTATGACCCAGGAATTACACTACCAGGTATTTATCCAAAGAATACAAAAATGCTAATTCGAAGCGGCACATGTACCCCAATGTTTATTGCAGTGCTATCAATAATGGCCATATTATGGAAAGATCCCAAATGTCCATTGACTGATAAATGGATATATGTGTGTGTGTGTGTGCGCGCGCGTGCACGTGCATGCCTGCGCAACGGAATATTACTCAGCAATCAAAAAGAATGAAATCTTGCCATTTGCATCAACGTGAGTGGAACTGGAGTGTATTATGCTAAGTGAAATAAGTCAGTCAGAGAAAAACAAATACCATAGGATTTCATTCCTATATGGAATTTAAGAAACACAACAGATGAGCATAAGGGAAGGGAAGGAAAAAGAAGATACAAGTAGAGAGGAAGGCAAAGAATAAAAGACTCTGGAATACAGAGAACTATCGGAGGGTTGCTGAAGTGGAAGCGGGTGGGGGGATGGGCTAAATGAGTGATGAGCATTAAGGAGGGCACTTTTTTTTTTTTTTACAAATACTTTATTGTCAAGTTGGTTTCCATATAACACCCAGTGCTCATCCCCACAAGTGCCCTCCTCCATTCCCATCCCCCCTCCCCCCCACATCCATCAGTCCTCAGTTTTTGTCAGCATTCAAGAGTCTCTCATGGTTTGCCTCTCTCCCTTTCCCCCACCATTTCCCCCCTTCTTTTCCCCCATGGTCCTCAGTTAAGTTCCTCCTAATCCTCCTATACGTGCAAACATATGATATTTGTCCTTCTCTGCCTGACTTATTTCGCTCAGCATAACACCCTCAAGGTCCATCCATGTTGCTCCACATGGCCAGATTTCATTGTTTCTCATTGCCATGTAGTATTCCATGGTATAGATAAACCACTTGTTGAGATGAGCACTGGCTGTTACATGGAAGTGATGACTCACTGGGTTCTCTTCCTGAAACCAATAATAAACTGTATGTTAACTAACTTGAATTTAAATTGAAAAAATTAAATGAAAAAGATAAATAAAAGAAGGGTCTGAGAATTTGCGTTGTTAAGAAGTTTCCGGGTGATGCAGACACTTTTGTTCCTTGGGCCATATTTAAGCTACATCATCAACGTAGAAGCTTTTGCATATGCTTGTCTAGTATTGAATTTATTTTTAATGGAAAGCTACAGTAAGCACTGGCCCATCAGAGTCATCGTTCTAGAGTCACCTAATTGATAGATTAGCTTTGCTTTTTCTTCTTTATCCTGAGGTCAATATTTTGATGTGACTATTTTAATAAGGTGAGAAAGTAACTTCACTGGTTCATTATACCTGTTACAGAGATGTCCACACATGCATCTTTAATTGAGTACTAAGGGATCTTAGAAGCTACTACCTTGCTGATCACTCTTGGTTAGTTAACAAAATAAAGCATGCATTTTTGTGTCTTTGCTTTCAACAACATAGGCTTCTTTTGTCCAAGTGAAGTAGAAAATCTAGTATTTTGGTATCATTTCTAGGGTGCCATTAGATCTATCTGGAGCAGTCCAAATGTATTCTCAAGTAATATTGTTTTATCTGTTAAGATCTTAAGCTAAACTGTTAATTGGCTAGAGATTTTCAACCTTAGTAGGAACTTCTGACTTTCTTAATTCCATTCGCATTTCTGATCGATGCTCTCCCTATAGGTGTCAAGGATCACCTACGCTCCAGGGTCAATAGGAAAATTGGTTTTCTAGAGCAGGGATAGAAGGATTGCAAATAGAAACAAACATGGGAAAACTCAGAATTGTGGTGCTTCTTATACAGGAGGAGGTGTGGACCCCTTGTGCTCCTGGGGTTCAGCAAAATACAGTTTAAAAACAATCACACTACCTTTTAAGTGATATTACTTAAAGTGATAACTTTGTGCCCATAGATTTTGCACATGTAAGAAGAAATGCAGGGACTGAGATAGTACTGCAACTGCAATACTCAGTTGCAAAATGATTAACAAGGAAACTTAGAATATGTTTACTGCCTATTAATTTATTTTAGGTTACAGATGACATAAAAGTGAAAGTAAGGGAATATTCTTATTGAATACTCACAGGTATGATAATAAACCTACTGACCTCCATTATCCTATTTGAAAATCATGTTCTGGTGGGTCTTTGGATTATGTTCTCTCCTTGGATTGATTCTCCATTTCGTCTACCATGGGGCAGTTATAGTGAGAAGACTGGTCCTTCTCTCTTCTGAAGGAGTCGTATCTCTGCCTTGACTCTTTCTTCCACCATGTTAGAAGGTCATTTGGGGTTGGGCTCAGAGGGCACGGGAGCAGACCCGTTAGGGCAGCTCTGTTCTAGGTGTTAGGGAAATTCATTTTCCCTGAAGTTCAACTTTTCAAGCCTTTTATTGATAAACCTTGAGGCTACAATGAGACTACAAGCAAAGGGGCAATGTCTGAACAGATTGATCTAACTACTTTTATTTTCCTAATCACTTTATTAAGGTATAATTGACATGTGAAAAGCTGTATGTATTTAATATAACAACTTGATGGTTTAGGGATAAGCATAAAAATAAAACCCATAAATTTTCACACAGAAACACCCATAACCTGCCAAAATTTCCTCACATCCCCACGATTATTATTGCTACTAATTTATTGGTATGTGGTGTGTGTGTGTGTGTGTGTGTGTGTGTGTGTGTGTTGGAAAAACATGTAACATAATATCTGCCCTCCTGGAAAAATTTAAGTATACAATATAGTATTGTTGGCTGTAGGCACTATAAAAAGAGCTCCAAAACTTATTTATGTTGCATAAAACTTTGTACTCTTTATTTATTTATTTATTTATTACAAATAGTTTATTGTCAAATTAGTTTCCACATAACACCCAGTGCTCATCCCCACAAGTGCCCTCCTCCATGCCCATCCCCCCTCCCCCCCACATCCATCAGTCCTCAGTTTTTGTCAGCATTCAAGGGTCTCTCATGGTTTGCCTCCCTCCCTCTCCCCCACCATTTCCCCCCTTCTTCTCCCCCTTGTTCCTCAGTTAAGTTCCTCCTAATCCTCCTATACGTGCAAACATATGGTATCTGTCCTTCTCTGCCTGACTTATTTCGCTCAGCATAACACCCTCAAGGTCCATCCATGTTGCTACACGTGGCCGGATTTCGTTGTTTCTCACTGCCATGGAGTATTCCATGGTATAGATAAACCACATCTTCTTGATCCATTCGTCCGTTGATGGACACTTAGGCTCTTTCCATGTTTTGGCTATTGTGGAGAGTGCTGCTATGAACATTGGGGTACATGTGCTCCCATGCATCAGCATTTCTGTAAAAACTTTGTACTCTTTGATCATGACCGCTCCATTTTCCCCTCCCCCCAACTTCTAGTAACCATCATTCTACTCTCTGCTGCCATGAATTTCAGTATTTTACGTCTCACATATAAGTGAGACCATACAGTAGTTGTCCTTCTGTGTCTGGCTTATTTCACTTAGGATAATGCCCTCCAGGTTCCTCCATGTTGTAAATAGTAAATTTCTTTTTTAAAGCTGATGTATATGGACACTGAGGTTATTTCCATATTATGTCCAACTACTTCAAGTTCAGGCAAAAAAAGTCTTCAAATCTTACCAAGGAACTAACTTTCATCAAAAAGTAAAAGAGTATAGTGTGATTTGGGGCTAAGGATTAGTTTTAAATTATAAAAAGGTGTGTGTCTGTGTGTGTAAGGTAAGAGGTATGTTAGTGAGCTAGGGACATCTAGGGTGATGGAATGACCCAAAGGATCTTGGTGAAACCCACCATGGCAAATAAGACACCTGGATCTATATATGAGTGTAGTTTTCTGCCACAGAGGCACGGCACTGCCTTGTATTGTGAAAATGGATGCTCCGATTACAGAAAAATCATGGAAGCATTTTCCATTTCTCTACTATTTAAAATTCAAACTTCTGACATTAGCGTGGTTTGCTGACAGGTCAGCAAGGTTCCCAAGGTTTTCATTTTATATGAACTGAACTTTTATTCAGTATGGGTTAAGTGAGTGAATGTTCTAGAGGAATGCTCTAAGACAAGGAAATTTGGTTAGGATTATACAGCAAAGACAAGAGAGTCTTTGAAACCATGGGCATTCCTTCAACTTGAAACTACAATTATGAAAGTATATAACTGCAAAATCATAGCATCAGTCCCAACCCCAAAGAATATTCAATGGACATTTGAATATTTTCTATGATGTCAACCCACATTAGCAACATATCATCTAAAAACCTGAGCTCCTTGGAGATTTCCTGACTGTAGTTATTACAAAAGTCTTTTTTCCTTCTTACCTGGATTATTTAGAATTGCTTTTTGGAGTAACAATCCACTCCAAAGTATTTGGAGTAACTTTCCACTCCAAAGTATTAAGTACTACTAAAAGTCTCAAGTCTCATATGATGGAATCATGACTTGAGTATTTTCAGTCCCATTTTCCTAATGTTGATGATCCCAATGACCTTCTCCCGATTTTCAAAAACTAATAGGGCCACTTTCCGCCTACCTTGTCATGAGCTTACTTCTAGGTGCAGGTCAGAATTAGGTCCACGGCTTTTGTTTCTTAAGCAATTGCCATCTTCAGGAGATGGCTTTTCACTTGAGTTTTCCAGTAAACCTTATTTTATAGTTGCTATAGTTTCTTTCGAGTTTTGTAATCTGAACTGAAACTCGGGGAACTCTAGAGAAGGCAATGAGAGTCACTAAATAAATATTAATCCTGATATAAGCAATAGCCTCTATATCTTTCACAGAGGAGGGAGGCTTACCAGATTTTCTTAAGGAATTTTATAATGGAGGATTTGAAGCACACAAGTAATGAGTATATTGTCACCAAAGTTTTTGCAAGACTATGTATGGATGTGGACATCAGGAAACATGCTTATTTTAATTCAGGAACTTTACAGAAGAAGCAGAATTATATACTACTTAGATACAGGTAAACGCTGATTTTATTTATTTTTTAAGTAGGCTTCATGCCCAGCCCAGTGCCCCACACGGGGCTTGAACTCGCAACCCTGAGATCAAGACCTGAGCTGAGATCACGAATCAGACACTTAACCGGCTGAGCCACCCAGGTGCCCTTAAGAGCTGGTTTTAAATTTCACCTGTGCAAAGAATTGGCAGTCCCAACTGTCTGGCATAAGCTGTTGGGAAGTGGGTGAGTGCTTTCAAAGTATTTACAGATGAAAAATGCAGAATGTTACTCTAAGCTTTGCAAAAAGTTATAGATCCATTTGGAATCTTTGCACTAAAATAGTAATTTGAGAAGAAAATTTTCCTCCTCCTTTAGCCAAGTAGGCAGTGGGAATATCACTGCCTATTCCAGAATTATGTAATTTATCACACTTTTAGGAATCAAGTACTTTTTTAAAATTAATGTGCTAATGCATTTATTTTCAGAGGTTGGGCAAAATTAAAATAAGCCCCAAGCTCTGGTGGTCCTCAGGCTTCCCCAGCCTGTCTTCTTGTGGATGTTCTTTTATGTATTTATTTTGGGGGAGGGAGAGTGCGAGAGCATAAGCAAGGGAGGGGTAGAGAGAGAAGGCAAGAGAGAATCTGCTTGAAGAGTTTCTTAATGCAATCCATAGGAATGGCACACATACACCTTCATCTCCGAAGCAGTCAAAGAACAAAACTGCTCTCTGAGGAGACAAGCTTGGATCATGTTCCCCCAACCTTCTCCCCAAAAAATGTGCCCTGAATTCATTCTGGTAAACAGAAAGAGAAATCAGACACAGCCTCGCACACTCCGGATTTGTGCTCTAAAATGATGAAATGAATGAGGAGGAAGGGGCTCTGACACATCTCTCAGTCACAGGCACTGGCTTGTCACACATCTGTCCAAGTCACAATCAACCCAAGAACTTCATATCTTTCAGGTAATAGAGAATTTCTCTTTCAGGTAGACTTAAAGAAATGAATTAAGGCTTGTCAGTCTGATTTTAAACAGACAGAACTCCAGCTTAAATCTTCTCCCTGGAAGATAGATGGATATCCAGAATCATAAGTTCAGGAAGTGGTATTCATTGGCTATAAGAGCTGATGAGATAGAAAAAAGGATAAAAGATCTCCAAGGGACATCAACCGATTGGCTTTCTCTTTGAAACTCTCTCCCTCTGCATGATCTGGAGGCTTATCCAAAGCTGGGGTGCCTGGCGCAGTCCCTGCCTTTTCTGTCTTTCCGTCTGCCATCGCTACAGCGCTCGCCTCGGAGTCCAGAAAAGACCCATCCCACTTGCTTTTGTTTGGATGTCTGTACTAATGAAAGTCGTGCATTGTTTTGTGTGTTTCCCTCAGTGGGCATGAAATGTTCTACTTCTGCGTAGGTAAAATAACAAAATCAAACCACGAGGAGGCAATGGCATCTATTAGAAATGCAATGTGCCACATGCAGCCCTGCCTCTAAGTTTTCCTGATTATCTGGGCTGGCCGGGCCAGGCAACAGTCAGGAACCCAGAAGCAGGTAAGAGCCACTCAGGTGAGGGGGTGATGTATCACAATATGTGGAGGAACTATTAGTCCGTGACTTTATGAAAAAGCAAACATAAATCAGTCGATTGCAACACACTGTGGAATTAGAATTGTGTAAGTTAAAATTTTTTTAATGTCTTATTTATTTATTTTGAGAGAGAGCAAGAGTGAGCACGTGGGAGAGGGGAAGAGAGAGAAGGAGAGAGTCCCAGACAGGCTTTGCACTGTCAGTGCAGAGACTGATGTGGGACTGGATCTCATGACCCTGGGATCTTGACCTGAGCCAAAATCAAGAGTCAGATGCTCAACCGACTGAGCCACTTCATTATGTGTGTTTTATAATGAAGGGGACCGTACATATAGAAACATCAAGGATGATAAAACCGGATTCTCCTCATGAAGAAAAGTCCTGACAGGCCTAAGAAGCTAGAGGAACCTTCACTCTGCCACTTCCCACAAAAAAATGTTGACGGAAAACATCTGGCCAGAAAGGCAAAGCAGAAAACAGTTCTAACGGTAGTCAAATTTTCAAAGGACAGCTAGGCCTGTGGGAGAGTGACAGTGAAATGTAAAATAAAAGCATCTCCTGGGAGATTCTTCCCATTTTAGGTCAGCTCTGAAGCCTGGAGTTGTTCTGAACAGTGCATGGCCCCCGGCCGTCTCATGAAATCTGGAAGCCTCCAGTGTCTCTGTGGAACCAAGCAGAGCCCCCTGTGCCTGCACAGTGAAACGCCCTTGTAAGCCAGAGTCGCCTGAGCCCACATGCCCACGATCCACAGGCAGGCTGCTCCATGCACATACTGTGCTCTGAAACTTTCTCTGGGTGCAGACTGGCTGAGGCCTCAGCCCTTCTCCAGCCGCGTGCCTGACTTGGTCTGTTGCACATCACTGCCCTCTGTGCCATTTTGGAGTCAGCACAAGCAACACCCGTGGTCTTTCTCATGGCTGTTTTACTGATCATGCTTTTCGTCAACACGTCTCTATCAAGGAGACAGTTTCATCGATTTCTCCTTTACTTGGTGGGGAACTAAAAACAGAGGGAGACGGGCATGTAAGACCGTGACGAGGTCCTCCATGGCTTGGCACCGTTCACAGGGTAATGGGGTTCCCATGCCTGCTGCCCACTGGAGAGGGAAGGAAAATGGGGAGCTTCTTGCTTGCATCCCCCACCTCTGCTGGCTCTGAGCAGTCTGATCTTACACGCACAGCTTGCAGGCTCTGTAACAGACAACCAGGACCTTCTCCCGTTGTTCCCCATTTGCCTTGTGGCCATGTGACATTTGTCGACTGGGAAGGTACACTTTGTGCCTAAGCGCAGAAGCAGAACCCGCAAGTAGTTTCCTTTGGAGGTGATGTCAGGGGACACTGCTGCTTAATCCTACTGGGGAACTCTGGAGGCCAGTGTCGACCAGATGGCTGGGAGTTACGCCACCCGAGGGTGAGGGTTAAGGTGTTTCTACCACTCCCTCCTCTCAGTCTTTGGTAGGGAGCTGCTGGCCCGGGCGAGGGGTGCTTCCAGCCTTCTTCCAAGACGGGCAAAGTGGGCTCTGGCAGCCAGAGGATGCATGAGGGCAGCCACAGGACACAAGATGACAGTCACAGGCAGGTGGAAGTCAGGCTGGTGTGCGTGCATGGGAGGAGTGGAGGAGCCTCTGCAAGACCTCTGGCTCTCCCTCCCCCGCCCCTACCCATCACAGTGTCCAGAGAGCTTTGTTTCAATAGCTGCCAGGCTGGACTTGGTTCAGGCACCTCTGACCAGATGGCCTGGGAAGGTCGGGCCCCGAATACAGGGCTGCTGCTGGCTTTGCTGGGGCTCAAAAGCCCTGTGAGGCTTTTGCAATGTTAGTCACTAATGGAACCCAAGCTGACTCAGCTCTGCAGAGATTGTCACTATCGGCCAAGTGGTGCCTTTAACACACCACGGGAAGTGCCCTACAACCAAGCCCATAGTCCTGACCCCCCAGTGTGCTTCTACTCTTTGCTCATGGCAGTTCCTGAGCATTTTGGAATTTCTGTGATATTTTTCTGGGAACGTCTGTGACTAGTCTCCATTAACTACCCTGGGCTTGACTGTTCATCAACCTACATTTACTGCAAAAGCGAGTCTGAGCTGTGTTCCGCAGAGTCTTGACAGGAGGAGCTTATGCACGTTGGTGGAGACTCAGGGCAGGAAGACGAGTCTGTACCTTCAAGGTCAGAACGAGGTGCAGTTTCCGGTTCCCAGCTTCCGGTGGGCTGCCTGTGGTCTTGAGCAAGGGAGTCCTTTGGAATGACTGTCAGGCAAAGATGGTGCCCAAAGTCTTAGCCCATGAGATCGTGGCCTCCAGGAAATAAGGAGAGTCGTGCCCCCTCTATTTCAGCCTCTGAAGCCTCAAGACAAAGAATTGTTGCTGTTTTTTAATTAATCAATCAATCAGCCAAGTAACACGTTAATTAGGCAACCACTGTTTGCCAACCCGAAGTGGCAGATGCTGAAGGAAGCTCACAGATGTTGGAAAGGCTTCTTGCCTTTGGCGAGTTTACAGCCCAGATGAAGAGACCAAATTTATAATGTGTGACTCTAAGGTAGCATGACTTAATTTTTAGAGAAAACATGCCAGAATTTTTACATGGCTAATTCCCCCTCATGTGTTCCTACATTAAAGTATTATTGTTTCCAATTATGTAATGGTTATTATTGTAGTTACACGGCTTTGCGCTGCAACATGTTTGTGGTAACGATGTTGGACAGCAGAACAGTAGAAATGAGATGATTTTTCTCAGCCACCACGTAACCTGAGGTTATTCTCCTTCATCACTGAATGGTGATGTAACAATTTTATTGACTACACACAGAGCTTGAAGAGGCAGTCAGAGAAAATGCTGACAGGGTTGGACCAGCCGCAGGGCAGGGAGGCGAATCTGTTTCTCGGTCACTGGACGATGTTATTGGAGCTTGTACGGAGCAGGGGATTTTACGTCAAAAAGCCTCGCCTATGATGATTCTTTTTTTACAGGGAGGAAAATTGACTTCTAGAGATATGAAGTACTTAACATCTACTGTGAGCCAAGTAATTTGTATGTATTTTAGCCTCACACGGTCCTATTGGGTAAATTTTGTCTTCCTCCATCTACCAGATGAGGAAACTGGCTCCGAGAGCTTGGATGACCCCCATGCCCTCTCTCCTGCTCCTAGAGGTCAAGACAGGATTGAATGAATGCTGGTCTCTGGGACCCGATAGTTAGTATAATGTCTGGCCTGGGCCTGGCGGGAAGTTTCTCTCAGCAAGGGCTGCAATTAATGGAGGCCCTGTCTCTTCATTTAGGCGTAGAGGAGAGTGTTGCCAAAAGCTGGTTTGGTTTCCAGAATTAACAGCGGTGGGTGCCTGCCAGGGGCTGAGCTGGGACCTTAGCCGGAGCGGCCACAGGTTTCCTCTCACATCTGTCCAGACGTGGAGGAGGTTGAGGTGACTAACCACCAAATCTGTGCTATCAACGTTGATTCAAACACCCAAATCCAATTCTTGGCGTGAGAGATACAGAGCAAGGCAGAGGAGGAGAAATGTCCTCATAAAAGAAAGGGCGCAGTGCGAATCCTGTTTCTTAGAAAGAATCTTAAGAAGTTCCTTCTTTTGTCTGCATTGTCATCAACTCTCTGCCTGCTGTGCTCGCTTTCTTTCTGCTACCCCTTCCCCTCAATATGCATCGAAACTTCTTTCTCCTCTTTTGTTCAGTTTAGCAGGAAAGATCTTTGGAGCCGAAGGAATGGGCGCCTTTAGCAAGCTCAGATATCAAATAATTTTTTCACCTCCCTGTAATTGAAATCACAGGATCAGGATTTGCTTCCGTCTGGCCAGCTCCTCTCTTGTTCTTTGGGATCACAGATGGAGTGGGGTGAGGGTGCTGTTGACCCCCCACGGCTTGTCATCTGACAGACGGACACCCCAGCCAGGAAGGGGTCTGACTCTTAGATGAATTCTTTTATCCTCAAAGGGGCTTCCTGCAAAGGAAACCATTAGTGTTTTGCTATTGGGTTTCTACTCCCCATGGTGTCTAAGAACCATTCATTTAATTTTGTGACATTTTGAGTGGATTTGGAGAGCTAAGCCCATTTGAAAAGGCCCGTTCCTGTCTGGGAGGACAGAGTGAATGCAAATAGAATCCCAATGGTCAGTCCACCGGCAGGCTGAGTGTGGGCCTGCCTGGCTCTGGGGGCATTTCTGGTCTCCCTTCAGCCTTGAGACGCAAGTCACGGGTTCTGGTCCTCAGAGTCGGTGGTGTGGAACCCAGCTCTTCCCTTGTCATGGCTGGGAACTGACCCCAGAATGTGAGAAAATTGGCCTGAAATTCGACAGCCAAAGCAGCTTAAGAAATCTCACGCATTAAAGAGAATGGTGCTGTACGCCTTCCCTGCATACTTATCTGGTGGACAAAGGTGAAGAGCACATGATCCAGGCTCTGCAAACCTGGATGGGAGGGCCAGCTCTGTCATCGCTGACTGCGTCACCTGGGTAAGGTCATGGTAAAAGGCTGTTAATAATTGTGGGAGTTATCGTCCCGTGGGGGGGTTATTCTGAGGCCAGAGATGAGACAGTTTATGTGAAATATTTAGCATGGTACTGGCATACAGTAAACTCACAGTAAGTGTTAGGTGTCACTAACGCCGTGTTTAATACTGCTTTTCCTTTTGTGCTAGTTATCCACAGTGATTTGTTGCATATCCCTTCTTTTACTAGACCAGCACTGTCCAATAAAATGTAATGCAAACCACACATGTAACTTTAAGTTCTTTAGTCGCCACGTTAAAAAAGTAAAAAATAGTAAAATAAGGTAAAATTAATTTTAATCATATCCTTAAACCCCTCAAATAAAAAATTATCATTTCAACACGTGATCAATATAAAACATTGTAATGAGATATTTTACATTCTTTTTAAAAAATCCCTGGTCCTTGGAATATTTGGCTAGTTACACGTACCGATCATCTCAATTCAGTTGAGCCTCATTTTAAGTCCTCAACAGTCACCCAGAGTTAGTGGCACTGACCCAAGCTCTGTCATTTATAGGGACTATGTACTCCTTGGCATTTGGGGGAAAAGAATGCCAAACCTCTCAAAGCAATTCTTTGATACCATTTTTTAATTTCGGTTTTTGCTTTCCTTTTAAGTCAATGTTGATACTTTGTGTTTTTCTAGATATTACTCTATTCTATTAAGATCTTTAAGTACAAAGATGTTTGACATATGATGCTCTTTTGATCTAAAAACTTCTATGTTTATGGTTATGTCCTATTTTTCATTCCTAATTTCACCAGACTAAAAGATGTTAAACCTGTTTACTTTAGCAAGGTATACAGTTACTCTTTGTTGGGCAATCTTAATGAATTTCCATTTTAACACAGACTGGGAAGTGTCTTTGTGTTTGGAGCCAGGAGGTCATGAATGGCCCTGGTTAGAGCAGATCTGGAGGCAGAGCTAAAATAGAAGCCATATGACTGTAGGCTGAGGGGGGAAAAAGAGCCAAGAATGTATAAATGTAGACTTTTCTAAAAAGAGATCCAAATAAGACACGTATGGGCAGCTGGAGCTGGAGGAGAGGTGGGGTTCAAGATTAAGAAATGACTGGTTAGGGGCACCTGCGTGGCTCAGTCGCTGGAGAGCCAACTTCAGCTCAGGACGGGATCTCACAGTTTCTGAGTTGAGCCCCATGTCTGGCTTGCTGCTGTCAGTGCAGAGCCCCGCTTCAGATCCTCTGTCCCCCTCTCTCTCTGCCTCTCCCCTGCTCACCCTCTCTCTCTCAAAAGTGAATACACTTTCAGAAAAAGAGAGACATGGCCAGCTCTTAAGTGGGTGGGCTGGCAGTCATCCTTGACTAATCCATCCAAACCTGTGCTCTCAGAGAGAGAACACCCTGCACATGAGCTCAAGAGCCATACCCTGATACAAGCTCGTATGGCAGCTTGTGTTCCTCCTTTCTAGCTCTTTCAATATTTGTCATGATATATTTATGATATTTTATATTCATTATATATCATCCCTCATTCACTAGACCCTAAACTCCTTGAAAGGGAGGGTCTTGTCTGTCTTCTTCACCAACAGATTTCTTGTACCTATTGTAGTGGTTGGTAAATAACCTCTAGGCTCCCAATAAATATTTCTTGAGTTGAAAAAAATGCAAAACTGCCTTTCAGCATTAGAAGGGAGATAGCAACAGGGTGTGGGGAAATTATCATCAGCTAGAAAGAGGGTGAAGTTATGAGAGAGAGAATAATTATAATGATATCTTTCGCAAAATGGATTAA
The DNA here is from genome assembly GCF_003009895.1 of Hyaena hyaena. Classification (NCBI taxonomy): domain Eukaryota; kingdom Metazoa; phylum Chordata; class Mammalia; order Carnivora; family Hyaenidae; genus Hyaena; species Hyaena hyaena. Next base: position 530,563 of record NW_024080765.1, read on the forward strand.
ATGTAACCAAGAACAAATACAAAAGGAAAATTATTAAGGAAGAAGAAGAGAAGAGACACCTGTTTTGAAGAGGATTAAAAGATTGCCTTATGGGTTTGTAGGTGAGAAACAGAAATTTGGGGCCACGATCTCCTGACAATCCTCACTGTCCTGATGACATGAGACAGGAGCTGATGTTCTCAGGGGTGCCTGAGGGAAATAGTAAAGGTCAGTTGCTGAAGGGGAGAGAGGAGTGGAAAAGACGTGGAAAAAGACAAGTGAAAGACCAGCAATGGACCTCGGGATTCAGCAGAAGATGGAGCGAATGGAAAGATTGTCTCTAGCCCATCAGCAGCCCCGTTGGTAGAGGAGGTGAGAGGGTTTGGGGGGCTAGCCCTGGGCTGTGGCCTGGGCAGGTAAGAAACGACAGCCAAGATGCTGCAATTATGGGAAGTGTCAAGGAACAGGAGAATGTGGGTCGGAGAGCTGGATATTGGAGTTTAAGTTCTCACAAGTGGAGTTGTTCTCAGTGACGGCTAGGTGCCTGGAGTGACCAGACAGTGGGTGGGTGAAGCCAACATACGTGAGGATGGAGTTTGGTATGGTTATTGTCTTGTATTAGGCCACGTGTTGGAAAGAAATGTTCAGGTTTCATGTCTCGATGACCATGTAGAGACAGGTGGTTGACAGATGCCAGAAGCAAGGAAAGGTGTAGCTGGAGGAAGGGGCAACCCCAAAACTGGAAGCTTCATATGAGGATGAAGAGCAAGCAGTGTGGCAGCTGCTTTGACAAACCAGGCAAATGCAGATGCTGGCTCTTACATCAATGTCCGGAAAGTCATTAAGACTTTTCGAGGTGCCCTCTGAATCAGTGTGGTGAGCTGCTGACATCCAGACTTTCTCAGACCTCCTTTCCATCCTTCTATCACCAGGCAGCTATACTGAGATTAATTAGCCCAAAGAGTCTCTACATTTGATTAAGCACCAGAGATTCTCATAGCCCAGAAAACTAAAAAGTTGAATGGAAACATGGAAAAAAAGAGTCAGAACTGACTCCTTGAAGTTACTGCCAACAACCAATGTGCTAAGGACTTTGTAGTTAAAGGACCCACGTCATTTCTCCATCTGAGGAATGTTTGTGCAAATAAAAATCAGTTTGTTCCTATTAGTGTTCTCATCAGCTTTGGTGGGGAGGGGTGGGCCATCCTTCATCTTAGACATTCAGGATCAGAAAGTGCATCCATGCTACTTAGGAAACATAAGTCAGCTTGGCCCCTGTCTCTCCTTTTCCCCAAGAGCATTTGTGAGTCACATTTTGTCCTTTGCTCCACTTGCTCTCTGTCAGCTTCCCATCAGTGACCCCAGACCACAAACACCATGTGTGAGGCCTTGGCAGGTGCATGAAGGTCTGCTGTGAAATTGACATCTGTCCTTGAATTCCCTGCTCAATGTTGGGAAAGTAAGAGAACTTTGCAAGCTTAGCAAATTTTCACACTTACCTGAGAGTGATAAAAATCTTAAGGGAAAAACACTATTTGGGATGTAGGCTAACATATCTTCAGATGAATCAGATATTCACCAGAGGCCTGGACAGCCATCAGTCAGTGACTGAGAGGTATGAAAGATCCATAGGAAATCTGGAGAAGAGTTGAGGGACTTGACAGACACAATCTGCTTTCTCTGAAGGTGCTGGGTTTGGGTTGCTGACTCATTTCTCTAGGAAGCGTGTGATTCTGCTATTTAATGAATACAAGAGAAAGGAGTGATTCACTGGAACCTGGCACATGGTCCGGTCCTGCCATTTCTTGGGAAGTCCTTTGGCACTCTGGCCCTAGTTTGCTCATCTGGGAAATGGAGCTAGTGGTCAAGATTAATGCTTTCAAATCGTGTTGCAGTATGAAAACCTGGGGAGTGCCTCAGCACACCTCATGCCTCGTGTTCTTATTTCTTTGGCTTTCAGACTCTCCCATCTCATGGCCTGGCCTTTGATACTTGTCTTTGGTGACTCATTTCAGTCCCTGTCTTGGTTTTTTGGATCTTGTCTCAACACTCAGCTCTTACCTAGATTCATTCTTCCAACATAAGGATGCCTATAAAGCCTCCAGAATTGGATCCCTCTTCATTTTCTAAAGGGAACTCAGACATCCAGTATTAGAACTCCTCTGATTTCCTGGAGGGGTACCCATCTGAAACCTGAACCATCTACCACACCTAGTTCTCACCTTGTCACTAGTAAATAATCACCTCCAGGACCATGCGAGATACATTCCAGAGCAGCTGTGGCTCCGGCTGGGCTCACAAAGGCCTCAGTGGAGAACTGTATGATGATCTAGCTTCAAGGAGTGAGCACTCTGACAGCTCAGCCCTGTCTATGTTTTGACCTAGAAATGTGTTCTGGAGCCTTTTCCCTCAGGACTGCCATGTCCAATTGCGTACCACATGTCTCTGGGAGGTGTTTTTCATATATTCTATGATGCAAACGGTATCCCTTAGGGCTACATGGGACATAGCTTGCTTGGCCGTATGTAGCAGATTGTTCCTTATTACTCCTGGAACAGATCCTTCCCCAAGGCTGTTGAGGAAAGAATGCATTTTTTTAAAAATTTTAAATGTTTATTTTTGCAAGAGATATATATATAAAGAGAGAATGAGAGACAGAGACAGAGAGAGAGAGAGAGAGAGAGAACAAGTGTGGGAGAGGCAGAGAGCAAGAGGAAGACACAGAATCTCAGGCAGGTTCCAAGCTCTGAGCTGTCAGCACAGAGCCCAACGCAGGGCTCGAACTCACAAACCACAGAATCATGACCTGGGCCACTTAACTGACTGAGCCACCCAGGCACCCCGAGAATGCACAGTTTTTATCAGGAGGGCAGAATATTGGGGGTGTGAAGTTGGGCCCCCTCAATGGCTTACAGGCAGTACCTTAAACGGTTACAGTATATTGTGACAACATGATATGGTGACTGATACTTAAAGTTCAGCCACTGTCAGGTGATGTGGGCCATGCTCTTCAGATGGTTCAACTTTGACATTATCAATGACCTAACAACCCACACCGATGAGCAGAAAACAAAGGTAAATTCAGAACCCCAAGAAACCCTCTGGACTGGGAAGCTTTCAACCCTCTGAGACTGTATAACAGTTGATGGCAGTGACGGAGTGAGAGCAGCAGACAAATGTTTACTCACAACAGTTCCCAGCTGAGATCCATCCAGGGGCAGAACTCACAGAGAGCTAGGTCTCCAAAACAGAAGGCTCTATTCTCCTGGAGGAAAAGACTGTATCTAAAGACTGTGGCTAGGCCTCAGCTGGTCCATGGAAGCTCTTCTGGACCTATGTCAGACATGGCACCTTCCAGTTCCGATCTCCCTATTATCATACGAGGGTGGAGATCTTCATCTGTTTGCACACTCATCTGTCCCAAGGCCTGGGACACAGTGGGTGCTCAATAAATCTTGAATGAATGTATCATTACTCAGCAATAGGTCAATGATGAGCCCTGGACTCTCAAAGAATGTATGCATCTATTTCTGTCCTAGGATATCATTACAATGCATTCTTTTGGGGACCCACCTCTCCCATAACAGAGACAATTTCAATCTAACCTTGAATGTTGGTCATGTATCTTCATAAATTTAACTTCTCTGTCCATTATAGAGATTGAGTAAACAGACAATCCAGATTCTTGACCTACAACCATGACTACTACCCCACAATATTTCTTCCTCCCTCCTTCCCATCCTTCCTTCCTTCCTTTTCTTTTTTCTTCTTTCTACCCTTATTGCTTTCTCCTTTCTTTCCTTTTGCATTTAAAAACATGTTTATTTATTTATTTTGAGAGAAAGCATGAGTAGGAGAGAGGCAGAGAGAGAGGGAAAGAGAGAATCCCAAGGAGGATTCACACTAGGATGGAGCCCAAAGCAGGGTTTGATCTCATGACCATGAGTCAGACACTTAACTGACTGAGCCACCCAGGTGCCCCTTCTTTTGTCTTTAGGGAACATGATCCAAAGCAGTCCACCTCTGGACTCACTGGTCCACTTCCCAGTACCACATGGAGTCCATCAACAGGTCCATTAATATATCCCCATCAGAGAAATAGTACCAGGCAAGCCCTCAGCCACCGAAGATGTAGCCCACAAAAGTTTATTTTCTATACCGGTAGTATGAGGAAGAATGGTCCCCAAAGATATCTAGGTCCTAATCCATAGAACCAGTGAATATTGCCTTACACGGCAAAAAGGACTATGCAGATGTGATTAAATTAGGTTCTTGAGATGGGGAGATTATCCTACACAATTTGGAAGGGCCCAGTGTAATAGCAAGTGTCCTCTTAAGAGAGAAGCTGTGGGAGATCAGGTTATAGAAGAGAAAAAGACAATGTGAAGACAGAAGCAGAGGCTGGAGTGATACAGCTACAAACCAAGGAATGTCAGCAACCACCAAAAGCTGGAAGAGGCGTCAGATTCTCTGCTAGTGCCTCCGGAAGGAACCAGCCTTGCCAACACTTTGATTTTAGCCTCATAAGACTCATCTTGGACTTCTGGTCTCCAGACCTGTTAAGAGAGTAGTTCTTTGTTGTTTTACACCACTAAGCTTATGGGAATTTGTTACAGTAGCAGTGAGAACCCAATATAACCTCCACATGAATATATTTGCTCCTTTTTCAGGTGATGACAGGTACATCATACATTTCTGAGCACTGTTTTTAACCAATCAGCCATTCAGTTTCTGTAGGACTACAAATTGCTCAAAAGAATGAAATATACCCTCTGACCTCTCCGTTAGGAACATCTTTCACAGTAAGGTCTGCACCAGAAGCCCATGTCGGCAACTCTGCCACTCAGGCCAATTTTTAGCCAACGTCTGGCACCAATCAGGTTTCCAACAGGCCTGCCCACTCCAGCCTTACAAGAACGTGTGTATCTGTGGCTTGAAAATGAAGGGTTCTCCTCCCAACAAAATCCATGCTTTTAGAAGACAGCTCCCTGGCCTTCACCCAGGACCAATTATTTTCACTACTGGAGAGTATGTGTCTTGTGGTCGATCCTTTCCTTCTCTGCATGACTTTGGAGAACTTCATTGTTTACTAGTGTCTTTCATGTGAGGCAAAGAGAGCAAATAAGATAGGCTCACAAACTTGCAACTAGAAGATGAATAGTTCTGGAGATCTGGTGCACAGCATAGTGATTATAGTCAACAATACTGTATTACATACTTCAAGTTGCTAAGACACTAGCTCCTAAATATTCTCACCACTTCATGGGGCGCCTGGGTGGCTTAGTCGGTTAAGCGTCTGACTTTCGCTCAGGTCATGATCTCGTGGTTCGTGGGTTCGAGCCCTGCATCGGGCTCTGTGCTGACTGCCAGCTCAGAGCCTGGAGCCTGTTTCAGTCTGTGACTCCCTCTCTCTCTGATCCTCCCCTGCTCACGCTGTCTCTCTCTCTCTCTCTCTCTCTCCTAGAAATATATAAAACATTAAAACAAATAAAATAAAATCTCTAAATATTCTCACCACTTCAATGTTTTCACCACAAGAAAAGAAATGATAATTATGTAGTGTGTCAGAGGATTTAACTAATGCTACAGTGATCATCATATTGCAATATATAAATGTATCAAATCAACACATTGTACATCTTAAACTTACACAGTGTTATGTCTTTATATCTCAATAAAAAATAAAAATATTTCATATTAATATTTATTTTATATTAATAGAAAAAATTGTGTATTAGGGGAGGTATAAAAGGGACTTAGGATTATTGATTTATGTCAGACTATTTCCCTACCTTGACTGCGGGTTTCTCCAGCTTATCCAGGATGACATTTGTACTTGTTTGGTCTGATATATTCACCATGTTTGTACTGTGGTTGGTACACAATTACAAAAAGAAGATGTCATGCATTATTTCTAGGTCAACAGTGAAAGAAGGAAAGAAAGAAAGAAAGAAAGAAAGAAAGAAAGAAAGAAAGAAAGAAAGAAAGAAAGAAAAAGAAAGAATGAAAGAAAGAAGAAAGAGAAAGAAAGAAAGAAAGAAAGAAAGAAAGAAAGAAAGAAAGAAAGAAAGAAAGAAAGAAAGAAAGAAGGAAAGAAAGAAAGAAGGAAGGAAGGAAGGAAGGGAGAGAGAAAGATTCGGTAGGTTTACTTGTCTCTTAATTAGTAAGCCACTAGGTAGTTTGGTGGGAAACAAGGCCTCAACTTGTGGTTCAGTCTGTCAATTTTGGCAGTTTTTGTGCTCTATCTGGTTCTTACTTCTTTTCCACTTAGTTGAAGTCGTGCTGGAAGAATTATATATATGTTATCATATGTATTATATATATGGTATATATGTTATTATCTATGTATATAATTAAGGGAGTAGAACCTATGAATATTTAATCAGTAGAAAGAAGGTCTAAACTTCTTAGCCATGTGCATTGGATTGATCCTCACTCTGCATCAGACACTATGTGAGATGCTTTCAATATGTTACCTCATTTAATATTCTCAACAATTTGATAAAAGAGCATTATTCACTCTTTTAAGATAAGATAACCAAGTCTCAAGGATTTGAAATGGCTAATGGAAGTCTACATGACTAGGGAGAGGTAGATCCAGAATTTGGATCTTGTCTCCAAAGCCACTGCTCATTCCTGGCCACTATCTATATGCATGAGGAAATACCCGGTTATCTGTTGTCACCCAGGAAGAAGACTCAAACTGAGACACTATCCCAGGCAGAATGGCCTCAGTCCTCTGCACCGTTCTGAAATCCCTGACATGGTAATTTTGGCTTGAAACTCCTCAAGGATTCCCAGGCATATTCTGACATGGGGAAACACAATCATTGGCCTACCTACATTAGATGTAGGTTTGGGGTCTGAAACACTATTATTTATCCTATTATGCCTCCAAAAAACACTTTAGGTTGGAGGATTTGGTGGTGCTGGCATAGAATGGACAACTCACGCTACCTGTATGTATCGGTTAAGATCCCCAGAAATGGCAGTTGTAGTTGCACAGTATGTATCCTGCTATCTTGTTGCCATCCTTCACCTTGGGTGGGCCATCTGGCCATGAAATAATGTCTAGGAGGTTCGCTGTGGTGGTCCAAGGAAGTGCATACTTTGCCGTACCTGTAAGTCAATGATGGTAAGGAGCTGGAGATGGCCTGGAGTGGTCAGGGTGGGGAAAAGTTTCTAACATGACTTTTGCCATACTGACGCAAGATTTTTGCCATTTGATGAACAACAGACTGCCTATCCCCAGTCTGGTCTTTTGTACCAAAGTAGCTGGCATTTGAAGAGATCCCAACCTTCTCCAGTGAAGAGGAAGGGGTCTGCTGTTTCTAACCTGGGTATTTTAATATTAAATAAAATGTCCAAGAGTTTCCTCAAATATTACTCTTTCCAAGCAGGCATTAGGAGTAGATCTTCTATATTATAAAAAAAAAAATTCTCAAATTTATTTATTTGGCCCCAAGAGTTAGTTTTGTGTCACATTAGTTCTGTGAGTTCTGCTGTGCAATGACACGAAGGCTATCATCTAAATTTGTGAGGAAGTGGTGTCTTCTGTATTCTACTCCTTTTGGAGATTAACAGTGACATATAAATCCTACAATAAATTTGTTTATGTTTTCAAACCCATTTCACCAAGGAATCCCATTGTGTATAATATCTATCAACGTCCCTTAAAACCCGTGCCCTCCGGCACCCTCCTTGGGAAAGGCTGGAAAATGAGCGACTCATAGGATACAGCCGGGGACCAGAAGCCTTGTGGTCCCAAACCCACTGCATGCTTGTTTTGACTGGGCCTAAAACTCACCAAAAAAGCAGAACTTGGCCATTGAGCAGGGGGTTTGATCCACAGACTCATCCCTCCTGCATCGTTCTGAGCCCTATCAATGCACATCACATGGGTGTGCTGTCCACACACATTGTATTCACCAGATGGCGGCCAAATCTGTGCCTCCGTGAGGCTTTAACGGGGAAGATGGAAGAAGTCCTTTGATTTTGGACACCTAAACTTCACCATCTATAAAATGGGACCTAAACTTATGTTTCTCACAGGTGCGGAGGAGATGAGGTGAAAGGTTCTCTGAAATGTCCCAATTGTGGGGCATTAGCTTAGGGCTGAGTACAACTCTTAGAGATAATGACTGCTATTAGTACCGCAAAGGAGGTGAAGCACATTTAATGCAAAGGAAAGTGATGCTATTTTGAACAAGGTTCACACAAAGGTGCGTGTTATATGCATTTAGCTTGAAGATAGAGTGACAAGGATGAAGGTAGTAAAATAATTCTATCAGTCGGCTGAAAAGCTCCATGCCTGTGCTCGTGTGTTATATGAAGATGCAACGATAATAAGAATTTTGTTAATGAGAAATCAAAATGCCTCTGCAATCGTAGTTTGCATATTTAGGAAAACAACTGAATATGGGTGACTTGATTTACTTATCCCCGTCCATCCCATCCCAAACAAACCCTTTCCTCTTTTGGGATTAGCATGCATTTAGTCCACCTTTTTGTACACTTTGTACATTTATTGATTTTTATATTTATTCTGCTGTACAGTGGGGATTTATGTTTAGAGATGCACCAGATCTTCAATCTGTCGAAAATATTATATCTCCACGGTACGTTGCTTACCCACAGGAAACATAGACAAGCACTTATTTCATTTTACTTAATTATATCCTGCCTCCTTCTCCAAAGGATTTGTAGGAGTTTATAATGAGACATATAATGAGAAATAGTTAAAATAAATTTAAATTCAGGTAAAAAGAAAACAGGGTAGAAAAAATGAGACTTGACTTTAAACGATGTTAATAGAAGTCATTTCAATGCAATTTACTACAATTTTATTTTAAACCTAAGGAAGATTTCATGGAATTTGACAACCTGAATCTAAAAGACATACAGAACAATAAAGACACATCTAAATCAAAAAGACACATTGGAATGTAAAGGGAGGCAATTAGCCAAGGCCAGGAGGGAAGTTTTGCCCTTTTGGATATGAGTTTATAGGAGTCTGGAGCGCTTTGGGCAGCACAAAATTGCACAGGGTTCGAGAAGCATGCTACACAGAGTCCACTAACTGACTTGTGCGTGTGTGGAAATCTGGTCTGTGATACAGCTAGCCTTACCAGCCAGTGGGAAGAATGGACTTGTGAGTAAATGGCGTGGACAGAACTGGCTATCCGTTCATAAAAGATAAAATAGAATCAGCCCTCCATGTCATACAATTCCCCCAAATCAATTCCAGGTGGAACATTGACTTAAAGGTGACTGAAGACTTAGATAAAGCTTGAGAAAAAAGATAGGAGAATGCCTTTATGGTATCAGCATAGAATAGGACCCCTCAGACAAAGACAGAAAAAAGTCAAAAGGGGAAATGTATAAATGTAATGACATTAAAATTATAACATTTTGGGGGGTGCCTGCGTGACTCAGTCATTTAAGCATCTGACCCTTGATTTCGGCTCATGTCATAATGTTGCAGTTCTTGGATGGAGCCCCGTGTAAGGCTCTGCGCTGACAGTGTGGAGCCTGCTTGGGATTCTCTCTTCCTCTTCCTGCCCACCCCCAACTCCCACTTGCTCTCTCTCTGTCTCAAAATAAATAAATAAACATTTTTAAAAATTACTACATTTTGTATAAAAAGAAAAAAAGGAAGGAAAGGAGGAAAGAAGAAAGAAGGAAGGAAAGAAGGAAAAGGAGACTATAGACTAGATTCAAAAGTTAAAAGACTTGAAACTTAGAAACTTAAAACCTACCTGGCACAGAGTAATAATAGCATATAATGAATCATATATATTGACTATACATGTACATATAGGTATACTATATGTGTGAATATATATGTAATTAACACATATGTAATGGATAGTATATAATTATTAGAAAAATACACTTCAATAGAAAAATGAAATGGGGAAAGGATGCACAAGAGATTTTTGGTAGAGGGACCCAAACATCTGAAAAAAATGTTCAAACTCACTAATGTGGTAAGAATAGAAATGCATATGAAAAGTATAGTTATAGACTATGTCACCCACACCAGATTGGGGGAAAAAGTCTACTAAATATGTTCATTGTTAGAAAAAAATGTAGAGAAATGGGAATCATCATATGCTGCTGGTGGAATTCGATGCCATTACTACTCTAGTGATGACTGTCGAATGGGTAGATGTACTTACCCCATGATCAGCAATTCCACCCTTAGGAATCTACTCTGCAGAAACTTTGGCACATGCACACATGGAGGCACATATAAATACACTGGTAAAACTCAAAATCTCATCAATAGGAATATGCATACATAAACTTTGGTATGATTTGTAATGGCATATACTCTATGTCAATTAAAAAACAAAAGGAGAACTTCCACTATCCAAGTGGATAAATCTCGTAAGTGTAATGTTGAGAGAATAAAGTAAGTTTTACAAAGATGGGTAAACAAGGGAACATTTATGTGAAGTTTAAATTAAAAAATTTTTTTAAATGTTTTATTTATTTCTGAGAGAGAAGGAGAGACAGCATGAGCAGGGGAGGGTCAGAGAGAGAGAGAGAGAGAGAGAGACACACACAGAATCTAAAGCAGGCTCCTGAACTGTCAGCACAGAGCCTGACATGGGGCTCGAACCCGCAAACGGTGAGATCATGACCTGAGCCGAAGTAGGACGCTTAACTGACTGAGCCACCCAGGTGCCCCTGAAGTTTAAAAAATAACAGAATAGCACTTTGTGTATCTATAATTATAGAGACCTGGAGAGTCAATCAAAATTTGTGAGAAAAATAAGCACTAAATTAATGATAGTGATTTCCTTTAAGGAGGGAAGAAGGCAATGTGACAAGCAGGCCTCAACTTTATCAGTAATTTTTATTTTATATAAAAATGTCAAGAACAGCGACACTGGGGTGACTCAGTTGGTTGAGCATCTGACTTTGGCTCAGGTCATGATCTCTCGGTTCGTGGGTTTGCTCCCCATGTCAGGCACTGTGCTGACAGCTCAGAGCCTGGAGCCTGCTTCACGGATTCTGTGTCTCCCTCTCTCTCTACCTCTTCCCTGCTCATTCTCTGTGTCTCTCTGTCTCTCAAAAACAAATAAATGCACAATGTCAAAAACAATAGACAAACAATCCAACAGAAGATGTGCAAAATGCACAAGCCAGTATTTTATAAATAAGGAACACAGATGACCAATAAACATATGAAGAAATACTTCACTTCACAAGAATTAAAATCAAGACCAGAATGAGATGTCATTTTGCACCTGATTTATTGGGGAAAAATGAAGAAACCTGACTTAAAAAGTGCTGAAGATCCAGGATCACTGCTGGTGGGAGTGGGACCATGTCTTGGCAGTAGATAACAGCATATTACAATGAGTCACAATACATCTTAATATATAACAGTATACTACAGCAAGTCACACACAGTATGTCACAATGTATCATACTGTATATCGCAGTGTATTGTGGCATATCCAGTATATCACAGCATAGAGGTGGATATTCTTACAGCCTGTGTCCAAGCTACTCTGCTGCTAGGAGTCTACTCAAAATCACCAAAAAGTACATGTGAGAATGTTCACTGCTAGTTCTTATCGTAACAAACAAACTGCAAACAAATCAAGATCATGCAAAATTGAGGCATGTCCTCAAAATGGAACAAGTCAGCAGTGAGTGGATCAGAGCCACATGTAATAAACAGATGAATTTGGTAATGCAAGATTGAGTGCCTGGAACATATCTTAGAAAAATTCATGCTTCGTGATATTCTTTTAATGAGGGTCAAAACCAAGTAAAAACAACATATCAATTGAAAACAATGTATTGATTTGGTATAAACACATCATATATCTATTTATCTACATATAATTATAAAACTATATTTTAAAAACCCAAGAGAATGTCAAACACCAAAATTAGAACAGTGCTTGTCTCTAAGGGGTAGGTGGAGATATCAAATCAACAAGTGACCAAATGAGCAAATGAATTAATAAGTAATTGAAGGCCATAAATAACTAATTGAAAGCCATGAAAGAGTCAAAGATTGTTCTGTGTCAAAAACCAAAAGTGATTGATTTGGTTCTGTGCAGCTGAGGCCTTTAAAAATAAAGAAAAAAATAGTTAATAGAGACCAATGTTATTTTGATAAGACAGACTGGTGGATACTAGAGATTCTTTTGAGTTTTCTGTATCCTTGAAAATATACCGCAATTTAAAAAATTATATACAGAAACATATCACAGTTTTTGCCAATAGTCTCTTTATTTTGCTTTAATGTTTGTGGCATGAACAAAGCCATGCCCTAGACATAACTGTTTCAGAATTTGGAATTTAACAAGAAGAGAAGTTAAATGCTTTAATCTGATAATAAAATTAATCAGCATTAATAGTATTCACAATAATGATTTGTCTACATGGAGATTAAGCATACATAGTAACTAGATCACTTCAGCTCAGTTCACTTAATATCCATTGAGAGCTCATTATGTACAAGGTACTGTGTTAAGTGCTTGGGGTACAGAGGGAAATGTGTCGTACAGCTTATGTCCTCCTGGGATTTCTTGTTACATAAATTGTATCATTTAGCGCAGCTCCTTGACCTTTTCCATTCTTTGTTATTTCTTCAATATCTATAAATAGCTTACATGTCAACAGGGCGCTTGGTATCATGTGAGGATGATTAGAAAATATTTCACATTTTGGGGGGGCACCTGGGTGGTTCAGTTGGCAAAGTAGCCAACGCTTGATTTCAACTCAGCTCGTGATCCCGTGGTCGTGAGATCAAGCCTTGCATTGGGCTCCATGCTCAGTGTGGAGCCTGTTTGGGATTCTCTCTCTCCTTTCTCTCCCTGCCCTCTGCCACTTATGCTCTCTCTCTCTCAAAAGAAGTAAATAAACATTAAACATACCAATCATTTCAAATTTTTGTCCACATACACATCTACCCACCCACATTCAATAATGTTCCTTCACATTTACTAATAGGCTAAGTACCAGGTATCGTCCCAGTTCAGAGAGTTCATTCCTTTTGTGCAAAAGGCTAAAGGACTCATGTGAACACATTACACATTATTCAGTGAGTTCACCTCGTGATCCCTGTGTTGAATGCTCAGGACACCAGCCTGAGCACCTATATTACTGTTGCTTATTTCTCATCGCACTCAGCACAGCCAGGAGGGAGCTCTGTGTTAGTTCAGATTTGGGGGCTGCCCAGAGTAGAAGTCACTCGTGTTACCTCGAGTAATTGGATATCATTTAGGGATACAGATGACACCAAGGGAAATGAGCCTCGGGGGATGAGTAGGAGATGTATTTGAGCCAGGACATGCAGAGCAGTGATCTGTACGGCCCTTGTGGTGGCCAGATGGCTGGAGGGACAGCGGTCCCCTTCTACCTCCTTGCCTTCTGTGGTTGCTTCCACGTGATGCGATGAGTCAGCTCTCTCACTGTGGAGGAGCTAGCTACTCAGGAACTGCTAATACTTTCATCATGGGCCTATTGCTGGCATTAAATGGGCCAATGGATACAAAATCCTTAAAATAGAGCCTGGCGTTTTGTAAACCCTGTTAATATTATTGTCTATTATTGTTGCGATTTCAGAGTTTCAGTCAACTAACATCCTGAGTTTCTCCATCACTTAAACTTACGTGGTTGCCCCCACAGCTTACCTTCTCCCCAACATTTTATGCTCTGCTCAAATTAAAAGGGCCAAAGCGGCAATCTAACTGTTTTTTTCCAGGCCTCATCATGGTTTGCTGGCTACCTTGATGATAGGCCTTTGAGACTGCCTACCCCGCTAGGATGGCTGGGGCCTCCTAGAAAGGGGATGGCATAAGCTCATGGAGGCACCTGCGCTCTTTACTTAGCGTAGACCGTGGCCTTGGCAGTGCCTCAGCAGGTCTTGAAGAACTGGAGCTGAAGCTGACCTGTTTCACACATGTTTATTTTCTCTTGTACAAATAATTTATCTCAAAAATTAGCTTAGTGGAGTCATAATGATCCTCAAATACAAAATCAGTGATACAGATTTGGGGTCGTTGTACCCATGCACCGAAGAAGCTTTGTGAGAACATCCGTTTTAGCTCCGGAGCCTCTGCACAGATAGAAATCATGCCTCAATCCACTTTAGAATGAACCAATGTAAAAGTAAGATCAAAGTAATCTTAGGAGTGCCGGGGTGGCTCAATCGGCTGATTGTCTGACTTCAGCTCAGGTCATGATCTCACAGTTCATGAATTCGAGCCCCTTGTCGGGCTCTGTGCTGACAGCTCAGAGCCTGGTGCCTGCTAAGGATTCTGTGTCTCCCTCTCTCTCTGCCCTCCCCCACTAACACTGTTTCTCTCTCTTTCTCTCAAAAATAAACATTAAACATTTTTAAAAAAACTTTAGTAAATTTTGGATTTACTCAGATGTATTTATGACTAACGTCAACCAAAGTAAATTGATCTGACACTGCTTTTTCAATATCTACATACATTGGAAATATCTGAAAGCCAATGTATATTGGAAATAAGTATAGATCTTGGAGTCAAAGGACTCCAGATTGAATTCCGACTGTCACTCAACAGGTGGGAAACTTTCTATGAGTAATTTAACTCCTCTGAGACAAATTCCCTTTGTTTTGGAGTTTTTCAATACTATTAGCACAACCATGTTATTGAAACATAAAGTAACACATTAACGAAAGAGAGCTTCCAAGTCAAACATCAGAGATGGAGTAAGTTAAAATGGATGAAAAATAAAATTGGAAATTCTTTATTACTCATCTTTTTTATTTGTTTTTGTTATTTCTCAGAATATGACATATTCTATGAGAATGAAAAGAGGGATAGAAATATAACCTAAACATATATCAACTGAACAAAATACAACATAAATTTTGCTATTGCCTGACTTAATTAATGCAGGTTATATATTTGCTTTTAGTAAGCAGAATGACTCACTGGTACTAAAAGACCTCTACTACTTTTCTTTCTTCTATCTCCAAGTGCCTTGATGGGTAAACTGAAGATACATAAAGCACAGGTGAGTAAAGAAATCCTGATCTGATTGAAGTGCCTTATAGACCAGGGAGAGTTTTAGTTTGCACAAAGGTCTGTATATGATTTTTGCCCACTTCATGGATGCCTCAGTAGTGTTATTAGTATGTGGTTTTTAACTTGTATTTTTACTTTATTTTATTTCATTTATTTATTTGTTTTTAATTTTAGAGAGAGAGAGAGTGCACAAGAAGGGGAGAGGGGGAAGGGGAGAGAGAGAATCTTAAGCAAGCTTCATGCTCAACATGGAGTCTGATGCGGGGTTCCATTTCATGACCCTGAGATCATGACCTGAGCCGAAATTGGAGGGTTAACTGACTGAGCCATTCAGGTGCCCCTAACTGGCATTTTTAAACAGCAGTGTGATTTGGATGCACGTGCTCTTTGGAGCAGCTGAACATATTACCTGGTACACGTGAACTAATTTTTCAGATAGTATAGAATACATTGTGGTATGGTTGACACAGATGTGGGGAGAGTGGGGGGGCGGGGAAGGGCAGGAGTGCACTGCCGACCCATCCAGCCTCCCCACCTGGGCCTGGCCTTCCTATGCTCAGTGAGGAAGAGCCCAGTGCCTGCAGCAGCCGATGAACACATGGCAATTTCTGCTTCCCATCAGCTCAGCCTCAGCGTGGCAATTATACATGAAACCTGAATCTGGAAAGCCTCACTAATGGGAATCCAGCAACTGGCAGAGCTGTGATTTTTCACGTCCTAATGGATGGGGATGTCTCTCCTCTCTCCTCTGCCTCTGCCTCAGTCTCCCCAGGTCAGGCCTTCGGCACCAGTCATCACCCTCTCCACGGCCTTAGGACCTCCATCTTCAACCTGCCCAGAAATTATGATAGAAAAGATGAGAATAGTGATTAGTAAAGTCTCTATATGGAAAAATATGTATGTAGAGTATATATTATAGGAATTATATGCAAAAATTATGTAATCCCCACGGGAATCTCACAAAGAGTTACGATTAGACCTATTTTACAGCTGAAAGCAATATGAGGTTTGGAGATGTTAAATAATTAGTTGGCCAAGTTTGCATAGTTCGTTACTAACTTGGAAGTCAAACTCAGGCCCTTCCGTCTCCAGAGGCCCAGGCTTGTGCTGCTGTTCCGAGTGGCCAGGACAGGTGGGAGCCCCACGGAGAGCAGGAGGGGACCCGTGGGTGCAGGCAAGTGCGTGTGTGTATGTTGGAAGTGAAGATCCCTTGTAGCTGTAATCTTGCGCTCGCACATCTGTTTCTTTTCCCCTCGTTAGGAGTTGGCTTATGCTCAGGGTGTCAGCAAACTGGGGTGGGCTCCTAGGGTGAATATTTCTGACTGTATGTCTTATGGCTCGCTTTTCCAGTCACACGGGTAACTATGAGAGAGGCTGGCATGTCTTTTCTTATTACTGTCCTCAAAAAGTGAAAAACAAACAAAATCATTCTTTAGTTAAACAACCGAGAACCAACATTACTCGGTATTGCTCGTTTCAGCAGACAGTCTCCAACTTGGCAACCCGTTCCCATGTAAAACTCATTTTTAGGTTGGTCGTTTAAAATTCAGACCACATTTTCAGGAATAGTGTTATAAATGGCAATCTGGTCTCCAGGCTACCTTATAAAAACCTATTTAACCCATAACATAGCTCAAATATTTTGTGTTTCTAATAAAAAATAGTAGAGAATAATGCTATTGCACTGCTGGCCATTAAAATAAATAATAATCGTGGACTAATGAACTTTTACATAATTTGTATGACCTATGGCTTGAGGAAACCCAGTATAGATGGTACAAGGGCTAGGAGATTGCTCTGGCGTCAGAATGTCTGGTTCATATGTTAGCGCTACGGACTATCTGTGTGACCGTGGGAGAAGGTATGACTCATTAAGCCTCAGTTTCCTTAACTGAAAAGTGGGAGTAAAAACTTCCTAAGTTTGATGTGAGGATGAAATGATAAGGTGTGTAAAAGCACAAGGGTTGTGGGATTTAACACAAATTTCTTAGGGCGTATAGAGGTGGTGGGTGTGATTGATGCCTGCTGAGTATCAAGCCCTTCCCACTGGACAGACACGGTGCCAAGGGTTTTGCCTATAATTTAAAACTAATAGCTCAGAGAGGAAGTAGCTCCACTTTAATAAACGTGGAGGCTCTCCTAGATCAAGCAACTTTGTCCAAAGTCACATAGAAATGTGTCAACTTGAGTGGACCACGGGTGCTGAGATTTTTGGTTAAATGTTATGGGTGTGTCTATGAGGGTGTTTCTGGATGGGATTAGCATTAGCATTTGACTGGGTGAAGCAGATTGACTTTCCCCAATGTGGATGTGCTTGAATAGAACAAAAAGGCTGAGTAAGAGAGAATTCCCGCCGCCTGACTTTCTTTGAGCCGAGACATTGGTGTTCTTCTGTATTGAGATTCAGACTTGCTTACACCATTGGCTCTCAGGTTCTCAGGCCCCTGGACGCTGACTGAAAAGATACCATTGGCTTTCCTGGGTTTCCATCTTTCCAACTGAGCCTTATCTTGGGACTTCTCAGCTTTCATGATCATATGAGCCAGTTCCTTGTAATCAGTCTGCGTGTGCGTGCGTGCGTGCATGCGTGCGTGCGTGTGTGTGTATCTATCTCTGTCTCTTTCCTGTATTGGAGAATAGATATATATCCCATACCAGTTACATGTATATATTTATGTATTCTGTTTACTCTGTTTCTCTGGACAACCCCGAGGATATAGTCATAAAGGTGGATACAGTAGGCCTAGAACCCAGGTCTGTAGGTTTGAAAGCTGACTCCCCTGAGGTTGGGCTGGGATTCCATGGTTTGGACAGCACAGTTCTTACCCTGTGTGGGGCTGCAATGCCCAGGGCGGGGATGGGGGTCGTCGAAGTTATCTGGGCCAGGAGAAGGGAGGTGAAATGGCAGGGAAGAGCATTCCGAGCTGGGCAGATGTGTGAGCCAAGGCAAAAATGGATCCCCAACTCTTATCAACTGTTGCCTAATTTAACTTTGGAGTTCTGCCAACGCTTACTTTGGAGACTCCTTTGACCTTGCTCCACAGCTCTGTACTCGGAGCCCAAAGTCCCCCCAGAACACATGCCTGGAGGGCTTCCAACCCACACCTGGCGCACAGTAGGTGCACGATAAACCTCATTAACTCTAAAAACGCTCTTATCACACTTACATCATTTCTTCTTCTGCTTCCAAGAAATTTCACTTCCTTGGAGGTAGGTCATAAAGCCTTTGATTTCTGGAGGTTCCCTCACCAGCACAGTGCCAGTGCTCACCGCCGAACTTCCAAGTCACTCCCTGTGTGAGGGAGCAGAGGAAAGACATAGGTTTGCTAACTGCAGATGCCAAGAGAGAAATTACAAAATGCTCATACTCACACCCTGAACCTGAACCTGTACCTTTACACTTCTCCTGACAGGAAGGAGGCTTTGTCCTGCTTTACTAACTTGGCTTCAGGCTTCTCCATTTCAGGAAATGATACTCGACAGATGCTGTTTCATTATCTTCAGTGCAAATGTCTCTAAAGTGTCAGCTCATGAACTTGTTTTACTCTCCCTTTTCTGACTCACCAGGAAATCTTTTAGAATACAGTTGACCCCTAAAACAACATGGGTCTGAACCACATGGATCCACTTATATGCAGATCTTTTGTCAATAAATACAAGTACTAATAAATAAGTACAGTATTGTAAATGTATTTTCTCTTTTCTAGGATTTTCATAATACTTTCTTTTAGTGGAAGTGGATAAAGCGGTCAAAGATAGACCTGCCAAGTGATTGCAAAAGTTAGGAAACTATACTTGAAAGAAAGAAGCGGGTGTAAGAATACTATAGTGTAAGAATATGGCACACAATACATGTAACATATAAAATATGTGCTAATTGACCATCTATGCCATTGTTTAGGCTTCCAGTCAACAAACAGTAGGCTATTAATAGTTCAGTTTTTGGTGAGTCAGAAGTTATATATGAATTTTCGACTGCATAGGGGTTGATACCTCTGATTCCTGCATTGCTCAAGGGTTGACTGCATAATATTTACAATTTAACCTTAACAGGAAGAACCTCATCACACTGAATTAACAGAATTCAGACTAACAAAAAAATCCATCTAAAAATTAAATATCTATGGATTAAGGGAAAGAAAGCCAGTCCTAGGAAGTCTGGGAGACCCAAAACATGAAAAGCAGATAAAGCTTCAGGGCTGGCTGAAAATCCGCCTCCACCACCATTCTGGAGAACCCCCCTGTGGTCTTTTCTCTCTGTGTTTCTGCTTGTTTGGCTGGTGTGAGTTTTCTCTTTTGCAACTTTATTACAAATTAAGTAAAAGAGATTTGTATTCAAAGCTGAAGTGAGGGCCATTCCTTCCATTTTGTGGGAGTCCCCTTCTGGCCTTGGCCATGCCCACTGCCTCATCTAGTTCTGCAAGAGCTGAGGGTGACCCACGGCACAGGCATGGCCAGCCGAGCTTCTATCATGGCCGTCACCGTGCTTCTTGCTTGGGAAAAGCCTGGAAAACCTGGGATGCTGATGAGACCCAGCTCTGGGTTTCTCCACTGGAATTCATTAGTTTCATATTGTTACCCAGACTCCCTGACTGCTTGAGGTCAGTCTTGAAAAGGTGACAACATTATCTACTCGGAGCTCAGCTGCCGTGTTCTTTTCTTCCTTCCACATGCTTTTCCTCTGTACAGAACTTTTGACACTGAAGTAGATATTTGTGCATGAAAATGATACACAGAATTCTGAGAAAGCCTGGAATCTCTCCCCTTATCTACCTCCATGTGGCTGTTGACAACAGAGATCTATAACTTCTGGGGTACATCCAACACATGAAAGGTTGGAACATCCATACATCACCCGCTTCTTTCTTTCAAGAATAGTTTCCTAATTTTTGCAATCACTTGGCAGATCTATATTTCACCACTTTATCCACTTTCTCCCTATCACTGATTGCTGATATAAATGTGGGGAGCAAAGAATCATTTTTAAGACTTTTCCCTGGGCTTTAGAATTGCTACCAACTCCTCTGACCAGAAAACTACAAATAAATATATGCTCCACAATGAATGGAGTAAACAGGGGACTTTTAGAACCCAATAAATTGGTGGCTAGAAATAGGTTTTCCATCTGTGTGCAGCCTCTTGGCAAAACATGTGCATTTTCACTAACCTATGTGCTAAATTACTGAGTTTTACTGCATTTTAAATTATTTCACATCCAACCCATAGTTGCAGAGATATGTGGCAATCATCCAATTTTTTTTTTTTTTTGGCTTAAGTTTTACTCTTCTATGGATTAGGACAGAAGCAGACTTAGAGCAGAGTTTTACTGGTCAGAATCTACACGCTGCCCAGGCCAACTGCAAATATAATACTTTAGTGTTTGGCAGTTGTCTAGCGAAATTGCCCAAAAAAATGTTTAGGACAATTCTTTACCCCCATTAATGAACGACTCCCAGGAGAAGGAAATAATGTAAAACTTAACATATGCCAACAGCTGTTGCGAATATGAATAGTCGTTCAGGCTTGATTAAAGTCATCAAATTTTGTTCCCCCATTCGACCATGCACTCAGAGTAGAGCGATGCATGAGGTGTGACTAATGGCAAAGACAGTAACTTTAAAACAAAGTAAACATCTAGACAAATGTCATCTGTCAAAGAAATTGACTTGAACTGTTGTACACACATTCCAGGAACCATACCAGTTCCTCAGCTTCTCTAGAATTCCTCTTTTGAGTCAGTTGAAGCCATATAGAAAAATTATGCTTGCTACATTATGATAATGAAGTCTACTCCTGAGGACAAAGATCTAATACCATTGATTATGTTCTCAAGACTGGATCTATTTGTGGGCAAAATCAAACTCTTGTAGTCATTGACTGCTGTGTTTATTGCCTGGAGATGTATGTTAACCTATACCATGCAGGTCTCATGTTGAACCCTGCAATTAGAAAATGTCCGGGCATTTCTGGAGGGGATGTAAGAAATGTCTACCATGGTTCCGTGTACATTGCAACAGTCACCAAGAAAATAAGACCCGTAGGAAGCCCATGTATTTAAGCCAGTCTACAAACCAAGGGATCACTGTTAGAAGGGACACTTCAAAGTCTTCTATGATATCTGTCAGTTATATAAATTTCTGGGGAAGAGGAAGACAAGACTGCAATTACAATTAAAAGTGCTGCTTTCAGGATGCCTGAAAGGCTCAGTCGGTTAAGTGTGTGGCTCTTGGTTTTGGCTCAGGTCATGATCTCATAGTTCATGAGTTGGAGCCTCGCATTGAGCTCTGTGCTGATGAGGCAGCACCTGCTTGGGGATCTCTCTCTCTGCCCCTCCCCTACTCTCTCTTTTTTTTCTCTCTCTCTAAATAAACTTAAAAAAAGTGCTGCTTCACTAAATGTTGCAAGTCTTCAACAGTAGAGTGTGAGGTAGTGATAAGTCAAATAGGACTGTTTTCATTGTTACTGTGGATTAGAACCATGTTTATACAGCTCAACAAGTCTAGTCCTTCAATGGTTAAAACAATTGTTCATGGGGGCATCTTATAAATCTTTTCATAATGCATATCTGGAGAACATAAATTATCACAAGAGTTTTTACTCAACGAAAGCATCACAGCATAGTAGCTAAGGGCACAGACTTTGAAATGAGGCTGGTGGGAGACTGAACCCCCCCCGCCCCTCACCAACTCACTACATAGATGACCTCAGGCTGGTCACTCATCTACTCAAAGACCCAGGTTTCTGGTCTATATCAGAAAGAGTGTTGGTTAAATACACAGTACATTATCTGATCACAGATTTCTGGATCACTCAACACAAGTCCTGGGAAATTAAAACTGCCTCTACTTTTCTAGTCGATATGCCAACGAAGAAAGAAAGGCTCCTACTTGGCTCCTACCTGTATAACAGCTCTTTAGTTTAAAATTGGCCAAGATTAAAAAAAAATTGACCCTTCAAAGCAGTGTCCTGTGTTCCTTTGGTTCTTTGCTTGTGACTTGCATCCTGTGGCTCCTCTGGGGGAAGCAGTTGTAGATTAAAGCAGTGATGGTTCTTATCAGACCCAATTTAATTTAACCCTATATTCTTTAAATCTCATCTGGAAAGTCTTACTCTTTTTCTTCTACAAACTCTATGATCTTTCTCTTTCTGATTTATGATTTGTTCTGGACACTGTGTGTCAAGCATTTGACACCTTCCACCTCTAACTATCACAGGGCCAAACCATCACCCACTCTTCAGAAATGTTCTGGACAGACTCAAAAGAGCAGATTCAATTCTTCACCTCTTCGTCATTTCTTTCCTGGAAATCCCTTCTCTGGTCTTCTTGCCTCCAACCTTGTAGCCCCTCCAGCTAGATCAAGAATCAGTTTTCTGAAGACAGAAATGACAATTTCTCTTCTCATGCTTTTTCCTTTCAGTGGATCCCAGATCCTTCAGGATGAAGGCTGAACTTCCTTACATGGCCTACATGACTGACTCCTTCCAGCCATACTCCTGCCTGCTTCTTGACTTGCTTTGTCCATGCCGTGGCTCCCGCATGCCCTTCACCTGGCCACACTCCCTCTTGCTCTGGTGTCTTTGCTCACGCAGCTGCCCTGGCCTCCAGAGTGCTCCCCTTCTCCTGCCTCGTGGCTAACCACTGCTCCTTATCCAAGAATATCCTCCCTGGCCCCATCTCTTCCCCTACGGTCATACTTGGTACCCTTCATATACAGTCTGAAGAACTGAGGATGATAAAACTTGTGAAAACACGTGATACATGGTGGGCTTTCAATAAATGTTAGTTCTCTTCTACTATTAAAAAAACCCACGACTCTTAACACTACCTATTCCATTTCTGGGTTGCTTTTCAGATTCTCTTAAAAAATTATCCCTTCTTTCTTGAACTTGGTGCTTTCCCTTCCCTTGCTGCAAACATATTGAGCATCTTGGCGGCTGCATGAAATATTATCCAAGTGAAATGTATTTTATGAAACATTCTTATCAGCCCTTTATTCTGGGATAAATGTGGCCTTATCTATCCCCTAAATAGATAGGGTTCTAAGGATCTTTCTAAAGGCTTCTTCCAGCTCTAACATTCTTTGGTTGTAAGATTTATTTTTGCAGAACTCCTTAACAGAGATGAAGTCAAATTTCTGGAACCCGATTATACAATTTAAAGATTATCTGGGGCTTTGGTTCCTCCCCCTCCTCCTCCTCATCCCCGTGGCTGCCTGCCCTTTAGCCATTTTTACTGCTCACAAACTCCTCCAGGCAGGGAGGAAGAAAGGAGAGGCCATGTTAACACAGCAGCTTTAGAAAACTGCATCACAGGAGAGGTTGAAGCTGTTGGTTGGAAAAGGATTCTCAGATCCATCATCCCTCTACTTTGTTAGAAAGACCAAAGGTAAGGTAGCTGGGCAATTACTCCGCATCCTCGAATTTTTATAAAAGAACAGTGTTTGGTCCACGTAATTGCTCAGCCCCCTGTTGGGGTCCTCTTCTGTGTGCTCAGCTTCTCCACCCCCTTGACCATGAACTCTTTCCTGAACTTGCTCGGGGGTTGACTGTCCTGCTTCCCTCTCCCTGTCACACTCTCACATCCCTCTATTTTGATGAAATATGGAATGAAGGTTGTGAGGACTTGAAGGCTTGGAACATGTTGTGTTTCAACCTGGCATCTTCTATTCCCCTAAGGAAACCTTCCTGAAATTGCCAGTGAATGCTATAAAGAGATCTCCTGGTTGTAATGTCTGAAACTGACCTGGGGATTTTATGTAGAACTCTGCAATGTCAGCAGCTGCTTAGCTACACATATTCCACACACAACCCCTTTTATAGCTTTGACTGAGAGCCAACTTCTGTTTCCAGCTCCAGTGCCAAGAGCCAATGGCCTGCTTAGGTTGAAGACAGCTTATTCTGCCCTAGAACTTTTTCTTGTTTTCAGTTCAGCTGACAGAGACAGAGCCCTGGGGTCCTTAATTACCCCAGGGGATATCATGACACTGCTTGCAGAATTAAGATTGGGTCCTGGGAGTGCCCCTGAATGCGTCTGTTCTTACGACTCTGTTGTCCTGAGTCTATAGTTTGCCACAGTTGTCTTGCCCAGCTCGGGGTCCTGTGAGGCAAACCAGTGAGTCCTGTTCTGGTTTGCATTTAATCATTTCTGACTTGTTTTCTCTCTTCTTCTTATCCATGGCCATGAATGTTTTGGCAGAGTTGACTAGACTTGAATGGTGGGGTGTGTGTATGTCGGGGGGTGGGGGCGGGCATATGTATAGTGGATGATCAAAACCTTTTCTAAACCATTTGGCACCTACCTTATGTCACTTCATAATACAGTAGCTCCCAGGAATTGGTCTTGCTCCTAGTCTGTGAATTCTGAGAGAAGTCAGGTAGATGGCCTGCTGTCACAAGGACTGCGATCTGGGCACACTGTCAGAGCAATATCCTTTTTGAATGGTGATAGCATGGAATATTGCTTAACTGCATTCTACGTGTGTTTGTGTTACGTCACATAATTGTTACAATGGCCCAATTCATTTTGTAATAGTCTTATCCTCATTTTACAAATGAAGGGGGGAAAAGGTGGCTACCTGATTTCTCTAGGGCCATAGTGGTGGTAGGAGGCACGGCTGGACATCACACCATAATCATCTGTTTCAGAACCAATGTTTGTACCAGTATTCTATACCGTCGCTGCTCCTCTGATCTTCTCTCCAAGTTATGATTTTTCTATTCAAGTGGAAAGCAGTGACTATGCTTCAGCTAAGGTTGGACAGGACGTGGCCGTCCTCAACTGGTGCTGTGGTGGCTGAGTGGGTTCTGTCATTAACTCAGCAAACATCAGCCTATTTTCTCACCAAAGCCTGGTGCTGAGCTAGATCTCATGGCCATAGTCTTATGGAGGACACAGGCTCTGCGTGAATTCTTGTAAAGGGGTGCTCTAGAATTGGTCAAACCACATGGTGTGCCACTGTGAGGTCTTGGTCCTGAAGATCACCTGGAAATGGAAGGATGAAGAGCTAGTCTGTGGTGAACCTCGGAGAGTATGGTAGGTAAAGAAGATCATGTTCAAAGCCTGGAAGCCCACTAGGGGAGAGGCTAGGGAAAGAGAAGGGATTTAAAAAACAAGCTTAAAGGAAGGCTGAGGACAAAACTCACCTGTTTTCCAGGTGTATGCAAGGGGCGTAAGGGGCCAAGAGCCCAGGCACTGAGGAGGAAGCGCTGACATAAAGGAGATAATAAATGTTCTGAGATTTCATCACCATTGAAGAGTTCTGACACATTACTGCAAGGGCTTAGTTCTCTCTCTGATTCATATTTCTCCTCTGCTATGGGATCATTTGGTTTGTGAGCGTGTAGAATTACTGACTGATTTCTTTCTGGTCAGATTCTTTTTAGCTACACACAGACCCTTCTTGTAATGAAAACCAGGTTTCCTGTTACAGTTAGCTTTACATTCAGGTAACATGTTGCTGTCTGGAATGAGCAAGTGTCGATTTTGAGTCATATTTTCCATGCTGATGCTAAGCCTCTCTGCTTCTTATGTCTGGCGCTGAAGAGGAGACTAGGAAATAAAAAGCTGTGGTTCGGTCAGAAACTTTATTTCCCATCCTAAGGGTTAATTGGCTCCTCCAAAAACATGGAACCTACCAAGGCTGCTTTCTGAGCAAAAAGAGTGTGAAAACCTTCTAGGTAGCCATCAGCGAATGCTGTGTGAGAGGCTGGCCTCGGCTGGTGGAGAGTGGACCCAACTCTCTGCTGGCCACGATGTTCGAGGGAAGCCTGAAGAAGTCATCTGATGTTCGGTATCTCAGAGAACCTTATTTTGAGCTGCCTTCAAAGATATATAGATCTTTAGGTCCTGGATTAAAAGGGTCCAATTGGGAAGATAAATGTTTCTGGAAATTATTTTCCTCAGGGGCCAAGTGTAAATAAGAACAAGTGCTTGGTTACAAGTCCAATAATCACCACGTGACAAAGTTCCATGTTAATGTGAAAATTATTTGTGCACACAGTAACCAGACTTCTGTTGTTAGTGAAAAGACTAAATAAACTTTAAATATTGTTATTGGGACTAATATGTGAAAGGCTGGAAGACACACACACACACACACACACACATAAAATACACATACATATTTACATATTTACACACACATATGCATGAAGGGCAGGAACAGGGGGAGAATTATTCTAAAAGTTTGGTAGTACTTTGAATCAACCTGCTTCGGAAGAAGTCAAAATTAGCTTTTAATGAAGACAATACCTTAAGGTAATTAAAAAAAAAAAATCAAAGCCACTTGGACATAGCTTAGACAGTAAAGAGTGTCACAGGAATTTAACATTCTCAGTAGCAGAAGAGGACTCTTGAGAGGAGATAAGTCTGGGAGGTGGATGGACATGGTGCTGAATGGCCTGCGGGCTTTCTGCGTGGAAGTGCCTGGAAGTGAATTTGAAGTTATTTCTTAACTGCTGTTGTAGTTATTCTCAGCCATGCCAAATTTTTACGGTCTGATACTCTGATGTGAACCTTGTGAGGATGGAAGAAGAAGGGACGAAGAGCCACAGGAAGGATGTCATCAGACCCAGAGTCCAAGGTGGAGGGGATGAGCAGACCGCAAGTCTGCATGCTTGATGGAAAGGGGACACAGCTCCTTTTCCACAGATGTGTTTGCAAGTGACACCAGAAAGAGGAGGTGGAACAGGGAGGGGGTAATCAGTGGGGTCACTTCTTGAATCTCAAGGATATTTCCAGTAGCCACCACATTGCTGTGTCCCCTCCCATATGCTTTCGAAAAGTAGATGGAGCTTTAAAGTTGTGGCTTTGGTGTGAAAAGTCTGAATATTTGCATCATTGCTACCTGGAACTTGACCCCTAGGGGGTGATCACACCATATGGTAAAGGGGAGGGTGCTGGGGAGGAGGAGAAAAACAGTCCTAAGTTCCCAATTTTAGTCTCAGCTGCTGGGTGATGACACACATGCACCCATGTGGGTACAATGGTATCTGTCTAGTTACCTCCCCAGGACTGAAGGGCATGTTCTTCCCTGGGCCTGGAGTTTGAGGCTTTCCTGATGCGAGACGCTCAGGGCAGGTGAGTCAGTGCCTCTGTCACTCATGGGGAGTTTGGGAGTGGGGGGTGGGGTGGGATGGGACTCCCCTTTCCACAGCAGGGACCCCCGTCCTTGAGGAGACAGCCTTCTCTGCAGACATTGTGACTACGGCTAGGCAGACCACGCCCTGGATGGAGAAGTGGACCACCCCAAGGTGACATGGAGACTGAGAATGAGAATTTGGAGGCAATAAAATAATGCAAGTTCACCCAAACATGACTGACTCTCAGTAGAGCCAGGCTCCGGCTTGGAACAGCACTCCAGGATCCTTCCTGGTACTGGCAGACCCAGAGTTGAAAATGAACTTGGGAATAGCTACATCCAGCCTCCTTAGGACAGTTTTTTCCTCTGGCCTCTTCTGCTTGAATGAAACTAGAGGATGAAGTTGGCTTTTCTCTTCTGCTTAGCTGCCGGCAGAGCTTGTGGGCCTGGGAGCATTCTTCCCAGCTCCGACAGGCTGTCCCCAGCCCTCAGTGTTCCCCAGGGGGTGATGGGGCCAGACCCACAGACTGATGGACCAGAAATACTTACTAAACTGTCTGTTCTTTAAAAAAAATTGTATGTGTATTTTTCAATGAATCATACACATGTATAACAACCATCACAAGTCAAGATAGCATTCTCTCACCCAAAAAAGCTCCCTAGTATTCTTTCCCAGTCCATCTCCCCAGTCAACCCCACCCCAGACCCTCACTGATCTGCACTCTGTCACTGTGGATGACTTTGTCATGCCGCATACATGGAATCATCTGCATGTAGTCCTGTGTCATTTCTTCCACTCATCACGTTTTGAGTCTCATGCACGTGTGTGTGCTCTTTATTTCTCGCTGGTAATTCCACTGTGTTGATGGGTCCCGATTTCTCTGTGGATGGACGCCAGATAGCTTGCAAATTTTGACTATTATAAATAAAGCTGTTATAAACAAAGGCATGGATAAGCCTTTGTATAGACCACTGTTTCCTTTCTCTCAGATAAATAATTAGATATGGGATTGTTGTTTGCATGGAAACTGCACGTTCAACCATCAATAACCATCAAATAGTTTTCAAATTGCTTGTGCCAGTTTGCATTCTGACCAACAACATAGAAGAGTTCCAGTTGCTTCATATCTTCCCCAACACTCAACACTGTTAGTCATTTGCGTGGCCATTCTATGAGGTGTGCAGAGGCATTGCACTGTGGCTACTGCTGTGCTCACTAGTGATTTATCTTCTTTAGTAAAATGTCTATTTAGGTATTGTCCTTATTTTTTTATTAAGTTGTCATTATAATGCTGTAAGAGTTTTAGTTTAATTTTTTAATATTTTTTAAATTTTATTTTTGAGAGAGAGAGAGAGAGAGACAGAGCATGAGCAGGGGAGGGGCAGAGAGAGAGGGGGACACAGAACTGGAAGCAGGCTCCAGCCTCTGAGCTGTCAGCACAGAGCCGGATGCAGGGCTAGAACTCACGGACTGTGAGATCATAACCTGAGCCAAAGTCAGACACTTAACCAACTGAGCCACCTAGGCTCCCCAAGAGTTTTTAAAATAATACTGTTGACTTGCCTTTTTATTTTCTCAACACTGTTTTAAAGAAGCAGACACTTTTAAATCTAATTTATCATTATTTAATGGTTTGTGCCTTCTGTGTCCTAAAAAATATTTGGCCATCCTGAGATGATAGAAATGTTCTCCTATATTGTCTTCTACAACTTACATAGTTTTGGTTAGGTTTATGATCCATTTGGAGTTAAATTTTGTATATGACCTGAAGTAAGGATTGAGGTTCTGTTTTAAATGAATATAATGGTTCCCACATCATTCGTTGAAAAAGTACTATTTTTTCCAATGAACTAACTACATGACATGTTTGTTGAAAATTGGTCCTATGTGTGTACTTACTCTTGGACTTTTGATGTTTTTCCATTGATACAGAATGTCTATTTTTTCCCATAATTTTCTAGAAAGTCTTGAAATCAGATAGTGTAAGTCTTTCAACTTTGTTCTCCTTTTTCCAAGGTGTTTCGGTTGCTCCATATCCTTTGCATGTGAATATAAATTTTCAAATTCACATGTTCATTTCTACAAATAATCTATAATTTAGGTTGGATTTGCCTTAGACATATAGGTCAATTTGGGCACAGTCTACATCTTAACAATATCAAATATTCTGATTCATGAACATGGTATGAGTCTCCATTAGGTCTCATGGAATTTCTCTTGGAAATGTTTTAGAAATGTCAGTGCACTCATCTTGCACCTATTTCGCTAAAGCTGTGCCTAAGTATTTCACATTTTTTCATGTTACTGTACATGGTATTTTATTTCAATTTCTTCTGGTTTGTTGCTTAGTATATAGAAATAAAGCTTGTTTCCATTGCCCTTATGCTTGTCACTTTACTAAACTCACTAGTTTATTCTAGTAGCTTTTCTGTGGATTTCTTAAGAAGAATTTTTTAAAGTCATGATCATGTGTCTTTAAATAAAGTAAGTATGGCTTTTTTCCCTCTAATATGTACATCTTTTGTCCCTTTTTCTTGCTGCTTTATTGCACTAACCAGAAGCTTCAGTATGATATGAAATAGAGGTTGTGAAAGTAGACATCCATACTTTATCCCTGATCTTAGGGAGAACATCAGTCTTTTTTAAAAAAATATTTAAAAAATTACATCCAAGTTAGTTAGCATATAGTGCAACAATGATTTCAGGAGTAGATTCCTTAATGCTCCTTACCCTTTTAGCCCATCCCCCTCCCATAAACCCTCCAATAACCCTCTGTTCTCCATATTTAAGAGTCTCTTATGTTTTGTCCCCCTCCCTGTTTTAATATTATTTTTGCTTCCCTTCTTTTAGAACATCAGTCTTTCACCTTTAACAATGATGTTAGCAGTAGGTCTTTTGTGGATACCTTTTATCAATTTTGGAAAACCTTTCTATTCCAACTTTACTAGAAGTTTCATCATAAATTGGTCAAATTGGTCAAATTAACCAAATTGGTTAAATTTGGTCAAATGCTTTTCTTGCATCTATGAAGGTGACCATATCCACATTCATTTTTAAGGCATGTTGGTGGATCCCAAATTTCTAACTGTCTTTCATGATTGTTCTTCCTGTGTTTTACTTTTTTAAAATAACTCTCCTTTAGCTCCTGGTCTATCTTCTCTTATTCATCACGTCCCACCAGATTGAGTCACAGCTGAGGCCCAGCTCTAAGGAGGAGGGCTGAGGACTCAAGGCAGCTGAGACTGGACTATCTTCCAGGTCATTTCTACCTAATGGTAATACTTAATGGATCCAAGTAAGATATTAATACCTGTATCTCTCCCTCCTCTGTCTACCAAATGGGAATAATGTTTGCTGCACTCACACATATCGTAGACTGAATGAGACAACTTGCCCTGAGGGTTACATATATGAGATGTTTGTAACACAGTGGATTCATTACTGATCTCAAAACAATTTTCTTAAGGGAAATTTACAGTGAAGAAATAAAACAAGAGAGAGAAAAAATAAAAATTCTAGAAGTATTATTTGCACTGGACAGGTTTTCATGCATTGTTAACTCCAGTCTGCTTTCTCCTGCTTTCTCTTGCAGTCCATCCATACCTGGATGTATATGGCAATTAATGTTAGCAGGAGGAGCATTTACTATCAAGGTGGCAAACAAAGAAAGGAAAAGTCTTATCACATCCCAAAAGCAAGCAAGCAAACAAAACTCCAGTTGCTTACACAATTGCGGATGAATTTTATATACAAATTGCCTCAAGAGTCAAAGAAGAAAATCAGAGATACTTAACTAGGAAAGAGAATACCTGACTTACTTTTCTTGGAATCTCTGATATTGGATTTCTTCACTTGCTGGACTCCACTGACATTTTGCCAGCATATTGTAAAGTATGATAAAATTACTGAATATGTATAAATTTTGTTTGTTTTGTTTTGTCTTATTTTGGGTCAGATTACTGTTTAAGCCTAAAAGCTTACAAATATGCTAAATACACATTGATACAATCATGAACAATTACATGGATGCCTACTGGCTTTGCTTGGGACACCTTTGTTCATGCCAAGAGCTGTCACTGTGTGGACGTAGATGAATTATTTTCTGGGAGTGAGAAGTGAAGAAAAAAGCAAAGGACATCTCCCTCTTTGCTTTAACCTTGGAGGAACAGGATAAATCTGGTTTTGGCATCTCTCTGAGAAAAAGAATATCTTGACACGTACATAGAGCTCTCGGTGAAAGCCCAGTATCCACTGGCAAGAAAGGGCGAGATTCTGAATACATCTAAATAATGGGCACAGCATTGAAATGCCTGACTGTTGCAGACCACTCACCAGGATATAAATCATGCCACGTGCGACACATCAGACATGAGTGGGACTCCAGCTCATGTAATGAAATGGCTTTTTATGAAGTTTGTGCAGATAAATTAAGCAACATTGCTAAGAATTATGTTTATAATCCAATTTTGAGAACAAAGCTGAATGGGCAGCGCTACATCTATGCCTCAAACAAAGCATTTCCTTGTTGGGATGCACACAAGCAAGTCGACTGATCAGAGAATTGAGCACATCAGAACTCCATATGCTCCTCCTTAAAGTTAGGGGTGACTAGTGTGAATTCTGGCATCTGCTCTCACTCCCAAAATTTGTTCTTAAGTTGTTCTTGGACTGAAAGGTACATGACCCTCTTGGGGGCAATGATTGTAAGGACTCTGCCTACCCTGGAGAGAAATTATGTCTCCAGAATCACTTCCCATTCCCCAGGGGGTTGTATTATGTTAAAATATTCCTAATGTTGAAGTTAGGATTCCTTTTATAGCACCTCAGACTTTTTTCTTCAAAAAATTTTAGGAGAAAATAAAAAAAGCAAAAGTTATCTTACTTTCTTTTTATTTCCTCATGTTATCTAGAGGATGATTTTCTATGCTTCTCTCCAACTGGTTTTGGCTCAGAATTCCAGAAAAAGGGTCCTTCTCTTCCTAGGAATCTGGTATGGCCAACAGTGCTGATGTCTGTGTGTGATGGGGACAGGCTTGTGGAAAATCCTTCTGGTTACCTGTCCGGTTGGTTCAGCTGCATTCTATCTGATCTGATATTCTTTCTTAGTGATGTTATTCAAGGGTCAAATTCCTGGTTTCCTTGGTGTAAATAAATCGACTGTGTATAACTAGCCTGCAACAGAAGGCACATCACCGTATATAGAGTGTAAGAGAGATTTCCCTTTGATGAAAAAAATGGTAAATGTTTATAAGAAATTCTGCAGGTCTGGATACCATTAACTTTAAACAATTAATAAAAGTGACATTAGGACACAATAAATTCTAGATTTCAAAGAAACAATTTGACTTTATACATTGCTTCTGCCTCACTGGTGTTTGAGATGAAAGGGACAGTAATTGAAATGAAGCTGATCAGCATTAAAGACGGACTCATGGAGAGAAGCAGAGGGGGGTGGTGGCTTGGAATCCTACGACCAGACAGGAGCTTAGGGATGGAGGCAGAAGGGCCATGAGACACACAGCCTCCTCTGAGCAAGACTAGGGCCTGGTGAAAATATTTAAAGTTTTAAAAAGGTAAGAGAATAAGCAAGGGGTAGATTAAACGCATTTTTTGTATCTTACCTTCCTTTGATACAGTTCCACTATTAAAACTATTTAAAAAAAAAAGCCCTCAAGCTCCACAAAAGAAGTTTGTATAAATCGACTCCAGAAGCCAATGGAACAATAGTACATTATACGAATAAAGGATAACAAATATGTATTCTAAGTGGTCACAAGTTTTTCCACCATTCTGGGATTCTCCTTCTTCTGAAATCTAAATAGTTATTTTTTAAAAATAATGTTTAAAAATTTTTATTTATTTATTTTGAGATAGAGAGAGAATGAGGCAGGGGAGGGGCAGAGAGGGAGAGAGAGAATCCGAAGCAGGCTCCTCACTGTCAGACAGAGCCCTATTCAGGGCTTGAACTCACAAACTGTGAGATCATGATCTGAGTCGAAATCAAGAGTTGGATGCTTAACCGACTGAGCCACCTAGGCGCCCATGAAATCTCAAGAGTTCTAATAGCTGACGTGTGGTGAAGTGCTTGGTATATGCCATGTGCTGATCCTGAAACAGTAGATCTTTAGTGGGCCTTATCTAATCTTATCTTGCATATACTGTGCCTCCTTCATTTTAGGGTTTTGGGGTGCTGGCCTTTCAGTCAAGAACTCACACCACCTCTTGCCACAGGACCTTTGCCCATGCTGGATCCTTTTCCTCCCTTGTGATTAACCCCACATATGTCTCAGATCTCAGCTCAGATGCCACGTCCTGGAGAAGAATATCCTTCCTCCCCAAGTTAGATAAGGCCCCATTCCACAGTCTCTCTTAGCACCTATATCTCTCTGCTGTGTCCTTATCATAGTTGTAATTGGACACTTGAAGGTGACCCCTTAGTTCATGTGTCCCTGTTAGGCTGGAACCACTGTGAGGGCAGGTATCACCTCTCCTTTTGTTTGTGAGTTTCTCTTGGCCTCCAGTCAATGCCTGACACGGAAAAGGTACACGGTACATACTCACTGACTGAATGGATGGATGGTTGTTGGATAAAATCAAGGACCGGCCTGGCTTGCCTTCACGAGGGACTCATACTATCTACAGAAGCAATAGTTTCCATGGGAATAAGCCTCTTGAGAGGCTACATATCTATTGTCACTGTTGTGTTTTTTGGAGTTCTAGACTCAACTAATGTAAGCCTTCATTTTCCAATGTTTTTGTTTGTTGTTTATTAAGTGCAGAGCCCAACACAAGGCTTCAACTCACGACCTCGAGATCAAAAGTTGGATGCTTAACTGACTGAGACACCCCTGCGTCCCTTATTTTCCATTGTTGAAAGCGGCTTTCCTGATCCTGTCAGTTAGCAGTGAGAGGTCTGGGGCTGCCTAGGACCTGTGTTCCATAGGCAACATCATACTCAACGTTGTTGATATTTGTTGTGGAAAACCCTTCACAAAACCCTTCTTTCCCCAAAATATTTCATAGGCCCTCTACTTCAGCAACCCGTCTTCACCATAATTGCATGCCCCCTACATTTTTTATGAAACAAAAACAAAAACAAAAACAAAAACAAAAACCAGCAACTTCTTTTTTCTGGAGCTCACGTTTGACCTTAGTTACTTTTTTCTATCCTTGTTACTGCATCGTGTTCCTTGAAGATGTGGGTCCTGAGCCATCGTCGTCCTCTTTAATTCAATTCCTTTTCTTCTCTGGGGAAATTCAAGGTCTATGACATGAAATTATGCCAAGCACTGTTCTCACAGCCTCCTTCACTCACTCACAACTGAAACCACTCCTAGAACCACTCTTATCAAGCCAGCTCCCCACCTGGATTCTCTCACGTCGCCCTCTGTCTCGTATTCACTCCTAATGCAACAAGCCTTCAAACCACACATGTGTGCCATGTTTCCTGTTTCTAGCAATCATCACCTGGACCCTCTAGAAACATTGTCCTGAAAGTATCCGACTCTAAATTGATCCCCAAGTATTCCATCTCCACTCCTGTGTCAGAGCTCCACTGTGCAGGTCAGTACCATGGTGCATTGGTGCTCTGCAATGGCAGCTGAGCCCACCATTCTGCTCGGAAGGTCTTTCCTCTGTCGTTGGCAGCACCCTGCCACAGGAGGCAAGGCTTCACCGTGCTCCTTACTCCCCCTGCCCGGCCCTCAGCAGCATTCCTGAAGATGACCTAGCCTCCAACCAACTGTACGAGGAAGTGACAGGGAAGGAATAGGAAAGGCTTCATCATACATTGTCCTTCCCCTTCAAATGTGTGGGCAACCCCACGCATCCCTCTGCCTACACCATCTATGGAATGACGGATCCTCTCTGGCTGCTCCTTCCACTTCTGCCTTTATTCAAATCTCTTCGCATTCTCCCTTCTCCTTCTTCTTAGTATGTTACTAGGACCTTGGCCTCAGCCTTTGTAGTAGACACGGCAAACTTGCAGCAGTTCCCACAGGGCCTCTCACCCTGCAGGGCTCCAGAATTCCCCCAGCCCCACCTTCCATCAGCTTCCATCTTCAGTCCATGATTCCTTTATCCTGTTCTTCACAGAAGCACACAGTTAAAGTTGATCCAATTTCACTTTTGCCATTTAGGACACTACTTCTAAAATCCATGCTTCAGTTTTACCTGCAGTTTCCTCAAATGCTAGGAATCTGTCGAGAGTGCAGCTATCCTGGGAACTGACCTAGCTAGGTACAGTCCTTTGAGCTTCCCCTTCTCAAATTAAAAAGAAACAATTTTAGATGAGACACCAACATTTGATAAATGCTCTCTTCTCTTTGAATGCTGTCCTCTCTTCTCATGCAAACTTTGAGAATATAGTCTACATACATGATGTAAATGTATGTTTCATGAATCATGGACTGAGCTCATGCCATGTGTGTGTCATGCAGTATACTTATTGGCAGGGAGGGGGCTGCAGGAAGAATAAACATGAATAAACAAGATATAGACATTGAAAAATCAGCAATTGGATGCATGGACATGATATGGAGACTATCACTTATTACTCTCATTTTCTAGGTACATGGGTAGAATCAAGAACTGAGAAATTTCAGAACATGAGCATTTACCCATTATTCAAAGGATGAGATAAAAGAAACGTGTTCTCAACTCTATCTCCTGCAAAGAAAAAAAAAAAATATATATATATATAAGCTTGGCAGGTAAGGGAAATGTTATGCTTTGCTTGAAGGAGCCTTGGAGGCATAGCATTGTCATCCAATGAGCTGGCCATCCTGGTTTATTATGGAGCCTCTAACTTCCATAGTTACTCATCATAGTTTTTCATCAGTGAAAGAGCACTGGGCTACAATATTTCCAAGACCTCTTCAAGGCTTAATTCTGGTATTACCTGAATTAGTCTTGGTGGACACAGGAGCAGAAGCTTAGAAAGTGTTAGCCTAACTTGTAATTTCAAAAGCATCTTAGATTACATATGGTAAAATTTGGATGTCTCCTCAAAGGTCAGATAAATTAAAAGAAAGGGAAAAGTTGTTAGAAAAAATAGTTTGTTCGAGGAGCTAATTCCCCATCGGAAATCTGGTCCAAGTGTCCTGGCCTTGGGGTGGGATTGTGAGCATGAGAGGGTTGGACCTCCCATGAGAACAGAAGCGGCTGTGGGGCTCTGGGATTTGACAGCCAGAACAGCCAGCTTTCCAAAGAAGTAGTCAAACCTTTCTGATTGTACCATAATATCTTCTTTTCTTTTTGCAGCTAAAATTTCAGACTCCTCTGTTGGTCCCTAAGGAGAATATGGAAATTTGGAGTGAAGGCCAAAGACACTGCAGAGTAGGCTGATCTCAGGTCTCCAGCTGGTCCCGGTGCCCAATCTCTAGACCCTCCATCTTGGGGGAGAGATGGGCCCGTGAGCAGCCTTTCTCACAGCTCTGCTGGTTGTTGACTTGAGGAAAGCTTGGTGTGATTTTTTTTTTTTTAACAAGTTCTGGGGGACTGAGAAGTTTATGTTTTTGTTTTCTCTTCTTTTCTTAATCCCTCTAATATGTTTCTAGAGAATTGGTTCCCAGGCATTCATGAATAGTTTTTTCTTAATTGAGGACAAAGTTTGCTCTGGTACAACAATTTTTTTGAAAATTCCTCACCTCAGAACTATTATCTAAGGTTATCATCACTCCATTTTATTTTATTATTTTTAAAAATTTAATCTTAAAGACTTCATTCAGACCTTTTCTTTTTAATCTCCCCCTCACCCACCATTATAAACCTCCATTGAAGGATTCACAGAACACAATTTTACAATTAAGAGGCAATAGCAGTAGGAAAAAAAAAAAGGCAGCAGCAACAACAAACTCAAATTCTCATAAATAATCATTACAACTTTTCAAATACTTTGTTTGGCACAGTGACAGTTTACCATAACTATCCAGCTGGTTTTCTGTTGAAAATATTGCTCATGAATGCCCAAGTGCTAATTTTTGGAGTCAAACTTGGATACTAACTTTACCATGAACTAGTTATGGGACATCAGGGAAACCACTTTTTAAATTTTATTTAAATCCAAGTTAGTTAACATATAGTGTAATAATGATTTCAAGAGTAGAATTTAGTGATTCATCACTTACATGCAACACCCAGTGCTCATCCCAACAAGTGCCCTCCTTAATACCCATCACCATTTAGCCCATTTCCCCACCCAAGACTCCTCTATCAACCCTCAGTTTGTTCTTCTCTGTATTTAAGAGTCTCTTACGGTCTGCCTTCCTCTCGGTTTTTATCTTTTTATCCCTTCCCTTTCCCTATGCTCATCTGTTGTTTCTTAAATTCCATGAGCAAAATCACATGATATTTATCTTTTTTTGACTGACTTATTTCACTTAGCATAATGTAGTCTAGTTTGATCCACATTGTTGCAAATGGCAAGGTTTCCTTCTCTTTGATTGCTGAATAATGGTCCATTGTCTGTATGTGTGTGTGTATATATATATATATCACATCTTCTTTATCCATTCATCAGTTTATGGACATTTGCCATAATTTGGCTATTGTTCATAGTGCTGCTATAAACATTGGGGTGCACATGTACCTTCGATTCAGCATTTTTGTATCCTTTGGATAAATACCTAGTAATGCAATTGCGGGGTTGTAGGGTAGTTCTATTTTTAATTTTTTGAGGAACTTCCATACTGTTTTCCAGAGTGGCTACACCAGTTTGCGTTCCAACCCACAGTGCAAAAGTGTTTCACTTTCTCTGCATCCTCGACAAAATCTATTGTTGCCTGAGTTGTTAATTTTAGCCATTCTTACAGGTGTGAGGGGGTATCTCATAATGGTTTTGATTTCCGTTTCCCTGATGATGAGTGATGTTGAGCATCTTTTCATGTGCCTTCTAGCCAGCTGGATGTCTTTTTTGGAAAAGTGTCTGTTCATGTCTTTTGCCCATTTTGTCACTGAATTATTTGTCTTTTGGGTGTTGAGTGCAAGTTCTTTACAGATTTTGGATCCTAACCTTTATCTGAGATGTCATTTGCAAATACCTTCTCCCATTCCATTGGTTACCTTTTAGTTTTGTTGATTATTTCCTTCGCTGTGGAGAAACTCTTTATCTTGATGAAGAGCCAATATTTCATTTTTGCTTTTGTTTTCCTTGCGTCTGGAGACATGCCTAGTAAGAAGTTACTGCAGCCAAGGTCAAAGATGTTGTTGTCTGTTTTCTCCGCTAGGATTTTGGTGGTTTTCTGTCCTACGTTTATGTCTTTCATCTATTTTGAACATGGCATAATTACACTAAAAATGTAAAATGGAGAGAGGATCTCATCTTACACCACAGAATAATCTGTATCACAGGAGGTGGAAACCTCACACAGATGTATTTGAAAACACAATACTATCTTTATTTTTCCCACTTTGTCTTAAACCAGTTAAATCTTTGCCACACATTGGCACTGGTGCATTTTGGAATTATTCTTTTAGGGGAGATGCCTAGATACAAACCAATAGTCTTTACATACATACTTTCTGTAAGGCTTTTGTAGTCATGAGCTTCAAGAGAAAGACGAGATCACTCCTTCCTTTCATAATATTATGTGGTGTTCACATTTTAACACGGTACATGCTACATTGCATTGCATGTGTCTTTCTCTTATATATATTGGGAAGACAGGGCCACATCCAGGGGCTCCCTTCTGCAAAGAAACAGGATTAGCTGGGTTTCATTGGGTGCTCTTTGATTTGCTGAAGAGGAGCCACTGTACAAATGCACGTCTGCAGGCAATGGTTCCCTATCCCCGTCATTACCTTCAATGGGAGCCAGAGAAAAATTGGTCTAAAAAGTGTTAAGCACAGAAATGATTTTTTCTCAAGTTAAGTGGATGGATCTTTGAGAATAAATATAGGAATGATAGTTTTGAAGCTGGGTTCTTCTGTGCTGTTTCTGATTTCTAATGAGAACAGATATATTGTAGTGCTTATGTAACATTTTCAATTTGATGATTTAAAAACTAACATAGTGGATGGGAGTTGGGAAACTGGCTGGCAGCGTGATTGATGGTTGTTGAATCTGGGCAGGGAAAGAGAGCCCAGGCCTTGGTCTGGAGGAGCAGTGAGACAAAGAAAATTAAATCGGTGTGCCCAATAAAACAAGAATTCAAAAATTTTCATGGCAGCTTAGGAGGAAAGCTGTGAGAGGGCTTATGGATGAATGGGGAGTAGGGAAGGATCGGGGCCAGCTGCATGGAAAGCGATCAGAGGCAGGGGTCATCCAGGGAGATGCCTCCTCTGGGAGAAGTGGCCAGGGGAGCTGGGGTCTCTCATACACACTAATAGGCAGTTTCCAGCCACCAGCTATGTGACCATGTAAGCTCTCTCCTTATTTCTGACTCCTTAGGAAACTTCATTAAAACTATCATCTTGTGTGAGGGACACCTCAGAAAAATCATGGAAGAGTATCCACGTCTCCACATTTGGTTTGATGCAGAGTGGAGAGAGGAAGCAGATGTAAGAGATGAGAATCTAAGTGAAACAGATAATTGAACAGAAGGAAGACATTAGGGCAGGGAGTAACTATAAGGAATGGAAAGTCCCTGGAATTCCTGAGAAATGCAGGGAGTCAGCTAAATGAGGGATGGGGAATAAACTCACTTTTATTTTGATATTAAAGAAGAGGAGGATGCTCTCACAAGATGGAAGGCTTCGGAAACACCCACACAGCTGATGCTCGGGTTGTGTCTGTAACTCATCTGATGTTTTTCACAAATGGCAGCTTCTCCTGACTTGTTGCTGACCAGTTGAGCAATGTCTTCAACTTTATGGTGTAAACAGAACCGGGAATCCTGCCCTATGACACCCAACATCCTCACGTCGTGGGAGAAAGCTCTGCGGGTTTTTCTCAGCATCCAGAACCTTTCCTTGGAAAATGGCTACAATGATAGGTCTTCCAAAAATGAACTGGTTTTAGTGCTGCATTATGTAAAATATTTTTTCCTCCAAAAAAAATTTTTTTTTTTTCAGAAAGCAACATCAAACAGAAATTTCTGAGATCAAGAACAGGAAATGAGTGATTCAGCAGGCTGGATTTCACCCAAGGAGCTGTCTCCACAGCTGTAGAGCATAGCTGAGAGAACTTCCAGGGGACTTGCCTGGTACCGCTTGAAAGCAGTCAGGCTGAGAATTACAGAGAACTCTCTGGGGTGTGACGGAGGACAGTTGGAAAGCCCAGCTTTCTGTCAGAAATACGTCAGCCTGGTGCCACTGCTCCACTGACTATCCTTTACCTCTTCTGAACCCACATTTGGAGGTGGTCCAGGATGACTCAGGATTCGAGAGGGAGGGAGCATCTTCCCAGGCGGGAGCATCCAGGTGTTTATTCTTCTCCGCGAAACTGAACAGATGGTTTACCCCACAGCTGGCACTGCTGTGCTGTTCTCCACAGTCGAATAGAGCGCTGGTAATCGGGCCCGGACTGCCCTTCGGGAGGCTGGGGGCACCCTGTTAGCATTGATTCATTTGCTGACGCTCTCTCTCTCTATCACTGTAAAGTGCACTCAGCAAACAGCCAACTCTACCTCTTAGTCGCTAATGAGTCCAAGTGCACAATTCTGTTGAGTCCATGGGGAACCATTTGGGAGGGACTTGCCCAGAGACGGAGACAGGACGCCTGCCACTGAAAAAGGTATCGCCCTCCACTGTTGAGAGAGTGAGAATCCACACTTGAGAGAGTGATGCCCTTCTACACCCTGTAAACATTTCTGGTACTTAACTGGCCCCCAAACCTGTCCCTCACGTGCTTCTCCACCATCTCCACAGCATCCCCGTGGCCGGGCTCTCCCCCACTGCATGACTCCATCCTGTAACACCTGCTGAGTTGCTCTCGGGGTCTCCAGACTTTTCACACTCCCACCCATCCGTCACACCATCCTCCATTTAATCTGCCTAAAACACTATTTCCGTCATGTCACTCTCCCATTCGAAAATCCCAGATATACCTTTAGTATCTTTATAGTATCAGATGGATTTTTTTTTCTAGATTTCACCTGTGTTAAGCTATAGTTTATGCATTTCTGAAGCTGCATACAACTTTTTTCAAAATGAGCTCAGGTCTAAACACAGGGATGCATACCTGTATCATGGTAATCAGATGTGGATTGGACTTCTTCTGTCATCAAATACTTCTGTCAAGGGCCAGAGCTGAGGACAGGTTTTGATAAGTACCCCCAAATTCTTACAAATGTCCATATTCCCTCCAGGATTTATTAAGAGGTGGCCACCTTGGTCTTACAAGTAAGTGCCTGTCCCAATCCCCAAAATTTTATAAAAAGAGAAGACTAGAAATATGAGGTCCTTTGATGTAACGAGCAAATTTTAGTAGTTTCAAGATTGCACACCGTCTGCTGAGTGGAAAGTTCTAGGCAT
Organism: Hyaena hyaena; assembly: GCF_003009895.1. Classification (NCBI taxonomy): domain Eukaryota; kingdom Metazoa; phylum Chordata; class Mammalia; order Carnivora; family Hyaenidae; genus Hyaena; species Hyaena hyaena. The sequence continues at coordinate 572,067 of NW_024080765.1, forward strand.
TTCCCTTCTCTCAGACCAGCTGACAGAGGCTCTAGGAAAGCCGAGTGTGAAAATCTGGGATGCCTACGGAGGTAAAGCTGGCGTTTGCCTCCTCAGCAAGATGCTTGCTGAGGTGTGGTGTCTGAAGGCCCTCCCTAGCACTGCCAGCCCCAGAAAGGGAAGTTTGATGAGAATGTTCTAGGGATAATTTTATGTGCCTCTGAGAGCATGTAGTGCTGGTGAATGTGGATAGTGATGCTTGCTTCTCACCAGAGAAACTGAAGGCAAGAGACTGAATTGAACAGCCTGCAATTGAAGGCTGAGGGGAGAGATGAGCAGCATGTCAAGGATGCTTGGATTTTCCAGGAACCCAGACACTGAAGAATAGAGACTCAAGACTTCTCAGAGGTGCCTCTGTGGAGAGGACCACCTTCTTCACGCCTGGTGCAGGGTCTCATCTCAGTGAGGGTGTGTGCTCCTAAGGACAGGAGCTTGGGGGTGGTCAAGAAGAGAGAGAGCAGAGGAGAGCTGGAGAGCACAGCACCCACCTCAGAGAGCTGCATGGCACTAAAATCTGCACGAGGCTTCTGGAAAACTGTGCATGCGCCCCATGAGGTATGTAGCCCCGGGCTGGCCCACACTGACCAAAAGCATCAGCAAGAACAGGTTAAGTAAAACAAACCAACACATCTTTTTTTTTCTTTTCCTTTTTTTTTTTTTTTTTTGTAACATCCTCAATCCTGGTGAAGGACTGTGCATCTGGCCCAGATGTTGATAAGGGAAGGGAGGGCTGGTAAAGTATGTTTAAGGCAGTGGATGGACAAAATAAAACTGTTGATTGTTTTTATTCCAATGAGTTTAGACTATACAATAAATATTTCAGCTGTACACATTCCTACAAAATATAGTTAAAAGCTTTACTATTTAAAGAAAATTTCCAAGGTGCCTGGGTGGCTCAATCGGTTAAGCATCCAACTTTGGCTCAGGTCGTGGTCTCACAGTTTGTGAGTTCGAGTCCCACGTCAGGCTCTGTGCTGACAGCTCAGAGCCTGGGTCCTGCTTCGGATTCTGTGTCTCCCTCTCTCTCTGTTCCTTCCCTGCTCATATTCTCTCTCTCTCTCTCACTCTCTGAAAAATAAATAAACATTTAGAAACGAAACATTTCCAATAGGGACTTTGCAGACCTATTACATCTGAGCAGTAGATGCACGTCACTTGTGATACAGGAAGAAATAACGGTTCTTTCCTCGAGGAATGCATAAGAGGGAGACTGTTATGAAAACATGTAAACAGAGCGTAACACGCTATCATTGAGCAAACAGTTAGTGCTTACTTTCTGCGTACAGTCCATAGTAAACCTGGTTTGGATCCGGTGAGATAGGATTAAAGGGGAAGGAGCATCACATGGACAGGAATTCCTGGCTCCCGTCACTTGGCCACCCCTGAACCGATCATTATCATTAACGATTTCTTCAAAAATTCTACTTCTTTGATTTTTCCTAGAACAAAACGGGAGCTTGTTTCCATGTTTTCTCACTGATTTTTTCCATCTAAATTGCCCTGCTTTCCCTTCTCTGCTTATAAAACATCACTTACCTTTGCTCAAGCCTTGCCTTCTTTCCTAACGACTGTCTGCCCTTAAGTCTAAGACATTTTTATTTCTCCTCAGTGCTTAAACATATCCTGCCTTGTTGTATCTCTTGACTGATGTTTAACCTTAAACTTGCAACACTGTTCTTTGCCCATCAGATGCATGGTTTTCTATCTTTCCTTTTCTACTCACTGGTATGTGACTCAATCCAGGTCAATGAGGCTTGATGGAAAATCTTATGAGATGCTAGGAGCATCTCATAAGAGCTAAAAGTCCCTCTACACCTCTCTCCAGATACTATTTTGTTTGTATGTAATGGGGCACATTGTCCATGCATTAAGCGATGCATCTTTCAGCCCGGGCAAGAGACAGTCATGTGAGTGGGAAAGTTTAATAGAAAGGATTATTAAGTAAACAGGGAAATAACCCTTAAAGGGTAAGGAGAACTCTAAGAATACAAGAGTCACAGATATAAGAACAGCCACTGCTGAAACAGAGGCAGAGTATTTAAGAAAGGAGCAAGTCACGGGCCCCTGGGTGGCTCTGTCAGCTACGTGGGGGACTCTTGGTTTTAGCTTAGGTCATGATCTCACGGTTCATGAGACCACGCCCGGCATTAAGCTCTTGCATTCACAGTGTGGAAACTTCTTCAGATCCTCTATCTTCCTTTCTGTGCCCTTCCCCAACCAGTGCCTGCACATTCTCTCTCAAAATTAAATGTTAAAAAATATATTTAAAAAAAAAAAAAGAAAAGAAAGGAACAAATCAGAAGAGAGTCCGAGCCTGGGATTCGAACCTCCTGAGTGTGACTGTGCCCCGCCACCGCCCAATGGAGAGATTAGCTGAGGTGGCCCAGGGAAGGGCTGGCAAGCAGGAAACTGCCCTTTGGCCTGCTGGCAGAACACTCCCGGAAGGTACCAGATGTGCAGGGGTGAAGCTGCAAGCTGCCCCGGGGGGATCGGTGGGGAGCTGCACCTTGGATATTGCTGAAACTCACCCGGATCTGCTTGCTGGGGCCCCCACGCCGCTGGCAGGATCCGGGCTGTCTGGGAGTCCCTCGCCTGGAGCGGGGTGAGACCCACGGGGTGCCCCGCGCCCCGCCAGCACCACGTGCCCTACGAGCCAGCGGGGCGTCGCTCCCTGGGATCAAGAAGGGAAGCCTTGTCGGCCAGCCTGTCTTCACGCACCCTCCTCGGAAAGAGCTCGACATGGTCCCTTCTGGCAAAGATGTGTTGACAGAGCCCAGCCCTCGCATCCTGAAGCCGGGCCAAGAGAGGGGGGCCAAAGCCGACACCCAGAAAACTGCTCCCCGGCCCAAGCAGCAGAGGGCAACGGAAAGGCACCGCGCAGGGTGGCGCGGGCCGCCTGCCCACCTGGGCTTCTGCTGCTCTGCTCCCAGGCTGCCAGGATGCTGGGTACTTGGCATCGTCAAGTGTTTCTTATTTATGTCCCTTTTAGTTGGAAATTCTATGACTTGCAGCTGGAACTACTATTTTATCTGATATGAAATTTACTTGCTTTGTTTTTATCAAAATATAAACATCCAAGAAATGCCATATTGTCCTTGGTAATGCACATGGTTAACAAACCTAAAGAGTATAGGCTTTTAATAAAATACAGCAGTCCCGCACTCAACTTATCTCTGACTCAGAATCAACCAGTTGCAAACCAGTTCTCTTTAAAAACTTTTTTTAAAAAGTAGGCTCCATGCCCAGCACAGAGCTTCTTTTCAAAAACAGTTTTAATTGTGGCAAATTACACTAACATAAAAGTTAGCATCTTAGGGGTGCCTAGGTGGCTCAGTCCCGTAAGCCTCTGACTAGGGCTCAGGTCATGATCCTCTGGTTTGTGAGTTTCAGCCCAGCATCTGGCTCTCTGCTGTCAGCACAGAACCGGCTCCAGATCCTCTCTGCCCCTCCCCTGCTTGTCATCTCTCTTTCTCAGATAAATAAACATTAAAAAAGAAGTTAGCATCTTATCCATTTTCAAGTGCGGTTTAGTGGCATTAAGTACTTTCACACTCACACTCACAACCAATTCTGTTTGAGGATTTTATTTTTGCTTGCCTCCATGTATCTGAGGTATTTGCTTCACAGAATGCTAGCTTTTATCTATCACCTGAAGACTTCATCTCTCTGATTCCTCCTATAATACATGCATTAAATCCACTTACCTTACATCTCCTCCTTCTTCAACCCAAATAGCTACATAACTGTTTTGAATGCGACTCTTTTACTCTATGCATTGCTTTAGGAACTTAACACGTAAACCTCTACTTCTTTACTCTAAATTATAGGCATCATCTTTCTCACTTCCTTTTTGAAAATAAAATATTGTTGCATTTTCTTGAAGTTAAAAGGCAAGTTATAAATACCAATTTCTTTCCCAAACTACCATGCAATGGCTGAATAAAGTTTTGGATCTGTTCACCAGAGTCTCCAGGTGATCCAAGGTTATGGGCAGAAGGTCATATTTCTGTGTTTTATTTCCCAGCTTAACTTTCTAAAGTTTTCTAAATAATGTCAGTCGTTTTTAGTGGGGTCACTTTCGTCAGGGAGTTACAGGCATTAGAGACGCCATATGTGCTGCCGCTGGAAACTGATGGTGAGGTGTTTACAGCATATCCAGGTCATCCTCTGGGGACGTTTGGTGGCATTTGCTCCTGCGGAAGAGCTCTTGTCCAAGGACCTGACTTCTACGTTGGGTCCCTGGATCCCTGGATTGAATGTTCTCCCCTTTTGGGTTAAGTCTTTCATTGTCCTAAGGTGCGTTCCTTAGCAGCTTTGTAAAATGGATACATTTCTGAATCCTTGCGTATCTGTTGTTTTTATTTTGCATGTACACCGAATGAATAGTTATTCATTTTTGCTGAATAGAATTCACATAACATAAGTTCATCCTTTTAAAGCGTATAACTCAGTGGGTTTTAGGTTTTAGTGTATTCACAAAGTCATGCAATCATCACTATCTCATTCCAGAACATTTTCATTGTCAACTTCCTATTTAGTTTTTGTGTATTTCTACATCTGATCTCCTACAAAAATTCTTGGGAACAAGACTGTGCATCATACACCCAATGCCAGGCAAAAGCAGTCCTCATTTATGTACTGAGGAAGAGGAAAGGTAAAGGAAAGTCTAGAGACTTTCATTTGCCGGCTTGATGGAGGCAGCAGCATGTCGGAAAAGCCCATGTGGTAAGAATCTATGCACAGGCTTTAGGGTCAGAGGGCAACTAATAGGAGCTGAGCACAGCTCCCAATGAACAGCCAGCAAGAAGCTGAGGTTCTGAGTCTTACAACCAGAAAGAAACAAATTCTGCCAATGTCTTGAGCAAATTTGAAAGAAGGTTCTTCCCCAGCAAGGCCTCCAGAGGAGAACACAGCCCAGGCAATATCGTGACTGCAGCCTTGGGAGATCCTAAGCAGAAGACCGTTAAGCCATGTCTGGAAGCCTGACCCACAGACACTGTGAGATAATAAAAGCATGCTGCTTTAAGCTGCTTAGTCTGGTAGTGTGTGACAGCGATAGAAAACTAATACGCCTGACATCAGCAGCTTCTACTGATCATTCCTGGGAGTGCTCCAGCACCCTGTGCTTGGGGAAGCCATCCTTGATTCAATGCTGTCAGCAGCAAGAGCGGGACCTTATACATTGAAGAAAAGTCACCAACCTGTGGTTATAAATTTTATTTTGAAGAAATTATTAATCTTCATAGTCTTTTGAAAAACAATAGCCCAAAAACCACATTAGTAAGGTCAAGACACACGGAATGTCTTTAGTTTTTCCTTCCATAGGAGAAAGGCTGAGGAATGCAGGGTTGATATTATCAGGTGCCATTGCTAGGACTCAAAATCAGGAAGAGACAGAAGATATTATATGTATACACATAAATATATAAAGTAAAACCTTGGATTGTGAGTAACGTGTTCTGTGAGTGTTCTGCAAGATGAGCAAACATTTCTAATAAATTTTAACTTGATAAACGAGCAATGTCTTGCAGTATGAGTCGTACATGACACGAATATCACATGATCACAACTGAGCCGGTGGTTCTTGAAATTCACTCTGATACACTAGTGCTTTGGATTACAAACATGTTTCTGGAATGAATTATGCTCGCAAACCAAGGTTTTACTATATATGTTATACATTATATACATACTATATACTATATTATATATTTGGATGGCTGAGGAGACTGTGGGCTTAGAGATATGACAGGAAACAGCTTAAGGTAGTACACAGAGCATCATATTTGGAGTCAGACTCGTGTTCAAATCCTACGTTTGTTGTTTCCTGACTTCAAAAAAGCTACTTAATCTCTATGATTAAGCCATATCATAGGATATATGTAGCCAAAATTCACCTTAAATTTTTCTTAGGATGAGTAAGTGAGTAACATGTGAAGCATATAGGGTGGAGTGGCACATGGCCACAAAGTTAGCTATACTTAGAGGTGACACTATTCAAAACGCTTTCAACTTTAATTCAATAATTTTAATTGTTTTTAACTTTCAATTTAAAAAATTTTAACTTTCCCATCCTAATTACTGTAATACTTTTCTGGGAAGATCCTGGCCCAGCCATGACTAAGGCTTTCATGCGGCACAGCTCACGGTGTGCTGACAGAAGGTTGGCGACGCACGTGACTTTGTCATACCACCTGCACCCTGAGCTTTGCAGCTAAGCAGGAAGCAAATATTCAAAGGGACAAAATGTTGGACTCTACCTGTCGCGATTTGCTTGTCTGTGGTAAACCCTTTGTTCCCACTGTCCCAGGAATCTCCTAGGAAGCATGGCATGAGACTCTCCCTGGTACTTTGGTCCATTTTGCATTTGTCCAAGCACCCAGGACTTGTTAAGGCTCTCAACTTGTTCAGTTGGGTGGCACGTAATGGGAAGCACTGGAAAGTGTCTTCACTGCCTGACTTTGACAGAGATATGACGGGAAAGGGGCCTCTCATTACTTCCCAAGGACACGTTTTCCTTAGTCTCCATCACGAAGGTTTGCAGGCAGAAGGAATGGCAGTGAAAGTGGGGAAATATTTGGAGAATCTGAGAACTAAAAGAAGGCCAGTGTGTTTAAGAAATGATAAGTCAATGTTGCAGTAGCAGCAAATGAAGCTGTAGGGGTAGCGAGAGGCGGAGATAAAGAAATCTCCTGAGCTTGTGCTTGAGAGTTTGAGTTTTTTCCTCATTCTAATCAGGCTTTTAGTTTTTTAAGAATTTAAGTAAAGAGACAATCAGGCTTAAACAACAAAGCGTTGCCAATAGTTCCAAATGTCTCTGTGCCTGTTCCCATGGCTGCCTTGCTGACGTCTCCCCTCAGGAAGCTTACAATTATCAACTGCTTTCTTCCACTCCGGTTTTGCCTCATAAAAAAAAAAGCTTTTCCAAACAAAGATATTGTCATACTTTATATCGTTTTGTCTTTTAAAAAATGGAGTAATTCTACATGTCTTCTTTGGCAATATTGTTGGTATCGCAACTTTTCATTCTTTTAGATTCACCCACATACATGCGGGTAGTTATTTTTATTCACTATGCTTAGTAATCCATAGTGTGGCGATTCCAATGGACATTTGGGTTGTTCCTGGTCTTTATTATAACAAATACAATGTTGTGCACATTTCTATATGTGCATCTCTGGAAGAGTTTCTCTGGTACATAAAAATAAGAGTAGGATACACATCTTCCAGTGTGTATGAGAAAATGTCAAATTGTTTTCCAAAATGCACTTCCAAAATGCACCAGTTTGCACTATTGACAAGAGTATGAATTCTCATTGTTGTACATGTTCGCCAATTACAAGATGTTTTCCAATTAAAAAACTTTTGCTAGTCTTTTGGGTGTAAAACTCTATCTCAGGATTTTATTTTGCCTTTGGCTGATCGCTAATGAGGGTAAGTATTGTATCATTGTTAGTTTGTTTCCATGTTTGTTTTTTCTCTGAAACCCCTCCTTGTAATTTTTGCCCATTTGAAAAGTAAGTTATTGGGACACCTAGTCGCTCAGTTGGTTGAGCATCTGACTCTTGATTTTGGCTCAGGTCATGAACCCATGGTCACGAGAGAGAGCCTGGTATTAGGCTCAGCGTTGAATATGGAGCCTGCTTGATGTTCTCTCTCTCTCTCTCTCTCTCTCTCTCTCTCTCTCTCCCTCTGCCTCTCCCCCACTTGCACACATGTGCATGAACACATGTTCTCTCTCTCAAATAAAAAAGTTACGAAAAAATAATTAAGTTATTTATCTCTGATTGATTTGCATAACTTCTTTATAGATATTAATAATCTGTTTTTGGTTTTATGCATTAAAAATATCTTTGGCAATTATTTTTTGGGGAGGAGAGGGAGAGTTAGAGAGAGAGGAGTGTGAGTGGGGGAGGAACAAAGATAAAGGGAGACAGAGAATCTTAAGCAGGCTCCACGCCCAGTGTGGATCCCCATGGGGGCTCAATCTCATGACGGTGAGATCATGATCTGAGCCCAAATCAAGAGTCAGTGGTTCAATGACTGAGCCACCCAGGCTCCCCTCTTTGCCCAATTTGTGACTCGTCTTTTCTTCTACTGATAATGTGTTTTCAAAAGGAAATATTTATAATATATACTTACTAGAATTTATTTTCTTTTATAATTTTTGCCTTTTGTATTTTGCTGAGTTTTTCTTACCTAGAAGCAACCAATATATTCATATTCCCATCTAAATTGATAAAGTTTTCCTTTTTAAGTCTTTAATTCATCTGGAATTTTTTTCAGTTTGGTGTAGAGGTATAAGGATCTTATTTATTTTTTCCTGTACAGCTAATCCATTGTCTGAACACTTAATTGAATAATTCTCTGATTAATCATGTGTCTTCTATATATGATATTTATTTATAACACCTGAAGTCTTTTTAGATGTTTTTATTGCCCCCTTTTCTTAGATGTTTGCTTAATAATTCTGTACACTATTTAGGGATCTAGCAGGTTTTTTTTTTTTTTTTTAAAGCTTATTTATTTAGAGAGAGAGATGACATGGGAGGGGCAGAGAGAGAGGGAGAAAAAATCCGAAGTAGGCTTTAAGCTGTCAGCACAGAGCCCGAAGCAGGCTTCGATCCCATGATGGTGAGATCATGACCTGAGCCAAAATCAAGAGTTGGACGCTCAACAAACTGAGCCATTCAGGCGGTTTAGTGTTTTTTAAGAAGAGATTTTCTATCCAACATTTTAAATCCTTTTCAGCTAGAAGTTTAGTCTGAAGAACTGGTTCTCTATATTTGACAACTGTAGATTATCTAGCTTTAAACCACTCTTAACATTAGATAAGAGGTTTACATTTACATTAGGTTTAAACCACCTTTACATAGGGTGTCACTTTAGCCACTGAATATTATCTAATTATTATTATTATTATTATTATTATTATTTACATTGCTAGGTTTGTACTGTCAGATTTTTAAAGGATTTTTGCACCCATATTTATGCATGAGGTTGTCCTGTCTTTTCTCTCTGGTTGTTGTGGTATAATCATCCTAGGTTTGTACAATGAGTGAGGAGCTCCCTCCATTTGTACTCTGGGGACAGTTTGCATGAGATTGGAATGACTTGCCATTTGAAAGTTTGGTAACATTTTTCTGTGAAATATCCTGGGCTGTATGTTGTCTTTCTGGGAAGATTTTAACCTATTGATTTAATTTCTTAACGTTGTAGGATTATTTTACCATTCTATTTCTCCTTGAGTCATTTTTGGTAAGTTATATTTTGTAAAAATGTGTCCATTTGCCAAGTGTTTGAGTATATTGGCTTAAGGTTGATTTTTAAAAGCATTTTCTTTGTTAATGTTCATTTATACCTTCCTTTCTTTTTGTCCTGAGCAATCTCATTAGAACTTTATTTCATCGTTCTTTTCAAACAGTCGACTTTATGCTGTGTTTATCATCTCTAATTTATCTTTGATTTTATTTTTTAAATATATGATATATTTATTATCTCTTTCACCTACTCTTAAATTTTGTTTTGTGATTCTTTTCATAACTTCTTTATCAGTTTTTATCCTTTATTTCTAATTAAACGTTTAAGACTGAAATTTTTTCTCTAAGAAATGCTTTAGGCTTATTACACAAGTTTTAAATTTATTAAATTTAAAATTCTAAATATGTTACTTTAAATATCATTTAGTGCAGGGGCGCCTGGGTGGCTCAGTTGGTTAAGCACCTGACTTCTGTTCAGGTCATGATCTCACAGTTCATGGGTTCAAGCCCTGCGTTGGGCTCTGTGTTGACAGCTCAGAGCCTGGAGCCTGCTTCAGATTCTGTTCTCCCTCTCTCTCTGCCCCTCCCCCACTTGAGCTCTGTGTCTCTCTGTCTCTCAAAAATAAACATTAAAAAAACCTAAATATCATTGATTGCACACTTTTGCTTGTGCATTATTTGAAAGCACATTTTAAAACTTCCATTTGAATAGTTTTTCTTAGTTTTTTGTTTCTTATTTGTGAATTAATTTCATTGCTGTTGAGAAACATAATCAGGATAATACCAAATTTGTTCACATTTTCTGAAGAGCTTAGTATGTGATATATTTTTTTTTAATAAATGTTTTATGTATTTCTAGGAGAGAGAGAGAGAGAGACAGCATCAGCAGAAGAGGGTCAGAGAGGGAAAGAGTCACAGACCGAAACAGGCTCCAGGCTCTGAGCCGGCAGTCAGCACAGAGCCCGACGCGGGGCTCGAACCGACGAACTGCGAGATCATGACCTAAGCGAAAGTCGGACGCCCAACCGACTAAGCCACCCAGGTGCCCCTAGTATGTGATATTTTAATAAATGCTCCAGTGTGTATAAAGTGCATAGAAAATGTGTACTCTTTTGAGTATCCAGTTTCTACCTAGTTACCTAATTATTTATCTCAACCTTGTAAATTGTATTGTTCAAATTCTCTGTATTTTTACCATTTTGGGGGTCAGTTTGACATCAATAAAAGATGCCAAATTTTTTCCACTGTGATAGTGAATATGTCAGTTTCTCTCCATATTTTTTTACAACTTAAACTTTTATATTTGAGATATTAGGGGACAGAAATTCTGGTAATTTGAAATTTTTATCATTGGGCAGCAATTTTTTTGTTTTCCAATAAATAATCATATCTGAGCATAGCTTTTGTTTGAAATTAATTTAATTACCCCTACTGTCTTTTGGTTATTTGTTTAGTATTTTTTAATTGTTTTACATTTGATCGTGTAATATACCAGGATTTCTCCCTATCATCTTTCAGATATCTGTTTTTCCTGAATTCAACAATCATCTTTTTTTAAAAAAAATTGTTTGGTTTAATACAATATATCATTAGCACATATCTCAACTCTCTTAATTAATTAAGCCTCCTATGTACAGATTAGACACATCATTTTCCCCTTCTTTGAGCTCTCTTTCTAAGAATCCTCAGGCCTGCTCCAGAAGGTGTTGATTGCCCTCCACGTCCACTCCTATTGTTGGGAGTTAAGGACTCCCTCTCACCTTCATCTTGGGAATTTCCTTTGTTTCCTTCTTGAGTTGGAACCTGTGTTTCTTGGATCCAATTTCTGCCTAGTTTTTGACCAGCCTCATTGTTGGCTTTGGGAGAAAATGCTGCTCCTTATAGATTCACTCTCCATATTTTTCTACCCTGCTTTTGCCCTAGCAGGCTGATTTCATGCACTGTATCTACTTTTGGCTCTCTGGTTTCCAAATGGGCTAGGCCATTGGGGAGCCCTAGCAGGAGCTCAGAGGGGATTGAGGTAAGAGCTGGCTTCCTTTCTTCCTAGTCTCCATGGGTTGTCTATGTTTCTTTACAGAGGTCCATAAACTCTTCCCAACAGTCTTTATCAAAGTTAAAGCTATTCCTTTGGAGTTCTAGTAACCACTGCTTCCCATGGTCATTCTGGGCAAGGGGTGGTAATTGTTTTCCATCATTATTAGCACAAGAATGTTTTACCCTACCTTGCTTCCTGCCCATATTAGACATGATTTCACTCCTTTTCAGTCTTTCTGTTGGCCATCTGATTGATGATATAGGCTTTACTGGTTTTCTGAGAAAGTATGCATGGGAAGTAAATATTTTACACACTGAATGTCTAAAATATTTTTATCCTACCCTCACAGTAGAATAATAGTTTGATATTCAGATAATTCTGGATACAATTTTTCTTCAGAGTATGAATACCTCATTCCACTTTCTCTTGGTCCAACATTGCTTTTAAGAAGTATATTCTTAATATCTCCATCCTCCCTGTATAGAAATTTCATCATGTGGTATGTTGCATGCCCATTTTCATCCATGTTAGATGGATGTTAGATGGTTACTTTCACTTGGAAAATTAGAACTTCAATTCTGGAAATTTTAAATTATCTCTGTTCACTCTGGACTAACTTTCTCAGTTTTATTTTTATCTTTGTCTGTTATTTTCATGATTTCCTTTCATTCAATTTTCTAGATTTCCTCATTTATCTTGTAACTCTTCTACTCAGTCTTTCATTTCTGTTATCATGATTTTAATTTCCAAGAACTTTTTTCAATTCTTTCCCTATTCTTTCTTTATGGCACCCAGTTCTTGTCTCATGGATGCAATATAGTTTCTTATCTTTCAGAGAATAATAGATTTTAAAAATATTCATTGTCTTGCATTGTCTGTTTTCTCCAAGTTGTTTTTATTTCTGCTTTTGGTGGGCCTTTCTTTTTCTGCTTGAGACTTTCCTCTGTTGTCCGGAGATCTTAGACATGACAAGTAGTTGCTAATCGTAAGAACAGAACACTATGTTGTTGATTGGAAACTCTGATCACATGGCTAGAACTTGTTGACTGTGGGCTTTCCTATAACATGAACTAGTCTTGCCTTTCCCTGGAAGTCAGTCTCTTTAGGTTATTTTGTTAGTTGAGTAAGATTCTACAAAGCATAACTTTTTAACTTGCTATCTTCCATGCCTTACTTTTTTTTTTTTTTTTTCATATTTTCCATCTCCTGATGTCTATGAAATATACCAGGTAAATTTATTCAGCTTAATCTATCAGTTTACTATCATTTCAGTTGTTAACCTATGGAATGTTTTTTTCCTTTCAATAAAATAATTATATCTATTTCTAAAAGACTTCAAGGAATCTGATTAATTTATTAGTTTTGTGTTCTTTACTAATGTTTTATAGTCTGTGTTTGTCTTGAAATATTTCATACATCTTGACTTCATATTCTAAATTTTATAATTTTAATATTAGTAGTACTTGAGGGGCTCTGATTTTTGTTCTTTATGTGCTTACCTTTCTTATGGGAGTCTATTATCTTGAATGTGTGGAAATATATTACTGTAAGCTCATATCTGGTTGAACATGAGCTGTGGAAACACTGGCAATAATTTTCTTCAGAAAATAGGTAAGTTTGTATGAACAACATGTTAACATTTTAGTTACAATTTTGGGGCTTGGATTTTCCTGAGTGCAGGAGTGTTGCACTTCAACTCTAGATCTGCAGGTAAGCAGACTTATGACTATAAATTCTTTTTGAGAATCACTATATTTTACCTCATTTGCAGCGGGAGGAAATAGACATGCTTCCTGGTTTCAACTATGTATCAGTCAGAATAAGCTATTTAATACTGGATAACAAATAACTTCAACAAACAACAGCAAGTAACTTATACCACACTCTCAGTAACTAACACTACAAAAGTTAATTTTTTTGTGCAAAGTCTGACATGGTCCAAAAGGTCTTCAGGGGATTTGTCGTCGTCGTCTTCTTCTTCTTCTTCTTCTTCTTCTTCTTCTTCTTCTTCTTCTTCTTCTTCTCTTCCTCCCCCTCCTCCTCCTCCTCTTCCTAATGTTTGTTTATTTTTGAGAGACAGAGCATTAGCATAGAGAGAGTGAAACACAGAATCCAAAGCAGACTCCAGGCTCTGAGCTGTCAACACAGAACCTGATACATGGCTCCCTGTGAGATCATGACCTGCACCAAAGTTGGACGCTTAACTGACTGAGCCACACAGGCCCCCAAGGGGCAGTTGTCTTCTATACAGTGGCTTAGAACACATACAACTTCAAATCTGTGGTATTTCCAACTTAATATGATGTTAGAATTTACCACAGCAGAGAAAGATAACTTGCAGAATTAAGGACCAAGAGTTTCACTCCTAGACCATTGGCCAAAGTTGTTTTCAACCACCTGTAAGAGGGCTGGGAACTTGCCCCAGCAAGGAGAGGAGAGCTAGAAGTATTTGTGAGTACCAGTAATATCTACCACACTATCCTTTATCTGGCTTTGTATTCTTTTTCATTTCTTTTGATTGTCCTAGCTTAACACTGAGGGCTGAGGTCTTGGATTTAGCTCCCTGACCTTGTATATGCCTATAGCTTAATCTCCTGTTTGTGGCATGCAAATGTTAATCCCCTAAATTCTATGTTCTTCGTATCACTATTTGGCCCAGGGCAGCCTTCACTTTTATATTCATTTATTGCTCACTCCTTTGTTTTTTGATTCACTACTTTTTTCTTTGGGGATTGGGGATTGAGAGAAATCTTTGGGGAGTTCCCTTGTATTCTTGTTAGCTCTACAATTAATTTAAAAATATGCTCATGGTTATTTATCCAGAATGTATTTGAGTTGTATTAGGGGCACTTTTGAGGATATCTAGCCAATATTACTTTCAGAGGCGGTTCAAAAAATTATTTCCAACTGAAAAACAACAAAAGCATTTGAAACCAATAGCAGACTTCTAATTTAATAAGTTAATGAAGACCCTGACATTGCTCTGTGGTTATTCATAATGTGCTGCTGGAGTAATTGGCATCCACTTAGATTGAATTTTGAATCATGTAGTATTACGTTGTATGTTTAGTTTTAATGCAATGCTTTTTTTTTATTGAGTAGAAGAATACAGTCATGCTGAAGGACTTAACAAGTTGCTGGGGAAAACATGTAAGTCTACATGCAATCTTCAGGAAAAGGTTTTTGAGTTGCATCATAAAAACAAACAAAGAAACAAACAAACAAACAAAAAATCTAGTCAAGGAATCAAAGATCCACTTGTATCAAGGAAATTTAAAATCCAGGAGCCAATATTTACGTGTTTGATAAAGCCTTGATTTTGGTAGTACTGCTTCCACTGCTCAGGTGTGACAAAATAAAATAGTTTCATACGGGAATCAGATATCTGAGTCTCTGTATCTTGAATAATTGTTTAACAAATATAAAGACACATGCTGTGCCAGTCTGAGCACCATGTTAAGCTGAAAGATTACAAAAGTGAAGAAAAGATATACATGGTCACTGCTGATGGAGATTATATCTTTAGGAGTAAGATAAGCATTAAACCAATTATTGAAGTGCATGGTTAATGAGGATAGTTTAAATACTAGGAATAAACACCACTGTCTTTCCCTGTCCTATAACATTTTAAAGTTCTCAGATTTTCATTTATTTATTGAAATATTTTCCAGTATCACTTGGGGGTCCTCCTTCCCAATTGGTGTGATTGTCTTGATAGAATTCAAGGTCATGTTTGGTGCAAGTGTGTGGGTAATAGTTACGCACCAAGTGTTACTCCAATCCTGCCCCATACCAGAGATGTCTGTCCCTGTGTCCCTGAGGGAAAATACAGACACAGGAAAATGTGAACAAAAAAAAAGTTTTGTTTTTTTAGCTGGGTCTTTGGCCCCAAGCCAGAGCGTCTAACTTTACAAAGCTGGGCTCAACCACATGTCATGTCACTCTCCTGAGCATAAAACTATGTGACTTGGGAGGTGTCTGGGTATTACATCACACTTAAAACACACTGATTCGAAAACCTTTGAAAAAATAAAGAAAACCTTTGCTGAAGGTTCTAGAAGACGTAGCAATGGGTTGAATTACCTCGACACCTACAGTGTCCTAAAACCCTTCTTCATCCTTCTATCTCCCTCCATTGCTTTATAGCGGGTGTGCTCTCCTAATCTCGCTTCTCTTTCTTCTCATTTTTCTCTCCCTCCCCTCAGGACCAAGAGGCCAGACTGCAATGGCTCCAAGTTCTCTTTTCTTCTTCGGCATCCCTCTCTGCCCATTTAGATAAATCATTTTGCCCTTCTTTACATAAATCCCTTTAGCAATTCAGCATTTCTCCATCAGCGTACCTCATCTGATGTTGGCATGGCACTCCTACCAGGCTTTTCTATAGTCTTTTTGCAAGTCTAGCTTAGGCTTCCAGCTAGTGGCTCTTGTGTAAGACCTAGAAGGCAGATAAGAAGGGTAGGCTGCCTTTCTGGCGGAGAAGTGGTAGTTGCGGGTAGTTGTATAAGCAGAGCCAAGTTCTTGCCAGACCAACTTTGTCAGCTGAACCCACTGGTTGTCACTCGCTCTGTAATTGCTGACATTTGGTACAGCTTCTGGGCCAGTCCCAGCATCCTTGAGCCCGACCTTTGCTCTCCCAGCTTCTCTAGTGGAAGTGTAGCTTGGGTTCCCTATATGAAAGCTCTCCTTACTTGAAATTTCTGGAGTGAGGGTGTTGTTTACCTGGGACAGTCCCGTTTATATCTGTGGTCCCCACTAATAATTAAGAATGCCTCCTTTTGCTCTCAAAGTGTTCCAGAGTGAGCAATAAATTCTGTGATTGCTGTGCCTAGTGAGGTTCCTGTTTCCCTGATGGAATCCTGACCACCCTACCTGCTTCTTATGATTCTCTCCCGTCATTGGCCTGAGGTACAATAAATAGGCCAGTCCTGTGGAGGACAAGTCTGTGGATGCTTCCTTTTGGTCTCTGTCACATTTTGAATGTGGTGTCCAAGTGAAAACCTGAAGCCGCCTCTGGGTAGAGCTCACTTGTGCCTCTGGTCCTGGGTCTGTCCTGGGTGCAACAGGGACAGCCCCTCAGAGAAATGTCACTGAGCCTTTTTAACTAAGGAAGGAAATCCACACCCACATATGCTTGCAAGCTGCTGTGTTAGATCTACTGCTAGAAAGCAAAACTCAGTGATAGGTCTTTGACTTTTACCAAACCAGATCACCTCTCTTTTTGGGGGGTGAAGAGGGATGAGTTAGATGAAAGAGATGCTCTTCTCTCAAGAGTCATAAGTATCATTTCATGCTGGGGATCCTGGGTGGCTCAGTTGAGCTCCTGATTTGGGCTCAGGTCATAGTCTCACAGTCTGTGAGTCTGAGCCCTGCATCAGGCTCCATGCTGACAGTGCGGAGTCTGCTTGGGAATCTCTCTCTCTGCCCCTCGGCAGCTTGTGCTCTCTCTCAAAATAAAAAAATAAACTTTTTTTTTTAAAGACATAAATTCATGTTGAACTGCTTCCATCTTTGCTCACAAGCAATGGCCTGGTGGTCATTCGACACAGTAATGTTGGTGCTGAATGGTGAGCTCCAGATGCCATATGCTAGGAAGCTCCTCATTTGTAAGCAAGGAGGGTCAAATTAGGGGATCACCCTCACAGCCACTGCAGATGCAGCAGGGCCTCTTCAAGCTGGATTTCAGTGAGGGTCAAACGGGGAATGGGAGACACTGAAAAATAGCATCAAGGGAGACACATTGCTTCATTCTGAAGCACCTGGGCTGGCCCAGCTGGGTTCTCCAGAGCCCTCGGCTACGGGAGTCACATGTTAGATGACAAGTGGAGAGTCGCAGCTCTGTAACACAGTGATGTACTCTAGACAGACTTTCGTCTGGACCCTCAAATGCTTCATTCACAGTAAAGAAGCACCTTTTCTTTCTCTCCAGCTTCTCCTCCACAGCCTCTGCTTCCAAGTCTTTACTTGGGGGGGCCGAGTGACTATACGGGTATCAAAGGCTATGAAGCACGTCTACTGCATCTACTGAAATAGTACTATTTCATTTCCTTAACAAGGGAAGAGCATTTAATGGGAAAAACAAAAATGAGAAGGAAAATAATCATAAAAGGAAGTAAGCAGAAGGAACATTCTGGGAGGTGCATGGAAAAAAAAAAAAGCTTTCCCTTGTTTGGAACAACAGGGACCCAGCTGAGGAAAGGATTTGTCACTTACAGCAATACTATCACTTTTTTTGCCCAGAGCTGTATGTTTCTGTCATTTTGGGGAGCAGCAGTTTTGAAAGGTTCATATTTCCCCACCACAGAAGACAAATAACTTTTGTATGTTGTTGTTTTTAATTCTCATTTCATTTTGGGTCTACTCAGTTCGGATTGGGAGGAAAGCTGGAAAGCGATCTGAATAAGCCCCAGTGGTGAGTTAGGGTAATTCAAATCTCAGTAGTGACTCTCTTGTTAATTAAATGGGTGTTGCACGTAAAACCGCAACATATCCTTCAGTTTGGTTAATTCTTACTATTCTCTTTCTGATTTTTTATTTCCTGACCTTTATTTCGGTCCTTTTCTCTCTGCCTATAATTCGGACCAACAACCGACCACCAGCTTTTCCACAGGGTTATTATTATTACTACTGAAAATATTTATTGTGATGGTTGTACAGTTATAGTAAAATTCATTCAATTATACATTTTAAATAGGTAGACTGTACAGTATGTGAGTATTGAGCTATATCTCAATACAATTGTTATAAAAATTGGGGTGCCTGGGCGGCTCAGTCGGGTGGGCATCTGACTTTGGCTCAGTTCGTGAATTCCAGCCCCGCATCGGGCTCTGTGCTGACACCTCGGAATAAAAAGTAGAGTGGGGTTAAGAAATTGCCCAAGGTCACCCAGGTAGTAAATTGGGAAGTTGAGATTTGAACCCACACCTGTGTGAATTGAAAGCCTGTGCTCTTGGAATGTCTGGGTGGTTCAGTCAGTTAAGTGTCTAACTCTTGATAACAGGTCAGGTCATGATCTCATGGTTTGTGAGATCGAGTTCTCAATCAGGTCTGGAGCCTGCTTGGGATTCTCTTTCTTCCTCTCTCTCCGCCCCTCCCCTGTGCATGCACACACACACACACACACACACACACACACATACACACACACACATCCAGTGGCCAAGCCATTGGATTACTGTTTTTCTTCTTTTTACTTTGTTTTTCTGCCACCTAGCCTCATAGTTGCTCTGTCACTTGTGGTCATGGCCAGGGTTTGGGTGCATGCAGTGAGGTGGTCTCCTTACCTGGGAGAAGCCTTCCATCTTTAGCGAGAAAAAACATATGAACTCAAACTTCCAGGACAGCCAATCCAGCACTTTTAAAAAGGGTCATTCACTGAAATTCCCTCTCTTGCTGTAAAGATAGAGGCAACAGTTTCTATGTCAGCCTTTCTGGAAAAAATGGTAGCAGACTGATGTTTTGGAAACAAACGCTCTTCTCTTTATCAGCAGATATCCTCTAACTACCAAGAATCAAAACAAATTTAACTACGAGTAAATGTTTGTTAAATTAATGAATCAAAGAAACAGGGGCATTCCAGGTGAAAAAAAAAAAAAAACCAGCACGTGAAAAGATTCAGGTGGGTGCAAGTAGGCACTTTGCCTTGGTGAATGCCGAAGTACAGCCCAGATGAATCGGAGCGTCCTCAGTGGGTTCTAATGGGCAGATGCCATGAACGTGAGCCTAGAAAGGAAAGTTTGCAGCAAGATTAGGAAAAGACTTGTATATGTTTGGGAGATTAGTTTGGAGGAACAATGAGCCATTATAACTCTTATTTTTCCTTCAAAAATTTTTATTGTGGTAAAATACACAGAAAATAAATGATTAGTAAATAAGTACATGATCACTTAATGATTTTTAAGTGGTCAATGATATTAAATATAGTCATATTATTTTGAAACTATTACCGCCGTCTATTTTTTTTAAGTTTTATTTATTTTGAGAGAAAGAGAGTGAGAGAGTGTGACTGAGTGAAGGACATAAAGGGGGTGGAGGGGCAGAGAGAGGGAGTGAGAATCCCAAGCAGGTTCCATGCTGTAAGTGCAGACCCTGCTGCTGGGATCCATCCCACAAACCATGAGATCATGACCTGAGCCAAAAGCAAGCATCAGAAGCTTTAACTGAAGGTGCTACCTACCTAGGTGCCCTTCACCACCGTTTGTTTACAGAACTCCTTTCATCTTGTAAAATTGAAACTGCTCATCCATTAAATACTAACCTCCATTCTGAACCTCTCCCCAACTCTTGGCAACCACAATTCTACTTACTGTTTCTATGATTTTGACTACTCTCAGTATCTCATATAAATGAAATCATACACTATTTCTCTTTTTGTGACTGGCTTATTTCACTTGCCATAATGTCCTCAAGATTCATGTATGTTGCAGCAAATGTCAACTTTTCCTTGACTTTTTAAAGGCTGACTACTACTTCATGGCACGTATCTACTACATTTTGCTTATGCATTCATCCATTGATGGACACGTGGGTTGCTTCCATGCTTCAGCTACTGTGAATAATACTGCTCTGAAGAGGGATGTACAAAGATGTCTTTGAGACTCTGCTTTCAATACTTTTGGGTATATACACAGAAGTGAAACTGATCGATCATGTTGTCATTCTATTTTTAATGTTTTGAAGAACCGCCATGCTGTTTTCTATAGTGGCCAGATCATTTGACATTTCCACCAACGGTGCACAGGGTTCCAATTTCTTCACATCCTTGTTATTGTTATTTCTGGTTGGGTTTTTTTTTTTTTATAGTAGCTTTTTACTCAGGTTGTATCTCATCGTACTTTTGATTTGCATTTCCCTACTGATTATTGATGTTGAGCACCTTGTCATGTATTTATTGGTCATTCATTTATCTTCTTTGAAGAAATATCTCTTCAAGTTCTCTGCCCAGTTGTGCATCAGATTTTGTTATTGTTGTTTTGATGATGAATTTTAAGGGTTCTCTATACATTCTGAATATTAGTCCCTTATAAGATATACGACTTGCAGACATTTTCTTCTATTATGTGGGCTATATTTTTACTCTGCTGATATTGTCTTGTGATGCAGAATGTTTTGCAAAATTGTTTTTAAATTTTCATGAAATCCAATCTAGGCCTATGCCTTTGGTGTCATATCCAAGAAATCATTGCCATATCCAGGGTCATGAAGAATTTGCCTGATGCTTTCCTTATGATTTTTTGGCTTACATTTATGTGTCTGATCAATTCTTAGTTAACCTTTGTGGTTTTAGGTAAGGGTCCAACCTCATTGCTTTGCATTCAGTTTTCTCAGTGCCATTTGATAAAAAGATTTTCTTTTCCCCACTGAATGGTTTTGACACCCTTGTGAAAAACCGTTTGGCCATTCATCTGAAGGTTTACTTCTGGGCTGTCTATTCTATCGCATCGGTCTCTATGTCTGTCTTTATGTTAGTCCCATATTAAAAAAAAATGTTTTTATTTATTTATTTTGAGAAGGGGGAGACGGGCAAAGAGAGAGGGATAGAGAGAACCTTAAGCAGACTCCATGCCCAGCGTGGAGCCTGATGCAGGGTTCAGTCTCATGAACCCTGAGATCAAGACCTGAACTAATATCAAGAGTCAGACACTCAGAGCACCTGGGTGGCTCAGAGCCTGGCGTCTGCTTTGAATTCTGTGTCTCCCTCTCTCTCTCTGCCCTTCCATTGCTCACAATCTGTCTCTCTCTCTCTCTCTCTCAAAAAATAAATAAACAGTAAAAAAAGAGACGCTCAACAGACTGAGCCACCCAGGCACCCCACTACTATATATATGTGTGTGGGGGTGTGTATATATATATATTTTTTTTAATTCTTTTACTTCTGTAGCTTTCTAGTGAGTTTTGACAGGAAATGTGAGTCCTCCAGTTTTGTTCTTCTTTCTCAAAAACGTTTTGGCTATCCAAGTTCTCTTGAGATTCCATGTGAATTTTAGATTAGGTTTTGGTGCTTCTGCAAAGGTGTCTCTGGGATTTTGATAGAGATTGCACTGGATATTAGGTTACTTTGGGAAGGATTGACATCTTAACAATACTTCCAATCCATGAATATGAGATGTGTTTCCTTTATTTATGTCTTTTAAGATTTCTTTCAGCAAAGTTTTGTAGTTTTCGTGATATGTCTTTCACTGTCTTAGTTAATTTAATTAGTAATATTTTATTATTTTTGATGCAATTGTAACTGGAATTGTTTCCATCATTTCCTTTTAAGATGGGTTATTGTTTGTGTACTGCAACTGATTTCTGTGTGTTGACTTTGTATCTTGCTACTTTGCTAATATATACATAGCTTTTATTTTGTGGAGGCATTTTCCTTCTCTTCCTCACTTCTGTCAAGTGCTTTTCTGCAGCTATTGAGATAATCACGTGATTTCTTTCCTTCCTTCTGTTAATGTAGTGCACTACATTGATTGATTTTTGTATGCTGGACCATCCTTGAATTCTGGAAATAAATACCGCTTAGTCATGATATATAATTCTTTTAATATGCTGCTGAAATCGGTTTGGTAGTAGTTTTTGGGGATTTCTAATCAATGTTTGTAAAGGATCTTGATATATAGTTTTCTTTTGTTGTAGTGTCTCTCTTGGCTTTGGTATTGGGGGTAATTCTGACCTCAGAGAATGAGTTAAGAAGTGTTTCCTCCTCTCCAATTATTTTGGGAAATTTTGAGAAAAATTATTATGAATTTTTAAAAAAATGTTTGATAGAATTCACCAGTGGAGCCATCAGGTCCAAGGCTTTTCTTTCTCAGGAGATTTTTGATTACTGATTCAATCTCCTTATTAGTTACAGGTCTATTCAGATTTCCTACCTCTTGTAATTTTGTCTTGTTAGTTTTTGTGTTTATAGGAATATTTCCATTTTCATCTAAGTAATCTGTTGGTGGACAATTATTCATAGTTCTCTCTTACAATTCTTTTAATTTATGATAAAACAGTAGTGATATCCCCATCTTCATTCTGGATTTTAATTATTTTTGTCTTTCTTTCTCTCTCTCTCTCTCTTTGGTCTATCTAGTTAAAGATTTGTGAGTTTTGTTTATCTTTTCAAAGCACCAACTTTTTGTTTTACTGATTTTCGGTGTTGTTTATTATTTCTTTCCTTCTAGCTCTGACTCTAGTTTGTTTTTCTTTTCCTAGGTCCCAACGTTGTAAAGTTAGGTTGCTGAATTGAGCAATTAAAAAATTTTTTTAAATGTTTTTATACTTATAAATATCCTCTTATGTGTCCCATAAGTTTTGGTATATTATGTTTTTACTTATATTAGTGATTAAGCATTTCTAATTTTCTTTGTGATATTTCCTTTGATCAGTTGGTTGTTTAAAAGTGTCTTATTTACTTTTCACCAATTTCCAATTTTCCAGCTTTACTTGTATTGTTGATTTCTAACTTCATCCAATTGTAGTCAGAGAAGATAGTCTGAATAATATCCATGTTGTAAAATCTATTGAGACTTAACTTATAGCCCAACAGATTTTTTATCTTAGAAACTACTGCCCTGAAATAGCTTATTGAAGAAGTTCTTGGAAGCTCCATAGAATGGTCTGGTATAGTCATCATTCTCACTTGTCTCCATGACATTCGATGGTGCTGACCTCCTTCTTTCTTCTGATGCTCTCCTTGCTCTTGCTGACAGCACACATTTCCTAAGGCAGCAAGGGGAAATGCCATTTTGAAAAAAACTCTGCTCTTAACCTTCAATGAGTGAGATGTAATATATATTCCATTAGGAACTAAATGTTCATCCTATTCCCGTCCAGTTATACATATTGGTGGGAAAAAGCAGAAAGGGGATTTCAAGGCTTTTGCCAGTTCTTCCATATTGCTAAGGAGTAGTTTAGTAGACATTTTGTTTAGCAGAGTGTACTTATGGGTCTTTCAATATGTAAATACAGGCCCAAAGCCAAGGACCAGGGGAGGAACAAAATCAGTCTGAAGGGAATTACATTTAGGAGGGAAGGAGGACGGAAGGGAAATGCAGGAAAGAAAGAAACACAGAGAGGCTGGTGGGAGCTTGAAGGAGACGGAGGCAAGCCAAAATAACTTAAGACCTGACACTTTGTAAACAGTGGTTAGTGAGAATCTTCCTATTGACTACTAGCTTGTCTTAGGTGCTTGTGTGGGTCTGGGGGCATGACAGGGCCAACTATAGATCTAGTTTTTGGGAGCCAAAGAAAGATCAGCATATCAGTGAAGGCATCAGATGGCAAACTAATCCAACTGGAAATCTATCAGAAATTGGTCAGAACTCTTTTGTCAGACTCACATTGTCCACATCACCTCAGTCAAATTCCTTCAACAAAGAAACAGCAAGAAACCTTATTCCAGAAACAACTGCAAGTAGCGTGACCCTAAACCTCAACAGAAAGTTTCATCTTGACCAGCACAATGAAATCAAGCTTTCTGCAATGATGGGAATATTCTCTATCTGCATTTCTTACTAGGACGGCTTTTACCACATGTAACTGTTGGTCACTTGAAACATGGCTAATGATACTGAGAACTGAGTTTTTGCTTTTTCCTAATTTTTAATTAACCTACATTTAAATAACACAAATGGCTAATGGCTATGCAAACTTTTTCAGTAAAGGGCCTCTTGGGTCACATATCGTCTCTGTTGAATATTCTTTTTCTGTTTGTTTTGTTTTTGCTTGTTTTGTTTCCGTACCTCTTTAAAAATATAAAACATTCTCAGCTGGAAGGCTGTACAAAAATGGGCCACAGGCCAGATTTGGTTTGTGGGCCATGGTGTGCTGACCCCTGATCTAATCTCTCAGTGCTTTCGAAAATGTTTATGTTTTTAATATTGCTAAGAATAATTGTTACTATCACTCCAGTTTTAGATGTGTAAGTGGGTTTTTTTTTTTTTTTTTACTGTTTATTTATTTTGAGAGAGTGAGAATGCAGTGAAAGGCAGAGGGAGACGGAGAGAGAAAGAATCCCAAGCAGGCTCAGCACTGCCAGTGCAGAGATTGATGCGGGGCTCGAACTTACAAACCATGAGATCATGACCTGAGCTGAAATCAAGAGTCCAATGCTTAACCTGAGCCACCCAGGTGCCCCAATTTTTCTTATTATTGTAATAAAGCATTCTGCAAATTGTGTTCCATTACACACCCATTCATTTTAGGTACTCCCCACAAAGAAGTAGTTCTGGGTTTGAATAGCTTGGGAAACACTGTATACTAAAACCCTATTTTTAAAGATTTATGATGCTTTAATAGGCTCTAATGAGCTCATGCAAAATTTTGGTATTACACTGATTAGGCTGTTCTATACTTACTTCATCACCATACATGCTGCATGCAGTATGAGGGTACGTGCAGTGGGGAGAGAGTGTATGTTGCACACGCTGTGCAATAGCTGCGTGGTGTGTAGGTGTGTGTAGTGTGTATTGTAGGTGTGTGCCAGCCCCGGGTGTGTGCAGCATTCGGCACCTATCCAGACTGTGCAGAATGAATGCCCCACAGAACCCATTCTGAGAAACAGCTGCAGAACACGCCTGTCGATAAAAATCTTTCTCTCGGGGACTCAGAGCAGAGGCGCAGGTAGTAATTAAGTGATATTCAGAGGGAGTGGGAGGATTTATTGCTGTTGAACTCGTTCAGAGAAGCTGTCATTAAGACTTTTCTAGAAAGGCTGGCGAGGTCAGCTCACCCAGGAATGTTCACAGGCTCAAGTGACGAGCAGAAGAGATGGCTCTGGAAGGAAAGCCCCAGGTCCAGCAGAGTCGCTCTGCTCTCTGCACACGGCAGAGCCGAGGGGCTGCGGGAGCCAGAGAGAGAGGCTGTGCAGGCGGCTACAGGGCACATAGGGAGCCCTCGCAAGACCAATGAAAAGTCACAATACTCCAGTGAGGAAAGGAGAGCTCCTGGCCCATTGTAATTGAGGAAACGGAGGGCGGCTGGCCTGAATTCAGCGGACTGATGCGCAGGGTTTGCAGATCACACTCCGGAAACTCTAGCTGTTTCATAAGGAGGAAATACTGCCCCGAGCACAGGGAAATTGAGTGGTCCCATTGCTCTGCTAAACTTTGGAGACGCAAGCTCACTACAGAAAAGGCACTCGAGGCAGGAGTCTTCAAGGCACCCCATTAGCTTCTCTGGAGAGAATATCCTAGATCCCGTTTGGATGTTGTTCGGTTTTGTTGTCCAAGATGTTGAGGAGCCCAAGCAGAAGCGTAGCTGACACAGGGAATGCCTGCGTGTGTCCCTGCCTGGGGCTCCCCCTTCCTTTCGAGTCCTGGGGGCTGAGGCTCTGCTTTCTGAGCCTGTGACTTCATATAGTCACCTCCTGTGAAAGCCATTTCCACGTCAGCTTCTTACCTGCAGAGACTGGATTTGTGTTCTTTTCTGCAGATGTTTGTGGCAACGTTCTGTCTCTGCAGTGGTGCAGTTACGTTACTTTATTTCTGCTCTTGATGACTTTTAATAATGTTTGAGGCAAATGGAAGGTGAGTGACTAATTTTCCTTTCCTGGTCCAGTGTAGATGGCAGGTAGCCAAGCTGAGTCTGTGCCTGTCCCTGCTCTGCTGTTGTTCCTGCGTCTGGGCTGCCCAAGCCCCAGAGCAGGGCCACTCTGTGCCCGAGGTAGCCCAGGAGCTGAGAGCCTGGGCCTTGCCCGCCTGGCCCATGGTTGGGTTGGATCCGGGGCTGGGGATACTCCAGGTGCTAGCGAAGGAGTGGGGTGTATGACAGCAGCACACGTTCCTTCTCCCCACAGACGGCCGATTCACCTTTCCTGAGAGTATTCAGAAAAGTCTAATGAAGCCAGAACGCCTTTGATATATAAAGGAACACATGTCTGGTGATGAAGTTTCATGTTTCTTTCCTTGGACCCTCATCAAAGGGCCTCGTCCATGTGGCCACCTGAGCTCCGGATCCTGAAGCCAGAGTAGAAGAGGAGGAAAGAAGCAAGATGTCAAAGCCAGATCGGGTTCCATGGCTGGAAGCAGCAGTGACAGATGAGTGGCTGCCACGTTAGCCAGAGGCAGTACTGGGTGCAGCCAGTGCAGCCTGAATCCTGTGCCGAACAAAGAACACAGGATGGCGTGATGCTGGCCCCGCAGAATCCCCGCTTGGCCACCAAGACAATCTTCTTGCTGTTGCTGAGTTTTATGACTGTGATGTCATTGAGTGCTGCCGACAACAGAGCTGTTATATAGCAAATGAAAGGGCCTTAAAACTAACTGAGGGACCCCTTTATGCCAAGACTGGAGCTTGTCATAAAAATCATCAGTCATTGATGTCTCCGAGCTTCTGAGTGAGCCTTGGGGGAAAAGAGCTGTGAAATTTGGGTTCAATTCAGTTGTTTTGATCTGGGCCTCTTTATGAGCAGAAAGAATGCAATTGGCCATATGTGACCCTGTATTTCAAGGAAATCCAATCATTCAAACAAGATAATTTGGCCTGTTGTCCAACAATTTCTCCTTTTCTCTTCAACACCAGGGAAATGCATTGAGGCCCTGTCTGACTACATTTTACTAGAGTTTAGAAAATTGTAATAGTTGCATTGTTTCTCTGGTTATGCCCCCAGACTGCACTGCAGACTTCCTCAACTAAAATAGCTCCCTGCCCCTCAAATGTGCCGTTGGAATGCTGTTTCTCAAAATATACTTCCAGGGGGAACAGCCATGCTGCAAGCCAAGCAGTGACAAGGACATTAGTGCTCTCGCTCTCTCTCTTTGTTTTTCAACTTGTCATCTGTTCACCTGACAGATATTCACTGAGTGTCAACTATGTGTGAGGCAATTGCACGAGGCACTGGAAATGTAATGGAGCTCTAGAAAGAACGGTCGTTCCTGCCCTTAGGGAGCTCTGACTTGCTGGTGGGAAATATGCTTTTCTTGTGTTTCTTTACCTCCACGTTAAATCACTTCATTTCCATTGAGTGGCAGAAAATATCATCCTCAAAAATGATAATAACAGAAGCTGACCTTAAATTTCAAACAATAGTCACACGATTCTACACAGTAGTTTAAATAAACACACAAACACGCCAAGCAATACTCTCTGTGTAATATATGTGAGGATGAACACCCCCGGTCACTGTTAATGCTCTGCTCTGTGTGTGTGTGGAGGAGAATGAACTCAGAAACCAGGGAGACATATAGGAGATTTCAGCGGAGGTTCAATATTTAATTTTTTTGGCTGGATACTGGGTATATAGGTGTTTGTAGTATATAATATGTATACATACTATGTATGTGATACCTACACACATATACACAATACATAGAATGTATTTAAAACACCCACCGTTAAAAAGCTATGGCTGAATGGTTGTGCGTCAGGAAGCCGGGTCTGATACTGAGCACTGACAGGACCCGCCTGTACCTGCTCTTTATGACACCCTCACCCCCTGACCCGTTTCTCTGCAGGACGCCTGTCTGTTTCTTCAACATCTCAATGATTCATTAGTCCTCGCTCCCTTTCTTTCCCAGCCCTGCACGTCTGCATCTGACCCTTTGTTCAAAATCCCCCCGGCAAGAAAGAGAAAGTTTATGGGAAGCAGCAGCGAATAACATCAGCCCATTTTTGCTCACTTGCCTCA